>NC_133324.1:858426762-859626762 GCF_042186555.1 Aquarana catesbeiana
GTACAAAGACAAGTGTGTCTTGCCTACAGTCAAGCATGGTGGTGGGAGTTTCATGGTCTGGGGATGCAGGAGTGCTTCCGGCACTGGGGAGCTACAGTTCATTGAGGGAGCCATGAATGCCAACATGTACTGTGACATACTGAAGCAGAGCATGATCCCCTCCCTCCGGAGACTGGGCCACAGGGCAGTATTCCAACATGCTAACGACCCCAAACACACCTCCAAGATGACCACTGCCTTGCTAAAGAAGCTGAGGGTAAAGGCGATGGACTGTCCAAGCATGTCTCCAAACCTAAACCCTATTGAGCATCTGTGGGGCATCCTCAAATGGAAGGTAGAGGAGCGCAAGGTCTCTAACATCCACCAGCTCCGTGATGTCGTCATGGAGGAGTGGAAGAGGACTCCAGTGGCAACCTGTGAAGCTCTGGTGAACTCCATGCCCAAGAAAGTTAAGGCAGTTCTGGAAAATAATGGTGGCCACACAAAATATTGACACTTTTGCGCCCAATTTGGACATTTTCAATTAGGGGTTTACTTACTTTTGTTGCCAGCGGTTTAAACATTAATGGCTGTGTGTTGAGTTATTTTGAGGGGACAGCAAATTTACACTGTTATACAAGTTGCACACTCATAATTTTACATTCTAGCAAAGTGTCATTTCTTCAGTGTTGTCACATGAAAAGTTATAATAAAATTACAAAAATGTCACTTTTGTGACATACTATTTATATATATATATATATATATATATATATATATATATATATATATATATATATATATATATAGTTGATACTCGAAATATTAGAATATCGTGCAAAAGTTCATTTATTTCACTAATGCAACTTAAAAGGTAAAACTAATATGTGAGATAGACTAATTACATGCAAAGCAAGATAGTTTAAGCCGTGATTTGTCATAATTGTGATGATTATGGCTTACAGCTCATGAAAACACCAAATCCACAATCTCATAAAATTAAAATATTACATGCAATCAATAAAACAAGGATTGTACATAGAACAATATCGGACCTCTGAAAAGCATAAGCATGCATATGTACTCAGTACTTGGTTTGGGCCCCTTTTGCAGCAATTACTGCTTCAATGTGGCATCAGCCTGTGGCACTGCTGAGGTGTTATGGAAGACCAGAATGCTTCAATAGTGGTCTTCAGCTCTTCTGCATTGTTCGGTATCATGTCTCTCATCTTTCTCTTGGCAATGCCCCATAGATTCTCCATGGGGTTCAGGTCAGGCGAGTTTGCTGGCCAATCAAGCACAGTAATCCCACCGTCATTGAACCAGGTTTGGTGTGTATATACATATATATATATCATAGTTTGTAGACTCTATACCTTTCTAATAACAATAATAATAATTCATAACAATTATTATTTTTTTCAAAATTTTCTGTGTTATTTTGTTTATATAGGAATAAATAAAAAACTCAGTGTTGAATAAATACCTCTAAAAGACAGGTCTATCATTCTCAAGAAAATTATACAAATTTCCTTTGAGTACAGTGTTGCATGACTGAGTAATTGGCATTTAAAATACTTGTTAAGTCTGGGGAGAGCTGAAGAGGCTGGATTATTTATGTTACACTTCCCTCAGGCAGGCTTCGGTGCTCTCCTCTTCTCCTACTGGCGTTCCATGGTGTGGGTCATCATCATGTACAGTGCAGGGCTATTAAAGCTGAACTTTACCCATAACAGTTTGATAACAATTAATATTCTTTAACCACTTAAGCCCTGGACCATTTGGCTGGCAAAAGACCAGAGCGTTTTTTGAGATTCGGCACTGCGTCACTTTAACTGACAATTGTGAGGTCGTGCATTGTTGCACCCAAACAAAATTGACGTCCTTTTTCCCCCACAAATAGAGCTTTCTTTTGGTGGTATTTGATCACCTCTGTGGTTTTTATTTTTTGCGTTATAAACAAAAAAAAATAGCGTAAATTTTGAAAGACAAACGCATTCTTTTTTACTTTTTGCTATAATAAATAGCCCCCCAAAATATATAAAAAAACATTTTTTTTCCTCAGTTTAGGCGGATACGTATTCTTCTACATATTTTTGGTAAAAAATCGCAATAAGCGTTTATTGATTGGTTTGCGCAAAAGTTATAGCGTCTACAAAATAGGGGATAGTTTTACGGCATTTTAATTAATAATTTTTTTTTACTAGTAATGGCGATGATCAACGATTTTTTTATTGTGACTGTGACATTATGGCGGACAGATCGGACACTTTTGGCGCTATTTTGGGACCATTCACATTCATACAGCGATCAGCGATCAGAAATGCATTGATTACTGTGTAAATGTGACTGGCAGTGAAGGGGTTAACCACTAGGGGCGCTGTAGGGGTTAAGTGTGTCCTAGGGAGTGATTCTAACTGTGGGGGGAGTGGCTATGTGTGGCACGACACTGATCACTGCTCCCGATTATAGGGAGCTGTGATCAGTGTCCTGTCACTAGGCAGAACGGGGAAATGCTTGCATTTCCCCGTTCTTCCTCTCCGTGAGATTATCACGGGTATTCCCGCGTATATCGAGTCTGCGGGACCCATAATCACACTCACAGAGGTCACGGTGGGCGCGTGACCGCAAACTGCTTCTTAAAGGGCAACATACAGGTACGTTAATCTGCCTGTACGTGCCCTTCTGCTGACGTATATCAGAGTGAGTCGGTCGGCAAGCGGTTAACAAAAGAACATACATTCCGCATCATTAATTTTGCTACCAAAGCATGTACTGTAGATTACCTCCAACATCACTCCTGTTTCTTTTTGCTGGAGGCTGCCATTTTGTTGAAACCCAGTGTAGTCACTTTCTTATTGGAAACTCTCCCCCTCTCCTACATCAATAAAGAAAACTATATGTCACTAGGGATGAGCCAAACACCCCCCGGTTCGGTTTGCAGTAGAACATGCGAACAGGCAAAAAATTAGTTCGAACACTCAAACACTGTTAAAGTCTATGTGACACAAACGTGAAAAACCAAAAGTGCTCATTTTAAAGGCTTATATGCAAGTTACTGCCATAAAAAGTGTTTGGGGACCTGGGTTCTGCCCCAGGGGATGTATTAAAAATGCAGTATTTTTTACTTTTTGCTATAATAAATATCCCCCAAAAGTATATAAAAAAACAATTTTTTTTCCTCAGTTTAGGCCAATATGTATTCTTCTACATATTTTTGGTAAAAAAACCCTGCAATAAGCGTATATTGATTGGTTTGCGCAAAAGTTATAGCGTCTACAAAATGGGGCTTAGTTTTATGGCATTTTTATTAATAATTTTTTTTTACTAGTAATGGCAGCGCTCTGCGATTTTGATCGGGACTGCGACATTATGGCGGACACGTCGGACAATTTTGACACATATTTGGGACCATTGGCATTTTTACAGCGATCAGTGCTATAAAATTGCATTGATTACTGTAAAAATGTCACTAGCAGTGAAGGGGTTAACCACTAGGGGGCAATCAAGGGGTTAATGTGTTCCCTAGTTTGTGTTTTAACTGAAGGGGGGATGGGACTGTGCAGGGGAGATGACAGATCGCTGTTCATACTCTGTATGAACAGACGATCTGCTGTTCCCCTCTCAGAGATCCGGAAACTGTGTGTTTACACACACAGATCCTGGTTCTCCGTGTGCCCAGGCGGTGATCGCGACCATCAAGCACTCGCATCGGCTCCATGGGCGAGCAGGCGGCGCGCACACGCCCCCTAGTGGCCACAGGGTGAATCGACATTACATAACGTCGTTTCGCCCAGCCGGATGGTCGGCAAGTGGTTAATAATGCTTAAAGTGGTCGGGAAGTGGTTAATAATGCTTAAAGTGAAATATCATGCCTGGGGGATGTCCTTATTATGTCTTTAAAGTAGCACATTTTTCCCGAGTTTAGAACCATACCACAGCAAAATTACATTTCTAAAGGAAAAAATGTCATGTAAAACTACTCTGTAATGTATTGCCAGGTCCCAGCAATATAGATGAAAATCATTGAAAAAAACAGCATGGGTTACCCCCCCAAGTCCATTACCAGGCCCTTTTTTGTCTGGTATGAATATTTAGGAGAACCCCGCATCCACATTTAAAAAAAAAAAATGCCGTGGGGGTCCCCCAGGCCCCCAGGCACTATATAGTCTGAACAGCAGTAAATATATACTATACGGCCTGCCCTATATATTCTGCAGAAAACTGGGCCTTAGGTGTTGGTGGTACCAGAACACTGTAAGCCCTCACAGTTACTCTTGGTGGGTGCAGGAACAGGCCCCTGCATTGAAATAGTATATCAAAAATTGTAATTACATGCCCCTGTTAAACAGGGGCAGAAAAATTGGACCTTGGATGGTGGTGGTGGTGGTACCACAACACTGTAATCCCTCATAGATACTCTTGTCGGGCGCAAGAACGGGCCCTGCGTTGAAATATTATATTGAAAATTGTAATTAAGGTACCGACCCGAATATAAGACGAGGCACCTAATTTTACCACAAAAAAACTGGGAAAACGTATTGACTCGAGTATAAGCCTAGGATGAGAAATGCGCAGTTACTGTAAGTGGAAAAGAGGGTCAACAATGCCCATTTGCAGCCTCACTGTGCCCATTTGCATGCCTCACTGTGCCCATTTGCAGCCATACGTCCCCCAAACTTCAAACTCGGTAGTTAAGGGTTCCTAGATGCCCTCTAGCTGCAGCCAAAATTTGGGGTCTCTGGACCCAAAGGGTCCCGAAATGACATTGCTGCAGATGGACACAGTAGACCAACTTTGGGGCCCCGGATCTCCGGGCCACTTGGTGCTAGGAACCCCAAATTTGGTGTGCAAACCCAGTGGAACTAGCACTACACTACAAATATCTAAAGTTGGGGTTCCTAGCACCAAGTGGCCCCAAGATACGGGGCTTCAAAGTCGGTTCAGAAAATGTCAGGCACTTTTCTGCAGCAGAGAATGACATTTTCCAAACCGAATTTGGGACCCCATATCTCAGGGCCACTTGGTGCTAGGAATCCCAGCCTTGGATATGTTGTAGTGCTAGTTCCACTGGGTTTGCACACTAAATGTGGGGTTCCTAGCACCAAGTGGCCCCAGGATACAGGGCCCCAAATTTGGTTCCGAAAATTTCATTCTCTGCTGCAGAAAAGTGCTTGACTCGAGTATAAGCCGAGGGGGGGCATTTTCAGCACAAAAAAATATGCTGAAAAACTTGGCTTATACATGAGTATATACGGTACATGCCCCTGTTAAACAGGGGTAGAAAAAGTGGGCCTGATTGACATATGGGTGCATTTCATCCCTATCTGCTGATGCCAGGGAATTGAGGGGTGAGAGAGGGGGGTAAAATATTGGGACCTTTTTTTTCAATTTCAATTTCATTTTATTTCTTTTTTTGGTTTTGTCTTGTTGTCTAGTCTTGTTTTGTGTTTGTTGGTTGGTTTGTTGATATGGAAGGTAGAAAGGGGCCAGATATCTTACACTGTAATGCCGCGTACACGCGATCGGAATTTCGGCCCGCATCGGAAAATGTGTTTGCTCCATCGGACTTTTGCTGGCCGAATTCCAGCCAGCAAAAGATTGAGAGCATGTTCTCAATTTTTCGGTCGGAAAAAGTTCCTATCCGAAAATGCAATCATCTGTGGCAATTCCGACACGCAAAATTCCTACGCATGCTCGGAAACAATTCGACGCATGCTCGGAAGCATTGATTGAACTTCATTTTCTCGGCTCGTCGTAGTGTTGTACGTCACCGTGTTCTTGACGGTCGTAAGTTCAGCGAACTTTTGTGTGATCGTGTGTATGCAAGGCAAACTTGAGCGGAATCCCGTCGGAAAAGCCATCATACCTTTTTCCGGCGAGAAGTCCGATCGTGTGTACGCGGCATTAGGTGGTTTCCCCAGGAGATGGGATATTTGAGACTTATTGAATCTAAGGTTGAGTTTTTAAGTTCATGACCAATGGGAGGTGAGTATTTTGAGAAAAGGGTTGATATGTATCTATCATGTCTGTGAACAAAATGAACCTAAGGTTTGAAATGTATTTATTACCCTGCTGTTTGCGTATTGTTACTTTGATGATGTTTGGAAAATGTCTTTTTTTTTTTTCAGAAGAAAAATACACAAAGAAATTAGAAAAATTGGGCCTTGGATGGTGGTGGTGCCACAACACTGTAACCCCTCACAGATACTCTTGTTGGGTGCAGGAATGGGCCCTGCTGTGAAATATTATATCAAAAATTGTAATTACATGCCCCTGTTAAACGGGGTAGAAAATTTGGGCCTGATTGGCATATGGGTGCATTACATCCGTATCTCCTGGCGCCGGGGGATCGAAGGGTGAGAGAGGGGGAAATATATTGGGGCTTTTAAAAATGTTATTTATTTATTTATTTATTTATATCTTATTATTTTTTTGGGCTTTGTCGTGTTGTCTAGTCTTGTTTTGTGTTTGATGGTTGCCTTGTTGAAATGGAAGGAAGAAAGGGGCCAGATATCTTACACTATAAGGTGGTTTCCCCCAGAGATGGGATATTTGAGACTTATTGAATCTAAGGTTGAGTTTTTACATTCATGACCAATTGGAGATGAGTATTTTGAGAAAAGGGTTGATATGTATCTATCATGTCTGTGAACAAAATGAACCTAAGTTTTTAAATGTATTTATTACCCTGCTGTTTGGGTATTGTTACTCTGATGATGTTTGGAAGATGTGTATTTTTCTTCTAAAAAAAAAAAAAAAAAATTAGAAAAATTGGGCCTTGGGTGGTGGTGGTGGTACACCACCAGAAGTGTAGTAGAAACTGTACACACTGTATTAGATACTGTGTACACCGCCTGCACTGTATCAGCAACTGTACTATGGATGCACTGTATTGTGTACCGTGTACACCACCAGACGTGTAGTAGAAACTGTACCCACTGTATTAGTTACTGTGTACACCGCCTGCACTATATTAGAAACAGTACACCAGGGAATGCACTGTAGATATAGGCTACACTGGATAGTAGGAGTATATATATATATATATATATATATATATATATATATATATATATATATATACGAGACTGTGTATATATATATATATATATATATATATATATATATATATATATATATATATATATAGAGAGAGAGAGATATATCTATATATATATATATATATATATATATATATATAATACGCCGCCTGAAGTGTATTAGAAACAGTACACCACAGAATGCACTGTAGATATAGGCTACACTGTAGATATTGGCTACACAGTCCAATGCTGGGATGCGTTCTGTCTATCACAGGCACAGGGTCAGGAGGAGGCAGGGCTGTGTCGAGCAGAGCGGAGACAATTGTAATGTAAGCTGTAAAAGCGTGCTATCCTGCTCTTTGATCCCGCGGCTCTCCTCTTCCTCCAGTCATGCATTCCTCTGCCCAGGCGAGGCTGCAATAGTGGGCACAGTGAGGCTGCAATGGGCACAGTGTCGCTGCAATAGTGGGCACAGGGAGGCTGCGTTAGCGGGCACAGTGAGGCTGCAATGGGCACAGTGTGGCTGCAATAGTGGGCACAGTGAGGCTGCAATGGTGGGCACAGTGAGGCTGCAATAGTGGACACAGTGAAGCTGCAATGGTGGACACAGTGAGGCTGCAATGGTGGGCACAGTGAGGCTGCAATGGTGGGAACAGTGTGGCTGCAATGGTGGACACAAGGAGGCTGAAATGGTGGACACAGTGAGGCTGCAATGGTGGGCACAGTGAGGCTGCAATGGTGGGCAAAGTGAGGCTGTAATGGTGGGCACAGGTGAGGCTGCAATGGTGGGCACAGGTGAGCCTGCATTAATGAGCACAGGTGAGGCTGCATTGATGGGCACAGGTGAGGCTGCATTGAGGGGCACAGGTGAGGCTATACAGATAAAGTTGTTAATATTTATTTTTGTAACTTAATTCTGCATAAAACATTTAAGTGTCATTTCATGAGATAATCTATGAGGGCATGTTTAGGGGCGGGGCGGGTTAGGGGTTGGCTGGGGCACTGGTGACGAGTAACCCTTAAGGCCTGTCTAGTAGCTCAGGACTTGAAATTTTGAGCCCTGTATGTATATATATATATATATATACATATATATATTGGACTGACTGTGTATATAAATACACTGCCACTAACTGAATAACCTGCCTGCTTAATCTAAATCAAGCTATCTCTCTGTCCACGCCAACAACACTACACACGGCCGCCGTGTAAGCAGACTTATATAGCGTGGGGCGTGGACTTAGTCCCCCTGAGCCATGATTGGCCAAAGGCACCCTGCCTTTGGCCAATTATGGCTCTCTTAGCAGAGGGCGCTATGATTGGCCAAAGCATGCAGGTCAGGTGCATGCTTTGGCCAATCATCATACAGCAATGCACCGCGATCTCGCAGTGCATTATGGGGCATTCCGCGGTGCTCAAATTTGCTGCATACGCTCCATAATGTTCGCTCTTCCGCGAACGGGTGAACACCCGATGTTTGAGTCGAACTTATGTTCGACTCGAACATCAAGCTCATCCCTATATGTCACTATCTGCAATTAAAATATATACATTTCCAGTCTTGATTGTATGTCTTGGCTCAAATAGATAGGAAAGCTATCTATCTACGTTGCACTTTGTGAATGACCCAGCGGCGGGGGAAGAAGTTGGGGGCTGAACTTCAGGGTGAGTTTGTTGCAGTGAGATCAGCTGGAAGTGGGAGCGTGTACCTGTCAAAACCAGGTACCCACTCCTCTGCCCCCCCGAAAGGTGACAAATGTAGCAGTGGAGGGGGAGGAGGCAAACAAGCAGAGCTTCCCCCTCTGGGTGGAGCTCCACTTTAGGCTGCAACATTGGGAACATGTTACACGTTCCACCCTAAAGCCAGGCAGAACATGTAACCTGTTCCTAAACTCAAACTTATCCTTTAATGTTTTTCATAGCTAAAGGTGGCCAGCATAAAGTGATCTATGAGCACTTAATTTTCTGACTAAAGTTTCACTTTAGGCTTGCATTGTACATAGAGGAGGCAGTCATTCAACAGAAGCTGGGAGCACCTTAGTGAGGAAGCTGAAGGGAAGAGGCCTAAATCAGTCATGGGTGAGGTAAGTATTCACTATGATTTAGTATAGTAAAGTGCCTCAAATGGTCCAACCATTCTTTTCTTTTACTCAATATTATCAACATAAGAATGTGGAACATAACTAGAGCCAGATACCTCTACTGAGGTAAGTATTACTGACATAGGTGTGTGCAACCTATTGCATTAGGGTGTGCACCGCAAAGCTCAAACACACATGCATGTGTACTGTGTGTATACAATATCTCACAAAAGTGAGTACACCCCTCACATTTTTGTAAATATTTTATTATATCTTTTCATGTGACAATACTGAAGAAATGGCACTTTGCTACAATGTAAAGTAGTGAGTGTACAGCTTGTAAAACAGTGTAAATTTGCTGCCCCCTCAAAATAACTCAACACACAGCCATTAATATCTAAACTGTTGACAACAAAAGTGAGTACACCCCTAAGTGAAAATGTCCAAATTGGGCCCAAAGTGTCAATATTTTGTGTGGCCACCATTTTCCAGCACTGCCTTAACCCTCTTGGGCACCAGAGCTTCACAGGTTGCCACTGGAGTTCTCTTTCACTCCTCCATGATGATATCATGGAGCTGGTGGATGTTAGAGACCTTGCACTCCTCCACCTTCCATTTGAGGATGCCCCACAGATGCTCAATAGGGTTTAGGTCTGGAGACATGCTTGGCCAGTCCGTCACCTTTACCCTCAGCTTCTTTAGCAAGGCAGTGGTCGACTTGGAGGTGTGTTTGGGGTCGTTATCATGTTGGAATACTGCCCTGCGGCCCAGTCTCCGAAGGGAGGGTATCACACTCTGCTTCAGTATGACACAGTATATGTTGGCATTCATGGTTCCCTCAATGAACTGTAGCTCCCCAGTGCCGGCAGCACTCATGCAGCCCCAGACCATGACACGCCATCACCATGCTTGACTGTAGGCAAGACACACTTGTCTTTGTACGCCTCCCCTGGTTGCCGTCGACACACGCTTGACACCATCTGAACCAAATAAGTTTATCTTGGTCTCATCAGATCACAGGACATGGTTCCAGTAATCCATGTCCTTAGTCTGCTTGTCTTCCGCAAACTGTTTACATCTTTAGAAGAGGCTTCCTTCTGGAATGACAGCCATGCAGACCAATTTGATGCAGTGTACGGCCTATGGTCTGAGACAGGCTACCCCCCACCCCTTCAACCTCTACAGCAATGCTGGCAGCACTCATACGCCTGTTTCCCAAAGTCAACCTCTGGATATGATGCTGAGCATGTGCACCCAACTTCTTTGGTCGACCATGGCATGGCCTGTTCTGGAACCTGTCCTGTTAAACTGCTGTATGGTCTTGGCCACTGTGCTTCAGCTCAGTTTCAGGGTCTTGGCAATGTCCTTATAGCCTAGGCCATCTTTATGTAGAGCAACAATTCTTTTTTTCAGATCCTCAGAGAGTTCTTTGCCATGAGGTGCCATGTTGAGCTTACAGTGACCAGTATGAGAGCGTGAGAGCGATAACACCAAATTTAACACACCTGCTCCCCATTCACACCTTGGACCTTGCAAAACTAACGAGTCACATGACACTGGGGAGGGAAAATGGCTAATTGGGCCCAATTTGGACATTTTCACTTGGGGATGTACTCCCTTTTGTTGCCAGCGGTTTAGACATTAATGGCTGAGTGTTGAGTTATTTTGAGGGGGCAGCAAATTTACTCTGTTATACAAACTATACACTCACTACTTTACATTGTAGCAAAGTGTCATTTCTTCAGTGTTGTCACATGAAAAGATATAATAAAAAATATTTACAAAAATGTGAGGGGTGTACTCACTTTTGGGAGATACTGTATATCGTATATATACACACACAGTACACATTCCAGAGAGGGAAACAGTTCATCCTAACATAACATAAAAATTAACAGGTTCCTAACCACACTACCCAAAAGAAAGTATATTTTTAAAAGTTGGACCACTAATCATGTTTTCTAATATGCAGATGAGCACAGCATGAAATATGTAAAAATCTGCATATGAAATACATTTATCAAAATCCTGAACAGCAAGTAATAGGAAAGCAAAATAAAAAATGATTTTCAGGTAGAATACTCCAATTCTAATGTGTATTTAGTGAAAATGTACGTTAGATTTCCTTCAAAAGGACTACTATTAGGCTCTATGCACACTGGGTTTAAAAAAAGGCCAGTTCCCTTGGCAGAAAAAAAACACTCATATAAAGCATTTTTGTACAGGAGTTTAGGAGAGCTTGGGAGTGTTTAGCGTTGTTTTCTGCCAGAAAGCTCCAAACGCAAACCAGAAGGTTTTTTTTTACTGCCTCTAAACGCTTGGCTTAAAATATGCCTCTAAACATCCTACTGTGCATGAACACATAGGATAACATTGTGCTGCTTCTTCAGGCAAAACACAAAACACCTGTAAAAGCAGCACACTTTTGCATGTTTTTTATGTGCGTTTTTGAGTATTAACGTTTCCTCTCAGCTCATTTTTCACTCCCAAATGACCACACTGCATTGTAAAATTAGTTGCAGTCGCCATTTTCATTGAGAGAGAGATAGAGAGAGAGAGAGAGGGAGGGAGCAGAGAAAAATTTTTATTTTTTACAGCAATCATCGTGGATCCTCTTACTTTAATGATTCATGAATCAGTGCTACTGCTTGTGTTGCAGAGGCTGCTATTTATGAGAACGCAGTTGCAACACAGGCGAATCCGTCCTCAACGCTACAGGACACATCCTTTACTTTTGAACCATATTTCTTCTGGATATTTTGCAAACATGTATGCCCATTGTGACCTTTGACCTTAATATTAATTATAGACATTTTTTAAAAGTTATATATATATATATTTGTATTTTTTTTATACAAATTCTACAAATGTAGTTTGCTACTCTTGCCACAAAAATTGGCCACTTTGTTTTGGCCAAATGTTGTTTCTTCCTTTGGCCAATACTTGTGGTCAAAGTAAGAAACAACAATTAGCCACAGCATTTGGCCACAAAATTTGGCAAGAGCAAAATGGCCAAAATACAGTACAACAGTTGACCGCAGCATTTCTACGGCAGGGCCACTTGGAAATTCCTGTACCTCCCAGGGCTTCCAGTAAATAGACAGTATATTCTTAACCACTGTATATGAAAAAAAAAGGGAACCTGGAACACTCATAAAAAAAAAACATTTTTGTGCTTTTATGTGCGTTTTTGTTCACTTATGCATCTTTTATGCTTGAAAGCTCTTCTCAAAATTGTAAGTTTGGTGGGGGTTTTTTTCTGCCTGTAACCTAATATGCCTGTAAACTCCTGAAAGTGCCTATAGTGTGCATGAACACATTGGCTAACATGGAGGGGAGTTTCCAGAGAGAGAAAAATGAGAGCTCAAAAAAGCTCAAACGCCTATAGGAGCATGATACACTCCAAATAGTACCAACATTCTTGTTTTTCTTCCAATGGTGGTGCTTTTTCAGCTTGACCACTGTTGAAGATCTTCTGCATGAACTCATGGAAGTGTTCCTTCATACCCAGATTTCTGTCTAGAGTGCGTTGCAACGAGGTGAGGTGCTTCACTGCCTGTCCTCTGTTGTTAGGAAGCTGATGTCGGGGTGAACGAAAAGGTAGTGGAGCTACCCAGCTGTTTGACTCATCCCTGAAGACTTCTCTGTCCATGATCTCAAGGAAGAGGCTATCTTCAACAGATGGTGCTGGTTTGTCATCATCTCTAGTTCTTTTAAACACCTTGCATCCTAGCTCATCTGTATCTTCAGCTGAGGCAATAGCCTCCATGCAGCTCTGAACTCTTTGCTGTTATAATGGGTTGACTAGTCTCTCTTTAATCTGTATCCTGTTGGTACAGGGGCTAAGACATAATGTGCAACCATTTTGCAACATGTTTGTTTTGTAGGCATTCACTTTTGCTGGTTTGTGAGCTCCGTCCAGGCATACATCACCAATGATGACCCATCCAAGGTCAAGACATTGGGCAAATGGTGCCTTGTGTGGCCCATTGTACTATTCTCTGACCTTGTGCACTCTCAGTATGTCTCTTCCTAGTGGAAGAATAATTGCGGCATCTGGGTCGAGTGCTGGAATCATGTCTGTTATCTGCGGTAGATGAGGGTAGTGACGTGCAATTTCAGGTGTGGGGATCTCTGATCTGTCATCTGGTATCATATCACATTCTATGAGAGTGGGAAGAGTCAGCTGTGTTTTCCCATCTAATGACTCAATGGTGTAGTTGCTTGCTCTCTTCTCTGCTGTCTGCATAACTCCTGAACATGTCTTTAAAGTATATGGAGTTGAACTTCCTCTGTCACGAAGAGGACAAAGAACTCTGTTCTTGCCAAAGACCTGTTACTTTACTCGCCTAAGACTGCATACATTCTGATTGCCCTCTCTCTGAAGCCTGCAGGATACACCTTGACTAAACATATCTTGGAGCATGATCTAGAGCAGGGGTCTCCAAACATTCTAAACAAAGGGCCGATTTTTTGTCCTTCAGACTCTAGGAGGGCCAGACTTTGGCCAGTGGGTGTGGAAATTTTCTTGGTATCTGTGGAAGTAAACATCTGGTATTAGGGGGAGAAATAGTACCCTATTGTTGGTATCATTGGGAGGAATAGTGCCCCATTCGTGGTGGCAGTGGGAGAAATGGTACTCTATTGTCTCTGTCACATGGCAGACTAGTATCTCGTATCAGAGGGAGGGATAGTGCCCCAAGGGCCGGATAAAGGCAAGCAAAGGGCCGCATCTGGCCCTTGGGCTGCAGTTTGGAGACCACTGATCTAGAGCTAAATCTCTGTGCAGATCTCAGTACACTTTGAGGTTATTGCTGGCGTTGCACTCTCTTTTTGCCCCCCACCCATGATCCATTTGGGGAACTGGATTCTCCGTTTTCCATGGTGCTGGTCCTGGGTCAAACACAGACAGATGCTTGTCATTATTGCATTCTTTGCACCGTATTGCTTTCACACAGTCTTTTGCAAGATGTTGAGTTGAACCACAGCATCTGAAACAAATGCCTTTGTTCTTAAGATAAGACTTGCGTTCCTCTATTGTCTTGCTTCTGAAACTGCAACATTTTCTAAGTGGATGAGGCTTGTTATGTATTGGATGCTGCTTTTCTGGATCCTCAATTTTCATTCCTGAACTTTTATTCTGGTTGGCTTCAAACTCAGACAGTACTTCTGTTATCCGTACAGACACTGTTGCTCTGCGTTCTTTATTATGCACTGATGGTTGTTTCACTGTCTTTACAGGGCTTGGGCCTTACATGTTCAGAAAGGCGAAGCTTGGGTCATTGCACATTTTTGCTTGATTCCTGATGAACTTTGGAAAGGTGGAAATGCCACTCGACAATCTTCTTTGTATTTTGATGCTTGCATGAGCCATCTTTCTTGTAAGTTGTAAGGGAGCTTCTCGATTACTCCATTATGACTCCACATGCTGTATCCAAATATGAGAGGCCTGGCAGGTATCCACCAGCTTTTGCTGCTTTCAGCTCCAAAAGTATGTCTTCAAGCTCTCTCAGCTTCTGATTGTCTTTGTTTTGTTATTTTTGTATAATTTCCAATCTTCTTCAGAATTGCATCTTCATTTACTTCAGGTGACACATAGCAGTCTTCCAATCTCTGCCATACCATAGTAAGTCCTGCCATTGCATCATGAACTAGGGTTGCCACCTGTCCGAGAGGGGGCAGGTTCAGCATCATTGGGGGGCGGGGCGATGATGTCAGCAAGAGAAAATTGGCCACACCCACTGCACGCTATGCGCACCGCATTACTTTTCTCCTCGGGTACCCAAAGGTGTTCCAGGCCGCTAAAGTGTTCGGGTTTGGCTTGAAGAAAAGGTGGCAACCCTATCATGAACTTGTACTGACCTGATTCTTTTGGCTTGTTCAGAAGACTCTGGTCCAAGCCATTTGGAGAGTAGTTCAAGCTTTTCTTTGCCTGTCAGATTTAAGTCTTGGGTGCTGCTTAGAAAAGACTTCCAGGCCCAATCGTTTTCTGGATGATCATCAAACTTCAGGAGACCAGAGCTCACCATTTCACGGCATATTAAGTATTTTGTCACATCTGTGGCTCCTGCTGCCTCCGGTGAGCATTTTCTGGGAACAAATACAGGGCATGTTTGTGGCTGATAAGACAGCAGGGGTGCTTGGTTAAATCCACTCTGATTGTGTAGTTGTGCTCACTTGCTGCAAGTCTTTCTGCTATAGGCCAGATTTATGTTTTCCTGAGGAGGGATTACGTCACCATTTGTTTAGTTTCCTGAAGGATCAACAGACTGGTCTCTGAGTATGTAACCGCTTGGCTTGTCATTGTACAGTTCTGGCTCAGTGTTGTAGCATCGAGTGATATCAAAGTTGTCTGCTGCTAGCAGGACCTTTGATGATTTTGATGCATCGTTAGATTGTTGATCAGTGTACATGGTCGCATGCAATTGTACATATTCACTGGTGCGTTGAATTCCACTGAGAGGTGTCATCTGGGTTTCTATCACAGAGTGAACTCTGTACTGTTATTCGGCAGCTCTCATTAGAACCTCGGCTTCAGCTAAGGAAGCAGTTTTTTCTTGCTTGAGAATATGTAAAGATGCTTTCACCTCTGCCTTTCTTCTAAGGCTCGGTTCACACATGGGCGGCACGACTTGCAGGTCGCCTCAGCGAGGCGACCTGCAAACGACTGCCGGGGCGACTTGCGAGACGACTTCTGCATAGAAGTCTATGCAAGTCGCCCCAAGTCGCCCCCAAAGTAATACAGGAACCTTTTTCTAAGTCGGAGCGACTTGCGTCGCTCCGATTAGAACGGTTCCATAGCACAGAACGGGAGGCGACTTGTCAGGCGACTAGGTCGCCTGACAAGTCGCCCCAGTGTGAACCGAGCCTAAGTGCTTCAGCTTTACTTTTAGCTTTATTCATATGATGTTCTTCATCTATGTGACCATGTTCTCTTATCATTTCGGCTTCATGTATTGCATAGGAAGCCAGTGCACGTGCGGCTTCTGCTTTTGCATGGGCCTTGGTGGCTGCAGCACTGGTGGACATCAGGTTCGAGCAGCTTGAATGTCTAGAGCTAGTGTGCTTGGAGCCAGCAGCTTCAGCACTAGCTGATGTCTGATCCGATTGACTAGAGACTCTAGAGCCTAAGCAGCATGACCTGGTCTTTGGCATACTGTATGTGCTTTCCTGTGCTTGTGTATGCTGAGGGATAGCTGGTGTAGTATACTGAACTGTATGCTGCATGATGAAACAGATTACTTCTCTGTAGTGTCTGTGGCTGAAGAAGTTAGCTGATGATTAGAATGAATCTACTCTTCCTTAGACTAGGCCCGTTGTGTTAAAAGTTTTTTTACTGTTCTGCCCTCACAATGTGTTTGTAGTACAAGGCTTGGCAGACAGCTAACAACTTCCCGATAAAGACTGAGGCCGAAGAGTTAACAGTTGTAATCTTTACTGAGAATTAGATATTTTTAAAATCTTTTTAAGTTTTTAAGTTTAAGTTTTAAGTTGTAAAACTGCAAAACACAAATGATAAAAGTATGCATCAACATTAAACATTACATTACAAAATGCAAATACAGTCAGGCAGGTTACATTAGTGTAACGCATTAACTAACAGAAATTAGGCCTAGCTAAAGGAACTCCCTGGCAGAAACTGCTATCAAACACACATAAAATGCAGTTGCATTAATAGACCATATACTACTTAATACTAAAGACAGCCTACTTACAGACTAATGCCCTGTACACACGGTCGGATTTTCCGATGGAAAATGTGTGATAGGACCTTCTTGTCGGAAATTCTGACCGTGTGTAGGCTCTATCACACATTTTCCATCGGATTTTCCGACACACAAAGTTTGAGAGCAGGATATAAAATTTTCCGACAACAAAATGCGTTGTCGGAAATTCCGGTCGTGTGTACACAAATCCGACGGACAAAGTGCCACGCATGCTCAGAATAAATAAAGAGATGAAAGCTATTGGCCACTGCCCCGTTTATAGTCCCGACGTACCTGTTTTACGTCACCGCGTTTAGAACGATCGGATTTTCCAACAACTTTGTGTGACCATGTGTATGCAAGACAAGTTTGAGCCAACATCCATCGGAAAAAATCCTAGGATTTCGTTGTCGGAATGTCCAAACAAAGTCCGACCGTGTGTACGGGGCATTATGCTTCCAAGGCCAGTTTTAAAAAATAGTGGAGCTAATGCCATGCTTCCTTCACTGCAGTATAAGCAAAATGTCTGCTGGACAGGAAGTGGGTGTAATATACTACAGTTCCCTGCCAGCAATTGATGCCAATTTAAAGCAACAGTATCATAAGTAAATATATACTGTATGATGATCAGAACAAGCTTCTATGAGCTGCAGTGTGTATGAGCCCTTAAAATGCCTTTCACATTTTATTGAGGAATAAATTCAAACCACAAGTAAACTCACCTTACCTGATGTCAAAAGCCTGTGTATGTTGTCCCTCACCCTTATAACATAAGCTTACTTCTATATAACTCAAAAAGTAATGTTTATTTCTATAACTTATTTGTATTCCTGCAAATTATCAGATTATGATTATGATTACCCTCCAGTCTATACTTTAATAAACTGCAGGAAGAAAGTAGTGATTTGTCCGTTTCAAGGGCTTTTATTTCATACTATCCATCTTTACTTCTCAAATTAGATAAACTTCAATTTAACTGTTGTTGATCAATTGTTTCCTCAGTACGTCTGGAAGAGTACAAAGCAAAAACATGCTGTGTGAGATGATTGGCCCAAAATGAGATGGCCAGGGGAAAAGTCTGTGGAGTCTTTAAAAAGAAGATTAAATAATGAATGGCAGACCAGAGCAGGCTGTGTGGAGCAATGCAACAAGACAGCTGCCTTCCTTAGCATAGTCTGAGTTTTCAGCTGCCTAATGCTTAAATGTTAATCAAATATAATGTCTGCAGAAAGAAAATGAAATGAAGGCCTAACTCTATTTGCGAATCGTCTGTGGATTTTAATAAAGCACACAAATGTTTTTTCAGTAATCGCTAAAAAGTGCATTACTTTAAATGGCTGAATTTCTGTATGGCTGGCGTAAACAATTTAGTTGCTTGGGAATATGGATTTGCTTTCTTACAGAACACTTGAAGTAAACCCTCCTGAAAAAAAAAAGTACAACAAATGTCATCTGATGACACCAAAGGGTGCCAAGATAAGGTTACCACCTTTCCCAGAAAGGAAGCCTTCAGGGGTTGCTGAGGAGCCTCCTGAACCTGAAATATTAAGAAGTAATGCCCCTCCTTGTATCCCACAATGCAGTTGCTCTATGCCTTTTGATCCTATCTAGAGGCCAGAACAAGGAATCATTCTCATTTTCTGATTTAGGCTGGCTTCGCACTTATGCAGTGTGGTAACAAGCACATTTTAGTGTGTGGTGTTATAAAGCATGTACCGTGGTGTCATTTTGAATGGCACCTCAATGCTCTAATCCAACTCTTTTCCAGAGCGACTGCATTTCAGCACACCACAATGCAAGTTAATGCACTTTCATGTGTTGTACTGTGTTGTACTGGAAAACATAGTGCAGGTCCTATCTTATGTCCATTGACATACATTTCCAGCCCATTCAAATGAAGGCTTTGTGTAGTAGTAACTGGCGATAAAAGGTACATGTTGTGGTAGTGGACAATGCACTGTACATCACAGTGCATTCATTTTGAATGACACCCAAAGGCACCTAGTGAAAATGTCTTTGTTAAGACTGGGGGATGCCCTGAGTGCTCTTAAAGGTTGTTCTGAACAAATTCTCCTATGTTTTGGCACCTTCAGGTATTTGCAGCCTTTACTTTTAGCTGGTACAGTGCCTTGAAAAAGTATTCATACCACTTGCAATTTTCCACATTTTATCATGTTACAACCAAAAACGTAAATTTAATTTATTGGGATTTTTTGTGATAGACGAACAAACTGGGACATAATTGTAAACTAAAAGGAAAACAATAAATGGTTTTCAAAATTTTTTACAAATAAATATCTGAAAAGTGTGACGTGCATTTGTATTCAGCCCCCTTTACGCTGATACCCCTAACTAAAATCTAGTGGAATCAATTGCCTTCAGAAGTCACCTAATTAGTAATTAGTGTATAATTTAATCTCTGTATAAATACATCTGTTCTGTGAAGCCCTCAGAGGTTTGTTAGACAACCTTAGTGAACAAACAGCATCATGAAGGCCAAGGAACACACCAGACAGGTCAGGGATAAAGTTGTGGAGAAGTTTAAAGAAGGGTTAGGTTATTAAAAAAATATTCCAAGCTTTGAACAGCTCATGGAGCACTGTTCAATCCACCGTCTGAAAATGGAAAGATTATGCCACAACTGCAAACCTACCAAGACATGGCCATCCACCTAAACTGACAGGCCGGGCAGGGAGAGCATTAATCAGAGAAGCAGCCAAGAGGCCCATAGTAACTCTGGAGGAGCTGGAGAGATCCACAGCTCAATTGGGAGAATCTGTCCACAGGACAACTATTAGTTGTGCACTCCACAAATCTGGTCTTTATGGAAGAGTGTCAAGAAGAAAGCCATTGTTGAAAAAAACATAAGAAGACCCGTTTGCAGTTTGCGAGAAGCCATGTTGGGGACACAGCAAACATGTGCAAGAAGGTGCTCTGGTTAGATGAAACCAAAATTGAACTTTTTGGCCTAAAAGCAAAACGCTATGTCTGTTGGAACACTAATGCCCCGTACACACGGTCGGATTTTCCATGGAAAATGTCCGATCGGAGCGTGTTGTTGGAAATTCCGACCGTGTGTAGGCTCCATCGGACATTTTCCATCGGATTTTCTGACACACAAAGTTGGAGAGCAGGAGATAAAATTTTCCGACAACAAAATCCGTTGTCGGAAATTCCGATCGTGTGTACACAAATCCGACGGACAAAGTGCCACGCATGCTCAGAATAAATAAAGAGATGAAAGCTATTGGCCACTGCCCCGTTTATAGTCCCCACGTACGTGTTTTACGTCACCGCGTTTAGAACGATTGGATTTTTCGACAACTTTGTGCGACCGTGTGTAGACAAAACAAGTTTGAGCCAACATCTGTCGGAAAAAATCCTAGGATTTTGTTTTCGGAATGTCCGAACAAAGTCCGACCGTGTGTATGCCCTATAACACTGCACATCACCCTGAACACACCATCCCCACCATGGTGAAACATGGTGGTGGCAGCATCATGTTGTTGGAAAGCTTTTCTTCAGCAGGGACAGGGAAGCTGGTCAGAGTTGATAGTAGGATGGATGGAGCCAAATACAGGCCAATCTTAGAGAAAAACCTGCTATGCCGCGTACACACGTTCAGAATTTCCGACAACAAATGTTCGATGTGAGCTTGTTGTCAGAAATTCCGACCGTGTGTAGGCTCCATCGGACATTTTCTTTCGTTTCCGACAAACACATTTTGAGATCTGGATCTCAAATTTTCCGACAACAAAATCTGTTGTCAGAAATTCTGATCGTGTGTACACAATTCTGACACACAAAATTCCACACATGCTCGGAATCAAGCAGAAACGCCGCACTGGCTATTGAACTTCATTTTTCTCGGCTCATCATACGTGTTGTACATCACCGCGTTCTTGACGAAATTTACGACAACTTTTGTGTGACCGTGTGTATGCAAGACAAGTTTGAGCCAACATCCGTTGGAAAAAAAACATGGATTTGAGGCTTGAGACTGGGTCGGAGGTTCACCTTCCAGCAGGACAACGACACTAAAAATACAGCCAGAGCGACAATGGAATGGTTTAGATCAAAGCATATTTATGTGTTAGAATGGCATAGTGAAAGTCCAAACCTTAATCCTATTGAGAATCAGTGGAAAGACTTGAAAATTGCTGTTCACAGATACTCTCTTTCCAATCTGACAGAGCTTGAGCTATTTTGCAAAGAAGTATGAGCAAAAATGTCACTCTTTAGATGTGCAAAGCTGGTAGAGACATCCCCAAAAAGACTTGCAGCTATAATTGCAGTGAAAGGTGGTTCTACAAAGTATTTACTCGGGGGGCTGAATACAAATGCACACCACACTTTTCACATATTTAATTGTAAAAAAAATTAAAAACCATTTATCATTTTCCTTCAACTTCACAATTATGTGCCACTTTGTGTTGGTCTATCACATTAAATCCCAACAAAATACATTTATGTTTTTGGTTGTAACATGACAAAATGTGCAAAATTTCAAGGGGTATCAATAGTTTTTCAAGGCACTGTATAGGTTTATTTACAAGAGACAACCTCCTGCCCTCAAGAGGAGTGCTCCGGCACTGATGAGCCTTTGCTCATCCACTGTTGAATAGTGGGATCCGGAAGACCACATTTGATCACCCCACTATTCCCAGTGTGGCATGAGAGAACATCCTTTATTGCTAGAATTTAAAATACAGCCGGGAATGAATGGGCATGGTATGTATCTTAAGCTGCCCATTAGGACAGTCAGTTACCTAGGTATCATAGAGCACAAGTTAAGACTAGAATGCTTAAAACTAAGGCCTGACAGCCGAAACATGTTGGCTGTTTTACAGCTGTTATACATGTTTTCGGAATAAAGAATAACAATTGTTGGACACCATTCCTAGTGCTGAATCTTCCTCTTGTGATTCATAGAAATGCTTACATTAGTTTCCTGATATAGTGTTCGTTATATGGCTGTGTATGCATAGAAGCCGAGACACTTTGTTTATGCTTTTTTATCCACATTTAGGCGATCCCTGAAAACTTTCCTCTTCAGAGAAGCCTATCTTGCCTCCATCTAACAACTGCACTATTTTCTCCATTAGCTCATCCCCCACAGCTATTACCCTTTTGCATAACTTGACCCTCCCTCCTAGATTGTAAGCTCTAACGAGCAGGGCCCTCTGATTCCTCCTGCATTGAATTGTATTGTACTTGTACTGTCTGCCCTAATGTTGTAAAGCACTGAGTAAACTGTCGGCGCTGTATAAATCCTGTATAATAATAATAATAATGCTTTTTTGCTTTCATGTGTTTATGAGCTCTTGATGATACACAACAGTTAGTAAGGTCATGTGACTTGGGACACACACAACCAACCCACTTGTGAGTTGGGGGAGCAAGAGTATTTCCTGGTGTTTTTCAGTAAGGTACAGATAAAGTCATGCTATAGAGGACCTAGGACTTGGCTCTGATGGAGGGACACCCTTGAAATGCGTCAACTACATACAGTAGGTCCAGGAAGTGTTTTCCCTGGATTGGAATATGTGAAATGGATCGGGCAATACAGATCACTGATGTTGATAAGCTTGTAATGCCGCATACACACGAGTGGACTTTACGGCAGACTTTGCCCGGCGGACGGGATTTCGTCGGACAATTTGATCATGTGTGGGCTCCAGCGGACTTTGTTTTCTCAAAAGTTGGACGGACTTAGATTTGAAACATGTTTCAAATCAATCCGTCGAAATCGAGTCCGGTCAAAAAGTCCGCTCGTCTGTATGCTAGTTCGACGGACCAAAAGCCACGCTAGGGCAGCTATTGGCTACTGGCTATGAACTTCCTTGTTTTAGTCCGGTCGTACGTCATCACGTACGAATTCGACTGACTTTGGTGGATTGTGTGTAGGCAAGTCCGTTCATTCAGAAAGTCCGTCGTAAAGTCCGTCGAAAAGTCCGCCGGGCAAAGTCTGCTGTAAAGTCCGACTGCGTGTACGCGGCATTATTCTCAGTTCTTTGTGAGTATACATCAGTTTTATAACTGGAATAAAAAGATTTATAAAGGTAAATTTACAAGAGAGCGTCAGACAAAAATAGGTCACAACAGTTTTATGATAGCCCAGAAGTTTCTGTATGCATTGTTGATGCTACTATAATGTTGATGGCTAGCTAGTGCAGATGCTGCAATTAGATGTTTTACATAGGTATCTGCAATGCCCATATTACCAAAAAATAGTGCACATATTTTTGCATGAAAATTCTTCCTCTGACAGGTGTTTGCATTTAAAAAAATATATTCACTTGACTACTGCACGCATTGATATGATGCAACATTGTGCGCATAGTGCTGATATTGTTTGTGGGTGCCCACTTTTTCTTGTACTTGAATGCCAGAAAGCATGCAAAGTAATGCAATAACAAGGGGAAGTGTATTTCTGGATGGCAATTGCTCAGTTTTCATTGATTCTTCTGGACAAGTTTTCAGGAGCCATGGCAAACACGACTATCCCACATTACCTACTAAAATGAAGCAGAACTTTGAAACATTGAAAAATAAAATACACAGTTTTACATTTTGCTGAGCACAAAGTGTGAAGGCATCTTTCTGTAAAAAGATATGTAGAGATAGACATATGTCAATGCAGCATATACCATATTGATCAGCTTGGACTACATCAACTATATCAGCTCTTTTTCTTTTTTCAGTTGTGGCATTAGTAAAGATTTTTTTTTTACTTTTTAGACTGGAGTGTTGGTGGGGTGGGGTTGTATACTTTTAAAGGGTGCAACTATGGCACCTTTTAAAAGTATGCAACCTCAC
The DNA here is from genome assembly GCF_042186555.1 of Aquarana catesbeiana. Lineage (NCBI taxonomy): Eukaryota > Metazoa > Chordata > Amphibia > Anura > Ranidae > Aquarana > Aquarana catesbeiana. The sequence goes on from NC_133324.1 coordinate 858,450,394, forward strand.
CCCACCCCACCCCACCAGTGCCCCAGTTTAAAATGTAAAAAAATGTTACTTATCAATGAGAAATCAGATTTTTCAAACAATGCATACATGCATACAACTGCCTTGATTAAATTAACTTCACATCAGAGTCCCTTCTTTACATCATAGTTACATAGTCTGGTTGAAAAAAAGACACAAGTCGATCTGGTTCAACCAATAGAAAAAAACACACACAAATAGAAAGCCTCCATATACACAATCCTATACCCACAGTTAATCCAGAGAAAGGTGAAAAAACCAATAAGGCATGATCTAATTTGCTCCAGCTGGGAAAAAAAAATCCTTCCTGATTCCCCAGGAGTCAATCAGATATTTCTCAGGACAATTACCCCTGGTGCTAATACCTATAAATTTAAATATCGAGTTATATTTTATGCATTTAGGAAAGAATCCAGGCCTTTACTGAGCTAACCAGAACCAGCTTTTGAGGAAGTATATTCCACATTTTTACAGCTCTTACTGTGAAGAAGCTTTCCCGTATTTGGAGGCTAAATCTCTTTTCCTCCTTGCCTTCTGTCATAACCTTAAAGTGAATAACTGTACACCAAGTTCACTATATGGATCACTTAAGTGTTTATACATATTGATTATTTCTGACCCTATTTGCTAAAAACAGACGAATGGGGGTCCAGATGGCAGTCGGGTGTAAATGGACAGGCGGTCTGTTTGTATCCGGCCGCCCATAGAGGAAAGCGGGCTCTGTATGGAAATGGACCAGCAACATGCCTGCTTAGCGGGGATCAGCAGAAAGATTCCCAGCTGAGCAGGTGGAATCCAACGGAGCCCGCCCCGTGTGGAAGGAGCCTTAAGAACATTATTTTTTAAAGGAGAATTGAGGGGCGGGACTTTGAGTGAAGCACACGGATGCAATAGAGAAGTAAATTGGAAAATGGTTTATTATTTGAGTCAATTCATAGAACAACGGTTGGGGGTATACAATTCATTACATAATGTATATCAATACTTAAAGGTCAGTCATCACACATAAATACATTGTCCAACCAGAGTTTAAAACAGTATTTTACAAATACACCGGTCACGTAATAACATTAATTAATTGCATTGTAGAAAATACTCATAAAAGTAGCTAGTGCATTAAAGCGTTAATAGAAATACTAGTTGAGGTAAGATAAGCAGGAAAAATTATATAAAAACATACATGTTGACTCTGTTAGGAAATATAAGGCAGTATTATACAGTTGAACAGGTCACATAAGTACGTGATTAATTGCAGTGTAAATAATACTAAGAACGGGAATATGATGCATTAAAGCATCACTTAAGGATAAAGGAGAAAATAAGCTTGGTGGAGAGGAACGGCCATGGTGAATTCATGAATATGTTATTGTTACGGTAGTTGTTAGCTCTACGCGTTTCGGGGCCTTAAAGTCACTCGTCAGGAGCAAGACCGTATTAATCATCTAAAAATAGAGATAAGGACATATTGGTAATCTGAAAAATGAGTGGGCAAATGCAGAAAATTGGAAAACCCCCACACATCCATACATTTGTCCCACAAACTTACATGAGTGTGTCCGCACTATGGGGAGAGCACAGCCGCGTGAGTCATACCGGCCAAAGATGCCACATCACGGAGCTGAGGGGGCATGTCCGGGCAGCACAAAACCAGCAGGGGCCACATCCCAAACTGGTTAAGAAGTGGAGAAGTGGAGATGGTGTGTAGTGAATGGAAGAGAGGAATGGCCCCAGGAGGGGGAACCTGCTGGAGGAAAAAGCCTGTGAGTGAAGTGCACTGAGGATATAGGAGGGAATGATAAGAAAGTGAAGTGATGAAGAGTGAGAAGAGTGAGAAAAGGTGATAAGCAGAGTGAAAAGGAAAAGTGGAGTGTTGGAAGGAAATGAAGAAAAGTACAAAGTAGGAGACAGAGGGGGGATGGGGGGAAACAGAAAGGAAAGTGAGGGTGAAATGGTGAAAATATAATTACCTGCTGCAAAGCGAGTTGGACAAGGGAGCCAAGAGAGGAGTGGTGTGATGAGGGAGATATGTACCAGAGACAAAGGTGCGGATCCCAATTTGGGGGAAGCCCTTGCAAGGAGAGCCGTCCAAGACCAGCCTCCAACGTCATGCAACAGCAGGCTGGGGGGCAGGGGGCACACCAAGAGTCTGGCCACCAGCTCAGCAAAGCATGACCAGCCAAGGGCGTCATCCGAGTCTCCCTATTGCTGAAGGTAGTAGGCCGGCCGGCTGATTTATAGGTGCCTTGAGGACGCCAAACAGCCGACACAAAGGGCATGAGGCTGACGAGCAGTGGGGGAAACCCCGCCCACCCCACGTCAGAAGGGGGCAGGGGGGAAACCCACAGTGCGCGTCACTCTATTGCATCCGTGTGCTTCACTCAAAATCCCGCCCCTCAATTCTCCTTTAAACTTAACGGGATGGAGGATGGGATCTGTACGGCCCCCTATCCTCATATAAAGTCCCACCTTATCCATTTTTTCGTTTAACATATAGGGATGGAAGCACACGGCTGCACTATTAACACACTTTCAGCATTCGTTATGGCTGCTCCTCAGCCGTCCATACCATTCCTTTATCTATTTCCAATTCTCCCTGTGCAATGGGTGGTTTTTTGCACATACCATTGGAATAATCCACCACACAACTCCGTTTTTCATTTTATTTCCTTTTTGATTTTACTTTTAATTTTCACCATTTTTCAGAACTTGCATTGTGTGTGCGCACTGGGGTTACCGGCCGCTGTTTGTCTCTTCCCGTGCCTCCCCTGTCACATACCGGAGCTGTGACGCGCACTGTGGGTTTCCCCCCTGCCCCCTTCTGACAGGGGGTGGGCGGGGTTTCCCCCACTGCTCGTCAGCGTCATGCCCTTTGTGTCGGCTGTTTGGCGTCCTCGAGGCACCTATAAATCAGCAGGCCGGCCTACCACCTTTAGCAATAGGGAGACTCGGTTGACGCCCTTGGCTGGCCACGCTTGGCTGAGCTGGCGGCCAGACTCTTGGTGTGTCCCCTGCCCCCCAGCCTGCTGTTGCATGACGTTGGAGGCTGGTCTTGGACGGCTCTCCTTGCGAGGGCTTCCCCCCAAATTGGGATCCGCACCTTTGTCTCTGGTACATATCTCCGTTATCACACCACTCCTCTCTTGGCTCCCTTGTCCAACTCACTTTGCAGCAGGTAATTATATTTTCACCATTTTACCCTCACTTTCCTTTCTGTTTCCCCCCACCCCACCCCCTCTGTCTCCTACTTTGTACTTTTCTTTGTTTCCTTCCAACACTCCACTTTTCCTTTTCACTCTGCTTATCACCTTTTCTCACTCTTCATCACTTCACTTTCTTATCATTCCCTCCTGTATCCTCAGTGCACTTCACTCACAGACTTTTTCCTCCAGCAGGTTCCCCCTCCTGGGGCCATTCCTCTCTTCCATTCACTACACACAATCTCCACTTCTTAACCAGTTTGGGATGTGGCCCCTGCTGGTTTTGTGCTGCCCAGACATGCCCCTTCAGCTCCCTGATGTGGCATCTTTGGCCGGTATGACTCACGTGGCTGTGCTCTCCCCATAGTGCGGACACACTCATGTAAGTTTGTGGGACAAATGTATGGATGTGTGGGGGTTTTCACATTTTCTGCATTTGCCCACTCATTTTTCAGATTACCAATATGTCCTTATCTCTATTTTTAGATGATTAATACGGTCTTGCTCCTGACCAGTGACTTTAAGGTCCAGAAACGCGTAGAGATAACAACTACCGTTACAACAACATATTCATGAATTCACCATGGCCGTTCCTCTCCACCAAGCTTATTTTCTCCTTTATCCTTAAGTGATGCTTTAATGCATTATTGTCCAGTTCTTAGTATTATTTACACTGCAATTAATCACGTACTGTGACCTGTGCAACTGTATAATACTGCCTTATATTTCCTAACAGAGTCAACATGTATGTTTTTATACAATTTTTCCTACTTATCTTACCTCAACTAGTATTTCTATTGACGCTTTAATACCTTAGCTACTTTTATGAGTATTTTCTACAATGCAATTAATCATGTTATTACGTGACCGGTGTATTTGTAAAATACTGTTTTAAACTCTGGTTGGACAATGTATTTATGTGTGATGACTGACCTTTAAGTATTGATATACATTATGTAATGAATTGTATACCCCCAACCGTTGTTCTATGAATTGACTCAAATAATAAACCATTTTCCAATTTACTTCTCTATTGCATCCGTGTGCTTCACTCAAAGTCCCACCCCTCAATTCTCCTTTAAGCTTACCGGGATGGAGGATGGGATCTGTACGGCCCCCTATCCTCATATAAAGTCCCACCTTATCCATTTTTTCGTTTAACATTATTTTTTATTAAGTTGATATGAGTAAAGGTCCACTTTAAGTGTTTTTATCTTTCCAGTATGTGCGTGTTGCTTGCAGATAACATTAAATTAAAACATGCTATAGTCACTGTTACCCAGGTGTTCTTTTAAATAAACATTAGTAATAAGGTCTGCATGGTTTGAGTATACCAGGTCCAGTACAGCATAATTTCTAGTTGGGGCTTCTATCAACTGTACCATAAAATTGTTTTGTTATAGGTTTATACATTTCTGCCCTTTAACTGTTTCAGCACTGTAATTACTACAATCAATTTCAGGTTGGTTAAAATCCTGCATTATTATCACTTTTCCAGCCCTTGCAACCCTTTCCAACTGGGTCTCCTCCTTCTCAATAATGCTGGGTGGCCTATAACAAACAATAATTACCACTGAAGCATGCACATCCATATGCAGTTTCACCCCTAATGCTTTAGCATCACCTCACTCTCTATCAATAAGGTCATCTTTCACACTAGCTTTGAAATCACTTATCACATAGAGACAGGCACCTCCACCTTTGTGTTTTGCCCTGTTTCTCTGAAATAAAGCATAGCCAGGAATATCAGTATCCCAGTCATGCGAAAAATGAAGCCAAACTTCTGCAATATCAATGAAATCATAGTTCTCTTCATGCACCAAAGTTTCCAACTATCCCTACCTATTTTGCGTGGCAAGCGTCTTGCATTGGTGAACAAACACTTGAATTTGTCACATTTTGTGCTTGTATTCGCATATTTTTTTTGTAGTAAACTTAGTAATATAGTTTACAATGGTTGTAACATGGGAACCTTCTTACCACCTGCCAGAGCCCTCCGCACAACTTCCCCATGCCACTCACCATTAGGGTCTGATGCCTGTCTAACTAGTCTGCTCCATTATTCTGATTCACACTCCTCCTCAATCCTAGTTTAAATACTCCTCCTGCCTTCCCATAAAGATCTCCCCCAGCACAACAGACCCCCTTCCATTTAGGTCCAAACCATCTTTAACATATAAGTTGTACCCAATAAAAAGTACATCACAAGTAGGGATGAGCCACACACCCCCCGGTTCAGTTCGCACCAGAACCTGCGAACGGACCAAAAATTTGCACGAACGTTAGAACCCCATTGACGTCTATGGGACTTGCACGTTCGAAATCAAAAGTGCTCATTTTAAAGGCTAATTTGCATGGTATTGTCCTAAAAAGGGTTTGGGGACCCGGGTCCTGCCCCAGGGCACATGTATCAATGCAAAAAAACTTTTAAAAACGGCCGTTTTTTCGGGAGCAGTGATTTTAATGATGCTTAAAGTTAAAAAAAAGTGAAATATTCCTTTAAATATCTTACCTGGGGGGTGTCTATAGTATGCCTGTAATGTGGCGTGTGTTTCCTGTGCTTAGAACAGTCCCTGCACAAAATGTCATTTTTAAAGGAAAAAAAGTCATTTAAGACTGCTTGCGGCTTTAATGTAATGTCGGGTCCTGGCAATATGGATGAAAATCAGTGAGATAAACAGCATGGGTACCCCCCAGTCCATTACCAGGCCCTTTGGGTCTTGTATGGATATTAAGGGGAACCCCGCACCTAAATTAAAAAAAGGAAAGGCTTGGGGCCACCAGGCCCTATATACTCTGAACAGCAGTATACAGGCAGTGCAAACAAGACAGGGACTGTAGGTTTGTTGTTAAGTAGAATCTGTTTATAATTTTGAACTGGTACATTTTTAACGTGTTTATCTCCAGCCAAAAAATCTATTTTAAGCATAGGGAAGGGTTATCACCCCTGTGACATTTGTTTTGCTGTCTGTGCTCCTCTTCAGAAGATTGCACCTCATTTTTTGTCCCAATGACAATTGTTTTTTGAAAATTTGGATTTTTTTGTGAAACAAGGATTGGTGATAAAGCATCAGTGGAAAGGAGAAATGTTTTTCCCATATTAACTCTTACAGGAGAGAATTTCCCTTCCTAGGGGTAGATCTCATCTCACTTCCTGTTGTCTCCTTCCGTTTGCAAGTAGGAGTCGTTTGTAAGTTGGATGTTTGAAAGTAGGGGCCTGCCCTATATACTCAGCAGAAATTTGGGCCTTAGGTGTTGTTGTGGCCACAATACTGTAAGCCCTCACAGGGCCCTGCTGTGAAATATTAGATCAAGAATTGTAATTACATGCCCCTGTTGAACAGGGGAAGAAAAATTGGGCCTTTGGTGGTCGTGGTGCTAGTGCCACAACACTGTAAGTCCTCACTCGTTCTTGGTGGGCGCAGAAACGGGCCCTGCTGTGAAATATTAGATCAAGAATTGTAATTGCATGCCCCTGTTGAACAGGGGCTGAAAAATTGGGCCTTAGGCACTGGTGCTGGTGCCACAACACTGCAACCCCTCACAGATACTCTAGTTGGAACGCAGAAACGAGCCCTGCTGAAAAGCATTGCATCAAAAATTGTAATTAGACGCCCCTGTTAAACAGGGGATGAAAAATTGTGTCTTAGGCACTGGTGCTGGTGCCACAACACTGCAACCCCTCACAGATACTCTAGTTGGAACACAGGAACGAGCCCTGCTGCAAAGTATTGCATCAAAAATTGTAATTACATGCCCCTGTTAAACAGGGGCTGAAAAATTGGGCCTTAGGCACTGGTGGCGGCGCCCAGAACCAAAAATGTTCTTACAAGCTATCAGCGTGATCATTGAGGAGGAAGAGGATAATTACTCAGGATAGTCACTCAGCATCAGCATAGGCAGTCTTTGAAGGGATCTGAGATTTAAAAAAAAATTATTCGGTTACATCAGCATCAGGTGCTTGGTAGCTGGTGGTGATCCAAGACTGATTCATTTTTATGAAGGTCAGTTGATCGACCGAGTCGGTGGACAGATGCACCCTGTGATCGGTTACAAAGCCTCCAGCAGCACTGAATGTGAGCTCCGAAAGAACGCTGGATGCACAACAGGCCAGTAGCTCAATTGCATGCTGTGCAAGCTCTGGCCAGTGATCCATCCTCAAGACCCAGTAACCCAGAGGATTTTCGGTGGGAAAGGTGTCCAAGTCAGATCTTGCCCCTAGGTATTCCTGCACCATGTAAAACAGACGCTGGCGATGGTTGCTATAACCGATCATACCTTGGGGCTGCGGACCAAAAAATTGTCTGAACGCATCGGTCAGACGGCCACCTTCTCCACCGCTCCTTCTTTGACTGACCGAAGCCTCAGCAACACGTTGTCCAGAAACAGGAGTTTGTAAACTCCCAGTCTCTGGGAACGCGTTGCACAGACCTTTCTGCAAGGCCTCCCGAAGATGTTTCATCCTCTGCTCCCTCTGCGATGGCAAGATAAGGTCTGCAACCTTACCTTTGTAACGTGCTCTGCTCCCCAAGGAGGGTTGGCAGCCAGTATTGGTCCTTCTCCTTGATACCACGAATACGAGGATCCTTAAGCAGGCTTTGCAGGATCAGGGAGGCCATGCAGCGTAGGTTTACTGAGGCATTCGGTCCGGAGTCCTCTGGGTCACTAAGGACGACATGGTCCGCAGCCACCTCCTCCCAGCCACGTACAAGTACATGTGTTTCTTGGGACTGATCCCTTAAAGACTGCTGCTGATGCTGAGTGCCAGGCTCCACCTCCATACTGACACAATCCTCCTCCTCCACGTCCTCTTCCTGTGTGATCGGCGGGCATGCAGGAACACTGTCTGGATAAAGGGGGCCTTGAGAGCTAAGGAAGTCCTCCTCTTCCTGCCTCTGTTCTGCCTCAAGGGCCCTGTCCATTATTCCACGCAGCGTGTGCTCCAACAGGTGGACAAGGGGGACAGTGTAACTGATGCACGCACTGTCACTGCTCACCATCCTCGTGGCCTCCTCAAATGGTGACAGGACAGTGCATGCATCCCTGATCATGGCCCACTTGCGTGGGGGAAAAAAAAACAAGCTCCCCTGACCCTGTCCTGGTGTCATAGTCGCACAGGTACTCATTGATGGCCCTCTGCTGCGTGTGCAGCCGCTGCAGCATGGCCAAAGTTGAGTTCCACCTGGTGGGCATGTCACAGATTAGGCGGGTCTTGGGCAGGTTAAACTCCTTTTGGAGGTCTGCCAGCCGAGCACTGGCATTATATGACTGGCGGAAATGCACACAGACTTTCCTGGCCTGCCTCAGGACATCCTGTAAGCCCGGGTACCTGCCCAAGAACCGCTGCACCACCAAGTTAAGGACGTGAGCCAAACAGGGCACATGGGTCATTTGTCCCTGTCGGAGGGCAGAGAGGAGGTTGGTGCCATTGTCGCAAACCACCATTCCTGCCTTAAGTTGGTGTGGCGTCAACCACCTCTGACCCTGCCCCTGCAGAGCTGACAGAACCTCTGCCCCAGTGTGGCTCCTGTCCCCCAAGCACACCAGCTCAAGCACCGCATGGCATCTTTTGGCCTGCATACTTGCGTAACCCCTTGAACGTCTACGGAGCACCGCTGGTTCCGAGGACAAAGCACAGGAAGAGGCCATGGAGGAAGAAGAAGAGGAGGGGGTGGAGGAGAGAGGTGTGTCACAATCATTAGTAGTGGCATTTTGGAGGCGTGGTGGCGGAACAACCTCCAACACTACTGCACCTTGTCCTGCATCCTTCCCAGCTGCCAGCAGAATCACCCAATGCGCGGTGAAACTTAGGTAACGTCCCTGTCCATGCCTGCTGGACCATGAGTCAGCGGTAATATGCATCTTACTGCTGACCGCCCTGTCCAGCGAGGCCAAGACATTGCCTTCCACATGCCGGTAGAGAGCCGGAATCGCCTTCCGTGAGAAAAAGTGGCGTTTGGGTACCTGCCACTGAGGAACCGCACATTTCACAACCTCACGGAAGGGGGCAGAATCTACCAACTGAAAAGGCAGCAGTTGAAGTGTTAGCAATTTTGCCAAACTAGCATTCAACCGCTGGGCATGTGGATGGCTGGGAGTGAACTTCTTTCGGCGGTGCAGCAGCTGGGGCAGGGATATTTGCCTGGTACAATCTGACGTCGGTGTACTGAAAGTACTTGGCTGTGACACACCTAATTCTACACCTTCATTCCTCTCAGTGCAGGTCTCAGAGAGGACTGAAGGTATAGTGGGGTTGGAGATCTCAGCTGATGAGGAGCAAGGAGAGGTCCTCTTTGTTCTTTGGTGTGGGTCTTTTAGATACGCTTGCCAACGAACTGCATGGCAGGTCAACATATGTCTGGTCAAGCATGTGGTGCCCAAGCGGGAGATGTTTTGGCCACGCGAGATACGCTTGAGACATATGTTGCAAATAGCAGCGGTGCGATCTGGTGCACTTGTCTCAAAAAAGGCCCACACCAAAGAACTTTTTGAATAACGCGCAGAGACTGCAGCGCCCTGCACATGCGGAGCTTTGGGGTGTGATGCAGTCAGTGTGCTGCCCTTAGGCTGGCCCCTGGAGGGCATCCTGCCTCTTTGGTGATGTGCCTCCTCCTCCTCCTCTATCCTATCAGGCACCCACGTTGAGTCAGTGACCTCATCATCCCCTCCCTCCTCATCACTGGAGCAAACCTGGCAGTATGCTGCAGCAGGGGGAGCATGACTGCCAGATTGCTGTCCTTCTTGAGCACCCCCTCTGTCCGTGCTCACGTTACTGCCTTCATCTAGCTCAGTATCAACATCAGAGCCTTCCAAACGCTGGGCATCCTCCTGGAGCATGTACCCAACACTGTGGTCAAACAGTTCGAGGGACTCCTCAGGAGGACATGGTGGGGCTAGGGAAGGAGTCACTGATGACATTGAGCCGAGGGAAGAGGCCGCTGCTTTGCCAGACAAAGTACCCTGAGCATGGGTGAGAGAGGATGAGGAGGATGGGGACGGCTTGGTCATCCACTCGACCAAGTCTTCCGCATGTTGCGGCTCAACACGGCCAGCTGCCGAAAAAAAGGCCAAGCGTGTCCCACGGCCACATGCTGATGAGGATGCACCGTCTCCATGACCAACACTGTTGCCTCTAGACACAGAGCCTGCTTGCCCTCTTTTATTGGCTTGTGACTGTCTGCCTCTCCTTGTTGGCCTTCCAGACATACTAATGGCCTGTAGCTGCACTAAGCTGGGATATATATATATATATATATATATATATATATATATATATATATATATATAAATGAACATCAGGTGGGTTACCCTCTTATCTTGAAGTCCTTGTTCAATCAAAGCACCGTCAAGGTGGACTCCCAAAACTCCACCATAAATGATAGAAAAAACACATGGAACGATGCTTGATGCCAAAAAGTGTCCTTTTACTGAAAAGTTAATCCATTAATTGTTTCAAAATACAAGCAAGCAAGCAAGCCACTGTACAGTTCCGAGCACAACTCGCTCTTCGTCAGGCTTTTCAGGCTGTGTGTGAAAGGCTAAACCACACTGTGTTCCTTTATCCACACCCAGTCTGATACACACCTGTGTCACATAATTAATTATCCTATACAAAACACCTAAAACCATTCCAAATTTAACCCTATTAAATAAACCTACTACCCTAAAACCATCCTAAATTCCCTAATAGGGGATAATCTACAAGATAGGTTCATCATATTACATCTCAAATATCCTCATCATATCACTTATGAACCAATTATATTATCTCATTTAATTAACTCGGTGTTTTGTAAATATTTCTCATGAATATACATATGTTGCTATTTCTATACATGTCTCAAGTTTCTTCATGGATTCCAGTTGATATTCTGCTATCTAGTATTTCCAACGGGAGCCTTTTGTGATCAATCTAAAGAAAATATAACATATTCAAAAATAGTCATACCTCTAATCAATCTTGTACTATAAATTTTTAAACAAACAGAAACAAATCATAGTCCCTGTTCATACCATCAGGGTACAGGGACTGTAATTTGTTGATCCACCAAACTTCACGTATTTTTAGTTTCAAAATCCTATCACCCCCTCTTTTGTCATGGGGAATCTCTTCTAAAACCATAAAGCGTAGATCTGTGTCTTTGTGGCCCATTTCTGAGAAGTGACGCGATACAGGTAAACTTGATTGAGGATGTCTAATTGTACTACGGTGTTGTGCGATACGGTCTTTAATTTTTTGGGTGGTTTCCCCCACGTAAATGAGATTACAGGGGCATGTGAGAATGTAAATTACATATGATGACTGACAGGTGTAAAAACCGTTAATGATTATTTTCTTATTAGTCCTAGGATGAGAAAAGTTATTCCCTTTGATAACTAAATTGCATTGAATGCAATTGAGACAGGGGTAACAGCCTTTTCTTTTACTGCCAAGAAAGGTCATCTTTTTCTCATCCTGCCTCTCTGGTTTAAATGCGGATCGCACTAAGAGGTCGCGCAAGGTTTTATTGCGCCGGTATATATATATATATATGTACTGATACTGCAGCTAGCAAAATCAACTGCCTGCCTGTAGTATGAGAACACCACCAACCTTTTACAGGTAGCTTTAGCTGAACACTGTGCAGAGCTCGCAATTTTCTTCAGGTAGCTGTAAATACTGTAACAAGAAAAGCCTGCCTGTCAGTAGGAAGATAACAGGAACAGATCTAGCTAAACTGAATACAGTGTATATATATATATATATGTATGCAACACCTGGGATGCATATATATACACAATACACTGTAAGTGCAGCTAACTCACTGACTGTCCTGCCTAATCTAGCTAACTCAAATGAAATGACACTGTCTCTCTCTCTATCTCTCAGCACACCGGAACACACTACACAGGGCCGAGGTGCAGGCGGCCTTATATAGTGTGGGGTGTGTTCTAAACCCCCTGAGCCATAATTGGCCAAAGCCACCCTGGCTTTGACCAATTACAGCTCTCTCTACCGACGGCGCTGTGATTGGCCAAGCATGCGGGTCATAGTGCATGCTTGGCCAATCATCAGCCAGCAATGCACTGCGATGCCGCAGTGAATTATGGGCCGTGACGCGCCACACGAATTTGGCGCGAACGGTCCATAACGTTCGCAATTCGGCGAACGATCGAACAGCCGATGTTCGAGTCGAACATGGGTTCAACTCCAACGCGAAGCTCATCCCTAATCACAAGCCCCCCATCATGTCAGAGGTCCCCCCATCATGTCAGAGTCCTCCCTTCATTCCCCCTCTTCACATCACCTTTCCAGGTCTGAACTCCCCCATCACATCAGAGTCCCCATCAACACAGAGTCCCTCCATCACAGAGCCCCCCCCCATTACAGAACAACCCATTCTCACAGTCCCCTTTTTATCAGTACTTTAACTTTTGGCTCCGGCAGTGTGGCAGAGGACAAATTGGAGTAAAATAACATTAGAAAAAACACACACAAAGAACTGGTGTAGCAATCAGCGCTAATACGTCTGATAATTAGAAATAGTAGGGAGGCATGCATAGGTATGCAAGTTCATCACAGCAACAATAAAAAATAAAAATTGTTAAAATTTAAAACGTGAATTAAAATGATAAAAATCAATCAAAGTCCAGATATTAAAAGAGATAAACATAGAGTTCTAGGGGATGATCCGCTGTCTGATCTGAGTCTCTGAAATAAGTGCTGCAGAGGGAGCGAGGCTGCTTCAGGCATGGGCTGGGAAACCCGATCACTGTGGGAAGAAGGAAGGCAAAAAAGAGAGAGAGAAGCGCCAGGCAAATCCTAGTGCAGCATTGTTTTATTAAGTTACATAGTAGGTGAGGTTGAAAAAAGACACAAGTCCATCAAGTCCAACCTATGTGTGTGATTATATGTCAGTATTACATTGTTACATAGTTACATAGTAGGTGAGGTTGAAAAAAGACACAAGTCCATCAAGTCCAACCTATGTGTGTGATTATGTGTCAGTATTACATTACATATCCCTGTATGTTGCGGTCATTCAGGTGATTATCTAATAGTTTCTTGAAGCTATCAATGCTCCCCGCTGAGACCACCGCCTGTGGAAGGGAATTCCACATCCTTGCCGCTCTTACAGTAAAGAACCCTCTACGTAGTTTAAGGTTAAACCTCTTTTCTTCTAATTTTAATGAGTGGCCACGAGTCTTGTTAAACTCTCTTCTGCTAAAAAGTTTTATCCCTATTGTGGGGTCACCAGTACGGTATTTGTATATTGAAATCATATCCCCTCTCAAGCGTCTCTTCTCCAGAGAGAATAAGTTCAGTGCTCACAACCTTTCCTCATAACTAAGATCCTCCAGACCCTTTATTAGCTTTGTTGCCCTTCTTTGTACTCGCTCCATTTCCAGTACATCCTTCATGAGGACTGGTGCCCAGAACTGGACAGTATACTCCAGGTGCGGCCGGACCAGAGCCTTGTAGAGTGGGAGAATTATTGTTTTATCTCTGAAGTTGATCCCCTTTTTAATGCATGCCAATATTCTGTTTGCTTTGTTAGCAGCAGCTTGGCATTGCATGCCATTGCTGAGCCTATCATCTACTAGGACCCCCAGGTCCTTTTCCATCCTAGATTCCCCCAGCGGTTCTCCCCCCAGTGTATAGATTGCATTCATATTTTTGCCACCCAAATGCATTATTTTACATTTTTCTACATTGAACCTCATTTGCCATGTAGTCGCCCACCCCATTAATTTGTTCAGGTCTTTTTGCAAGGTTTCCACATCCTGTGGAGAAGTTATTGCCCTGCTTAGCTTAGTGTCGTCTGCAAATACAGAGATTGAACTGTTTATCCCATCCTCCAGATCGTTTCTGAACAAATTAAATAGGATTGGTCCCAGCACAGAACCCTGGGGAACCCCACTACCCACCCCTGACCATTCTGAGTACTCCCCATTTATCACCACCCTCTGAACTTGCCCTTGTAGCCAGTTTTCAATCCATGTACTCACCCTATGGTCCATGCCAACGGACCTTATTTTGTACAGTAAACTGTGTCAAATGCTTTTGCAAAATCCAGATACATTACGTCTACGGGCCTTCCTTTATCTAGATGGCAACTCACCTCCTCATAGAAGGTTAATAGATTGGTTTGGCAAGAACGATTCTTCATGAATCCATGCTGATTACTGCTAATGATACCGTTCTTATTACTAAAATCTTGTATATAGTCCCTTATCATCCCCTCCAAAAGTTTACATACTATTGATGTTAGGCTAGCTGGTCTGTAATTCCCAGGGATGTATTTTTGGCCCTTTTTAAATATTGGTGCTACATTGGCTTTTCTCCAATCAGTTGGTACCATTCCAGTCAGTAGACTATCTGTAAAAATTAGGAACAACGGTCTGGCAATCACTTGACTGAGTTCCCTAAGTACCCTCGGATGCAAGCCATCTGGTCCCGGTGATTTATTAATGTTAAGTTTCTCAAGTCTAATTTTAATTCTGTCCTCTATTAACCATGGAGGTGCTTCCCGTGTTGTGTCATGAGGATAAACACTGCAGTTTTAGTTACTGAAGCCCCCCGATTCACTCGTGAAGACTGAGGAGAAGAATAAATTCAATACCTTTGCCATCTCCCCATCCTTTGTAACCAGATGTCCTTCCTCATTCATTATGGGACCAATATGGCCTATCCTCCCTTTTTTACTGTTTACATACTTAAAGAATTTCTTGGGATTTTTTTGCTCTCCTCCTCTATGTGTCTTTCATGTTTTATCTTAGCTGTCCTAATTGCACCCTTACATTTCTTGTTGCATTCTTTATAAATTCTGAATGCTGAGGATGATCCCTCAACCTTGTATTTTTTGAAGGCCTTCTCCTTTGCTTTTATATGCATTTTTACATTGGAGTTAAGCCATCCAGGACTTTTGTTCGCTCTTTTAAATTTATTACCCAATGGGATACATTGGCTAATGCCCTTATTTAATATGCTCTTAAAGCAAACCCATCTCTCCTCCGTATTCTTTGTTCCTAATATTTTATCCCATTTTATGCCTTTTAGCAAGGTTTGTAGTTTAGGGAAGTTGACTCTTTTGAAATTCAGTGTCTTTGTATTCCCTTTATGTTTCCTATTTGTGTGATTTATACTGAAACTAATCGACCTGTGATCGCTGTTACCTAAATTGCCCCGTATTTCCACATCCGTGATCAGGTCTGTATTGTTGGTAATCAATAGATCCAGTAATGTTTTATTTCTAGTTGGTGCGTCTACCATCTGACCCATAAAATTGTCCTGCAGGACATTAAGGAACTGGCGAGCCTTAAATGAATGCGCGGTTCCCTCCGCCCAGTCTATGTCTGGATAATTAAAATCCCCCATTATGATAACACTTCCCATCCTTGCTGCTAATCCAAATTGTGATAGGAGATCTGTCTCCACTTCCTCCCTCAGGTTAGGGGGCCTATAGCATACTCCCAGTATTATTTTCCCCTTAGCTTCATCCCTTTGGAGCTCTACCCATAAGGATTCCACCTCCTCTCTAGCTCCCTCAGTGATGTCATCTCTCACATTCACTTGTACATTATTCTTGATATATAGGCATACCCCTCCCCCTTTTTTACCCTCTCTATCCTTGCGGTATAGGGTATAACCTTGAATGTTTACCAGCCAATCATGAGAGCTGTTGAACCAGGTCTCTGAAATTCCCACAAAATCCAAATCCTCCTCGTACAACAGTATCTCTAGTTCACCCATCTTGTCCGCCATGCTCCTGGCATTGGTGAACATGCCACATAGTTTAGACCGGTTGCATATTGTCCTCGTATTGGGTGTTTCGAGATTGCAACTAGGACTTGCCACTATACTCACCTTGTGTTTTTGTGCTTTGGTTAACCTACCACTAATGCCCCCAATACTACTCTCTGGGATATCTTCCGCACTGGCTATCTCTGCCTCTGGACCCTCCCCCCCATCGCCTAGTTTAAAAACCCCTCTAACTTTTTAGCCATCTTCATTCCCAGCAGATCTGCACCCTCCTCATTTAGGTGCAGTCCGTCCCTTCTATAGTACCGGTTACCGACTAAGAAGTCGGCCCAGTCCTCCAGGAACCCAAACCCCTCCTTACTACACCAACTCTTCAGCCACTTGTTTACTTCCCTAATCTCCCTCTGCCTTTCTGTTGTGGCTCGATGTACCGGTAGTATTCCTGAGAATACTACCTTGGAGGTCCTTTTCCTCAATTTAGCTCCTAAGTCCCTAAAACCGTTCTTTAGGACACTCCATCTGCCTCTGACTTTGTCATTGGTGCCAACGTGCACCATGACAGCTGGGTCTTCCCCAGTCCCTTCCAGTAATCTGTCCACAAGATCCGTGATGTGCCGAACCTGAGCGCCCGATAGACAACATACTGTTCGGCGCTTCAGGTCTTGGTTACAGATTGCCCTCTCTGTCTGTCTAAGAATTGAGTCCCCTACCACCAGAATCTGTCTTTTTATATATATATTGTATATCCCTGTATGTTGTGGTCGATCAGGTGCTAATCTAATAGTTTTTGGAAACTATTGATGCTCCCCGCTGAAACCACCACCTGTGGAAGGGAATTCCACATCCTTGCTGCTCTTACAGTAAAGAACCCTCTACGCAGTTTAAGGTTAAACCTCCTTTCTTCTCATTTTAATGAGTGGCCACATGTCTTATTAAACTCCCTTCCGCGGAAATGTTTTATCCCTATTGTGGGGTTACCAGTATGGTATTTGTAAATTGAAATCATATCCCCTCTCAAGCATCTCTTCTCCAGAGAGAATAAGTTCAGTGCTCATAACCTTTCTTCATAACTAATATCCTCCAGTCCCTTTATTAGCTTAGTTACCCTTCCAGTACATCCTTCCTGAGGACTGGTGCCCAGAACTGGACAGCATACTCCAGGTCAGGCCGTACCAGAGTCTTGTAGAGTGGGAGAATTATCGCTTTATCTCTTGAGTTAATCCCTTTTTTAATGCATGACAATATTCTGTTTGCTTTGTTAGCAGCAGCTTGGTATTGCATGCTATTGCTGAACCTATCATCTACTAGGACCCCCAGGTTCTTTTCCATCCTTGATTCCCCCAAAGGTTCTCCCCCCAGTGAGTAGATTGCATTCATATTTTTGCCACCCAAATGCATTATCTTACATTTTTCCACATTAAACCTCATTTGCCATGTAGTTGCCCACCCCATTAATTTGTTCAGATCTTCTTGCAAGGTTTCCACATTCTGCTGAGAATTTATTGCCCTGCTTAGCTTAGTATCATCCGCAAATACAGAGATTGAACTGTTTACCCCATCCTCCAGGTCGATTATGAACAGAACCCTGGGGGACCCCACTTTCCACCCCTGAGCATTCCGAGTATTCCCCATTTATCACCACCCTCTGAACTTGCCCTTGTAGCCAGTTTTCAATCCATGTACTCACCCTATGGTCCATGCCAACGGACCTTACTTTGTACAGTAAACTTTTATAGGGAACTGTGTCAAATGCTTTTGCAAAATCCAGATACACCAGGCCTATGGGCCTTTCTTTATCTAGATGGCAGCTCACCTCCTCATAGAAGGTTAATAGATTGGTTTGGCAAGAATGATTCTTCATGAATCCATGCTGATTACTGCTAATGATACAGTTTTCATTACTAAAATCTTGTATATAATCCCTTATCATCCCCTCCAAGAGCTTGCACAATATTGATGTTAGGCTAACTGGTCTGTAATTCCCAGGGATGTATTTTGGCCCTTTTTTAAATATTGATGCTACATTGGCTTTTCTCCAATCAGCTGGTACCATTCCAGTCAGCATACTGTCAGTAAAAATTAGGAACCATGGTCTGGCAATTACTTGACTGAGTTCCCTAAGGACCCTCGGGTACAAGCCATCTGGTCCCAGTGACTTATTAATGTTAAGTTTTCCAAGTATATTTCTAATTCTGTCTTCTGTTAGCCATGAGGGTGCTTCCTGAGATGTGTCATGAGGATAAACACTGCAGTTTTGGTTACTGAAGTCCCCCAATTCCCTCGTGAAGACTGAGGAGAAGAATAAATTCAATACCTTCGCGATATCTCCATACTTAGTAACCAGATTCCCTTCATCATTCTTTATGGGGCCAATATGGTCTGTCCTCCCTCTTTTTGTACTGTTTATGTGCTTTTCATGTTCTATCTTAGCCTCCATAATTGCACCCTTTCATTTATTGTTTCATTCTTTGTCTGAATGCTGATGATGATCCCTCAGCCTTATATTTCTTGAAGGTCCTCTCCTTTGTTTTTTTTATGCATTTTTACATTGGAGTTAAGCCATCCAGGAGTTTTGTTCTCTCTTTTAAATTTATTTCCCAATGGGATGCACTGGCTAATGCCCTTATTTAATATGCTCTTAAAGCAAACCCATCTCTCCTCCGTGTTCTTTGTTCCTAAGATTTTATCCCAATTTATATCTTCTAGCAAGGTTCGCCGTTTACGGAAGTTGGCTCTTTTGAAATTCAGTGTCTTTGTATTCCCCTTATGTTTCCTATTTGTGTGATTTATACTGAAGCTAATTGACCTGTGATTGCTGTTTCCTAAATTGCCCCTTATTTCCACATCCATGATCAGGTCTGTATTGTTGGTAATCAGTAGGTCTAGTAACGCTTTGTTTCTAGCTGGTACGTCTACCATCTGTCTCATGAAAATACAACAAATGGAAACAGTGTAAAGTACACTTACATTGTGTTAATAAGGGTAGGTGCTTTCCACATTCAGCATCACAGAAGAGCCGTCGGGGTGTCCCTGGGGAATGGTCCATGAGTGCCGTTTGTCAGCGGGAAGCTGAAGCCTCCAGGAGCCTCGAGAGGACACCAGCTGTGTAACTCTGTGTGGAAGTAATCCTGAGCTGTCAAACTGGTGCGCCGCCTACCTCTGTGTCTGGCCAATCGGAACACGTTTCAAAGGCACGGCCATGCCTCCTTCATCAGAGAAATCTGGAGGAAGCAAACTGCTGTGGGAAGCCCGGCAGGCGGCCTATCCTGGATCAGAATCATGTGTTGTCATGGTGCAGGGAAGCCGGCTGTCATCATCATAGCAAGGAATGTATCTTGGCCCCTAGAGCATCATTGGTTGCTATGGTGCTGGCACCTGATCTGCCCACACATGGCAACTTATGACACTGATCTCGAGTCCCGTGCTTGCGACACCCCGGGTTTAACAGAATAAAGTTAGCTAATGTGAAAATTAATTTCATGCTTTAGTGAATTTGGCAGTGTTTTTAATCTGATTTAACCTTTTTACTGACAGAGGCATTTTTGTGTTTTTTGCACACATGTTTAAAAAATCATTTTAGCCCTGAAGATGATGTAAAACCCTCAAATATCATATATTTTCTGAAAGTAGACAAAGTAGTAGTAGTAGTAAAGTGGTAGTAGTTGTAATTTTTTGTCACACAATATTACCACAAAGGTCTAGGAAACACTACATTTCAGTAAAAAATACACTAAAGTGAATGTGACGGGAGTCACTTTGGGCGGGGGGCTTGTGGAACCAAGCTTACCTTAGAGAGCTCTGGAAATTCCTTGTCCAGCTCGGCCAGCCCCTCCTTTGTGTAAGGCACCCTGTGTCTATTAGGGGCACAAGGTGACTGAGAACCCTAGTATGATCTGCACTAATCAGACTCATAATACAACCACACTGGACTCAGCATTTCCTTTTAACCCTGTTATCCAGGGTCTTATGTGTATGGTCTGTGTTGAAAGAATGAAGGGGCTCTTTCACTTTGGACAGTAATATTTATGAACAATATCCCTCAAGAAATATGTGAAGATGAAGATGAACCTTTCCGACTGCTGGAATATTGTATGAGCTTGGTCTCATAAACTGTTGTAGACTTTTTACTAGATAGTTTGAGGTGTGGCTGTTTCCCATTGTTCTATTGTTTCTGTCTGCCTTGGGAGCAGCCTTATATGGGATGTATATGTCTATGTGGATTAGCTGTGGGGGGGGGGGGGATTTCTCCAGCAGCCCCTCCTAAAGACAGTCTCCTGTTGGATAGTTAAATATACCTGTGTGTCATGTCACTGGAGGAAGTAAAGTTTACCCTGCCCTGTGTCATTATGCAAAGAAGGGGGGTTGTCCCATGAGTGTATATCTCTTTGTGCCTGAATAAACAGTCATATGTTTTCCACCTCACACTATGTCTCGACAAGTGACTGCGGGGCTAAAGGGTTTTGGATCGTGCTGGTACCGGGCAAGGAAGCTTATACGGCGAACAGACTCTTCTTGAGTACAGGGGCTTATGACAGTGACTTTTAGGGGCAAATAAACGCAATAAATTACCCAAATTTTTGGTAAAATATAAAAGCTGAGGTTGCGTCGAGTATATAGATACCCAACATGCCAAACCTTAAATTTGTGTGTGCCCATGAAATGGCGACAAATTTCAGTACCCTGAATTTACTATAGGTGATACGTCAAAAGCCAACCTTGGGTATCAGTTTAGTGTTATGGAGGAGGTCTTGTGCTAGAATTGTTGCTCTCACTACGGCATGCGTGGCAATATGCAACATGTGTATCATAGTTACATAGTTGGTAATGCTGAAAAAAGACACAAGTCCATCAAGCCCAACCTGTGTGTCTGATTTTATGTTAATATTACATTGTATAACCCTGTATGTTGTGGTTGTTTAGGTGCATATCTAATCGTTTTTTTAAATTATCGATGCTCCCCGCTAAAACCACTGTTTGTGGAAGAGAATTACACATTCTTACTGCTCCTACAGTAAAGAACCCTCTACACAGTTTAAGGTTAAACCGCTTCTCTTCTAATTTTAGTGAATGGCCACGTGTCTTTTTAAATTCCGTTGTGCGGAAAAGTTTTATCCCTATTGCGGGGTCACCAGTACAGTATTTGTACATTGAAATCATTTCCCCTCTCAAGCGTCTCTTCTCCAGAGAGAATAAGTTCAATGCTTGCAGTCTTTCCTCATAACTGAGATCCTCCAGTCCCTTAATTAGCTTTGTTGCCCTTCTCTGGACCGGCTCCAGTTCCAGCACATCCGTCCTGAGGACTGGTGCCCAGAACTAGATGCCATACTCTAGGTGTGGCCGGACCAGAGCCTTGTAAAGTGGGAGAATTACCGTTTTATCTCTGGAATGAATCCCCTTTTTAATGCATGCCAATATTCTGTTGGCTTTGCTTGCAGCAGCTTGGCATTGCATGCCATTGCTGAGTCTGTCATCTATTAGGACCCCTGGTCCTTTTCCATCCTAGGTTCCCGCAGAGGTTCTCCCCCTAGCGAGTAGATTGCATTCATATTATTGGCACCCAAATGCATTATTTTACAATTTTCAACATTAAACCTCATTTGCCAGGTAGTTGCCCAATAAATTAATTTGTTTAGATTTTCTTGCAAGGTTTCCGCATCCTGAGTAGTTATTGCCCTGCTTAGCTTAGTATTGTCCGCAAACACTGAGATTGAGCTGTTTATCCCATCCTCCAGATCGTTAAATAAATAAATAAATTAAATAGGATTGGTCCCAGGACAGAACCCCGGGGGACCCCGCTTACCACACCAGACCATTCCAAATACTCCCCATTTATTACCACCCTCTGCTGGACTAGCCCCCCCCCCGTAGCCAGTTTTCAATACATGTACTCACCCTATGGTCCATGCCGACAGACCTTAGTTTGTACAGTAAACGTTTATGGGGAACTGTATCGAAAGCCTTTGCAAAATCCAGATACACCACGTCTAAGGGCCTTCCTTTATCTAGATGGCAGCTCACCTCCTCCTAGAAGGTTAATAGATTGGTTTGGCAAGAACGATTCTTCATGAATCCATGCTGATTACTGCTAATTATACCGTTTTTATTACTAAAATCTTGTATATAGTCCCTTATTATCCCCTACAAGAGCTTGCAAACTATTGATGTTAGGCTAACTGGTCTGTAGTTCCCAGGGATATATCTTGGCCCTTTTTAAAATATTTTTGCTACATTGGCTTTTCTCCAATCAGCTGGTACCATTCCTGTCAGTAGACTGCTCCTAAAAATTAGGAATAATGGTCTAACAATCACTTGACTGAGTTCCCTAAGGACCCTCGGGTGCAAGCCAGCTGGTCCCGGTGACTTATTTGTGTTAAGTTTTTCAAGTCTATTTCTAATTTTATCCTCTGTTAGCAATTAGGGTGCTCCCTGTGGTGTGTCATGAGGATAAACCATGCAGTCTTGTTTACTGAAACCCCCCCCGTTTCCCTCGTGAAGACTGAGGAGAAGAATAAATTCAAAACCTTCGCCATGTCTCCATCTTTGGTAACCAGATTCCAATATGTTCTAACCTCCCTCTCTTACTATTTATATACTTAAATAATTGTAATTTTTACTCTCCTCCAATATGTGCCTTTCGTGTTCTACCTTAGCCGAACTGATTGCACCCTTACATTTCTTATTGCATTCTTTGTAAAGCTGGAATGTTGATGATGACCCCTCAGCCTTGTATTTTTTGAAGGCCTTTTCTTTTGCTTTTACATGCATTTTTACATTGGAGTTAAGCCACCCAGGAATTTTGTTAGCGCTTTTAAATGTATTTCCCATTGGGATGCACTGGCCAATACCTTTATTTAATGCGCTCTTAAAGCATACCCATTTTTCCTCCGTGTACATTTTTCCCAGGATTTTATCCCATTTAATATCTTTTAGCAAGGAGCGTAGTTTAGGGAAGTTGGCTATTTTGAATTTCAGTGTCTTTGTATGACCCTTGTGTTTCCTATATGTGTGATTTATGCTGAAACAAATTGACCTGTGGTCGCCGTTTCCTAAATTGCCCCGTATTTCTACATCCGCGATCAGGTCTGTATTGTTAGTAATCAGTAGGTCTAGTAATGCATTGTTTCTTGTTTGTGCATTTACCATTTGACCCATGAAATTGTCCTGCAAGACATTTTAGGAACTGACAAGCCTTAGACGAATGCGCGGTTCCTTTCGCCCAGTCTATGTCTGGATAATAAAAATACCCCATTATGTCCCCTATGTGATGATTTTTAGGTAACAGGTTCTCTTTAATGAGAAATGCAGGGTCTTAAAGATCCCTCATGTCTCCTCTGGGCTCCACTGAATGTTTTGCAATGCACAATGCATTACAAAGCATTCCTTCCCGGCATAGACATCACTTTCCGGGTCACAGCAAGAAGGGAAGGGGAGTGGACCAGTGTGTGTGTGTGGGGGTGGGGGTGTGCGCCGTTTTTCGGTATGTGTGTGAGCAATCTGCGCCAGCACAGCCACCCGAACGCTTTCACATGAGAGGCAGGTGTCTGTCTGCCTGTTAGTTTCACACACAATCCCTGGCTTCAGCCACTGAATTGTGTGTGACACCCCCCACTGTCGGGTCTGTATGACATATGGACCTGACAGCGAAAGGGTTAAAGGATATATTTTTTCTACTACAATAACAAACATGTTATACTTACCTGCTCTGTGCAGTGGTTTTGCACATAGCCCCAATCCTCCTCTTCTGGGGTCCCCCACCAGCACTCCTGGCTCCTCTTCTCTGAGTGCCACCACAGCAAGCCGCTTGCTAAGGGGGCATTCATGCATGCTTGCTCCCGAGCCCTGTCCTGTGTGTCCATAAGACGCTGGATCAAGATCGGGCTCAGGTATGTATTTGGGGGGCTGCAGAGGAAGCTGAATGCAGAAGTTTTTTTTTTTAACCTTACTCCAGTAAAAAATATAATATAATCAGTTTAGTAACTGGTAATTCATCATTTTAATGGTGATTTTCATAAACCTTTTTACTATGGTTGAAAACTCTCAGATGCTTTAAAAATCTCCAAAATAGATTTTTGGGTGAATGCTGCAATCTACACAGTGAATTGTACATCAGGGAGTACACTAATAGCAGGCCACCGTTGTCCCAACATACTCAGAAGTCTTCATATTACAAGCAAGCCTTTGGGCTATAGCAAGCCAAGTTCTGATGTGAATCATTAGCTTTGCTTTCAAACAGTGCAAAACAAAATGCAGACACAGGAAATTGGTTATTCTTATAGTGTATTTATTACTGAATTTTCTGGTGTGCCAGAAATTCTCCTGTAAGTTTAAGGTTCGCATGCATCAGCAGATCTGTTTGACATGACCATTAATTTACATACAGTGCATATGTAGGGCCATGTATGAAAGATGTGACTACATATTTAATGCAATTAAATTGCAATTTAAGATGACGTGGCACCATCATTCATTAACATGCAGTATGATTATATCAGGTCATCATTTTTATGTAACATTGAGTAGCTCTAGACAAAAATTTAATATAAAGATGTAAAAATGTATGATCTCAGCTAAGATATGATTTCATTTATTTTAATACGTTGTCATCCTTTTAAAACGGCAGAGATATATCCAGATATTCATATTGCCTTACAGTGGCACAAAGGGGGTTAACCCAGTCTAGATGTGTGCAATTCCTTTTGGTCCGAATGTAAATTCTTGGTTATTCTGAGATTCTGATGTCCCCGAATAAAACAGTAATGAATTTGTACTTCTAACTTTTAGATTTTAGGGGAAATCCCATGCCAAAATTACCCCCCCCCCCCTTCATGGGCGAGGAAGCCCCCCTTCTGATGAACCATACCATGTCACATGCCCTAAACATGGGGGTGTGCTTTGGGGCAGGATTCAAACTGAAGGAAGGAGGGGTAGCACTGTAACACTGTAATCCTGAATTGCACAGTGCACAAAGATCTTGCTGATAGGAGGAGCACAGGGATGACCTATTTAGTGAAATGATGTTCCTTCACTGTTCGGTCATAGACTGGGGTGATCATTAACCAAGATATATTGCTTTAACTGCAGAGGAGAAAATTAAAATTAGGAATCTGAGTATGCTGTGTGCATATTTGGCAGGGCTACTTAGGTGCCAGATGACTTGCCTGTTCTCACTCTAAATCCCTAGAAAGACCAGTAGTATCTGCTTTATTGTGTACAGATGGCTGGTTTAAAACCCCATTATGCCATTGTCCTGGTTCCACTACTGATTCCTCAGTTAATCTGGGAGCTACGAACTTGCATTTCCTCATGATCCTCCTGTCAGGACGGTAGACCTCTTCCCATGAGCCACCACCAGCTCTCGCCCCAACCAGGTTCACACCATGTACTTTGCGGGTTCACACCAAGGCCCACTTTACATGCTTACACTCAGGTATTCAGACAGCCTCTTTAAATAACCCACATCCAGCCAGAAGCCAAATTCTTCCTCTTTTGCGCAGTAATATAAATTAATACTTCTAGACATTGATAGAATAGGAATAAGGGATATCTCGATCCAGTCCATAGAACTCACAAATTCTGGCAATTTCAAGTTGTTTTATACTTTAACTCAGTACTGTGTTTTTCCTTAAGGCCCATGGCAGGGGATACCCACGTGGAGGAAGCAAATACGGTTCTACTAATCCACTTCTACATCTTCCCACTTTAAGTTACACAATACTCTCTCTCTCTATACTAGACTCCACCCACCATACACAAGGGCAGGATTAACAGGTCACTTCCTGTAAAGAAAGGCCCAGACCAAGGGGAATATGTTAATTGGGCCAACCCCCCCCCATAATAATGCATGTCCTTTAGCCATATATAATGACACCACATACTGACTGGGCTAGTAATACATAGAACATACAAAAGTACAATGAACCCTAATCATGTAGTGTAATGACATAAAAAAAAAAACAGGAAAGAGCAAGATTCATTTGTGGCAACAGTAAAATAATGGAAGGCATCTGACATACAGATGTAAATCATCTTCTCTAGGATGCACTAAATTATTTTTTTTCCATATGGCTGAAGACTCTTTTGAAGCTGAGAGCCTTGTTTGTCTCCGTAAACTGCATGTAATTCATGCATGTTTCAGCAGTTGCTTGGTAGTTGCCTCCAATGAGATCTTCTCCTACTCGGTCCCATGCTCCATAGATGTCTGAAGTTCATTGGGCTCAACTTTCCCCGGACACAAAGTGAACAAATAGGCTTGACAATATTGGCATCTCATTCAAGGGTACACTTCTGGGGTCACATTATATGAGTCCAGAAACAGCAGTACAAGGGAATCCATCTTCCCCTGGTTGCATAGGGCAAAGTCCTTCCATGACGCAAACCTTAGCTTTGTATCCAGTGCCACCTTAGGACTAGGTGTACATAACCTCTGCAGATTCTCCAGTTGCAACTGGAGAGTTTGCAGAGGTTTTCCATGGTAGTGCTGCGATCTCAGTCTCTGGATAAAAACACATACTGCTGCCAACTCTCTCATGTGTGAGTATGCTGAGTACCAACTCAATATCTTAGCTTCCAAAGACTTCTATAATGTTTCCATAGCTTTCTTGATGCTTCCATCACCTTGTATAACTTTTTCAAATATTCCAGGACCTCCCTCTCTCCCAAATAGCACCATCTATTGTTGGCAGGCCAATCCTGATGACTACACCAAAATAGTTTAGGCAGGTCTACTTAGGGGCCGAACCACTTACTTGTACTCACCCCAAAGCCCAAGCCAGGGCCGTCTTTAGCGCAGGGCAAATAGGGCAGCTGCCCAGGGCCCAATCACTGTTGGGGGGCCCAAAGAAGCTGCCAATTGAGCCCACGCTGCTGCCCGCCGGAGTTCTGCCACTTGTTAGCTGCTCACTAGTTACTACTGTCAGTTGTAGATACAGAGAAGCGCTGCTTCTGTATTTACAAGTGACAGCACTCCTCTGTCTGTCGACGGCCGCTCCGATCCCTCTCCGCTCTACACATCTCTATATGAGAGCAGAGGAGTGAGAGCGAGAAGGGGGGGAAGAGGAGGGAGGGGAGAGAGGGGGCGGGGAATGTACACAGGCAGAAGCTCCTCGTGAAGCAGCCTGCACGGACGGATGTCATGTGAGTTTAGTTGATCTTCTGTAGCTGCACTCTGACTGTGATGTTTTCTAGATGCTAGGAAAGGATTTGGGGAGGAAGAAAATCTCTACACTGGAGTGGGGGGATGGGGGCAGGGTGTGAGATCTGAACTGCAATCTGCGGGGAGAGCTTTGCACTTAGGGGGATGGAGAACTTGGATGTACACAGCCCTCAGCACTGCACTCCATACAAAGTTTACCCCTCAACCCCGAATTCCATATGTAGCGCACCCCTTAACCCAGCATTCCATATGTAGCGCACCCCTCAACCCCGCATTCCATATGTAGCGCACCCCTCAACCCTGCATTCCATAGGTAGCGCTCCCCTCAACCCTGCATTCCATAGGTAGCGCTCCCCTCAACCCTGCATTCCTTAGGTAGCTCACCCCTCAAACCCACATTCCATATATAGCGCACCCCTCGAACCTGCATTCCATATGTAGCGCACCCCTTAACTCAGTATTACATACGTAGCGCACACCTCACACCCACATTCCATACGTAGTGTACCCCTCAACCCCGCATTCCATACGTAGTGCACCCATCAACCCTGCACTCTATACAAAGTTTACCCCTCAACCGTGCACTCTGTATGTAGCTCAACCCGGCACTCTGTATGTAGCACACTCCTTAACCATGCACTCTGTACATAGCGCACTCTTCAACCCTTTACTCCAGAACCCTGCAGTATGTATATGGTGCACTCCTGAAATCCTGGTTTATAACAATGTCTCACTGTTAGTGCAGTTTAGCCACACTCACAATTTGATGCAGAGGTAATGATATGCAGTAACCTCTAGCAACCAATCAGTCAACAGTAATAATCTGTTATAATCTCTAGCAACCAGTCTTTGAGCAATAATGATGTGCAGTAACCTCTAGCAACCAATCAGTTAGCAGTAATGATGTGCAGTAACCTATAGCAGTCAATCAGTGAACGGTAATGATGCGCAGTAACCTCTAGCAACCAATCAGTGAGTGGTAAGGAACTCCAGTAATTGCTGCCTGATCTGCTGCAGTAAACTGATTTTGAGTCTAGCTGCTATTTAATGTATATCTCAGAATCGGGGGGGGGGGGGGCTAAGTATATGTTTGCCCAGGGTCCAATCAATATTAAAGACGGCCCTGGCCCAAGCAGACAAGTTCTATGTACTTTCTTGTGTTCAGATGGCAGATTTGAAATCCCACAACACCATCCTCTTGGCCCACCACACACTGGACCCCTCAGTTTATATAAAAGCTACTCACTTTCAAGGCCTTGTGGTTACAGTCTATGGCTTAGAGTATATTACCGTGCACCTGGGGCCCATGCAACACAGGGACTCAAGGCACCTGACTGTTCCATATGAGGGGTCCTTTACTCACCCTCAGGATAGTAGATCTCTTCCCACTAGCATCCACCAGCTCCTGATCTAATCATGTTTTACACTGTGTGCCTTGTATTTAGGATCCTGTTCACCTGCACCAGTGTAGCTTATTATTAGCAACCAAACATGGTACAACTAGTAAGAGGAGTAACTAGAACCTTCAGGGCCCCGGTGCAATAAACCATGAGGGGCCCCCCCTAGCCCCCATCTGGGGCCCTTCCCTTGAGTCCCGTGGCGGAATGCCAGGGCCTGATTGGAAGTACAGCCTTTGCAACCCTGGTAGTTCCGCCACTGGTATCAGTAGTTTTTTATTTTTTACCATTTTATTTTTTTATAATACTATTTTTTTTTACATTTTCAGGATCCCTGTCCGGGGGTTCGGTGAAATATCAGGGGTCTAAACAGACATCTGATGGTTCACCTTTGAGACAAAGAAAGGTGCACAGAATGAATGAACAGAAATAGCTCAGTACAGAGCTTCCCATTCATTTATTCATTTCAAACTGAAGCATGTAAAACACAGTTTACTGTGCTTTAGATATGAATGGACAGAGTCAGTGATTGGTACAGATCACTGAATCTATTCATTCAGACAAGGAAGGGGCCAGTAATAGGCACATTTACCAGCCCCTTCCCCACTCTCCATCCTGAATGCAAAAATGTTCCTTCTCCCAGTCCAAACCCCCCTCTACAAATCTTTGCCCCCCCCCCCCCCAATCCCACCTCCTAACTCAAATCCCCCTCAATTCCCTCCTCCTAGCACAAATCACCCCTGTCCAAAAAAATCACCCTCAGCACACATCCCCTTTCCCCTCAAATTTCCTGTCCTAGAACAAATCCCCCCTCTGAGGCCCCCAAATCCCCCTCTTAGCCTAAATCACCCCACCCCCTCCTAGCAGCACAACTCCTCCCTCCCAGCACAACCTCCCCCCATCCCACTCCTTACACAATCCCCCACCCCTGAAATCCCTCCTCTTAGCCCAATTCCCCCTTCCCAACACAAATCCTCACCCCTAAATCCATCTTACCATAAACCATCCCCATTCTAGCAGCATAAATCCTCCCTCCCCCCATCCTCTCTCCTAGCTCAAATTCCCCACCCCCAAATCCCCCATTTAGCCCCCCCCCCAATTACCTGTCCCAGCACAAATAACTACCCAACTCAAACTTACAGGTGGGGGAATCACAGTCAGGAGGAGGTGTGCGGGGCTGTGCTCTCCCCACTCCTGTCAGAACAGCGATTCCCATAGTCTGCACAGCAGATGACACGGATCACTCTCAGATCAGACTAAACATGGCTTCATTACCCCCCTCCCACCGCCACCCCACACTAATCTTCACTATGTACTCACCTCCCCGCAGCAGGAAATGTCAATAGGGGGCGGGTACAGTCTGTGCACAGTCTAATTTGAGTGAGAGTGATCCCCTGTCATCTGCTGTTTGGATGATCGCTATTCTGAGAGGAGTGGGGAGAGCACAACCTAGATCCATCCCCAGCAGAGAGAGCACGGGGGTCGGGTGAGAGTTTAAGGGCCCAGTGACAGTAGAGGGAAGCTGGATAGGAGGGGCAGCAGCCTATAGAGGAACTGATCCCCTCCATCTTCCTCCTGCAGCTGCTGAATGCCTGCGGGAGAGAGAGGAGGAAAATCAGACATTCAGCGCCTGCATAAGGAAGATAGAGGGGATCAGTTCCTCTAAAGCAGGGGTGTCCAAACTTTTTTCAAAGAGGGCCAGATTTGATAAAGTGAACATGCGTGAGGGCCGACCATTTTGCCTGACATTCTTTGAACCATTAAAATTCGGTCTAAGTGTGTTCGTTCGAGCAATAATACACTGCCCAACAAGAATACTCTTGCCTTTTTGGCTATGTGTGGTGAAGAGATGAGCTATATTTGGATATACCGTATTTATTGGCGTATAACACGCACCTTCACTTTAAGAGGGAAGTTTCGGGAAAAAAACGTAAAATTTTAAATAAAGAACTGTGAAGCAAAATAAGGGTCAGTGCCCATCTACAGACCCCCAATTGCCATGAATGCAGCACCCATCATTGCCAGGAATGCAGCACCCACCATTGCCAGGAATGCAGCACCCACCATTGCTAGGAATGCAGCACCCACCATTGCTAGGAATGCAGCACCCACCATTGCTAGGAATGCACCCACCATTGCCAGGAATGCAGCACCCACCATTGCTAGGAATGCAGCACCCACCATTGCTAAGAATGCAGCACCCACCATTGCCAGGAATGCAGCACCCATCATTGCCAGGAATGCACTCACCATTGCTAGGAATGCAGCACCCGCCATTGCCAGGAATGCACCCACCATTGCCAGGAATGCACTCACCATTGCCAGGAATGCAACCACCATTGCCAGGAATGCACTCACCATTGCCAGGAATGCAGCACCCACCATTGCCAGGAATTCACTCACCATTTCCAAGAATGCAGCCCCACCATTGCCAGGAATTCACTCACCACTGCCTGGAATGCAGCACCGACCATTACCAGGAATGCACTCACCATTTCCATCAGTGCAGCCTTGGAGGGCACATGGAGGGGGCAGGAAGAGCGCCAAAGATATCCTACAGGAGAATCTTCTGTTTACACAGCTGCCTCTTTAAGAGAAAGTCCCACCTACTTTGATGGACAGAACAGTCGTCCAATGGCAGCGCCGAAGATGGGACTTCCTATTACAGAGGCTACCGTGTAAACAGGAAATACTATTCACGGCACTCGTCCCGCCTGCTCCCTCCGAGGCAGCCTATATATCTTTTGTGGCCCCGGCGCTGGGAGATTGTCAGGGGCCACAAAAAATATACATGTTTAGATAACCAGGTGGGCCATTCAAAACTGGACCGTGGGCCACGATTGGCCCGTGGGCCAGACTTTGGATATGCCTGCTCTAAAGGCTGCTGCCCCTCCTATCCAGGGGTACAGTTAGGGTTGCCACCTGTACAGTTCGGGTTTGGAATCATGTGTCCGGGTTTCAAACTGTCTGAAACCCAGACACATTATTCAGACTGGACTATGACTTCCCAGCAGGGTTGCTTGCTGCAGCTGTCTAAGCTGAGAGTGTCTGTTACACTCTCTTTCACACTGCCCAAAGCCAGCAGTAACAACCCCCCCATACACACACAGACAGGAGAGGAGAGAGGGCTTGATTTGCTCCTCTTCCTCCAGCCCCTACCCCTCTGTGTCTGTCCACACTCCAATCCACAGCACTGTGCCTCAGAAAAGGAAAGTGGGGGCTGGAAGTCCAGTAGCCTCAGACACATCTGGATAAGAGATTCTGACTGCCAAGGGGTGAGTGAGCTCACCATCCATCCCTGTCTGTTACTGAAGTCTTCCCCCCTTCTCTCTCCTGCCTCTGAGTGGGTACACTAAGGTAAATCAGAGTTCTCAGAGCACCCCTTACATCAGAGTTCCCCTTTACACCAGAAGCCACAGTGTCCCCCCCCCTTACATCAGAGTCCTCTCCGTGCATCAGAGTTCTCAGTGTTCTCCCTTAAATCAGGGTTCCCGGAGCATCCGTTATGTTAGAGTCTCCAGAGTTCTCCCTTACATCAGAGTCTGCAGAGTCCCCCCTTACAGTGTAAGAAACTCTGTGGACTCTGATGTAAAGGGGGACTCTTGTGATTAACTTCATATGATTATAAATGTTTTTTAATTGCAAAATATATGTATAGTTTATACCATAAAAAAAATTGTTATGCACCGCCAAAGTATTTGGGTTTGACTTGAAGAAAAGGTGGCAACCCTTGGTACAGTGGGGTCACACGGGCCCCCTGGAGCATGGTGTCGGGTCGCATTGGTGACCTCTGCGACCCTTGTAGCTACACCCCTGCCACTAGTCCACCTCTACATCTTCCCTCTCTAAAGTACAATATTCATGCTATACTAGACTCCACCAACCCTATAGAAGGGGATCTGCCAAAAGGGCACGATTACCTAGTCACTTTCTGTAAGAAGGGGTCCAAACTAAGGGGAACTGGGTAAACACTTCCTTAAAACAGCTCACACGTGCATTTTAGAAAAGTATTTAGCTGGATGCCTATAGCTTTTTTCTGTTGTTCTTCTCTGTCTGGTTGAGATTCTGCCATTATACAAAATCAGTAGTTATATTTTACTTTGTGTAATTGTAGAGTGCAATTAATGATTAGGTACCATAATGAATGTTTGTCCAAATCAGCAATTAATTTACTGGGAAAGTTAATGATTATGTACCGTTCACTTTTGAAAAATACTGCAATAATATATTTATGGTACAGTGTATTAATAAACCTGCTGATAAATGCAAATGAAGTATGTTGATTTATTTTGCTGTGGGTGGGGGTGAGTGCTAAATTATAACAAACAAATCTTCTCCACATGTAAATTCAGATGCTGGTGCTGAGCCATTTGCAAACGAAAATGATTAGTCTTCCTGTGTGTGGTGTTTCAGAGACCTGGGATTCAAATGTAGTCACTTGGGCTGAAAGTTTCAACTCATCAAACTTGGAACACTGCAAATGGTCAAAGGGGGACACCGAGCATTTGTTTCAATTATCATAAAATGGCTTTTCCTCTAGCTCTCATTGACATGCTCGTTAACCTCACGCAGGCCATCAGATACAAATTGCCATAACATATTTTATACGTAGCATTAAAGCAGTATTAAACCCTCAGGAAAAAAAAGGAAAAAGAGTTTTTCCTTTAGCGCTACGTACAGCAAACATTTTTTCCATTTTTTTGTACCAAGCACTTACATCTCACTTTTATAAGATCTCTAAAAATTGTGTCTTTCTCCACTGCACTTCCCTATTCTGCTGGTTGGGGATTGTGCTCTTTACAAGCGAGTTTGATCTGAAATGTCGGGGCTACATGTACCATGATTCCTGACATCATAACTACATGTGTAGTCTAAGAATACATCCTCACAGCCCCAAAATTCCAACAGCCCAGGAAAGGGAATGAGCTGAACTTCCCTGGGTTCGGTTTAAGCAGCGTGTCAGATTTGGCTGCAAACAAACTCTGGTTCCTTAGCAACCATTGACAGCGGGAAGCTGTCACGTTTGTCCACGCTATACACCCTAATGCCCTGTACACACAGTTTTCCGACGGAATTCCACTCAAGCTGTCCTGCATACACACGGTCACACCAAATTCCGACCGTCCAGAACGTGGTGACATACAACACGTATGATGGGACTAGAAAACGGAAGTTCAATAGCCAGTAGCCAATAGCTTCCGTCTCGTACTTGCTTCAGAGCATGTGTCGTTTTTGGTACGTTGGAACAGCATACAGACGATCCGTTTTCCCGATAGGAATTGGTTCCATCTGAAAAATTTAGAACATGTTCTTTTTCTAGGTCCATCAGAATTTTCGACGTAAAAAGTCCGATGGGGCATACACACGATCGGAATATACGATGAAAACCTCCCGTCTGATTTTTTCTGTCGGATATTCCGCTCATATGTACAGAGCATGAGGCTCCATTCACACTTTAGGATTTAGAATCATGGGCAGAATCATTTCATCATCCCCAAACAAGATAAGATTCTGCTGCGATTGTTGGGTGACAGAATCGCACAGCACTCTCTGAAAAATGCACCCTTTAGCTTGTAGCTCTATAAGGAGCATGTAACAAGCCCCTTGCTCGCTCGGTTCCACTCTCCTGACACTCCTCTGCAGCTATTGAATCAGATTGCAACACCTGATGGTTCGGTCATCCAATGGTCCGGGACTAGAACTACAGCTCTGTGCCGTTCTAGTCCAGTTGTGATAGCTCAGAACAAACACCAGGCAGGCTGTATGTAAGTTCAAACAGGAATCTCTTTTATTGCAAAATACAGGCTTTTATACACTCAAAGTGGAGGTGCAGACCTCCTGCTCATATTACTCTAACAATACAGCTGTAACCTAATTAACCTAATTAACATGAGCTAATTAACTAATCCCTTTAGACAGCCTAGATGACTCAGACATGACCGTTAGGCCAGACTGGCCATCTTGTAGTTCAGAAAATCCAATCAACATTATCACAATTAACATAGACTCTTCTTCACACAATAGCAGAGTTAATTAACACAAATAACAATGGGGATCCAATGACTCTTAGATCCCATAGTAGACTTATTTACAATACACATTTTAGCAGACAATAGACAAACAGGTGTTGGAATTTACATCAGCATCTCCTAACAGTATCTGTCCCAGCATTATGAATCAGCCACTATTCCAATATGGCAAATCCAGGGTCTCCAGAGTCTGTGTGTCCTGGGGGTCCAGGACCCGAATCCACATTAATACCACCTCAAGGGTCCCCAGGCATACAGCTCACAAAGAGCACCATTCCCCCAAATGCAAGGGCCCCCGATCGATCGGCAAGAGGCTAGCATACAGTCCCCTCCAAAAGTCTCTTTCCCGGCTAGGTCTGTCACAGAGCAGGAGCTTTTTTTGGGGTGAATAACGCGCGTAGGGTAGGCCATTCAAGTGAATGGGCAACCCCCATGCGACACACAGAATTGAGTAAGAATCGAACTTAGAAGATTGTGTAGCAGGAACACTTATTCCAGCTATGTAATCTGTGAACAGAGCCTAAATGTTTAGCATTCAGGTGAACATTCGAACACTGAGCTCATCCTTACCCAGGAACAGTGCATCTACATACCCTAAAGATGTCTCCTCATAGCCCCATTCTTATCACTACTGAGAATATAGTGTGCATCTGTGCCCTGAGGATGTCTCCTTGCAGCCCCAATCTTCCTGCAGCCAAGAACAACACAGCACGTCTCCCCACTGCCCCCCCATGGTTGGCATGCTAGTCCTAAGAACATCTCTACACAGTGCTATTTTACCCCAAGCCCTAGTCTGTCCCATGATTCCTGGCATGCTGGAGCAGTACATAATAATACAGTGCCACCTGGGAGCATGCTCGCATGGTGGCTTCATTAACACCCTACAAAACAACATAGCCACCCAAAAGGTAGAAGCAAATTCCACTGAATCTTCACTGGCTCATATTGCTGCAAAAAAGGGCTGCACACAAAAAGGGACTGGAAACAAACAATAACATAAGATATGCTGCTTCATTTATTTTTTCTTATTGAGCAGTGAGCACCTGGGAACACGATTGGCTGTAGACAGGCCTGGACTAGGACAAAAAAATAGGCCCTGGGCATTTTAGACAAAGCAGATTTTTTTTTTTAAACCAAATTACAAATAATGACAACTATCATTTTCTCGATGCCTTTTTGTTATATTTAGCCTGCTTCATATGGAAGTAGAAAACAGAATCTGGCTACGAACATTGAGCAAGCGATTCTGTTTTCTGTCTTTCTCCACTGGGTTTTTGCAGGCAGCTACCACTGAGTGCTGGTATCATTTCCCAAGTTTTTTTTGTAATTTTATTTTGTAGTATACACTATAAGATTGTAAAAGATCTGGGACACCTTTGGGTGCCCCAAAGAGAACAGCAATGTGACACGCTATAGTGAACAGTGGGTGTGGCCAAATTGTGTTAACAGTGGGCGGGGCTTAAAGGGGCACGGCTAAATAATACAAAAGCATCTGGCACTTGGCTCCACAGACTTGCCTAGTGTGGCCACCTGGGGCAATTGCCCTGCATCCAGGTAGAGGGAGGAGAAGAGGTGGGAGGAGGGGGGGGGGGGGCAGGTGGACAGAAGAGAGGGGGAATGCAGCCAGGGGGAGGAATGAGCCGGGTGGACAGAAGAGAGGAGGGGACGGAGCCAGGTAGAGAGGGGAGGGGATGCAGCCAGGTAGAGAGAAGAGAGGAGGGGATTCAGCCAGGTTAAGGAGAGGAAGGAGCCAGGTGGAGGGGAGGAAGGAGCTAAGTGAATAAAAGAGAGGAGAGGATGCAGCCAGGTGGTAGGGAGGACAGAGCCAAGCAGACAAAAGGGAGGAGGTATACAGCCAGGTGCAGGGGAGGACGGAGCCAAGTGGAGAGAAGAGAGGAGGATACAGCCAGGTGGAGGGGAGGACAGAGCCAAGCAGACAGAAGAGAGGAGGGGATGCAGCCAGGTAGAGGGGAGGACGGAGCCAAGTGGAGGGAAGAGAGGAGGGGATGCAGCCAGGTGGAGGGGAGAACGGAGCTAGGTGGTCAGAAGAGAGGAGGGGATGCAGAGGAGGATGGATGCAGAGGAGGATGGAACCAGGTGGACAGAAGAGAAGGGGATACAGCCAGGTGGAGGAGAGGACAGAGCAAGGTGGACAGAAGAAAGGAAGGGATGCATCCAGTTGGAGGGGAAGATGGAGCCAGGTGGACAGAAGAGAGGGGCCAGAGCCAGGTGGAGGGGTCACACATCAGTGATAAGTTCTGTTCCTCCTATGGAAGACCTCATCCCGATCATCATTCTTGGTTCCCCCTTCCCCGGCACTACCCCCCCCCCACCTGCACACCTGACAAGTTCTTACCTTGGGGGATATATAATATCATCACTGGCACTCACATTCTCTCCGGCTCCCTCCACACACAAGTCAGCAACAGTCTGTTTCACTGTGACACCTATCCGGAGATCAGGATATGGGGTCTCCTCACAGGCTCTGAGTCACAGCGGAGACCTCCTCCAGCTCCTCCAGCTCCTCCTCCTTCATTGTCATGGGTCAGCTGACCTCTAGTTTCCAACCACCGGGGCCCCGATGGCCATACCATGAACTTAATAGGCGGTTGGCCCTGGAGAGGCTTGGTGAGATGCACGGGCTGAAGTTGCAGCTCAGCTTTGAGCCCTCCATGTGGTCTGGTGGCCTCGTCCCACCGGGCAAATGCACGGTGTGCCCCATGGTCAGTCCAGGCCTGGCTGTAGAGAAAGAGAGCCTTTGGGTAGAAATCTTGGTGGAAATCAATGGTGATTAGGTATTCTCTGTTCTGCCACGACTCCTAAAGCTGCTCAGTCCCCACTGACACACTTGGCTGTAGGTTGGAGACTGCTCACAGCTGAGTAACTTAGCTTTAGTATGCTACCTGTCTATAATTGTGCACAGAAAATAGGCCAAGCAACTGGTGATACATTAAGTAGATGTATTAAAGCAAGACACTTAAACATAAATCAATGAATAGTCAATCAAACAGGTTTAAAGATGCTATACTAGATAAATGAGCACCAACGTATAAGCTGGCAATAAGTTTAACTGTAGCGATCTTAGCCCAAACTATAACTGGTGCAAACAGGATTAAAGAATTGACATCAATGCCCTTCTGTTGGCTCATCAATTGGCCCTTCTATAGGTGGTGAATGTGTAGCTGTCCCTTTAAAAGTGTGCAGCTGATGGCTAGTGGGCTGCTAAACAAAAGGGAATTTGTTGTGTATTAACTGTTTCAGGGTTGAGATAAGTATGGATGTTCAGCTCACCCCTCTTGGAACACAATCCGATCCAGATCACTTGGCGATTTGCAGTCCTCTGAAGTCAGGCCCCACAAGGCTCAGTCTCTCTACGCGTATCATCACAAGGCTCAGAGGTCTTATGCCTCTGGTGTAGGCACTCACTACAGTGGGTCTCTTAGCTCTGGTCCCAAGACACAGCAAGTGATCCCTCTGCAGCTATGTCTCCAGGCTCATATGGACACAGCAAGAGCACCTGTTCTCTGTGCAGGCTCAGCAAAGACAACATGCATGCAGCTCAGCTTCCTCTCCTATGTCTCTCCTTCCCTATGCAGCTATGTCTCCAGGCTCGTATGGACACAGCAAGAACACCTGTTCTCTGTGCAGGCTCAGCAAAGACAACATGCATGCAGCTCAGCTTCCTCTCCTATGTCTCTCCTTCCCTATGTGCAGGGATTTGTGGGTATTAAGTATGCAGCTTCACCAACCTCCATAGACTTGTTTTGAGCTGTGTTCCTTGGGGACTACATACCCCAGTGTCATTTGCACCCTTTTGTCATCCTTCTCTGTTTGGATCTGACCTTCTATTGTCAGGAGGGCAGGGGAGCAAGTGTGGGAACCTTTACAGCACCCTCTTGATACAGTGCATTGGTGGGGGCTCCACACACACACACAGACATCCACTTCACTCCAACAGCAGCCATCAAAGCAGCAGTGGTGGGGGGGTGGGAGTGGTGGAGCAACCCACATCCAGCTATAATGAAGACCGCTCCCTCGTCCAACTTGTAGGTAGGTGGCCTATTGTACACTTAGTACCCGGCCGCCCAGGTTAGAGTTAAAGAGTTGATGTGTTGCTGGCTTTCCCTATGTGTTCACAGGCTTTCTCTGGGGTCCTGCCTCCCTCCTGTGTTCTATAAAAGGGAAGAGGTCTGGAACCTGGAGGGGGGGGGGGGGACAAGCAACTAGGGAAAGTGCAGAAACTTGCTGGGACCTGTGTTCCGCTCTAGAACGCTGATCCACCCTAACACCTCAATAACATGGACTTCTCTGTTCCAGCATTGCCAAGTATGGAACGTTTCCCAAAGAGGCTTCACCTGTGCAGGCAACTTGGGGCAGCCACAGTTATGTTTAGTTAGGAGAAAGATGTTTTTTCATGTTATACATGTAGTAGCAAGTTTACAGTAAAAGTTAATTCAACTGCTTAGAGTCTGGTCTGAAGTTATTTATGGGGTGCATGTTGGGTCTTGGCAGCACCCAACCACATACACATTTATATCCATGGGCGTAGCATAAGGAGTTGCAGGGGACACAATCGCAACCCCGCCCCTAGCTCCAGGGGGCTCCTGCAGCCTCCCTGTCATATTATCATATCCTCCACAAAGTCCAGCTCTGATTTGCCCTGGGGCCCGACAGCCACACTCCAATACTGAGCTTCCACTTTGCCTTCCACAGTCCACACCCCTCTGTTCTCATGGGCTGGGGAGAAGCTGTGAGCCTTTTCTTGAATGGAGAGGAGCATGGGGTGAGAACAGCCCAGGGTGGTCAAGTGTCTGTGCTGTGTGCTGGTCACATGGAATGGTAACCGAGCTTAGCGAGTTAAGAGGAGAAGAGTGCCGTCTGTAGCCATGATGGGACGGATGTTACTGGTGAGGTAAGACACCGCTCAGTGTCTCCTAGTCACCAGCTGGCATTCTTTGTACCCCCCACCCATAGATGTTTGCTTACCCCACTTCCCTGACAACTGGTGAAAAGACACACACCTCTGGGAGGTGACCTTCCCCCAACACCTACCAACACTGACAAAGAAACCTTCAGAAATTGCTAAAACAAATCCCTTAACACCTCCTAAGGGGGCCCTGAGGGGCTGCAGGCTCCAAATTTTGTGTCACATGGCTTTGCCCCCCCAGATCTAAGTTGCGCCCACCCCAAAGCCCTCTGACCACCCCCTCTGCCCTGGATGCTATGCCCAGCTGCTGAGCTCCTTTCCCATTATGGTACTCTATACTGCTCCTCCTCCACAGGGCTGAAATCACATTCCTTTACAACACAGCCAGTCAGCCACCATCTTCACAGGGTGTATCTGCCTACTACAACTACACTGCCGTTCTGACCAGAGAATTTCACAGGTCAGAACGGCAACATAAAAGCCTGATGCACCCTGTGAAGGCTGACAGACTGTGTGTAAAGGAATGTGATTCCAGCCCTGTGTACTGTGGGGGGGAGGAAGCTGTATATAGTGCTGGGATGGGAAAGGAGCTCTGCCAAGTGACTTGCCAGGGGTCCCTGTCCTCTGATTCTCCAGCGGTGATCCTTGTCCTCTGATTCTTCAGCTGTGATCCCTGTCCCCTGATGTAAAGAGGAACTCTGGGAACTCAAAACTCTTAAGCCACTTTGAGTATCTTGGTGTGTGGTAGGTGTATCTGCAAGCACGGTGGAAGTGGTGGGTGGTAGTGGGGGGGGGGGGGCCATATCAACGGTTGCATCTGGGCCCACAAGCTTCAAGCTACGCCTCTGTTTATATCAGAAGGTCCTAAGCATTTCCCTATGCAGATAGAATTATAATGTTTGAGGTTGTTTCTTGTACGGTGTTGTACGTGGCACAGAAAAAGGAGTACAGCTGCTTCTAGGCCAGGAAGACCAGGTGAACCTTGTGCTGCACAATGCTGCAGTAGGGAATCTTGGCAAATGAACATTATTTTTCCTCCCGGATGTATATGAGGGCCCATCTGGGTATAATAGTTATTGGAACTGTAGTATTATCTTCTTACATCATAGTATGTGGCAGGTTTGGTAGGATCTACTTTGATTTTGCTGGTGTAAACAATGCTGCAGAGAACAGAAAGTAGCACTTTTTCTACGGAAGATAACTACTTCATCCGTTCTATTAATCTTTATTGATCCACTTTAGCTATTTAGTGTTATATTAACTTTTTTCACATGGCTCTTTAAAGCAGGACTCCAGGCAAACAGCTAAATACATAGATTATATAAATTTAAGTGAGCTGTTTAACCTTCCAAAGAATTAGTATTTCTGTCTATCCAGTCTTGAGATTTACACAGCTTTGGCACACATCACCGCCCCGTCTAGCAGGGCATAAGACCTTATTTTTCTCTGTTGAAATCCATTAACTCAGGTCTTGTCCCTGCCCCTTATGCTGTGATTAGACAGTTAGAGGATAAACAAGAGACTGATGTACTCTTCTCCCTGCCACTCTGCTGTCTGCTCCTATTAACATGCTCCTTATTCTGCAGCACAACAGATTGGCTCCTTGTGCAGCTTTTGCCTCTCCCTGGCCTGAATGCTGTTGTATAGGGATGATCCGAACACCCCCTGGTTCAGTTCGCACCAGAACCTGCGAACGGACCAAAACTTTGCACGAACGTTAGAACCCCATTGAAGTCTATGGGACTCTAACGTTCGAAATCAAAAGTGCTCATTTTAAAGGCTAATTTGCATGGTATTGTCCTAAAAAGTTTTGGGGACCTGGGTCCTGCCCCAGGGGACATGTATCAATGCAAAAAAAAGTTTTAGAAACAGCCGTTTTTTTGGGAGCAGTGATTTTAATGATGCTTAAAGTGAAAAAAAAAGTGAAATATTCCTTTAAATATTGTACCTGGGGGGTGTCTATAGTATGCCTGTAAAGTGGCGCGTGTTTCCTGTGCTTAGAACATTCCCTGCACAAAATGACATTTTTAAAGGAATAAAAGTCATTTAAAACTGCTTGCGTCTTTAATGTAATGTCGGGTCCCGACAATATGGATGAAAATCAGTGAGACAAACGACATGGGTACCCCCGTCAGTCCATTACCTGACCCTTTGGGTCTTGTATTTATATTAAAGGGAACCCCGCACCCAAATTAAAAAAAAGGAAAGACGTGGGGCCCCCAGGCCCTATATACTCTCAACAGCAGTATACAGCGGTGCAAATAAGACAGGGACTGTAGGTTTGTTGTTAAGTAGAATCTGTTTTGAAATGGTACATTTTTAAAGTGTAGCTCCAGCCAAAAAATCTATTTTTAAGCTTTTTGGAAAACATAGGGAAGGGTTATCACCCCTGTGACATTTGTTTTGCTGTCTGTGCTCCTCTTCAGAAGATTTCACCTCACTTTCTGTCCCAATGACAAATGTTTTTAGAAAATTTGGGGTTTTTAGTGAAACAAGGATTGGTGCATCAGTGGAAAGGAGAAACGTTTTTCCCAAGTTGGATGTTTGAAAGTAGGGGCCTGCCCTATATACTCTGCAGAAATTGTGGCCTTAGGTGTTGGTATTGCCACAACACTGTAAGCCCTCACAGGGCCCTGCTGTGAAATATTAGATCAAGTATTGTAATTACATGACCCTGTTGAACAGGGACAGAAAGAGTGGGCCTTAGGCACTGGTGCTGGTGCCACAACACTGCAACCCCTCACAGATAGTCTAGTTGGAGTGCAGGAACGAGCCCTGCTGCAAAGAACTGCATCAAAAATTGTAATTACATGCCCCTGTTAAACAGGGGCTAAAAAATGGTGCCTTAGACACTGGTGGCGGCACCCAGAAACAAAAATATTCTTACAAGCTATCA
Source organism: Aquarana catesbeiana (assembly GCF_042186555.1). Lineage (NCBI taxonomy): Eukaryota > Metazoa > Chordata > Amphibia > Anura > Ranidae > Aquarana > Aquarana catesbeiana. The sequence continues at coordinate 858,492,752 of NC_133324.1, forward strand.
GCATGATCATTGAGGTGGAAGAGGATAGTCACTCAGCATAACAGGATAGTCACTCAGCATCAGCATAGGCAGCCTTGAAGGGATCTGACCTTTCAAAAAAAATTTATTCGGGTACATCAGCATCAGGTGCTTGGTATCTGGTGGTGATCCAAGACTGATTCATTTTTATGAAGGTCATTCGATCGACCGAGTCGGTGGACAGGCGCACCCTGTGATCGGTTACAAAGCCTCCAGCAGCACTGAATGTGCGTTCCGAAAGAACGCTGGATGCAGGACAGGCCAGTAGCTCAATTGCATACTGTGCAAGCTCTGGCTAGTGATCCATCCTCAAGACCCAGTAACCCAGAGGATTTTCGGTGGGAAAGGTGTCCAAGTCAGATCTTGCCCCTAGGTATTCCTGCACCATGTAAAACAGACGCTGGCGATGGTTGCTGGAACCGATCATACCTTGGGGCTGCGGACTAAAAAATTGTCTGAACGCATCGGTCAGACGGCCACCTTCTCCACCGCTCCTTCGTTGACTGACCGAAGCCTCGGCAACACGTTGTCAAGAAACAGGAGTTTATAACCTCCCAGTCTCTGGGAATGCGTTGCACAGACCTTTCTGCAAGGCCTCCCGAAGATGTTTCATCCTCTGCTCCCTCTGCGACGGCAAGATAAGGTCTGCAACCTTAATCTTGTAACGTGGATCAAGGAGGGTTGCCAGCCAGTATTGATCCCTCTCCTTGATACCACGAATACGAGGATCCTTCCGCAGGCTTTGCAGGATCAGGGAGGCCATGCTTGCTGAGGCATTCGGTCAGGAGTTCTCTGGGTCACTAAGGACGACATGATCCGCAGCCACCTCCTCCCAGCCATGTACAAGTCCATGGGTTTCTTGGGACTGTAAACGATCCCTTAAAGACTGCTGCTGATGATGAGTGCCAGGCTCCACCTCCATGCTGACACAATCCTTCTCCTCCTCCTCCTCCTCTTCCTGTGTGATCGGCGGGCACGCAGGAACACTGTCTGGATAAAGGGGGCCTTGAGAGCTAAGGAAGTCCTCCTCTTCCTGCCTCTGTTCTGCCTCAAGTGCCCCATCCATTATTCCACGCAGCGTGTGCTCCAACAGGTAGACAAGGGGGACACAGTCACTGATGCATGCACTGTCACTGGTCACCATCCTCGTGGTCTCCTCAAATGGTGACAGGAAAGTGCATGCATCCCTGATCATGGCCCACTGGCGTGGGGAAAAAAAACAAGCTCCCTTGACCCTATCCTGGTGCCATAGTAGCACAGGTACTCATTGATGGCCCTCTGCTGCGTGTGCAGCTGCTGCAGCATGGTCAACGTTGAATTCCACCTGGTGGGCATGTCACAGATTAGGCGGTTCTTGGGCAGGTTAAATTCCTTTTGGAGATCTCCCAGACGAGCACTGGCATTATATGATCAGCGGAAATGCACACAGACTTTCCTGGCCTGCCTCAGGACATCCTGTAAGCCCGGGTACCTGCCTAAGAACCGCTGCACCACCAATTTAAGGACGTGAGCCAAACAGGGCACATGGGTCAGTTGTCTCTGTCGGAGGGCGGAGAGGAGGTTGGTGCCATTGTCGCAAACCACCATTCCTGCCTTAAGTTGGCATGGCATCAACCACCTCTAAACCTGCCCCTGCAGAGCTGACAGAATCTCTGCCCCAGTGTGGCTCCTGTCCCCTAAGCACACCAGCTCAAGCACCGCATGGCATCTTTTGGCCTGCGTACTTGCGTAGCCCCTTGAACGCCTACGTAGCACCGCTGGTTCCGAGGACAAAGCACAGGAAGAGGCCATGGAGGAAGAAGAAGAGGAGGGGCTGGAGGAGAGAGGTGTGCCAGAATCACCAGTAGTGGCATTTTGGAGGCGTGGTGGCAGAACAACCTCCAACACTACTGCACCTTGTCCTGCATCCTTCCCAGCTGCCAGCAGAGTGACCCAATGCGCCGTGAAACTTAGGTAACATCCCTGTCCATGCCTGCTGGACCATGAGTCAGCGGTAATATGCACTTTACCGCTGACCGCCCTGTCCAGCGAGGCCAAGACATTGCCTTCCACATGCTGGTAGAGAGCTGGAATCGCCTTCCGTGAGAAAAAGTGGCATTTGGGAACCTGCCACTGAGAAACCGCACATTCCACAAACTCATGGAAGGGGGCAGAGTCTACCAACTGAAAAGGTAGCAGTTGAAGTGCTAGCAATTTTGCCAAGCTAGCATTCAACCGCTGGGCATGTGGATGGCTGGGAGCGAACTTCTTTCTGCGGTGATGCAGCTGGGGCAGGGAAATTTGAATGGTACAATCTGACGTCGGTGTACCAATAGCAGATTGCCCGCAAGTACTTGGCTGTGACACACCTAATTGTACACCTTCATTCCTCTCAGTGCAGGTCTCAGAGAGGACTGAAGGTATAGTGGGGTTGGAGATCCCAGCTGATGAGGAGCAAGGAGAGGTCCTCTTTGTTCTTTGGTGTGGGTCTTTTAGGTACACTTGCCAATGAACTGCATGGCAGGTCAACATATGTCTGGTCAAGCATGTGGTGCCCAAGCAGGAGATGTTTTGGCCACGCGAGATATGCTTGAGACATATGTTGCAAATAGCAGCGGTGGGATCTGATGCACTCGTCTCAAAAAAGGCCCACACCAAAGAACTTTTTGAATAATGCGCAGAAACAGCAGCGCCCTGCACATGCGGATCTTTGCGGTGTGATGCAGTCAGTGTGCTGCCCTTTGGCTGGCCCCTGGAGGGCAACCTGCCTCGTTGGTGATGTGCCTCTTCCTCCTCTTCTCTCCTATCAAGCACCCACGTGGAGTCAGTGACCTCATCATCCCCTCCCTCCTCATCACTGGAGCAAACCTGGCAGTATGCTGCAGCAGGGGGAACATGACTGCCAGATTGCTGTCCTGCCTGGGCACCCCCTCTGTCTGGGCTCACGTTACTGCCTTCCTCTAGCTGAGTACCATCATCGGAGTCTTCAAAATGCTGGGCATCCTCCTGGAGCATGTACCCAACACTGTGGTCAAACAGTTTGGGGGGACTCCACAGGAGGACATGGTGGGGCTAGGGAAGGAGTCACTGATGCCATTGAGCCGAGGGAATAGGCCACGTTGGCAGCTGCTTTGCCAGACAAAGTACCCTGAGCCTGGGTGAGAGAGGATGAGGAGGATGAGGACGGCTTGGTCATCCACTCGACCAAGTCTTCCGCATGTTGCGGCTCAACACGGCCAGCTGCCGAAAAAAGGCCAAGCGTGTCCCAGGGCCACGTGCTGATAAGGATGCACCGTGTCCACGACCAGCACTGTTGCCTCTAGACACAGAGACTGCTTGCCCTCTTATATTGGCTTGTGACTGTCTGCCTCTCCTTGTTGGCCTTCCAGACATACTATTGGCATGCAGTGAGATGTAGCTGCACAAAACTGGGATGTATATATATACCGACTATACTGCAGCTAGCAGAATCAACTGCCTGCCTGTAGTATTATTAGTATGAGAACACTTGCACTTGTCTTCAGGTAGCTATACTGTAGGTGCAACTGTGCAGGGTACACAGTACAGTAACTGGAAATACGTCAAGAGCCCACACAAGCACCTGGCTTCAGGTAGCTATACTGTAAGTGCAACTGTGCAGGGTACACAGTACGGTAACTGGAAATACGTCAAGAGCCTACACAAGCACCTGGCTTCAGGTAGCTATACTGTAGGTGCAACTGTGCAGGGTACACAGTACAGTAACTGGAAATACGTCAAGAGCCTACACAAGCACCTGGCTTCAGGTAGTTATACTGTAGGTGCAACTGTGCAGGGTACACAGTACAGTAACTGGAAATACGTCAAGAGCCTACACAAGCACCTGGCTTCAGGTAGTTATACTGTAGGTGCAACTGTGCAGGGTACACAGTACAGTAACTGGAAATACATCAAGAGCCTACACAAGCACCTAGCTTCAGGTAGTTATACTGTAGGTGCAACTGTGCAGGGTACACAGTACAGTAACTGGAAATATGTCAAGAGCCCACACAAGCACCTGGCTTCAGGTAGTTATACTGTAGGTGCAACTGTGCAGGATACACAGTACAGTAACTGGAAATACGTCAAGAGCCTAGACAAGCACCTGGCTTCAGGTAGTTATACTGTAGGTGCAACTGTGCAGGGTACACAGTACAGTAACTGGAAATACGTCAAGAGCCTACACAAGCACCTGGCTTCAGGTAGTTATACTGTAGGTGCAACTGTGCAGGGCACACAGTACAGTAACTGGAATTACGTCAAGAGCCCACACAAGCACCTGGCTTCAGGTAGTTATACTGTAGGTGCAACTGTGCAGGGTACACAGTACAGTAACTGGAAATACTGTAAAAACACCTGCCTGCCTATCAATATATTAGGAAGAGAATAACAGGATCTAAACTGAATACAGTGTATATATATATATATATACAACACCTGGGATGCATATATATACACAATACACTGCAAGTGCAGCTAACTGACTCGACCTGCCTACTCTATCCAACTTAAATCAAATGACACTGTCTCTCTGTCTATCTATCTCTCTCCACCGCAACACACTACACAGGGCCGACGTGCAGGCGACCTTATATAGTGTGGGGCGTGTACTAAACCCCCTGAGCCATAATTGGCCAAAGCCTCCCTGGCTTTGTCCAATTACGGCTCTCTGTACACATGGCGCCGTGATTGGCCAAGCACGCGGGTCATAGTGCATGCTTGGCCAATCATCAGCCAGCAATGCACTATGATGCTGCAGTGAATTATGGGTCGTGACGCGCCACTCGAATTTGGCGCGAATGGCCCATAACGTTCGTAATTCAGCGAACGACTGAACACACGATGTTCAAGTCGAACATGCGTTCGACTCGAACACGAAGCTCATCCCTGTTTAACTTTTCCTTTTATTTCTAAACATAATTCCTAATCCTAATATTTTTAAATTAAACAATTCCTAATCAATGCGTTAACATCTGTTAACTTTCCTAATCTTCCTGTTCTTCATCATAAAACAAATAGACCAGGAACGTGCTTTTTCTATGCTGTGGGTAGGTTTTTTCCAGATAAAAAAAGTGGACCATTGCATTTCATCCAAGCATGTAAAAATGGACCTTCATAATCATCTACATCATTATTTTTAAATGCACTCCTTCCTTTCCCAAAACATTCTGCCTAAGAAGAGTAGATGGTGCTCGTTCTGATATGCCAGTATTGACTATTTGTCAAACGAAAGCAGAAAAGATTGCAACTCCAACAATTCTTCCACAGTCATTGGCTTGTATGTAAGAAACAGCCAGGTTTCAACCAGTGTTAATTTTGACGTCAAATTTTGATTTAGTTCTAGTTCTTTTGACTAAAATGCCATAGTTTTAGTCATATTTTAGTCATCTGAATTGTTTAAGATTTTAGTTATGTTTTAGTTGACTAAAATCTCCAGTACATTTTAGTAGACTAAAATCAAATGAGCTTAGTTAAATTGTAAAGCATTATTTAAGCTTTTCTCTAGAATTTCCAAATTCATTATACTGTATACTCATGGAGTATATCTAACATGTTATTATTTATGGTATTAAGGTTTAAACATGCACTACATAACCAGTGTTAATTTTGACATCACAATTCAGCTTAGTTTTAGTCATTTCGGTTTAGTTTTAGTCATTGTCATTTGACTAAAATGCCATTTTAGTTTTAGTCGTATTTTAGTCATCTGAATTGTTTTAGTTTTAGTTGTAAACAAAGTTAACAATGGTTTCAACTAGTTGTGCAAGAAGCAAATGCCAGCATCTACCTGGGGGAAAAATTAAATCTTGAGAAACAGACTGGAGTTTTTGCCCTCTGATTATGCACAAATGAGTTATATATAAGCTGATTACTTAATATTTGGGAGCTGTTTTTCTCATCTGACCACATCCCTCCTCACAGCAAATAGTAAAATAAAGCATAGATACATTAATTGTAGATGCATGTGATGAGTGTTGACTGCTTCTCCATCTTCAGTGGTCTTTAGTGGGCCCTTGCATACTCAGCATTACACTGTGAGCCAGTGCCACCTTAAGAGCATTAGAGGCCCCCGGGCAATACAGTGCACTGGGGCCCTGTCTACACAATCACGCACAATCGGCCATCAAATGCAGCTTTACTGTGCCCATGAATGCAGCCTCACTGTGCCCGTGAATGCAGCCTCACTGTGCCCATCAAATGCAGCCTCACTGTGTCCATAAATGCAGCCTCACTGTGCCCACCATTGCAGCCTCACTGTGCCCATGAATGCAGCCTCACTGTGCCCATGAATGCAGCCTCACTTTGCCCACCATTGCAGCCTCACTGTGCCTGTGAATGCAGCCTCACTGTGCCCACCATTGCAGCCTCACTGTGCCCATGAATGCAGCCTCACTGTACCCACCATTGCAGCCTCACTGTGCTCGTGAATGCAGCCTCACTGTGCCCACCATTGCAGCTTCACTGTGCCCACCATTGCACCCTCACTGTGCCCACCATTGCACCCTCACTGTGCCCATGAATGCAGCATCACTGTGCCAATTAGTACAGACTCACTATCGCCTGGTAACACACACACATACAGCGGGCATCTCCTCCTGTGTATCACGGAGCTGGCTGGGTCTGTGTTCGGCGGCCGCACTGTAACAAGTTCCTGCCCCCCTAGACTGGCTCGTGTGATAGGCGGAACACTGATTCAATCTACTATTACACGAGCCTGTTGGGAGGTATGCGGTAGGCCAGTCCGGCCCTGGCTGGCATCGCTGGGCAGTTGGGGCCCCCGGGCAGCTGCCCAGTGTGCCCATGAAAAAAGACGGAGCCCTATACTAGAGTGATGATGCTAGCCCAGGGGTGTGTCTAGAGCAACTGATGTCCTAAGCACAGGCCAACAATGGTTCCCTACTCATATCCCCCCCTCCACTTATATATACTTACAGAGATCTGAAAATACTCTGTTGCTTAGATTCTCCACTCTCCTGGATTCATAGCACATTACAGCTCAAATGAATTCACTGGGGCTCCTCTAACTTTCACAGAGAAAACAAAATAACTTTGCGCTTACTCAGTTGTGCAAGCAGCTTACACAGCAAATAGAAATTTTGCTATAAAGAATATATGTAAAAAAGTGTAGCGCTAAAAAATATACTTGAAGTGAAAAAAACTCTAATGTTTATAAATGTCCATCATATATATATTATATTGAATCATAGTCCATCGTTGTGTGAAGCCATTGTGGTCACCATGTGCGTAAATAACTGAATAGTGACAATACCATCACCAACATAAATGGAGGCGTACCAGAAAGTTTGAACCCAAAATAGCATACGCTATGTGGGTCAAACCAGCTTATATTGCCCACCGGCAATGGTGGAGAAGTTGCAATAATCAGCCGAGAGTATAATCCTGGAAGCCTTCATGAAAGTGTCATATATATAAACCAAGGATTGTGAGGATACCACCACCCAAGTGAATGGAGGCTTACCGGAAGGTTGGGACCAAAAACAGCATATGTTGTATGGGTCAGACAAGCTTATATTGCCCACCGGCAATAGAGGGGAAGCCCCGATGGCCAACAGGGGATGGGGTCCTAGGAGTCTTTACAGAGATGTCCTCTCCATACAGATGTTTAAACGTCCCAGAACATACCCATATAGAATAAAGAAGGGGCCATATAGTGTAATTCCGTGAACAACGTAAATTTTAATAAAAGAGAAACACTTACATTTGAGTAGTTAAAAAAGCGCTTGTGTGTAAAATAATGGCGGCAGTGGAGTCCTCCCTCTCTTTTATTAAAATTTACGTTGTTTACGGGGTCATATCTGTACTGTCCTGGCATTTTTGGGCCTCAAGAAATTAGATTTTTCCATATATACGGTATCTCACAAAAGTGAGTACATCCCTCACATTTTTGTGAATTAATATCTTTTCATGTGACAGCACTGAAGAAATGACACTTTGCTACATTGTAAAGTAGTGAGTGCACAGGTTGTATAACTGTGTAAATTTGCTTTTCCCTCAAAATAACTCAACACACAGCCATTAATGTCTAAACCGCTGGCAACAAAAGTGAGTACACCCTAAGTGAAAATGTCCAAATTGAACCCAAAGTGTCAATATTTTGTGTGGCCACCATTATTTTCCAGCACTGCCTTAACCCTTTCGGGCATGGTGTTCACCAGAGCTTCACAGGTTGCCACTGGAATCCTCTTCTACTCCTCTATGACAACATCACGGAGCTGGTGGATGTTAGAGACCTTGGGCTTCTCCACTTTCCGTTTCAGGATGCCCCACAGATGCTCAGTAGGGTTTAGGTCTGGAGACATGCTTGACCAGACCATCACCTCAGCTTCTTTAGCAAGGCAGTGGTCATCTTGGAGGTGTCTTGGGGTCGTTATCATATTGGAATACTGCCCTGCGGCCCAGTCTCCCAAGGAAGGGATTCATGCACTGCTTCAGTACGTCACAGTACATGTTGACATTCATGGTTCCCTCAATGAACTGTAGCTCCCGAGTGCCAACAGCACTCATGCAGCCCCAGACCATGACACTCCCACCACTATGCTTGACCTAGGCAATATACACTTGTCTTTGTACTCCTTACCTGCTTGCCGTCACACACGCTTGACCCCATCTGAACCAAATAAGTTTATATCTTGGTCTCATCAGACCACAGGACATGGTTCCAGTAATCCATGTCCTTAGTCTTCTTGTGTTCAGCAAACTGTTTACGGGCTTTCTTGTGCATCATCTTTAGAAGAGGCTTCCTTCTGGGACAACAGCCATGCAGACCATTTTTGTGCAGTGTGTAGCGTATGGTCTGAGCACTGACAGGCTGACCCCCCCACCCCTTCAACCTTTGCAGCAATGCTGGCAGCACTAATATGTCTATTTCCCAAAGGCAACCCCTGGATATGACGCTGAGCGCATGCACTCGACTTCTTTGATTGATCATGGCGAGGCCTGTCCTGAGTGGAACCTGTCCTGTTAAACCGCTATATGGTCTTGGCCATCGCGCTGCAGCTCAGTTTCAGGGTCTTGGCAATCTTCTTATAGTCTAGGCCAGGGGTAGGCAACCTCGGCCCTCCAGCTGTTTTGAAACTACAAGTCCCATGAGACATTGGAAGACCCTGACAATCACGGGCATGACTCCTAGAGGCAGAGGCATAATGGGATTTGTAGTTTCACCACAGCTGGAGTGCCAAGTCGCCTACCCCTGGCTGAGGCCATCTTTATGTGGAGCAACAATTCTTTTTTTCAGATCCTCACAGATTTCTTTGCCATGAAGATGCATGTTGAACTTCCATTGACCAGTATGAGAGAGTGAGAGTGATAACAACAAATTTAACACACCTGCTCCCCATTCATACCTGAGACCTTGTAACACTAATGAGTCACGTGACACCGGGGAGGGAAAATGGCTAATTGGGCCCAATTTGGACATTTTCACTTAGGGGTGTACTCACTTCTGTAGCCAGCGGTTTAGACATTAATGGTTGTGTGTTGAATTATTTTGAGGGGACAGCAAATTTACATTGTTATACAAGCTGTACACTCACTACTTTACATTGTAGCAAAGTGTCATTTCTTCAGTGTTGTCACATGGAAAGATATAATAAAATAAAATATTTACAAAAATGTGAGGGGTGTACTCACATTTGTGAGATACTGTATATATACTGTATATACCATAGCTTGTGGACTCTATAACCTTCCTACAGACTAAATAATATACACTGATTTGGGTTATTTTCACCAAAGAAATGTAGCAGAATACAGTTTAGCCTAAATTCATGAAGAAAGATTATTTATTTGCAACATTTTAAAAAACTAAATTTTTTTCGGCATTTTTTCGTTTATTTAGCAATAAATAAAAAACCCAGTGGTGAAAATTTTCATAAATAAAGTTTCATATGGGTACAGTGTTGCATGACCGCGCAATTGTCATTAAAAGTGTGACAGCGCTAAAAGCTAAAAATTAGCCTGGGCAGGAAGGGGTGAAAGTGCTCTGTATTGAAGTGGTTAAATAGATAATCTGGCACCAACATTGATTGTAGATGTGGCCGCGTGTGTTCCTTCATGCATGCGCTTGCCTGAGCACAGTTCCATGTGTGATACCATGGGCATGCATATGTCTCAGAGTGAGCCTGCTCACAGTAAATCCCTCACACACCTGGAGGTACACATATCTACAGCAACCTCCCAAGCCTTCCTGAGCCATTCTGACAGACAATGGTCTGGCACATTGAGGTGGTATTGAAGCCCTCCCTCCATATTCCTACTAACCCATTACTATGAAGGACAGCCTCACTGCCCAATAGAAACGTGCAGAAGACATGAGGGGCATGCACACTATGGTACTATTAGGATGTGAGAGAGCCTTGCTTGTCAGAATGGTCTGAGATTTGAATCTGACAGGCATCTATGCGAGATGTGCACCTCTAAGTGCCTGCATGTCATACCTGCAAAAATTTACACCCCTTCTCCCAGTGACTTTTTTTTTTAAGTAAACCTTTACTTAAAATTAATCTTCCCACAGAAAAAAACCTCACCTTTGTAACATCCCCTCTCAACAATCTAAAAAAAAAAAAACACTTTTTTTCCCATTCATAGTTCAACTTGCCCCCTTCCTACATTCTCGCCTAGGCAAGAATGATGAGAACTCTGCTCCAGATCCCTCGATCCCTCCTGGGTTTCCACATCACATATTCCAGGAGGCATTGGCTTCCACACAGCAGCTGGATAAGGAAGGACCTGGCAACCCTTCATCAGTAGGCAAGCTGCAACAACCAGGTAGAGACAGCCGGCTCCCGATGATGTAAGTAAAGAACGGGACCAGGCTTATAGCAGTAGAGTGGCAGATCAAAACAAGGCTGGATTTGCTAGGCATGTAAGAATGAACACTTGCAACATTCCTGCAAACTGCTTTTAAGTTCCAATTCAGCCTGAACATCTTATGTGGCTAATTACTTTCTGAAAGCGGATAGGTTTACTTAGGCTCAGACATGCTCAGGCCTGACACCACAGGGTACAGCTCAGGGCTGACATCACATGGTAGAGCTCAGGGCTGACACCACATTATAGAGCTCAGGGCTGACACCACATAGTAGAGCTCAGGGCTGACACCACATAGTAGAGCTCAGGGCTGACACCACATGGTAGAGCTCAGGGCTGACACCACATGGTAGAGCTCAGGGCTGACACCACATGGTAGAGCTCAGGGCTGACACCACATGGTAGAGCTCAGGGCTGACACCACATAGTAGAGCTCAGGGCTGACATCACATGGTAGAGCTCAGGGCTGAGACCACATTATAGAGCTCAGGGCTGACACCACATAGTAGAGCTCAGGGCTGTCACCACATGGTAGAGCTCAGGGCTGACACCACATGGTAGAACAGAGCTGACACCACATGGTAGAGCTCAGGGCTGACACCACATAGTAGAGCTCAGGGCTGACATCACATGGTAGAGCTCAGGGCTGAGACCACATTATAGAGCTCAGGGCTGACACCACATAGTAGAGCTCAGGGCTGTCACCACATGGTAGAGCTCAGGGCTGACACCACATGGTAGAACAGAGCTGACACCACATGGTAGAGCTCAGGGCTGACACCACATAGTAGAGCTCAGGGCTGACACCACATAGTAGAGCTCAGGGCTGACACCACATAGTAGAGCTCAGGCCTGACACCACATGGTAGAGCTCAGGGCTGACACCACATAGTAGAGCTCAGGGCTGACACCACATAGTAGAGCTCAGGGCTGACACCACATAGTAGCGCTCAGGGCTGACACCACATAGTAGAGCTCAGGCCTGACACCACATGGTCGAGCTCAGGGCTGACATGGTAGAGCTCAGGCCCAACACCAGATGGTAGAGTTTTTAAGCCTGGCACTTGTTTATCGGGCACTGAGCTCTAGATTCAGAGAATAGGAGAAGGGGCACATTTACTCTTCCCATACTCTAGAAGCCAAGGTGTTTCAGGTGACCACATAAGTGCTTTGTATTTTTTTTTTACAGGAAAGCTGGCAGTACACACTTGCCCACTGAAAAAAATAACTGTTAGTTAAGCTTTAATGTATTGGTATATAGTTGTGTAGGTAAGCGTCAAACACATTCATTCCTTGGTCTTTAAATATCAACATCCAATGAATTTGTGAACAGCTCTTTACTGTATTTGAGTTTGAGCTCAGACGGTGGCGCCTAATTAACTGTTTGCAAAAATGTTTCCCCCCTACTGGTGACAAGGTCAGATTTGGCAGCCTCATCCTTCAAGCTTATTGCAAAATTACAGCAGAATCAGAGCTTGCTGCTGTGATGACAGGCAGCTAGCGACTCTAGCAAGGTTTAAAGATTTACAAATTGGCATTTGGTTCTGAGTACTTTTTTTTTTAAACTATACAATCATTTCCGTCAGCCAGACTGTTGAGGGAAGTGAGGTGAATCTAATTCACAACATCAAAATGTAAGTCTGGAAGGGTGGAATGCCAGTGATAAAGTCACTGGAGTAAAGACCTTGCCAGAGAGACAATCACATGTAGGAGACAGCTGAATATTTGTCAGTGTATATTGCAATGCAGGGCTGCAGCTGTCTTATTAAACGCTTTAACATTGCTGCATAAAAACTTAAAGAGCATGATGACATGAGCGTAACTGTATGCCACACAGCTACACCTGAGTCAAGCCCATAGTCAACCTGCTCACACACATCCAGGGACTATTTCAGTGATTATTTAAAGGTGAACTCTAGGCAGACATAAAAGAAATGAAATAGCTAAATCTATTAAAAGTCTATTAAAAAAGGAGAGAAATGCATTAGTGATAGAAGAAAAAAACAATGGGATCACTAAAATGAAAACTGGGCACAACACTTATGTTGAGGGAGACCTGGATACCATTTAAACCACTTCAGTCTTCTCAGAAATAAATTCCACTAACAATAACAGGTTGGAAAATCATATTAGTTCTAGTAATGATGGTTAATTTCTAGGATTTCTAGAGACAGAGGTAGCAGAGGAACTGGCTCAGTTTAAAGCTTAATAAAGCAATGGTCCCTGATGGTATTCATCCCAGAGTTCTAAGAGAACTTTAAGGTATATTTGTGGGACCATTAACAGATTGTTTCAATCAATCCATTCTAACAGGAGTAGTTCCCAATGACTGGTGGACAGCTAAAATTATGCCCGATACAAGAAGGGCAGCAAGGTAGAAGCTGGGAATTACAGGACAGTAAGTTTAACATCAATTGTAGCCAAGTTAATGGAATCACTCCTAAAAAGAAGAATCATCGATCACTTATAAAAACACAACTTGCTGGACCCAAAGCAGCATGGCTTTACTGAGGGCAGATCATGTCAGACTAATCTGATTTAATCTTTTGACCATATTACCAATGTTTTGAACCAGGGTGGTGCTGTGGGCATAGCATATCTTGATTTAAGCAAAACATTTAATACACTTCCACATAATGATCTAATACAAAATTGTACAAGCTAGGATTTAACCCTTGGATGGTTCAGTGGATATACAGTTGACTAAAGGATAGATACCAGAGTGTGGTTTTAAATGGGGTTCACTTGGAACAGAGACCAGCCACTAATGGTGTACAACAAGGCTCTGTACTGGGTACTGTTCTATTTAATTTCTATGTAAGTGATATAACCAAAGGTTTGTTGGGCAAGGTATGTCTTTTTGCTGATGATACAAAGGTGTGTAATAGGCTTGATATCCCTAGGTGTCTGTAATATGGAACATGATTTGGCATTGCTGAAGGATTGGTCAAATAAACAGAAACTGCAGTTATATGTTTCCAAATGTAAAATAATGTACCTAGGGAAAAGGAATCCCTTGAGAGAGTACAACATTGGGGGCACAGTGTTGGCCAGCACTACAGAAGAAAAAGATTTCAGGCTACTTATTTCAGATGATTGCAAAATGAGCAAACAGTGCAATCAGTCAGTGAGGAAAGCGAAAAGAATTCTAGGATGCATCACTAGAGGATCACCAGCAGGAGGATAAAGGTCCTGATTCCCCTATATAGATCTTTAATGAGACCTCATTTAAAATACTGTTGTCCAGTTCTGGAGACCTCACTTACAAAAAGATAATGATAAGATGGAACCAGTCCAGAGATGGGTAACATAAATGGTGAAAGGTCTGGGGGATAACTCATATTGAGAGCGACTTCAAGAACTTAATATGTACAGTCTCGAGGAAAGAAGGGAAAGGGAAGACATGACTGAAACCCTCTAAACACATTGAGGGGATGAATACATTTCATTTGTTTCCCAATTCAATTCAATTAACTGGAAGGAAGTTCAAAAGAAGGTATTTTACTGAAAGGGTAGTTGATGCGTGGAATAAACTTTCAGCAGAGGTAGGGAACAAGTCAACAGTAAATGGCTTCAGACATGCTTGGGACAAATATAGATCTGGACCTGGACAAAAAAGTAAAAATAAATAAATAAATAAATAAAATAAAATGTATAGCAAACGTGTATATATATATATATAAAAAAAAAAATGGGCAGACTTGATGGACCACTTGGTCTTTTTTCTGCTATCACTTTTGTATGTTTCTATGAAAAAATGCAGTTTCACGATCATTAATAATTGAATGCCTTTGTATATGCAAGGTGTGTAAGTACCTGAATTTGACCTGGTATCAGCCTTTTGAATCCTCCTTATGGAAAAACTGGATTGAGGGAGGAAGTAACAGCAGAGGGAGGCACTCATTTCATCTGTCGACAAGAAGCATGCTGATAGGAAGAGAAAGCTGGGTGACTGAAGGATGAGCACATCACTGTGCTGCTTCTCCTTTCATTGTCCAATAACAGGCTTGGGTGAGTCCAGGATAACCTAGGCTCAGAGGAAGTGGGTTGAATGCTGCTGGCTATTAGATAGAAGACATCTAGTGGCAGAAAAAAAGTACTCGGGGGGGGGGGGGTGACATCTAGATTGAAGCTGCTTATGACAGCAAAATTTGGCTTTGTTATTTTAACTTTTAAAGTGTTACTAAACCCAGGACCCTGCATTCACTATATCTGGTCTCCCACAGTACACAGACCATAGAAATTCAATTATTTTAGTAAATACAGGGCTTTTTTTCTCAAACAATAGGTGCTGAAACTTAACCACAGCCCCACAAAACCCCTCCCCTACACACACCCTCCAAATCATATCAAATAGTGGGTGTATTCAGTCAAATTCTACAAAAACAGTAGGAGGGTCTTAAAGGGGCATTAAATACCAGGACTGCATTACATAAAGAGTGCAGAGCTGTCACTTGTAAACACAGAAGCCAGACTTCTGTGTTTACAAGTGATTGTGGTGAGCAGGCACCAAAGGGTCTGAGCCAGAGGTGGTGGAACTGAGTTCCACCAAGTTCCCCCTGAAAAAAAGCCCTGAGTAAATATAAACTGCTAAATACCTTTTTTCTTATCAGGAGTATATAGCAGTCTTATGACTTCTATGAGTATCTGGTTAAAGCTTGTAGGAGGAGTTTGAATTCTACTCTGACTGCCCTATGAGGCTGCAGGACCCTTAAATCCTCTGTCTGGACATTGCTGATTGGCTCTGTGCTGATCACATGCACCCTCCCAAGATAAAAAAAAAAACTCACTAGCAATACACACCAAACTGAGCATGTGCAGAGTGCCCCCAAGGCTCTGTTCTATCAGCAGATGGATTGGGGACTGTGGAAGAAGGGGAGGATCAGAGAAGACAGGATCAAACAGCCGTTTACCCAATGCGGAGGCTTAACCACTTAGGTTCCACAGTGAGTATAACAAGCATACTTTACTGCAAATTAGACATGTGCATTTGTTTTCGTCCGAATGCATTTTCGTCCAAATTTCAGGTATTTTCGTTTTCGTTGCTACAACAGTTCTATATAGATAGGAGATTCAACATGATGATGACAATAACAATCTGTGTCCATCAAACCAGTGGTCGAATGTGCCTAACCTTAACTCTTTTAGTCCAAGATTATTCTACATAGAGAGAAAAGATTCGACGTAGTAAGTAAGTAAGTAAGTAAAATAAAAATAATAATGATGATGAATGTTATTGGCCGATTGTAACCAAAGAGGAGGAGCAGTAAAATAGCTAGAACTAAGTACACACGTACTTTGGCTTATGGTGTCTGTTGAAAGTTCTAAGAAGATTCGACGGAGCAGGTAAACTATACGGCGTCGTACAGTTTAGCTGCTCCATCAAATCTTCTTTGAACATTCGACAGACACCATAAGCCTTCAATGACAGATTCGACCTTAATTTGGATTTTCGGACAAATGCAATTTTTAACGAAAAACTAGATAAATAAAAACGAATTTCGGAAGTAACTAACTAAATTTATTTTTTGGACGAAAATGAAATTCCGAAACGAAATATTTCAGTGTGCACATGTCTAGTGCATATACAGACTGATTTTACTGTTGTAGATTTAGTAACACTTTACCTTTCATCTAGTTATTTTTTGCTGGGGTTCTGGTTTAAAAGATGCTAAGGGTCAATTTATTAAAGAAATGCTGTTCGAACAGCTCAAGCATTTACACAACCGTTACCTATTATCCTAGTATTTTGCCTAATAAATTTATTATCTATGATTATCAGCTCCATCATGAAGTATTTTCATGATTGCCGAATTTCAATAACATACTGCATTATGGCCACTGGATGGACCTGACAATCATAGGGAATAAACATTAACCACTTAAGCCCCGGACCATTTGGCTGTCCAAAGACCAGACCAGAGCACTTTTTGCGATTCGGCACTGTGTCACTTTAACTGACAATTGCACGGTCGTGCGACGTGGCTCCCAAACAAAATTGGTGTCCTTTTTTTCCCACAAATAGAGCTTTATTTTGGTGGTATTTGATCACCTCTGCGGTTTTTATTTTTCGCGTTATAACCAAAGAAATTCGACAATTTTGAAAAAAACGCATTATTTTTTACTTTTTGCTATAATAAATATCCCCAAAAATATATAAAAAAACATTTTTTTTCCTCAGTTTAGGCCGATACATATTCTTCTACATATTTTTGGTAAAAAAAAAAAATGGCAAAAGCGTTTATTGATTGGTTTGCGCAAAAGTTATAGCGTCTACAAAATAGGGGATAGTTTTATGGCATCTTTATTAATATTTTTTTTTTTTACTAGTAATGGCGGCGATCAGCGATTTTTATCATGCGACATTATGGCAGACAGATTGGACACTTTTGGCGCTATTTTGGGAACATTCCCATTTATACAGCGATCAGTGCAATTAAAAATGCATTGATTACTGTGTAATGTGACTGGCAGTGAAGGGGTTAACCACCAGGTGGCGCTGTAGGGGTTAAGTGTGTCCTAGGGAGTGATTCTAACTGTGAGGGGCTGTGTGTAATACAACACTGATCACCGCTTCCGATTACAGGGAGCTGTGATCAGTGTCAGTGTCATTAGGCAGAACGGGGAGATGCTTGTTTAAATTAGCACTTCCCCACTCTTCCTCACTGTGAGACGTTTGTGGGTATCCCCGCGAACATCGAGTCCGCGGGACCCGCGATCACGCTCACGCGCGTGCCCACAAGCCGCCTCTTAAAGGGCAACATACAGGTACGTTAATCTTCCTGTACGTGCCCTTCTGCCGCAGTATATCTGCGTGAGGCGGTCGGGAAGCGGTTGAAGACGGATTATGTTTGACAACTCTGTGAGACATTTGCACAGCATTTTTTTAAAATAAATAAACCCCCTAAGGGTGCAAGTATATATACAGCAGACTTGATGACTAGATGCATGTGTTGAGAGGAACCCGTCTAGCTCCATGCACTATAGCTAGGGTTTGGGGAGATGGGCAGAAGTGGTGCTTCACAGAAACACATGAATACAAGGGGGCTCCATAGAAACATATGGATGAATTTGAGAAACTCAGGTATTTAATGTACAGGCTTCACAAGTTTCCTGCACTTTGCTGCAGTTGCCATACCTCCCAAGTGTCCCTGATTTGGAGCAATGTCCCTCTGTCCCTCATCCCTCCTCATTTGTCCTTCATTTTGGTTTGATCTATATAGTTGTATATAAAATGCACTTTTTATCTTTCAAAAAGTGTTTCCTAGTGCTAAACCTTTCATCCGATTTCTAAATTGCTGCATTTGTACATTTTAAAAGCCAATATAAAGGAATAGTAGTGGTAAAAAAAAAACAATTGTGGATTTAATTAACCTTTTATGGGGGTTAATTTTCCTTTAAGGGGGTGTGGCAGGGGGCTTGTCCTATGCCTACATACATTTGCTAGTAGGTGTCCCTCATTCCCATCTCAAAATGTTGGGAGGTATGGCAGTTGCTATCAGACATTTTAGGACAGATCAGGGTCATTTTAATAACTTAATATGCACAGGAAAATAACATCTAACTGGTTAGACACAAACACCACACTGGGATTAGGTTCTAGAGATTTCCCACCAGTGACCGTTATTCAGAATGATGTGAGGCAGATGAAGCAGTTTAGCCATCATACTACAACGCACTTGGGAATGTCCTTCTGAAACACATTCAGAAATACTTCTGCAAGTCCCCAAGAAGAGCTGGACTTTCTAGGCAGCCAAAGATTAGTCTGTACATTGACAAGTGGGTCCTTACCCAAATAGTTGTGTCCTAAACTGCTCACAGACAAGGATTTTTATCATCAGTCAATGATTGACTGTTATTGTTACAATCTTGCTTCTCTTGGATGGCTATAATATTACAGTGAGCTAGTAGACAGGGATGGCTGGAACATTTTGCACTTCCAGAGAATGTATGATACATGTGTTTATGAATTGTTCTAGCCATTTCTATTAACTGTTTTAGAGTGAGTCAAGTTAAAAAAAAGCCAAGTGAACTGACCTAGTTATGCTATATACTTTATAAAGAAAAACCATAACAGTCAGTTTTAGTTTTTACGACACTTTGCTACACTTTGCCCATCCACATATCTCACAAAAGTGAGTACACCCCTCACATTTTTGAAATATTTTATTATATCTTTTCATGTGACAGCTCTGAAGAAATGACACTTTGCTACAATGTAAAGTAGTGAGTGTACAGCTTGTATAACAGTGTAAATTTGCTGGCCCCTCAAAATAACTCAACACACAACCATTAATGTCTAAACCGCTGGCAACAAAAGTGAGTACACCCCTAAGTGAAAATGTCCAAATTGGGCCCAAGGTGTGAATGGGGAGTAGGGGTGTTAAATTTGGTGTTATCGCTCTCTCTCTCTCTCATACTGGTCACTGGCAGTTCAACATGGCACCTCATGGCAAAGAACTCTCTGAGGATCTGAAAAAAAGAATTGTTGCTCTACATAAAGATGGCCTAGGCTATAAGAACATTGCCAAGACCCTGAACCTGAGCTTCAGCACAGTGGCCAAGACCATACAGCAGTTTAACAGGACAGGTTCCACTCAGAACAGGTCTCACCATGGTCGACCAAAGAAATTGAGTGCACGTGCTCAGCGTCATATCCAGAGGTTGTCTTTGGGAAATAGACGTATGAGTGCTGCCAGCATTGCTGCAGAGGTTGAAGGGGAGAGGGGTTAGCCTGTCAGTGCTCAGACCATACGCCGCACATTCCATCAAATTGGTCTGCATGGCTGTCGTCCCAGAAGAAAGCCTCTTCTAAAGATGATGCACAAGAAAGCCCACAAACAGTTTGCTGAAGACAAGCATACTAAGGACATGGATTACATGAACCATGTCCTGTGGTCTGATGAGACCAAGATAAACGTATTTGGTTCAGATGGTGTCAAGCGTGTGTGGCTGCAACAAGGTAAGGAGTAAAAAAACAAGTTTGTCTTGTCTACAGTCAAGCATGGTGGTGGGAGTGTCATGGTCTGGGGCTGCATGAGTGCTGCCAGCACTGGGGAGCTACAGTTCATTGAGGGAACCATGAATGCCAACATGTACTGTGATATACTGAAGCAGAGCGTGATCCCCTCACTTCGGAGACTGGGCTGCAGGGCAGTATTCCAACATGATAATGACCCCAAACACACTTCCAAGATGACCACTGCCTTGCTAAAGAATCTGAGGGTAAAGTTGATGGACTGGCTAAGCATGTCTCCAGACATAAACCCTATTGAGCATCTGTGGGGCATCCTCAAAAGGGAAGGCGGAGGAGCGCAAGGTCTCCAACTTCCACCAGCTCTGTGATGTTGTCATAGAGGAGTGGAAGAGGACTCCAGTGGCAACCTGTGAAACTCTGGTGAACTCCATGCCCAAGAGGGTTAAGGCAGTGCTGGAAAATAATGGTGGCCCACTCAAAATATTGACACTTTGGGTCCAATTTGGACATTTTCACTTAGGGGTGTACTCACTTTTGTTGCCAGCGGTTAAGACATTAATGGCTGTGTGTTGAGTTATTTTGAGGGGACAGTAAATTTACACTGTTATACAAGCTGTACACTCACTACTTTACATTGTAGCAAAGTGTCATTTCTTCAGAGCTGTCACATGAAAAGATATAATAAAATATTTAAAAAATGTGAGGGGTGTACTCACTTTTGAGAGATATGTGGATGGGTGCAGTGTGATGCAGCGGCAATGACATACACAGTCCGGTAGTGGAAGGAGGCCCAACCAGGAACACTCACGAAAGCCATTGGCATGTAGCGGAGCCACCCCTAAGATGGCCACAAGAATCACATGGGTAACCAGCATCCAACCGGATTGCTGCCCCAGTGATTCAGGAAACCATAGAGGAACCCTGTTGCTCCAGACTTCATCTCCCTCTGCACTGCTGCTGCAGATGAGCGCCACCTGCAGAGGAGAAAACAGACTGCACCTGCCTACATACAGTATATGTATACATAAAATCGCTGGACCACAAATAAACATAGGATATATGACAATGGGTACCCAGAGCACTATTGGTTATCTAAAGTGACAATACAGCAGACAGAGCCTTCCAATGAGGAATGAGTCACTCCCCTTTCTCATTCTATGCTACATTTAGCTTGAGCTTGAGTTCCATTGAGTGGTTGCATTAAAATAAAAAAAAATCATATGTAATATTACATTTTCATCTGCCTTAAAATGCTGTTGTCCTGCTCTAAATAAGTAAATGAAAAATATATAATTTCCCATTAACACTGCTTAAAGAAGCAAAATCAAACTATTTTCTAAAGTGCTGTACTCACAACTTTTTACCCTGGAATTAAAGTGCTGCTTTTGACTGCATTATTTTCAGAAGCTCCATTCCATTTTTTCTTGCTTTTGAATGCTACTTTTAGCTTATGTTCCCATAAAGTAGGGTAGCAGGTAAATATGTATAAATGCAACCTCAAAACATGCCATGATTCCAAAAACGTCTAGGCAAAAATGATGCATGTAGTATCTAGTAGTAGTTAGTCACTTTCAAGTGGACTTGTTCTTTAATGTTGAAGACAATTCGTAGCTTGTCCAAACCACTTTTTCATTCCAATGAGTGCCAGTGTTTACTTCAGATAGCACCTAGGTAACACCTAAATCCAATTATCATAGAAGGGCTGATGTTATTGTCTAAGGACAGAATGGGAGGTGTGAAAATCGTGGAACCCCCCCTGTTCTAGTTACATAATCCTATCCTTGGTGTCAGGAAGACTTTATAAATTCCAATCCTTAACTTTATGTGGCTAAATTGTTGTCAAAATGTCAGGATAGAGATGTTAAAATGGCATTATACAGTATGTAAAAGATAGATGGTGTTGAGGGCCTCTACCCTTGTTCGGGGATGGTTTTATGTAGATGACCTCTTTCATACCTATTGCAAACCAGTTTGTCCAAATTGTGCACCTAACTATCCTCAAAAAAATGTCCCCTTTCTTAAGTCAAAGGAAAATCCCATTCTTGATTTGTAGAATTTGCCCTCCTATGTTGGGCCATTCATTTTTTTTAAGAGAATTCTGCTGATTTATTGGTGAAGAATTTCCCAATAATGGAGATCACATCCTTCCAGGTAACGATTATAAAGAGTTCAGAAAAGAAAAGTCCAGAGCATTCGGCTATTTCTTTGACTGTCCTTCCAGCAGATCTCTGGCTTCATTAATTTTGGCTGTGATGTATGGAGATCCGCCTTTGTCAGGATGGTTTAGCAGCATAATGCATCTGTGAGCTTCTCTTATGTTTGTTTTATTTGCAGTTGGGACTCCCAGTACCACGGCCGCTTGCTATTTAGTCATTTTTAGTACAAATCCACCTTTGTAATAACTGGCAAATGCCGACATTGACAGGTTCTATATAACTTGCTTCACTTGAGGCTCCAGGTGTCTGAAAGCTTGTACAACATAACGGTCAGCAAACCCGGCAATGGGAAGAGTCAGCCTGGCCGGTATCACTCGCCATAATGGCGGCTCTGTGAGGGGAGCTCTACAATGTGACCTTCATGAATGACTGGAACGACTATTCAACTGTACCTCCAGCCTGGAATCTGGGGCCATTTTTTGAGAAGTTGCCTCATCTCCCCTCACTACGCTGCACTGCATATTCAAGTTACTTTTGCTTGTGTTTGGGTGTTAGGTCTTTTGGATGTACAAGCTTCTGTTTAGGTGCATTGTTGGACTTGAAGGACACAGGGAAGTGACGTTTGTTAAAGATCCTTCAGCTACATATGGGATGACTATAGTACTCCATGTATTCTGGTACCCCCCCCCCTGTTTCTGTGTTTTTGCTTGATCCTTTGGATGTGTTAACAAAAGTCCAGTAACCACAAACTTTCAAAGCTCTCCTGAGATGTCAGTTATAAATGGTGGGGTATTTTCGGACACTCATGAAAACTGAAGAACTTGCTTGGAAAAGTTACAAAACATCTTCAAAATTACGGAATGAGTCGAATTGAATGTTGCTCACAAATTTAGATATTCAATGACCTGGATAAGTGAGAATCTTCACGGACAGATACATGTTGTAAACTACAATATGTTCAAGCTCTATAATAAGATGCTGAAAAATGTTTATTATGTGAAAATATTTTCCTCCACTGCAGGCAACAGGTACACTTTTCTGCATTTTTTTTGCTATGCCTATATATTTACTTCTACTATGTTTTTATGCTGCAGGTAAAAATAAATCTTTAAGTACACTTTGCTATCTATTCTGTGTCTTCTATATTTCTTTTGATTGCTAAGGAATATTTTTTTTCTTTTTTAATGGAAAATCATCCAGATGTATTCATTTTTTTTCTTGCTGTTCTTCTTCACCTGTCTGACATATGGGTCTGTTGATTTAAAATTGCATAGATTCTCCTACTGTTCCTCCATCTAAATCCCTCCAGCCTGTCAAAGAATCCCCCCAGGCATTTTCCAATTGCTACAAGCTCTGCATTGCTATAGGACAAGAGATTTTGTATTTTTTCTCTTAGCATCTGTGTGCACACACAGGTGGAGCTGCTCTGCAGTCTAAACATGCAATGTTTTCCACACTGCCTACATCAGCACCAGTGTCCTGCATTGTACTGTATGGCTTCTTTTATGTAACAGCTATAGAAAACAATTTGCTTGTAGAATGCAACTTTCACTGCTCTGCTTGTAAAAACTTTATTATTTTCAGTAATCTCTTACAGAAAATGTTGTACACGTTAATCCTCTGCAGAAGTAACTGGTTGCTAATAATAAGCTTCACAATTAAAGTGGTATTGGACCCAAAAAAAAAAAACAATTCAGCTTCCCAGTCCTTAGATGTGGTGGCTTTATTAGGATTTGTAGGCTTTTTTTTTTTAGAGAGAGTTAAGACAAACATTTAACATTTAAACATTTAACACTGACAGGGGTACTTATAAGGGTCGGCTATTATGTATTTTTGTAAAACATGTATAAGATATTAAACACACTAAATAATACAGTTACGTTGTACAACTCACATTACTTTGGTTTTGCACAGAGTAGCCCCAATCCTATTCTTCCCGGGGTCCCCTGCCGGCGCTCCTGGCTCCTCCCCCTTGACCAGTGCCCCCGATAGCAATATGGGGGCACTGGTGCGTGCTCACTCCCGAGCCAAGTTCTATACATACATAAGACACATAGGCTCACTGGCTGTGATTGACAGCAGTGGGAACACAATGGCTCCTGCTGATGTGTCTCAGCCACTGAGGAGAGAGAGACTCAGGACAGCCGAGGTTCCTGTGCACATCGCTGAGGGGGCTCAGGTGAATATTAGGGGGCTTGGGGGGAGCAGCACATAGAATGCATGAAGGTAAAAAAACCTTCAGTGTTTATGACCACTTTGTATGTATTTGTAAACACAAATAATGTAAGTACTCACTCATTCTGAGAGGTGGAGGGGCAGAACTAGGTGTGTTCCAATGCACATGTGATAAGATGGACATGCCAATAGGAGGAGAGAGCATAAGGAGCAGTAAGAAGAACTCATTGACTCACTGCTGCTACTTTACTGTTAAATCACAGGCTGGGGCAGGTACATGATCAAGCTGTATTGTTTAACTGCCGTAAAGAAAAGTGAAGCCACCTGGCCGGCTGTACCATCTAGTAGGGCTTTGTAAATCTCAGGACTGGATGGACCAATTTTTTAGCCTTTCACATGTAAAACATCTCCCAATTTGGTTTGCATACAAGTAGCCCAATATCTTTTGATTCTAAATGGTAGCAGTGCTATGATAGTGTTCACATGCACACAAATATAGTTGTTTTACAAATACACTGACCTTCTTATCATTCTTATCCTCAAAAGCCAGGCATTCCCCTAACATGGCCCAGTTATAGACAAATTCTGGGGGAATTTATAAAGGGTGTCATGGACACCCTTTAGAATTCAGTAAGGGTGCAGCACTGAAAGTCTCGGTAGTCATATACCTGTCAATGGGGATTTAGACTATGCCGGAAGCTGTCACATACATACTAGCTTCCCAGCACAGTTGTACCCCAGCTTCCCAGCTAGTCATAATGTCTAATTCCTAATTTAAGAACTGGTGGTAATTCTTCAACTACTTCAAAATCAGCCCAATTCTGACATTTCTCACGGACATGCAAACATCTATATTGTTGCTAGAAAATTACTAATAGAACCCCAAAAGTTATATATTTTTTTTAAGTGGAGGCCACGGAGAATAAAATGGATGTTGTTGCAATTTTATTTATGCCGCACAATATTTGTGCAGCAGTTTATTAAATTTTCAGGAAAAAATACCCTTTAATGAATTTTTAGTGCACCCAAACACAAAATAATACCCAATTTTTTGGCAAAATATAAAAGATAATGTTATGCCAAGTAAATAGATGCCTAACATATCACGCTTTAAAATTGTGTACGCATGTGGAATGAAGACAAACTACGGTACCTAAAAACTTCCACAGGTGACACTTTTAAAGTCTTTACAGATTAACAGTTTAGAGTTACACAGGAGATCTGGTGATAGAATTTCTGGCTTTTGCAGCGATACCTCACGATGTGTGGTGCACGTAGGTCTGTGAGTACCTGTGTATTGTCTTGTTGTGTACCTGTGTACCTGTGTATTGTCTTGAGTATTAGTGCCAGGAAGCTAGCTGTTAGGTAATTTGGACAGGGTAAAATCCCCAATCCTCACTAAATTTAATAGGTACGATGCCCGGCGGGTGTGGAGAGGCGACTCTTTGTACATCTTGCTGCATGTATGCGTTCCTTGATCATCCGATCGAGGGCGAATACTGCTGTGCAAAATGTAAGCACATTGTTTCCCTGGAAGCCCAGGTTTTGAATCTGGGGAAGCAACTGTCAGCACTGAGAAGTCCCTCCATACTAAAGGAGAGCCAGGAACGTACACGGCAGGTGCCGGCTGAAAACAGGAAGTGACAAAATCCTGGTTGCTTCTGGATTTTTAGAACTCTTCGACAACGTTTGTTGAAATCCTTAGAATGTACATAGATCACTTAAAAGGGATTGTTTTTTCTCAACAAAAATGGCATTGCTCTTTAAGAATCTGTCACTGCCATAAGGACAGGTTCTTAACGTGGCAGTAGTTAGTGTTGGTAATGTTACTGCCACTGGCGCTGGCGCCTGCCTGAATTAGGCACAGGAAGCTCCTTTTTTTTTTCTTGTGAAATTCGCCTGATTATGTCTAAAATAAAATAATGTAATGATTAAATGGGTTGAATATAGTCACATTTTATTCCCTGGGGATAAAACACTATGGGTTAGCACATAATACACAATGAAGTAGGCTTTGCCAGAATGTTTAAATCAGTGTACTAATTGGAAAGTGATAATGTAATTAGGGGGGCGATCATAGAGCATACAGGCCTGGATTATCCACTCACTCCACAGAATAGCAGAAGTAATCTGCCAAAGCCATATATTAGATTGCATGTTTATTAAGTGGTCCCCCTGTAGTTACAAAGTACTCATCACTTCTTAAGTGAATAAAGCAGCCGTATAACTGATTCCAGCAAGTGTCAACAGTTCAAGTCTTTGAGTGCTTATTGATCCAGATTCAAACAGTTCATTAATCTGAGCGCACATTATATGGATTTTTCAATGTAATTTTGAAGGGGATGGAAAACTATTGAATGATGTGGAATGATACTAGAATGATGTTTTCATAGTTCACCTCCCTGGAGTTTATTCTATACAGTGTAGATTTAAAAATGCATAATTTGTAGTAAACAAAAAGGGTTATGCACACAAAGAAATCATTGTCATTTTTAATGTTGTACTGCAGGATTTACTAACTCAGGTCCTGGGGAACTAATAATGTACCATTTACCCCTTTCTAGCCAGGAGCACAAGCATGTTACAGTAAAACTTTGGAATAAAATTCACAATTTAGTTTTTTGAGTATATGCTGAAACTTTGGGAAATTTATTTTTAAACTATGCTGTACGTAACTACTGTACCTGCGATGCTTGTTCATATGACATTTTCCCCACTCCTAAACCTAAAATTCTAAATCAGGCAGATTATGATTATGTCTATACTGGGTGCTGACATGAGAGACAAATTAGAAAACAGATGCAGTTGCTGCAGTCTCCACCCATCTTCTGGAGCTAACTATAATGTAAAGATAACCTTACTGTAAAATGCAAAGCCCACTTATTAGATCAGGATACCACTTCCCTGTAAAAATTGCTCTAATCTGGGTCAACTCTGTCCTCACTAAAGATGGAAAGGCCTGGACAAAAATGGAAAAATTTAGAAAAATAATTTTTCTTCCATGTTTTTCTCAAAGCATTTTTTGGCCGAAAAAAAAAAGTGTGGAATATGTGCCTTTAAAATGATAAATAATATATTTATGACATGGTATTCAAACTTTATAACATGAAGACCTTAATGAAGGATTTCTGTAACGTCTTGAAGTATTGAAAGTTCTCTCAGCTGAAGACAAGTAAATCTTGGAATATAGTCCAAGTAACACTGTACTTCTCAATGT
Organism: Aquarana catesbeiana; assembly: GCF_042186555.1. Taxonomy (NCBI): domain Eukaryota; kingdom Metazoa; phylum Chordata; class Amphibia; order Anura; family Ranidae; genus Aquarana; species Aquarana catesbeiana. The sequence goes on from NC_133324.1 coordinate 858,520,122, forward strand.
ATTTCTCAAATAAGAGAAATATGCATTTCTCTCACTGGGGGCACTGCAGAGGAAATACTCCAGTTTAATTTGCTTGTGGGCTCCATTTTGTACCTCCTACAGTTGGGTGATTGTTGGGATACAGTAGATGGTAGTTTCTGTCCTCTCAGGTCTTAATTGACAGGCAAATGGTAAATTTGTCTGGCATATTAGTTTATCTTTATAACCTCTAAATGATTCCTATTAATGTTCTCCACCATTACAGTATAATATAGTCTGGTCAGTTAATTGTTTTTTTCTTTTCCTCTTCTCAATAAAATTGGGGGGGACCAACATCTAGAGTTTGGAAACATTTCCACGGTAAAATTTCTGCTGAGAGCAAAGCTGCAATCTGCAAATATTGTGGGAAGAAATATTCTTTTCCAAATTCTACAAGGATGACAAAACACATCCTGGCATGCCACAGGTGTCATAAAGACATTAAAAATACTTTATGGAATGAAATGATGAGGTCCATAATGACAGTAACTTTTCCTTCCAGAGCACTCATTCTACAAACACTATTTCTGCTGCTTCTGGATCATCATGAAGTGTTTCTTCACCAGCAGCATCTTCAAGTAAGAACGTTATGCAAACCACTGCCTCAGAAAAATACACAAACTTTCATTTATAAATAAAATGACACAGGAATATGCATATTGGCAGGAAGTTTTTAAATTACTATGAGGGTAAGGGGGTGGTTACTATATATAGTTGAAATGTTCTTAACATATACCGTCCTTGTTATTCCACTTGTAATTAAACATACAATTTTAAAAAAGCAAGTTTAGTTTATTTACTGAATAAGCTGTACTTTTATTTTAAGAATACTTTTACACACACTGCATTTCACATTCCCAGTGTAAAAGAATTACTTTCAATTTGCAAAACTACTCTACACTAATTTTTTTTTCCAAAATTAAAATTTTTCATGAAAAAAAAACAAGGAAAAAAAACCACAAAACTTTTATTTCCCATAGCTTCAGAATTTCTGGAAATTTTACATCAGGTCACCGATAGTATATCCAGTTTCCATGGATATAGGGGAAGCTGATCTTTTATACTCAGGAACCTGTAACTTTCCTGATTTCCCATCTTTAAAAATGTGCCATCCCTTCCAAAGTTTTTTGTGGTGAATTTTCCTACAATTGTGCAATTGATCACCAAGCTTTTCCTCGCACCATATCCTTAGTCCTCTCTTCTCTCTTTATTTCCAGCACATAATTCCTACTGGGCTCAGTTGCCCTCATAACTGTTTGCAAGCACAGTTACATGAGTTTAGAGAAGGTGCAAACTCTAACTGGATTATATTTTTTTGGCTTTGCATATCAGTGCTGCTGATCTCCTGCAGCATCTTTTCAACCTGTTTACATGTACTTTCTTCAGCAGTGGCTGCAAATCATTTCCCAGGGTTGGCTCCCTGATTATAACAACAGTAACCATGCCTAAGTAATATGTAGCCATGTTTCGGAGGCAGGGACAGATCCTTACCACCCAAAAACAAGAAATGGTGGTTTACTGACTTTAGTGACAGGATTTTCATGTATTATTTTAATGAAAGTTGCAGATTTAAAAATATGAATAATATCCAAACATGTTATATGAGATTTTAGTTATCATATTAAAAATACCTCCACCGTCACTCTTAATTGAGTCACGCTACCAAAACATCTTTTTGCACTACCACCAAAGTTAAAAACTATATATAAAGTTTGCAACATCCACAATTCTGTATTGCACATAGTGCTCCCTCTGCACTTCTTTCCTGCCCATAGGACCCACTGTCGTACTCTGCACACTCCTGCTACTGCCTGCTGTCACACCCCCTGCATTCCTCCCCTTCACAGAAACTTGAACAGGAGAGGATTAAGGGTGGGGGTTACTCTAAAACCCTAGCAGCAACAACAGGAGGACAGCTTCATAACAGAAAATCTCCTGTGACAGTTTTTGCTGAAATTAGTTTCCAGTAAATCTAGGACTCCATGTGAGCAGCACCAGTCTTTATTGCAACCTCTGACAATTACTTCCCCAAGCACACGCACACCCGAGATTCCGAGTCAAGCCCCTCACTCTCACGTCCTAGGTAAGCTGTCCTCATTCCAGCTTCCATGTGACATTCTGCAGAGTGTGAGGCAGACCCTTCTCCAGACCAATTCTACAGGTGATGGCTTCCAGCAAAATCCTTCAGTCAAATTTCTTCCAGGCCCTTAGCCCAGCACAAGCTGAGGCCCAACAACAACTCTTTAGAACACACAGTGGCTACCTCCTAGTGGCAGCAGCACCAGGAGTAACGGTTCCCTCCTAGAAGAAGAGGAAGAACCAGCCTGCATAGCCCTCCCTTATATTTATAATCTGCCCCAGCCAACTTCTTGGTGTCCTTCCCAGGGATTGGCTGAGGTATGATAAATATTCATAACTTAGCGATTGATCCTCCTACTATATTTTCTGGAAGCTTCTTCCAGAAACAGGCAGGGCAATTAATCACCAAGCTTAGGGAAACCTGACCAGACCAAAAAAAAACAGATCACTGCCCAACTGAGTACAGCAGAGTCAAAAACTAAACTTAGCCTAACCAGGGCAGGGCACTACATAAATAAAAATCTTAGGTTTATACAAACAAAGTTTGGTATGTACACAGTGGAATTGAACACCGTATATTTTATTCAGTCCACTGCCCAGGATAAGAAGTGCTGAGTAGCATATTCAACAAGGGTCACACATTTCCTGTTTTTTTTTTTTTTCCCTACGTTCATGCACACAATTGTATGAATGACTGTAAATTGATTGTAGATGCAAACAATTAGCTCATCAATTACATATGCAAACTCAACTGCTTCTGTTTTCCTCTTAATTACGCTGCTCATTATACAAAGAGAAATACCAAATGATGATAAACAAAGTTTGCCGCTAGAATGGAATGCCTTAAAGAGCACTGAAAAGGCTTGTTTGGCAGTAATTTTGGAGAGAATAGTCCCATTTGCATAATTGTGATTTCATTTCATTGACGCTAGCTCTGGGGAGAATGAGTAATCTCCTCTTTGAAGGCTTTGGAGGGTCTCTGGTCCAAATATTGAATAAGGCCATATTAAAGGAATCTTTCACATGATAGATGTGTAAACCTTTGGGTCCTATGCCTAGTCAATCAAATAACACTAAAGAAAACATTTTACATTTTGTGTCTTATGTGAATTAAGGATATTGCTTTGATAAGAGAATGGAAAATTCTAATCCTTGATATAAAGTAAAGTCAAAGATGAAATGGAGCATATCATAACAAAATTAGCCATGACATATGTTTTGCAACCCATCATAGCAAGTAGAAAGTACATGATTGCCCCTGGTACGATCTACTTAGCCCTGGTAGAGTAAATGAAGCAGAAGGATGTGTTTTCCATGTTTACACATTAAACAGAGACATGTTTATGTTACCCTGAAAATTACTAAGGACTTTTCTTGATGGTGTTGGTGCTAATTTGTAAAGCTTGTAAAGGTCAAGTCAACCCAAATTAAAGAATACTTGCAGACACTTAGAGACAAGTTGAAATCCAAAATTCTCATGTTTGAATGTAACGTATCTCTTCTATATTATATAATACAGACTAGTACATATCACTTTACAAAATACATGTTATCTATGTATGGGTATAATTAGAGTTGGACTACAGGTAAAATGCAGCAATTGTTATATAATGATGATAGCTGTTTACCTGTGCCTTTCATCTTATACCTGTATATAAGTTTTAGCAGAACAGTGATACTGTACAATGTTTTGGTCTGCAGAAGATAGTTATGCCTGTAACGGCGGCAGTCTCAAATCCCACTACTACCATCAGAATGTGAGGATGGAACAATCAGCCTCACCTTGCACAGAGATTTTCCAGCTTGCAAAACAGCAATCTAAGCGCCAACAGACTAAGAGTGAGCGTCGTTGGGGCAGTTAACACTTTTCACAAACAGTAGCTGCCACCATATACTAAAATTGAAGGTCCTTTGCGCTACCTAGTGAACTAATACTGAAAACGTGGATGAATTAACAAAACTGTGATAACCAGAAACTCAAAACTAACTGCAAAACCTATTTGTGTTCACAATACACAGATAATAAAGTGATAATAAACAAGTGATCTTGCACAGTAATAAATTATCACAAACAATAATGAATTATAAATGTGCAAAATTGGTGTCCTAAATTAAGTCCCGAAAACATCTAATCATATAGTTCTTCATGCTAGAGGTGTTTCTAATATGTATTAATTTCGTGTCATAACACAACTGTTAAGTGCTCTCAGAACTCTCATCTTAAACCAGTGAATATCCAGGCTCAAATTGTAAAGGAATATCCAGCCTTCAAATATATCATTTCAGGATCCTCTTGCTGGTATAGTCATGCCTTCCTGAAACCCATAGGGTAAACCAGCATCTGGACTCCAAGACACCAGACTTTAAACTGCTACCAAATCTCTGCGTACTCTGGCCGCCATCCTCCGCTCTGTCCGGGAACACGCAGCTCTCTATAGCCCGGTTGATCGGTTGGCAGGTCTGGGCACAACTCCAGCATCCTCCCTGGGGCGCTCCCCCCATTCACAGCTCTCCATCCTCCCGGTGAGACGGAGCCATTGTTTGTGTGTGTGATCACCCGGAGGACGGAGAGCTGTGACCGGGGGGTCACAGCTCTCCGAATACAAGAATAAACATTCGATAAATATATACCATAGTTTTTAGATGGTATAACCTTCACATAAATCAGTCAATATACTCTTATTGTTTTGTTTTTTTTTACCAAAAATGTGTAGCAGAATACATATTGGTCTAAATTTATGAAGAAATTAAACATTTTATTGGATATGTTTTATGGCAGAAAGTAAAAAATATATATATTTTTCAAAATAGTTTTTTTCTTGTTTATAGCCCCCAAAAAATGAAAAATGCAGTGGTGATCGAATACCACCAAAAGAAAGCTCTATCTGTGGGAAAAAATATCATACATTTATCTGGGTACAGCATTGCATGAATACGCAATTGTCAGTTAAAGTAACAGTGCCGTATCACAAAAAATGGCCTTGTCATGAAGGGGGTAAATCTTTTGGAGGTCAAGTGGTTAAGGTAACCATGTTTGCAATCATCTGACAACCATTGCACTGTTGAATAGAATGAAATCAAGATTTGCTAGATATCATACATGATATTGATGATATGTTTAGTCTGCTTAGAAGATATAGTATCACCCATCAGCTTTCTGCAACTTGTGATATCGGGGTGTCTGGTATGTAATTGATCATGTGGTTTATTTGTAGAGTTTGAAAGTTTGGAGATGCATGAAAATTTCAGTTTCAGGTCATTATTATTATTATTATTATTATTATAATACAGGATTTATATAGCGCCAACAGTTTACGTAGCGCTTTGTAATATGAAAGAGAGACAATACAGTTATAATACAATAAAATACAAGAGGATTAAGAGGGCCCTGCTCAGAAGAGCTTACAATCTAATAGACATGTGAGTCAGACTTGAAATAAGTATTGCTTCTAAATGATTTTCTGACAGCCAATTACTAATCTCTGAAGCTTTAGGCCCCCCATTACGATCAGCTACATTAGAGCCTCTTAAATGCTCTGCTTGAGGTCTTATGGCATGGTAATTTTACAACAAGGTTTAATTTGAAGTTCTCTGAGGTTATGCAGACTCTGCCCAGTACTGTTTATTCAGTTTGATCTGTTTGAGCTGGCTGTGTTCTAGTGCAGAGGTGTTCATTTTTGTCTTTGGTTTGTTATAAGTTTTCATCCCATGCTGAAGCACAAACATTGGACTTACATCCAAATGGTTTGTTGCAGACTTGCACATATTGGAAAAGTTAGGACGACACAGTGTGCAAGCTGACTTCTCGCCACTCAGTTTGGCATTGTCAGACCTCAATACCGTTACAATGTTCACCTCCAACAAAATTTTGTCTTTCTGTGTTCCAGGCAACAAACTAAGTTTAGCAGCAGCACAAGTAAATTAAACAGCGGATCTTTCTTACAGTCAGTACTCCAGCTGCAAACTTGCACATCAATTGTAAATTGATCAGCGAATTGCCACAGATGCTTCTGATTCTCAGAATTAGGGATGAGCAAAACTGAGAATTTTACTTTCCCTAAAAGTTTGGCTAAAACCGGGAATCAATTCTGTGTTTTTGGTGATTTCTTAAAGGTTCAATGGCTCCTGGGGGGTAAGAAAAAAAACTCCTGTTAACTATACTTAACCTGTTTTTGAGCCAAAATTTACAGTGACCATACACAAATAATGATCAAATATGCATATACACACATGCAGATAAAAGAAAAAGGTACTTTGGGGGTTAAGGTCCCTTTCATATGGGGCGGATCCCCTCAGCGGACTCCGCTAGCTCAGCAGGGGATCGATCTGTTGATCCACGCTGAGCCGGCGGATGACAGGTTTGTCTCTGCTCACTGTGCAGGGACGGACCTGTCAGAGCCCTGCTAATCTATATGGGAAGATCAAATGAAAATGGACAGCATGTCAGTTTTCATCCGATCCCATCCGATCCGCTGGATGGGTGGTAAACGTATCGCCATCTGTCTGTTTTGAGCAGATCTCATCGGATCGGATGGCAGGTGGGTGTCAGCGGACACATCTCTGCTGATATCCGTCTGCCCATAGAAGTCAATGGGTGGCCCGCTCGGATCCGCCTGAAAAACGGACAGGCAGATCCGTGTGGGTCTGTCGTGTGAAAGGTGCCTTAAACTTGGAGCTTAGTAATGGTGCATTAGATACAGCACAAACAGGCCATAGATAGAAGGAGGAGATGAAAAGGTTAATGTACAGATCACATACAGTGGGAGGATGGAGATGAAATGGTTATTCTGCAGATGTGTGGAACAAGGGACCTGAAGGGTTAATATACAGGTCACTGAAGAGACAGGTTGGAGATCATACGCAAAGGAGAGAAGGGGGGTGAAATGGTTAAACTTTACTTGAATCTGCAGCTGCCTCTGATCTCTACTGTGTTCAGAAAAGAATAAATGATTCATTCATTCATCCATTAGTTTCACTTCCTTGAATTAATTGCCGCCCACCCTCAGTAGATTTACTCTGGGCAGGAGGCACAGGCAGGGCAGACAAGGCAGGGGACACAACACGAGTTTGGCAGATGATTTCAGCCAATGATTTTGGCTGAAGTCAGCTGATAGGCTGTATCCAATCACACACAGATTTGTGTGTTTACAAAAATACAGAACTCTGTATACAGTAAACAATGATCTGGCTGTTTGCAGGGAGAAAAAACAGCCAGATAGTAAAGTAAAAGCAGCACACATTACACATTGTTAGACACACAGTTAACCCCTTGATTGATGCTAGATTTTAACCTCTTCCCAGCCAGTGTCATTAGCAGAGTGTAAGTGTACAGTATTATCACTGATCACTGTATTAGGCCTGGTTCACACCTATGCAGGCTGCAGTTTGCATACTCCAGGTGCATTTTGCGTTTTTCAATACATGTTTTTGATCCATTAGTCCATGGAACCAAAAACCATAAAAAAGTTCCTGGCCCTTTCCATAAAATGCACAGATGTGAACGTGACCCATAGGAAACCATGTTAAATGGACTGTAGTTTGTTTCTGCAAAACTGAAAATGCACTAAAAAAAGTCATTGGTGTGAACCAGGCCTTAGTGTCACTAGTACTGTCAGTGTCAGTTAGTGACCCTCCCAGACAGTGTCTGTTAGTGCCAGATCGCCCATCACCCTATCACAGTCACACTATAAGTTGCAGATCACCGCCATGACAGTATAGCATCTATAGCTGCGTAAATTACAGTCTACAGTATTTACCATAGTTTGTACACGCTATAAAATTCGCACAAACCAATTAATAAACTCTTATTAGGGTTTTTTTTTTTTTTACCAAGGAAATGTAGCAGGATACATTTTGTCCTAAATTTTTTTTTTATTGAATGTTTTATAAGAAAGAAAGTAGAAAAAAAAACTTTCAAAATTTTTGGCCTTTCTTCGTTTATATGGTAAAAATGAAAAACCCAGTGGTGATTAAATACCACCAAAAGAAACCTCTATTTGTGTGAAAAAAATGATATAAATTTAACTTGCGTACAGTGTGGCATGACCGCACAATTGACAGTTAAAATAGCACAGTGCTGAATAGCAAAAAATGCTCTGGTCGTGAAGGGGGTAAAACCTTCCAGAGGTCAAGTGGTTAATTTGTAGTGAGAGGAAGGGATGGGTTCACGGATGTAAACACTACACTGTTTACATCATGAGATCATTGGAGGTAAGTAAAAGGGCTTTTCCTGATCCCTGGGCCTAGGCTTAAACAAACATTTAACCCTTGTGGTATGGTGGCAGTCCCACTGCAAGGGAGGATTTTGACTTGACTTTCACTTTTGTAGGAAATAAATAGCAAATAAAAACAAAATAATATAACATATACAATTGTTACACAAGCCATATTGCATAACCCCCAACTGTCCCTGATTTCAAGGGACCGTCCCTGATTTGGAACAAAATACCTCTGTACCTCTTTCCTCCTCATTTTTCCCTCATTTTGATCTGCTCTATATAGTTGTATAGAAAATGGACTATTTATCTTTCAAAAAGTGCTAAACCTTTCATCTACTTTCACAATTGTTGCATTTGTAAATGTCAAAAGCCAGTATAAAGGAATAGTAGTGGTAAAAAAAACAAATAAACTTGTGGGTTTAAGTAATCTTTTTTTTTTTTTTTTTATGGTATAATTCTCCTTTGTCCTTTAAAATGAATGAAAATTACATTAAAAAGGTTAAAGCACATTTGGGATTTTAGTGCTTGGGTTAACATGTACTTTAAAGTGGAAGAAAAGGCTAACTGTAACTATTCTTAAGAACATTCCCTCCCCTCTCCTCCTTCCTATCCTGACTACACTGTATAAAAAAAGATCTGTGTACTTATCTATTTTTAATCCACTCTAGTCACATGATCCAGCAGCTCCGGCCTCCCTTCTGCAGGGGAGAAGAGGGAATGCCGACAATGGCTGGGACATGGGAGTCTATGAGTGACATCATGGCTCTGGGAGGCTCACAGCCATTGTTGAGCGCTCCCTTACACAGGGGAGGTGGAGCTTTTGAATCACATGACTAGACAAGATTTAATAAAATGTAAATGCACAGATCTTTTTTATACAGGGTATGCAGGATAGGTATGAGGAGCGGCGAAGAAACATTTTTAACCGCTTCCCGACCAACCGCCGCAGTTAAACTGCAGCAGGTTGGCTTGTATGCGTGAACCGTCGTAGCTATATACGTAGATTTTTTTTTTTTTTTTTTGCCTTTTTTTCCTGCTGTTTAAATGCAAGTGTGATACTGTGTTTTATTATTCCAATAACTCTTGAAGGTTTTACACTATTGGAGCACTTATATTTTTTATATGCTATGCACATCCACCCATGGGCTGGGAATGAAATGAGGAGATCTGAGGTGGAATGTGTTCCGTTGGGTGTCTCTGGAGACCACACTATCACCATTAACGAATCAAGGTCATTGGCTGCATCTGATATGCCCTGGAGGGCATCCCTTAATACAGGCTTCCCTTGATCCTCTGTAGTGGGGGATCACGGGCTTCCGGTAAGCAGTAACTCTTTACTTAACGGTGGTGGATTGTGCACAAGCTCTTCATTTAACACATTCAGTTTTTAATCTTCAAAGCTATTTTTTTTTTTTTTTTGGACATTTTACATCATATGTTTTTATTTAGCCAATTGGTTCAGTTGGACAATTACCATTGGCCAATCCTTTTCTTTTTATGTGTAATGGTGTTTTTGACATCCAGGATTCTTGTCCACATCATACATGGTTGCACATATATGGATATTTGACCACTTTTTAAAGATTGGGTTAGATTGCGTCACTTCCTCTATTCAGTTCCCTCCCACTTCAGTTAGAATCATCTCCCAGGGAACACAGTTAACCCCTTCACTGCCCCCTAGTGTTAACACCTTTACTGCCAGTGACATTTTTACAGTAATCAATGCATTTTTATAGCATTGATTCCTGTATTAATGCCAATGGTCCCAAAAATGTGTAAAAATTGTCCGATGTGTCCGCCATAATGTCACAGTCACGATAAAAATCGCAGATCGCCGCCATTACTAGTAAAAAAATAATAATAATAAAAATGCTATAAATCTATCCCCTATTTTGTAGACACTATAATTTTGGCGCAAACCAATCAATATATGCTTATTGAAATTTTTTTTTACCAAAAATATGTAGAGGAATACATATCGGCCTAAACTGATGAAAAATTTGCTTTTTTTTAAAAACAATGGGGATATTTATTATAGCAAAAAGTACAAAATAATGTGTTTTTTTCAAAATTGTCGCTCTTTTTTTGTTTATAGCGCAAAAAATAAAAAACACAGAGGTGATCAAATACCACCAAAAGAAAGCTCTATTTGTGGGAAAAAAAGAACATCAGTTTTGTATGGGTACAACGTCGCACGACTGCACAATTGTCAGTTAAAGCGTCGCAAAAAGTGCTCTTGTCAGGAAGGGGGTAAATTCTTCCGGGGCTGAAGTGGTTAAGAATAGTTAGAGTTAGCCTTTACTGCCACTTTAAAGTGGTAGTAAACGTAGTTTATTTTTTTAGATAGCTGACAGGCAGGATATTTATGACAGAAGAGACCCTATTGGTCCCTTCTGTCCTAAATGCTTCCTCCTGCCTGTCAGCCATCATGTACACTAAGCTGCACATGCGCAGCTCAGAGAATATTTACGGCTCCAATCTGTGCCGCTGCGATGTAAGTCCTGGGCACATGAGCGGGAGTGATATCATTGAGGCCCAGCCATTCAAGTGACTGAAGGCACGGAACCCGGAAGAAAGACCAGGAAATTGGAAGTGCCCGGGACCTGCCGGATAGATCACAGCGTAGTGCTGGAGGGCTCGGTTTGACAGGTAAGTATGCCATATTGTGCTAAAATGCTGTGCATACTAGTACATTATGGCATAACTCAGCTGGGGGCACCTAAAAAGAAGAGATTATAGCCGACTTTACTACCGATTTAAAGGAGATCTATAGTATATACTTTTATAACATCAGCATTGTAATAACAATACAAACAAACCTTATTTTTGACAATCCAATATAACTTCACTTCTTCTTCTTCTTTCATGCTGTGAGTTTTGCCGGTCTGCTGGTCATCTCTCTCCACAACTTCCTGGATTCCTCCCTGCATGCTTTGCAGCTTTTTCTCTGCTGTTTACTTTAAATGTCTAAGGACTACATATCCCATGATACTTTGCTGCCAGCAAGCAGCGATTTCTACACATTGATAGAAATCCAAATGCCGTTTATTGATCACTGAAACAACATCAAAGGACACCAACACACTGTTAGAAATGATTAAGCACAATTGTAGTGTGTGAAACCCGTCTACAAGACTTGTGTGTTGGTGTCCTTTGATGTCATTTTGGTGATCAATAAAGGGCATTTGGATTTCTATTGATGTGCAGCTATTTCTTCTTCTATTCACATACCCAAGGAGACGGGCCAGTGCTAGCACTTTACTGAAGTTCCTATCAGACATAAGCTAATTCACCTGGAATGATGAGTTCTTTATTCCTATCAGGCCGGTTTCACACTGGTACGACAGGACAGTCGTACCACTTTGGATCCGACTTTGCCCTGCGACTTGAAGTCCGACATGTATCCGACTTGAACAGGGATCCCCAAAATCCATACCAGATCCGAGCACACAGCCCGGCAGGACAGGAAAGGGGGTGGGGACAAGCGAGCGCCCCCCCTATCTGTACCAGGCCGCATGCCCTCAATATGGGGGTTATGGGTGCTTTGGGGCAGGGGGGGCCTGCGCCAAAGCACCTTGTCCCCATGTTGATGAGGACAAGGGCCTCTTCCCGACAACCCTGGCCCTTGGTTGTCGGGGTCTGCGGGCGGGGGGCTTAACGGAATCTGGGAGCCCCCTTTAACAAGGGGGGCCCCCCGAATCTAGCCCCCACCCTATTTGAATGAGTATGGGGTACATTGTATTCCTACCCATTCAACCTAAAAAAAGTGTCAATAATAAAACACAGTACACAGGTTTTTAAAGTAATTTATTAAGCAGCTCCTCTATCGACTTCTTCTCCCCTCTCTGGGTCTTCTCCGCTGATGTCTTCTAGCCCTCTCCAGTTCTTCTCCCTTCTCTGGATCTTCTCCGCTCTCTCTTCGGTTCTTCTCCCTTTGGCTGCTGTCTTCTGCCGGGTCTCTACCTGCTGTCTTCATGCTCTTTTTACTCGCTCTTTTGCCTGACCGGTGTTTCATCAAATTAGGAGACCCGCTCTAATGCCAGGTGCTCCGTATGCCACTCCTTATATTGGCATGGGGCGCGGTCACGGGAGCCCCACCTCCTATGATGTCACTGTCCATCATGTCCCGGGCGGTGATGTCATAAGGGGTGGGGCCTCCGGATGACGTCAAGCGGTGACCTCGCCCAACGCCAATATAAGTAGTGACACACAGCGCACCTGGCAATACAGCAGGAGAGAGCGTCAACATCAGAAGAAGAACAGAGGGAGAAGACACCCACCCCCCCATGTTGAGGGCATGTGGCCTAGTACAGTTCAGGAGGGGGGGGTGCTCGCTCGTCCCCACCTCTTTCCTGACCTGACAGGCTGTGTGCTCGGATAAGGGTCTGGTATGGATTTTGGGGGGGAGCCACGCCGTTTTTTTGGCTTGGGGGTTCCCCTTAAAATCCATACCAGACCAAAGGGCCTGGTATGCTCTTGGAGGGGGAACCCATGCCGTTTTTTTAAAAAAATTGGCGTGGAGTTCCCTTTCAAGATCATCAGAGCACAACTCGCATGCCAAAGTCGGATCAGTCAAGACGGCGATCTGAATTTGAGCCGACTTCAGTGATATTCAATGGGCTGAAGTAGGATCAAAGTCGGACCAATGTAGTGCAGGGAGCATTTTCAAAGTCAGACCGACTTGTGCCGGACCAGTTAAGCCATTGATTTTCACAGGTCATGCGACATGAGCTCCCAATGTCGGAGCATTTGTCGTACCAGTGTTAACCCAGCCTCAAGCAGTGATTCCTAAACTGACTCCGCCTGTGGTTCAGAAGGCAGGTGTTTTGTCAGATTAGGAGACCCGTCAGATTTCGTAACGGAAGTGACGTTCTGTCGCTGCCATCTTGGTACACCCCACACTCGTCCGCAGTAAGCCTACGATCAGAAGGCGGCAAGCGGACATCTTTTTACACCCAGCGAAGTCTTGCATTTCCCACACGTTTACCAGTAAACTGAGTTTATATAGTGAAATACAGTATTTTGAAATCCGTCTGACTGTTTTGATGTTGAGTTTTAAAAGCAGCAGCAAGCCTGCTGATCTCACAGGTTTGCTAATCTGAGAGAACACCATTGCTTTTAAAATTCAACATCAAAACAGTGAGACGGATTTCAAAATACAGTATTACGCTATATAAACTCTGTTTACTGGTAAAATAATGCCGCGTACACAGGATCGGATTTTCCGCCGGGAAATGTTGGATGTGAGCTTGTTGGCGGTAAGTCCGACCGTGTGTATGCTCCATCGGACATTTGTTGTCGGACTTTCCCAGGACCCTGCATTCACTATATCTGGTCTCCCACAGTACACAGAACATGGAAATGCAATAGTTTTAGTAAATATAAACTGCTAAATACCTTTTCTCATCGGCAGTGTATAACAGTCATGTGACTTCTATCAGTGTCTGGTTAAAGCTTGTAGGAGGAGTTTTCATACTGCATCACATGCACTCTTCCAAGAAAAAACAAAAAAACTCTCTAGCAATACACATCAAACTGAGCATGTGCACCTTGTCCCCAAGCCTCTGTACTATCTGGAGATCAGTTGGGGACTGTGGAAGAAGGGGAGTATCAGAGAAGACAGTATCAAACAGCCTTTTTACACAATGCAAAGGATTAACCCCTTAGGTTCCACAGTGAGTATAACAAGCATGCTTTACTGCATATACAGACTGATTTTACTGTTGTGAGTTTAGTAACACTTTAAGGTTTTGAGAATCGTCACTCAAACATTGTGTGAATATTCAGATCAAGCTATTTGTGTAAAATGTTACTTTTTGTTCACTTTGAATGACCAACCATATGCACATAGGCGTGCGCACAGGGTGTGCCTGGGCACACCCTTATCATCCTGTGTGGTGCTGATTCCCCCTGCTTCCCGTCTCCCCCCGCTTCCCGTCTCCCCCCTGCAGTGCTGCCAGCTTCCCTCCTCTCCTGTCAGGAGCAGGGATGGGGTTGGTATATATTTCATTAACTGGCCTTCCTTATTTAAATTAACATAGTGAGTGATCTGTACCTATCGCTCCTGTCTTCATTCTTAACTGAAGCATAGTCAACTATGTTTACTGCAGAGAAAGGGACTGGGGAATCTCTATCATCAGTTTCTTACTCTTTCTCAAAAGTGAGACATCAGGGGTCTGTTTAGACCCTTTATATTTCGCCAAAGCCCCATAGCTGGGCTCCTAAAAAAATAATAAAAAATATTGTAAAAAAGAATGAAAAAATAATAAAAGTAAAAAAAAAACTATAGACACTATCCACTGCCCTACTGACACCAATCTTTACTCTACTGACACCATCCTCTGCTCTGCTGATATACACACATCTGTGTTTGTGCTCTAGGGTGCGCACCCTAATGCAATAGCTTGCGCAGGCCAATGCATATGCAGATACTTTTCATATGATTGGCTAACTGAATTGAATATTTATAGAATTTTTTGAGTGAAGATTCTCAACTTCTTTAGGAAATCAGCCCAATTGTATGTAGACAAAATAACAAGACAAAGATCAAAATGCAGTACCCCAGAGAAACCATTATTTGGTCACTTTTTATTGCTCTGACGGCTCTGGTGAAGACCAAAATGCAGTTGCTATAAATTACTGCACTTTGTACATCTCTCATTGCACTCCCCTATTTAATAAACAGAGTAAGTTAGAGACTGGAGTTTATTCATAGTAAATAACTAATGCAGGGACCAACTTCTCCTCTATACAACATTCTAAATGAAATCTGGCCTTAAAAATATTGCTGGAATACAGCAGCATTTCTATTAGTTCCCTATTAGCCCTGAAGATACCACTTTTCACTGCAATTGAAAAATGATGAACTAAAGAAGTGGAATCATTATTACAAGTGCTACTTTAAGCTTTTTTTCCTTATGTGCATTTGCCTCATTACATTTATCCATTTGTAGAAATAATATTTTCTTGGCTGTAGGGGAAACATTAAACTGTGTTTTATAGGTTTGGTTTCAAGTACGATCGTCCAGCTGTCCGCAGTTCAGAAAAAGCTCTTATGTATTACGTGTCCCACCATCATCTATTAACCCTTTGCTAAGTTTTGGGTTCCCAATGCTTTAGAAATGAAAAAAAAAAAAAAACGGTTCTAAGAATTATACAGATTGTTTAGGAATAAAAATTAAAATAAAATAATGGTACTGTGATGTTGATGTGTGGCACACTTCTGATAAAGTGCAAGAGTAATATTAAAAAATATACATCAATGAATAAATATACAAATGTGGAGGTATTCTTGCAGTAAACTTGATGTGTATAAATTTAATGAAACTAAATAAAAAAAACAAAAATGAGTTAGCATATAATGGTGACAACCTGATACACATGTGCAATCACAGCAAAGTAAATGGCATAACGTAAATGACGTAATGAGGCGTAATAAACCCAGATGTCCCATATAACACTCAAAGTGCCTGAGTGAATACAACCAATTACAACAAAACAATAAAGGTCCATAAATCAATCAACAGTTAATAGATGGGTGATGGATCCCTTCACCATAAGAGATAAAAAGTCAGTAGCTGGTGCCTGGCCAATCCAATGTGATAACACCTCTGTGTGCACTAGCCTCTCACCTTACAGCTGTAAGGTAACAGCATGAATATAAAGTTATTTCCAAATGCTTCAAACTGCCTCAGGGAATCCTCTGGGTGTCCTTCTTTGGTAATCCCATCTGGTGACTTCCTATGGTAGATGGTATTTCCTCTATGGGGGTCCCTCTCGATATCCTCAATGTTGGTGGTATATGTAAAAGAAAGGTTCCAGATAGTGTGGTATCTTTTTTAAAATTTTATTGAGATAAAAACACAGCTGGTACACTCACTTGTGCAAAGGAGGTAACAAGGATACACTCCACGAGCGGCGAGCTCACACTCACGCGTCACTTCCAGTATGCCTATCTCTCAATCCTGACGCGTATCATCACGCCAACGTGACTTCATCAGGGGTTCTTATTCCTTGATGAAGTCACGTGGGCATGACGATACTCGTCATTCATTATCTATAATAGGGAGTCACCAGACGGAATTACACGTGAAGGACACCCAGAGGATCCCCTAAGGCAGTTTGAAGCATTTGGAAATAACTTCATATTCATGCTGTTACCTTACAGCTGTAAGTATGAGAGGCAAGTGTACACAGAGGTGTTATCACATTGGATTGGTCAGGCACTCACTCACTTATAGAGTATTGGTAACTGTAAGCGCAAACACACAAGTCCATATATAACAGGAGCTATAAAGGGCTGAGCAACTTAGTCCATAGGGGACAGGCTGGAAGTTCAAGGGTTAGGTGGTACCTGGTAATGTAATGGTTAAAGTAGGCTGGTAGGCTAGGCGGCTGCTGTCTTCAGAGAGCTGGCTCTGTGATGGATGAGAGGGGTAGAGAAGGAAGCGCCACCTGAGTGTAGTATTAACAAATGATGTTTAATGACACCAGGTAAAACACACACTTACAGGATAAAAACATATAAAAGGCTCATCTGTATAGGTATGTGGTCCTCGGTGTTCCCTCTGATGCTGTGGTGGTGATGCTGCAGGGATGCTGGGCTGCAGAAGGATACCGAACCTGGAAGCAGACGGACGACCTGTGACGTCATGCACGCTCCACGTGCGCTCCACGCCGGCCCCTAGTCTCTTCCTGATGGCCACAGAAGAAGCTCCCGGCTGGTAATCCACCTTCTGCAGCCCAGCATCCCTGCAGCGTCACCACCACAGGATCAGAGGGAACACCGAGGACCACATAACTATACAGATGAGCCTTTTATATGTTTTTATCCTGTAAGTGTGTTTTTACCTGGTGTCATTAAACATCATTTGTTAATACAACACTCAGGTGGCGCTTCCTTCTCTACCCCTCACTCACTCACTTATTATCTCTTATGGTAAAGGGATCCATCACCCATCTATTAATTGTTGATTGATTTATGGACCTTTATTGTTTTGTTGTAATTGGTTGTATTCACTCAGGCACTTTGAGTGTTATATGGGACATTTGAGTTTACTGCACCTCATTTATGTAATTTACTTTGCGGTGTTTGCACATGTTTATCAGGTTGTCACCATTATACGCTAACTCACTTTTAGTTTTTTTATTTAGTTTCATTATGTTTGTACACGTCAAGTTTACTACACAAATAACTCCACATTTGTATATTTATTCATTGATGTATATTCTTTAATATTACACTTGCACTTTATCAGAAGTGTGTCACACACCACACATCAACAGCACAGCACCATTATTCTATTTTTATTTTTATTCCTTATCTGCCACGGATCAGCTGAGCGGTGCCTGCGGCAGTTGGTCTTTTTACAATAATTTTTAAAAAGTAATTTTTCTTTTTTTGACTACGCGAAAGTATCACCTATTCATTTATACAGACTGTTTACTCACTATACTTTTAGCTGTGAGCACACTATATTTTGTTTTTCTGTATTTATACTGCTTAGCTCATTTTCTACAAAGTGACATTGTTTGGTAAATTATAAGGGGTGTTATTTCAGAAGGGTAGCGCAATGGTCACATGGTCTGTGGTTACCTGGTATATTTTGGGTATTTCACATTGTTAGAAACTGCTCCATCTAATAGACCCTGTCTGTTATACTTTTGCAGTACAGTGGGCCAATTAGTCAATATACAATACATGATTGGCTGGTTCCAGCTACAGATTATGCCTGTACGGAAATGGAAGTGGCCATAGTCCCCTCCAACGAATCAAAGCATAATATAATTTACAGAAGTATGCATTCCACCCAGAGTACTTTAATAATCAGCTCTTCTGTCAACATTTTCCTATATGTAACAAAGTTGTTATTCAGGAGCAGGGCAGCCATCAGAAATTGTGCTGCCCCATACACAGCTTTAGGCCTTGTCCCCCCTCGAGCCTGACCACCAACATTCCCCAGGGTCCCGCCCACTGGCCGCCCCACGGAATCTGCCCACTAGCCATCCCATCAAGTCCTTCAGTGCCTCGGCCCCCCTCACACCTGTACGCTCTGAGCCCCCTCACACCTGTATGCTCTCAGCCCCCCTCACATCTGTACACTCTGAGCCCCCCTCACATCTGTACGCTCTGAGCCCCCTCACACCTGTACACTCTCAGCCGCCCCTCACACCTGTACGCTCCCAGCACCACTCACATGTGAATATATGACATGCACGTATACACACACACACACACAGGCATATATACACACACAAAGACATGTACACACACAGAGGCATGTGCACACACAGACATGTGCACACACAGACATGTGCACACAGATAGACATGTGCACACAGATAGACATGTACACACAGATAGACATGTACACACAGAGAGACATGTACACACAGAGAGACATGTGCACACAGATAGACATGTACACACAGAGAGACATGTACACACACAGAGACATGTACACACACAGAGAAATGTACACACACAGGCATGTACACAGACACACACACAGCCCCCCCTGCACAACAGCCCTTACTTGTAAGGTGGTCCTAGTCCCAGGTCTCGTTTCCACATGCAGAGGGGGTGCACATGCAGGAAATGGCCAGAGCCCGATGTCAGCTCAATGACAGAGCAGGAGCCTGCCAACTCACACAAATACAGGAGCATCCACGGAGCTCCTCTGCACCCACCCCTGCCTTCTCACATCCCTGCCAGTTGGCCGGGCCCGTCCATATGCTGGGGCCCCTTACAAGTGTATGGGCTGTACTTCCCTGATGGCGGCCCTGTTCAGGAGGACCGGACTAAATCCCCTAGTTGAGCTGATAAAAAGGATAATTAAAGTGTTTGTTAACGCAAAAAAATAAATAAAGATCCTGTTCCCTTAAAGCATATTATACAGCACAGTGCTTGTGCTGTGTCATTTGGACCCCCATATCACCTGAAATACCTGGCTGATCCTGCCTTGCTACACCCTCCCCTTTGCAAACTGACCATGATAATTATGGCTACTAAGCCCCGACACCGTGGTCAGTTTGCGTGATTCCATCATCCACAGCCTGCTATCTGTGCCCCCCCCCCCCTCTGCCTGTCTCTGCTCGTACAGGCACATGGACAATTATTATAATGGTGCAGAGAGGATGGGAGCATTTAATAAAAGTGGGTTAATAACCACTTTTATATGTACGTCCCTTTATATAAATTTAAGTTGCAATATAGAGGAAACCACAGAGGCGGGACCGTTATCTAAATTTGACCTAACAACCCCCTACACAAAGCCTCATTTACATTAAAGTAGAACTACAGGCACAACTTTTTTTTTCATTTCGGATGGAGTAAGGGAGGGTTATAACCCCTGTAAGGTTTTAGCCATCTTTATCCCATTGGGGAGAGCTACCTTCACTTCCTGTCCCATAACCGAACAGGAATTGAGTGGAAATCCCTGCAAATTAGGAGAATCTGTTGGGGACACTGAGATCAATAGAATTAGTGTCTGCCTTGAAAGATTTCACCCCTATTACTTTTCTGAGAAAAACCCAAAATTTAGGATTTTCTTTTACTTTCATATTCAATAATAATGGTAAACAGGACAAATAGAGAGGGGGAATCTCCCTAACAAGGACAAAGACAGCAATAAAAACTGAACTAATCCACCTCTCCTCAATCCAAAACTAAAAAAAATGTTTTGCCTTTAGTTATACTTTAAGGGCCAGTTCACACCACATAAAGTCCAGTGCATTTTTTTTTTTTTTGCATCAAAAACGCATGGAAAGTAGGTTATATGGTTTTTAATGTCATAGTTTACACCATTGCAGTTAGTTCCAGGGCGTTCTGGATCCAGGAAAAAAACATGCTGCATAATATTTTCTGCACTGGACTGTACTGGAACGCTGTAAAACACATAAAAATGCACTGGAATGCAATGGAACACATCAAAAATACATCAAAAACACACTGGAGCCCAGTACAGTGAAACAAAAATAGTAAAAAGAAGAAAAAAGCATTGGAATGCATCCAGAAATGCATCAAAAACGCACCGGAAAGCATAAAAAATGCTCTAAAATAGTGCATGCAGAAACACATCCAGAACAGATCTGGAGTGTGTTTTTGTGTTGTGAACCAGCTCTTAGCTGATCTTTTCATACCTGTTTTGAAACAGAAATGTAGACCACAGTTTCCCCTTTATCAATAGGCATAAAACCAGTGTCTCCATATATGGTGTTTTATTATTATTGCCAATAGGGATGAGCCGAACACCCCCCTGTTCGGTTCGCACCAGGACATGCGAACAGGAAAAAAGTTCTTTCAAACGCGCGAACACCGTTAAAGTCTATGGGACACGAGCATGAATAATCAAAAGTGCTAATTTTAAAGGCTTATATGCAAAGTTATTGTTATAAAAAGTGTTTGGGGACCTGGGTCCTGCCCCAGGGGACATGGATCAATGCAAAAAAAAGTTTTAAAAATGGCCGTTTTTTCAGGAGCAGTGATTTTAATAATGCTTAAAGTCAAACAATATAAGTGTAATATCCCTTTAAATTTTGTAGCTGGGGGATGTCTATAGTATGCCTGTAAAGGGGCGCATGTTTCCCGTGTTTAGAACAGTCTGACAGCAAAATGACATTTCGAAGGAAAAAACCCATTTAAAACTACTCGCGGCTATTGCATTGCCGACATACACATAGAAGTTCATTGATAAAAACGGCATGGGAATTCCCCACAGGGGAACCCCGAACCAAAAAAAAAAATGACGTGGGAGTCCCCCTAAATTCCATACCAGGCCCTTCAGGTCTGGTATGGATATTAAGGGGAACCCCGGCCAAAATTAAAAAAAAAAAATGACGTGGGGTTCCCCCTAAATTACATACCAGACCCTTTAGGTCTGGTATGGATTTTAAGGGGAACCCCGCGCCAAAAAAAAAAAAGGCGTGGGGTCCCCCCAAAAATCCATACCAGACCCTTATCCGAGCACGCAACCTGGCAGGCCGCAGGAAAAGAGGGGGGGACGAGAGTGCGCCCCCCCCGAACCGTACCAGGCCACATGCCCTCAACATTGGGAGGGTGCTTTGGGGTAGCCCCCCAAAACACCTTGTCCACATGTTGATGAGGACAAGGGCCTCATCCCCACAACCCTGGCCGGTGGTTGTGGGGGTCTGCGGGCAGGGGGCTTATCGGAATCTGGAAGCCCCCTTTAACAAGTGGACACCCAGATCCCGGCCCCCCCCTGTGTGAAATGGTAAGGGGGTACTTACCCCTACCATTTCACTAAAAAAACTGTCAAAAATTTTAAAAATGACAAGAGACAGTTTTTGACAATTCCTTTATTTAAATGCTTCTTCTTTCTTCTATTTTCCTTCATCTGGTTCTTCTGGCTCTGCTGGTTCTTCCTCCGGCGTTCTCGTCCAGCATCTCCTCCGCGGCGTCTTCTATCTTCTTCTCCTCGGGCCGCTCCGCACCCATGGCATGGGGGGAGGCTCCCGCTCTTCTCTTCGTTTTCTTCTCTTCTTCCTTCTTCTCTTCTTCTCTTCTTCATTTTCTTCTCCGGGCCGCTCCGCATCCATGCTGGCATGGAGGGAGGCTCCCGCTGTGTGGCGGCGTCTCCTCGTCTGACAGTTCTTAAATAACGGGGGGCGGGGCCACCCGGTGACCCCGCCCCCCTCTGACGCACGGTGACTTGACGGGACTTCCCTGTGACGTCACGGGGAATGCCACAGGGAAGTCCCGTCATGTCCCGTGTGTCAGAGGGGGGCGGGGTCACCCCTGAGGGGTCTGGTATGGAATTTAGGGGGAACCCCACGTCATTTTTTTTTTTTAATTTTGGCCGGGGTTCCCCTTAATATCCATACCAGACCTGAAGGGCCTGGTATGGAATTTAGGGGGACTCCCACGTCATTTTTTTTTTAAATTTTGGTTCGGGGTTCCCCTGTGGGGAATTCCCATGCCGTTTTTATCAATGAACTTCTATGTGTATTGTCGGCAATGCAATAGCCGCGAGTAGGTTTGAATGGGTTTTTTCCTTCTAAATGTCATTTTGCTGTCAGACTGTTCTAAACACGGGAAACATGCGCCCCTTTACAGGCATACTATAGACACCCCCCAGCTACGAAATTTAAAGGAATATTACACTTTTATTGTTTGACTTTAAGCATTATTAAAATCACTGCTCCTGAAAAAACGGTCGTTTTTAAAACTTTTTTTTGCATTGATCCATGTCCCCTGGGGCAGGACCCGGGTCCCCAAACACTTTTTATGACAATAACTTGCATATAAGCCTTTAAAATTAGCACTTTTGATTTCTCCCATAGACTTTTAAAGGGTGTTCCGCGGCATTCGAATTTGCCGCGAACACCCCAAATTGTTCGCTGTTCGGCGAACTTGCGAACAGCCAATGTTCGAGTCGAACATGAGTTCGACTCGAACTCGAAGCTCATCCCTAATTGCCAATATTGTCTACGGTGCTGTGCAATAAAGACATACAGGCTGCTCTATAGCTTTATACAGGATGTACAGTAAGTATTGCAAGGTTTAAATGAAGGGATTGGGACAGCATGATTTTGAAGCGTCACTCCTTCTATAAGCGTGTTTTCTGTAATGCAGTATAAATACAGCTGGTACAGTGTAACCCGTAAAATGATTTTATGTTTATTTTATTATTTTTTCAGTATCCTTTAGATTTTTCCCACGTGCTTTTACGCAGGATCTTGCTGGCAGCAAGATCCAACATAAAGGGTAACATATTTAGTAAGGTTGAATAAACAACCTGGACACTAGTCCATTGAGTGTGTGTGTGTGTACAGTATGTCGTTAGCATGTCAATAGCCCAGTACACCGTGTTCGCAAAGAAACACATCTAAAAGTTTTTTAATTTGTCTACAGTCCCACTGACACTACTAAATGTGGAAGGGAGTTCCACATCCTTACTACTCTTACAGTAAGGAACTCCTTAGTTTAAAGAGGTTGTAAACCTCCAAAAAACAAAAAAAAAAAACAACCTTGAAGACAAAGGCATAATGAGCTAGTATGCATTGCATACTAGCTCATTATGAAATACCTTAGAATGATGCCCTAAATCGCCGCCGACACACAGCTGACAGGGCCGACATCTTTCCCGAAGTTACTTCTGGGTTCACTGGCTCCGGCACTGTGATTGGCCGGAGCCACGAAGACGTCACTCCTGCGCATGCGTGTGGGAGCCGCCGGTTTACGGCACAGGCCCTGAAGAAACGGCACGAGCGGGCTTAGTTTAGGAGATATTTACAGATATTTTGCAAGTTTAGAAGATATTTACAGTTTTTTTATTTACAGTATTTTTATTTACAGTACCTACAGGTAAGCCTTATTCTAGGCTTACCTGTAGGTACAATTAAAGAGGAAGGCTTTACTTCCTCTTTAAGATTGAACTGCTCCTCGTCCAACTTTATTGAGTGGTCGCATGTCTTCTTTAGATGCCTTAGGTTAAGTAGTTTTGTCCCAATGATAGAGTCATCATTAAAGATTTGTATACTGTGATTATATCCTCTCTTAAGCGTCTCTTCTGCAGGAAGAATACATTTAATGTTTGTAGGCATTCCTCATAACTGAGGTCCTCCAGCACCCATATTAGCTTTATTGCACTTCTCTGGACTCTCTCCAGTTCAAGGGCATTCTTCTTGAGTTTGCTGTCTTTCCTGACCTTTGGCCTGTCCCCATTTCTGAAATTGCTTGTTGTCTTTGTATCATGATGAGTTGCACTTGTGAAGATCTAGGTTGCACTTGCTTAGACTCCACATCTAATTTTTTAGGGCTCACACCCTCTCCAAACTTGCAGATAGCATTGGAGGTCCACTATCCAATTGACTGTGACAGGAAGTAAATGAAGTTAAATTAAAAGTATTTTAAATTCCCCTGCACATGATTGGATGTTGAGAACTATTGTTTCACTTTTCACTTTACATCACACATCATTTTAGCAAATCACTCTCTTTGTCTTGTTTAAAATCTATCTAATGCCTAAAACTGTTTTTGATGGGAGATCAAAAATGTTGAGTTGTCACAAAAACAGGAATAAAGGGGAAATCTTCCAATGGGAAATGGGGGGGGGGGGGGACAACTGTTTAAAAGAGGATATCCCTTGCTTTTGAGAGATTTCCTTCCAGCTGTGTCTATAGGATAAAAAGGGGGAACACAGATGCCAAAAAGAAAAAAAAATCAGTCATTCCTGATCATGCTTATAGGAGGGGTGTGCTGAATAATGACCTCCTCTGATTGCCTCCACTCTTTCATTGTCATGTCCGTATTTGGTGAATGACATCACCCAGGATCCCTGCCATCTTGTTTACATACAGAAGCCAGAGGAGCTCTGCCATTTGCAATGGGAGTACCAGCAAGTGAAGAGTCTCCAGTGATGCAGATCCCCATTAATTATAATGATCCACTGCACGACAATGTAGACCTTGTGTGTCTGGCAATCTTCACTTGCTGCTATTGATGACAGATCCCTGGCTAATGAATGTAAACAAGTGGGGAATCCTGGGTTATGCCATTGACCAAACATGGTCATAACCATATGAGTTATGCAGAGTGGGTGTATGGGGCATTCTAGACTCGTCGGGATTATGATTTGGAAACACTTTTTTTAGTTAGTCTAGTAGTCCGTTATTTCACGTGGAGTGCACGGTGTCAGGTATCCTTACGGGGTAAAATCCTCCCTGTGGAAGTGGTAGTGCAGGACATTCTGGGTGAGGTTGGGAAGATTCAGGGTCTTGAGAAAGGCAGGTGGCAGCAGGAGGCCTGGATAAGGGCGTGGAGGAATATCAGGACTCTGTAGCTGCTGCCTGTTGATCTCGGGGTGTGCGGCTTTTCTTTGTATTCTTGATTCACTCCCCTAGATTTTCAAGATGAAATATATTTTTGATAAAAGGCTACATGCATGGTGACGGTGATGTTCCTTAGTCTGGCTCTCCCGTAGGGATTGTGTTGTGCGCAATTTGGTTTGTAGCATTTATAATGTTCTTGTTTTGTAGAATCATATTCAATTATTTTGTAAATATGTTTTATTTATTTATTATGATTTTATTGTATATAAGTTGTTGTTTGTAAGATTTTTTCAATAAACAAAATTAACCATGTTTGGTCAATTACATTACCCAGCATTGTTTTTGTTTACATGCAGCTGTTTGTCAATCTGTCGTTTGTGATGGGTATACTGGCGAGATAACATCATCAGGCATAGTGGGTTGTTGGTTGGTCTACACCATTGTCAGGTGGATCATTATGATTGCCATGGATCTACATCACTGTTTTCTTTTTTTAATAAAGGACATTTTTACCAGTGTGGGTGTTTTCATTTAATTTCTCACTTTGTTTCTGTGAATGGAACTATGTACTACATGCCCATTCATGTGGGGGTAGGGAAATCTGGGGCACCCACTTATTCTAAAAGGGGTTTCTCAATTCCAATAAGACTCCAACATCCCTTTTGGGGGACAGGATGTGGCCTTTGTCACCACCAAATTGCAAAGGGGCGGCTTTGCCATTGCTTGATGTCCCTCCTTTCCTGGGCATCCATTTTGTGTGCCTTTATAAGGGTCCTGTATAATTTTTTGTGGGACCCTGCACCAGTTTTTCACCAGCATATCTTTAGAATTTTTTAAACAAAAAACAGCGTAAGTACTTGTTACTCATTCACATAAACAAAGTAAATAAACCTCTTTAATTATATTCAGAATACAGTATATCCCTGATGTAAATCTAGCCTCCACCAAGTAATCCTGCCATGTAGATCCACATCAATCACCATGACCTGTCAAATCTTACAGCGCTACTCCAAGCAAGTGTCTTTCCACCTGGCACTCAGATGTTGGGTTGCTGACATCTAAGCTCACACATCCAGAGGTACTGGTAACGAGTATTCAGGACGACGCTTTCCCAGCCCAACCCGTGTAAGTTGTTTGTAACGGCCTCAGCCAGTGCTACTTCACTGACCATGCCACCCGACGAGAGCTATGACTAAGACCAGTGAAACATGTCTGGGGCGTGATCAGTGGAGTAGTGCTGGCTGAGGCTGTTACAAGCACCTTACATGGATCGGGCTGGGAGAGGGGCATCCTGAATACTAGTTACCAATCACAATGACTTGTTACACTTGATGATGGTCACCCACTTAGAAACATAGTGATGCCAGAAAAAAAAAAGGCCAAGTGGTCCATTCACTTATGTTGATTGACTTACTACCCCTACTGGAAGTCTATTTCAAGTATCCATTACTCTTTCTGTAAAATAATACTTTCTAAGATTAGTTTTGAACTTTTCTCCTGCTAGTTTAGGCTTATGTGCCGTTTGCTTGACCTTGATCATACTGCCCTCCTTATTCATACCCTTCTTAATGTATTTAAAGGTTTCATTTGTGTTTACCTTTTCCATTCTTTGCGCTAAAGTGTACAAATTGAATTCCTGAAGTCTCTCCTGATATATTTTATCTCTCAGACCTTTCACCATGTTGGTTGTCCATCTCTTGACACGTTCT
Organism: Aquarana catesbeiana; assembly: GCF_042186555.1. Taxonomy (NCBI): domain Eukaryota; kingdom Metazoa; phylum Chordata; class Amphibia; order Anura; family Ranidae; genus Aquarana; species Aquarana catesbeiana. Next base: position 858,546,937 of record NC_133324.1, read on the forward strand.
AACTTTTTGTAAGTGCGGTCTCCAGAAATGGACACAACATTCTAAATTATGTCTAACTAAAGATCTATATAGGGAAACCAGGACCTCCTTCCTCCTGCTTCTGACTCCTCTAGTGATACATTCTAGAATTCTATTTGCTTTTCCCACTGACTGGTCACACTGTTTGCTCATATTGCAATTTTCTGAAATAAATACCCCCAAATCTTTTTCCTCTTTAGTTTTGGCCAACACTGTACCCCCAATATTGTACTCTACCAAGGGATTCTTTTTCCCTAAGTGCATTATTTTATATTTAGAGACATTGAACTGCAGTTTCCACTGCTTTGACAAATTCTCCTGAACAGCCTGAACAGAAGTTTAAATGGTTTGCTAGAAGCAGGTCTTGCTTAACACACAGTAAGTGTTGCAGCCAGTTTTCATTTAAGTATTTTTTTTTTTGGTCACTGATGTACCTAAAAAGGTATGGCCTCTCAGTTATACTCCTGTTACATGACAGACTACATCCAGCTTCTGTATGTAAACAAAGGGGCAATATTTGGTCAATGATGTCACCAGGATGTAAACAAGGCAGGGGATAATTTGTAATTGGTGGCGGTATACTACTGCTGCTAAATGACAGATCCCCTGGTTTGCTTACAAACAGAACTTGTCAGGGGATCTATCGTTTAGCTGCTGTAGTTCTACTGACCCTAAATGACAGATCTCCAAATTCTGTTTGTAAAAAAGAAAGTCACTTTTAAAGGAGTACATCATACAGCTCCACGACTTCATATACAGGTTTAAGGCAATCCTAAAACATGCCATTCAAAGGATTTTTTATGTTGCCCTTTAAGCTGCATTAATATACCCTCTTCCAGCTGCCCAGTATTTAAAGTGGAGTTCCACCCAAAAATGGAACTTCCACTTTTTGGATCCCCCCCCCTCCGGTGTCACATTTGGCACCTTTCAGGGGGCAGGAGGGAGCAGATACCTGTCTAATACATGTATTTGCCCCCACTTCCTGGCATAAATCACCGCGGCGCTTGCGGTGACCTACCCCACTTCCGACGCCTACACTGTCCTCCCCCGCTGTATTCTGGGGAGACACACAGGTCCCAGAACACAGCAGGGACCAGAGAGGATGAGCAGTGTGACTCGCGCATGCGCAGTAGGGAACCAGGAAGTGAATCCGCACGGCTTCACTTCCTTATTGCCTTAACGAGGATGGCGGCAGCAGCAGCCGAAAACTGACGGTCGGATCGGCTTCGGCTGCTGACATCGCGGGCTCCCTGGACAGGTAAGTGTCCATATACTAAAAGTCAGCAGCTGCAGTATTTGTAGCTGCTGGCTTTTAATATTTTTTTTTCGGCGGACCTCCGCTTTAAAAAAAAAAAAAACTTGCATTGGTGTATATCCCCATAGTAGTGCAAAGATGTCCTTGCCCTTTTTGGCAAAAGCTTGCAAATTGGGCTTAAAAAAGGCCAGAAAATAACAAACAAGATTATGCCGTGTACACACGAGCGGAATGTCAGACATAAAAAGTCCGACAGGAGCTTTTCATCGTATATTCCGATCATGTGTATGCCCCATCTGACTTTTTACGTTAAAAATTCTGACGGACCTAGAAAGAGAACATGTTCTAAATTTTTCAGACGGAACCAATTCCTACCGGGAAAACCGATCGTCTGTATGTTGTTCCGACGCACCAAAAACGCCGCATGCTCTGAAGCAAGTACGAGACGGAAGCTATTGGCTACTGGCTATTGAACTTCCGTTTTCTAGTCCCGTCGCACATGTTCTACGTCACCATGTTCTGGACGGTCGGAATTTGGTGTGACCGTGTATATGCAAGACAGCTTGAGCGGAATTCCGTCGGAACTCCGGCGGAAAAACCTTCAGAGTTTATTCCAACGGGAAAACCAGTCATGTGTACAGGGCATTAGACTTCATTGAGGTTTGGCACTACGTTCATGTGTAGCAGATTTTTTCCTGTGGTTCACCGGACCTCCTAAGATTTGAATTATGCCCGGCTCATTCCTACAAGACCAAGACTTGGGCAGGGTGTAAAATGCATTTGAGTAAACATATCCTTAAGCTAGGCCTGTGACTTGTGTTTGCTTTAAACATTTGGACACTTTAATGCAGTGGTGGTCAACATGAAAATTATGGAGGAACTCAAGTGCAACCCCTAACACTTCCAAAGGGGCCGCACAAAAGTGTGTAATGCATCTCAACTTCTAAAAAGTGTAGTTTGAGATTCCTTCATAACAGTTTTGTTTACTGTACATGTGATTGCATAGCGATCCCCTGGCCGCCGAAGGTGGTAGGGTACCATGATCTGCAATCTGCTGTGTCCAGTGGATACAGTGGTTGGGGAAGGGGGAGATGGGGAAGGGGGGGGGGGGGGGTTCGTTTATTTTTTTAACTGTTTTGTCTGAGTATAGATCTATGTTTGTCACAAGCATGTTTGAATCTACTGACTGGCTCTTTATCTCTGCTGGAAGTCTATTCCAAGCATCAAAAACCTCCTGCATTGGTGTCAGTGATCATAATTATAACCCCCAGCATTTGTGTCAGTGACTGCAATAATAACCCCCATCATTGGTGTCAATGTCTGCAATAAAACCCCCCAGCATTGGTATCAATGACCGCAATAATAACCCCCCAGCATTGACGTCAATGACCGCAATGATAACCCCCAGCAATAGTGTTAGTAATAATAACATCCAGCATTGCTGCCATCCACTGTCATATTAACTAGGGGTGCACCGAATGGGCTTTTTGGTGCCAAAACCGATACCAAAAATGAAAAATACACTAGGCTGAAAACCGATACCGAAAATGACCGATACTGAAAATGACTGTATATATTTTAAATAAAATGTATACATTTTTATATAACACATTGCTAATAGTAGTAGCAAAATTTCCATTTCCAGACATGGTACAGGAGATGGTCAGAGACTGCAGACATGGTACAGGAGATGGTCAGAGACTGCAGACATGGTACAGGAGATGGTCATAGACTGCAGACGTGGTACAGGAGATCAATGCAGCCTCACCAGTGTCCATCAAATGCAGCTTCACCAGTGCCTGTCAGATGCAGTCTACCAGTCAGATGTAGCAAGTCTGCCTGTGCCCTTCAGGCAGCCTCACCAGTGTCTGTGCCCATCAGATGCAGCAGCCTGCCGGTGCCTGTCATTCAGCCTCACCAGTGCCTGTGCCCATATGTAGCAGCCCACCAGTGCCCATGCCATGCAGCCTCACCAGTGCCCGTGCCCATCAGATGCAGCAGCCCATCAGTGCCCATGACATGCAGCCTGCCAGTGCCCATGACATGCAGCCTGCCAGTGCCCATGACATGCAGCCTGCCAGTGCCCATGAGGTACAAACTGTCAGTGCCCGTGAGGTAAAGCCTATCAGTGCCCATGAGGTACAGCCTGCCAGTGCCCATCATGTGCAGCCTGCCAGTGCCCATGACATGCAGCCTGCCAGTGCCCACAGGTACAGCCTGCCAGTGCCCATCATGTGCAGCCTGCCAATGTCCATGAGGTAAAACCTATCAGTGCCCATGAGGTACAGCCTACCAGTGCCTGGTAATGCGATGTCACGCTATGTGTCAGAGCTGGATCTGAACCGCCGTGCAGCCGATGTAACGATGTCCCGCCTCCTATGACACACAGCACAATGATTCCTAGCATTGGATCAGAGTGCTGTCTATCACAAGAGGCGGTCTAGGAGGCGGGACATTGTTACATCAGCATGCACGGCGATTCAGATCTAGCCCTGACACACAGCGTGACCAGGCACTGGTAGGCTGTGTATGACAGGAGTGAGAAGAGGAGGAGGAGGGAGGGGAGACTCTGAGGGGCGCGCCGAGATAATACATGTGTGGCACCCAGCGGGATGGCCCCACCCCTTTTCCGGCGCCACTTTCGGCAAAGTGCCAAAAACACCATTTTCGGCCGATATGTTTCGGCGGCCGAAATTTCGGTGCATAATATATGCTAATATTAACCTCTAGCATAGCTGTCAGTGACTACAATAATACTGGTGGACAGTACAGTGGTAGTGAAATTACCCAAAATTACCCCCCCTCCTTTCCTCATTGTGATAAGTACAGTAGCAGTGAAATGTAACTCCCTTTTCTAATATTGGTCAGTGCAGTGGCAATGAAACTTACTTAACCCCCCCAGTGTTGCCAACATACCAGATTGTAATTTACTGACACGACACCCAAAATTTACTGGCACAGCCACGTTTTTACTGACATTTCCAGAAGTTACAAAATTACAGTTTTCAGGGCAACTTTCAGTATTTAGGCTACAAATAATTACGATATGCAATTAGAAATGTGATTTAAGGTAGATATTAAAAAACATATTTCTTATTATTTTCAATATAGTAAGTAAGTAGCTCAGGGACAAGACTCAGGAGGACAAGAAATGATAATGGGTGGCACACACACATGAAATTGACTCTCACAGTGACTCTGACAGCAGTGTGCGGCAGCACAGATGATGATGACACCTCACCAACACGACACGTCCTCCTCCACTACATGCTCAGGCACCTCCTCCGCCAGACCCACTCCCCACCAGCGCCGCCCGAAGGCACTGTAGCAGGCACTCTGATTGTCTCGGCAGGCTCTGGATCAGAACTGCGCATGCGCAGTTCCGAGTCGAGCGTCACAATCATATTTTTTTTTACTGAAAACCTTTTCCTGTCACTGGCATTAACTGGCAGGAGAAAAGTGCCCATTTTTTACTGGCTGCCAGTAAAAATACTGAATTGGCAGCACTGAACCACCCTTACATTCTCCCATGCCCTTGTCTCTCCCCAAAGAGGGCAGGCCTCTACCCGACAGCACTGTCTATTTTGGGGCTGTGTGCTGAAATGCTGAAAGTATTTCAGTGGCTGGCACCCGGCTGCTGCTCTGCAAAGTACACAGGTGCCCACCAGGTGTCAGGCAGCACACTAAGTGCCCGCAGGCCAAGTATTTGGCATCAGAAGTATAAAGTATATATATATATATATATATATATATATATATATATATATATATATATATATATATGTTTTATTTTTCTTAATCTGATTGGGGCATAAAATTAATTTAGATTTGCTGTGTGGGTATAATAAGGTTGCCTTTATTAAATAAATAGTGAATCATTACTTCCTCTATTAAGACTCTAACGTACACCTTTTAATGCGTTTTTGAAATAGTGGGACATGTACCATCAATAGTATGTACTCTTATATGGCACAATTAGGGTTCAGCAGACTGGGTGAACTCCAAAGAAGACTTTTCTGGTCCCCACTTTGAGGTCCTGTTTTTCTTAAACTATACAGTATTCATCTTTAAAGTGAGACTATTTCCAATTTGGGAATATGTTCTATCTTATGATAGCTAGCAGCCACTAGAGGGAGTATAAGAATAAAAATATGGTTGATGCAATTGCTGGCTTAATTTGGGTGCAAACTCAAGGACTATGTCAACTATATTTTCTTTGCTATTTACTGAGTCATTAAACTCTAACAAGCATGCAACCAGTGAAGCGTCTGGACACCTACTATACAGTTAGAGGCTCACCAAGTAGTGAAGTATGGATGAGGATGGCAGTTCCAAAGTCTGCTTTCTCCAAGTCTGCAGTGGCAGCTTCCATTTTACTAACCTGACAGGACAGGTGTCGAGTGTCTTAATTAGATGGTGGGTTTTATAAGAGTGAGGTCCACGACATTGGGATCCATAGCAGAGACCTACCATTTTCATACTAAGACACTTTTAGTGGGTATAGTTAACACATACAGCTTTAACAGTGTCGGCGGCGGTACATGCCTGCAATGTCTCTGCTCTGAATTTTGAACAATGTTTAAAAGTAGTGAAGTTTATAATCCTAATGCCAGTCTGATAAAAGTACTGAGAACATTGTTAACTTACTCTGGTGACCTCTTAAAGTAAATGTGCTGTGTCCATGCAGGGCAGATCAACAGGCTCACTTTATTGCAAGCCTACAGATACATACTTACTTCCATTCCCATACTAGCCACTCTTTTCAGCTGCTGGAAATGACTGGAAAGCTTTGTGTAGTCTACAAATCACTAGAGTCATTATACAGGGCTTTGAACTTCCCAAGTGACAGCCTTGGGTCTCCCAGAGTGAGTCACATTCTCCATACTGGTGAGTTACCTGTATTTCCTTTGGCTCTCTCCACTGAATGGAGTGACGGGGGGCTTGGGGGGGGGGGGCAAAGGAAAGGTAAGCAGATACTGCTGAGGATAGTGGGGATTAAAGCAAAATTATTGCTTGCCCTAATTAGGCAATACACAAGTTTACATTAAAATATTAGGGGCCTAGCTAAGGCCTAATCCAACTAATGCAAACATGCGGGTAAACAAGATTATACAATTTTACACACATTTGTAATTACACTGGATTGCCACTAGGCGTCAGCACAAAGGTATTATACATTACATGATGAATTCCAATGTAAAGTATTGGATACATGATAAGTGTTCCAGAACAACAGATAATAAAACATAAAATACACACTGGAGGGTGCTCTATGGGGTGAAGGTTGCAACGTTGGGCTTTAAGGCTCTGTTTCCACTAGTGCGACTTTTCATGCGACTTGGGACTGAAAAGTCGCATGACAAATTGTATTCCATGATTTCCAATGAGTACCGTTCATATCTGTGCGACTTCAAGTCGCAGCGACTTCAAAGTAGTCCCTGCACTACTTTGGTCCCACTTTGATGCGACTTGAGGTCCATAGATACAGGCATTGCTTCAAATCGCGGTAAAAAGTCGCGGTAAAATCGCGGTAAAATCGCGGTAAAAAATCGCGGCAAAATCGCGCGACTTTGGGGACGCACTAGTGGAAACATAGCCTTAGGCTCCATTCACACTAGCGCGTTTTTTGATGCATTTTGCATTTTGCAGAAATGCACGGGAATTTTTTAACATGGGTTCCTATGGAACATGTTCACATCAATGCCTTTTTGTTTCTCTGCATTTTTGGAAAGGGTCAGGGACTTTTTTTCATGCAAAATGCAGCTTTTTGCATGTAATAGAATTCAATGGACAAGCATCAAAAACGCAAGTGCACCGTTTTTGCAGCGTTTTTGATGTGTTTTTGCCGTTTTTTTTTTTTTTTTTTTTTTTTTTTTAGACTGTAAAAAAAAACTGTAAAAAAAAAAAAAACGTAAATCGCGGCAAAATCGCAGCAAAATAGCGGCAAAAACGCTGCTCAAAAACATGGCAAGCATGAAAAAAAAACCTCCAAAAACGCCCAAAAGCAACATGCATAGGTGTGAATCGAGCCTAAAATACAATTATGGAAGCAGCCATTGCTTACGTATTTTTAAAGGTATACGCTTTGGGGTTGTCATTATGATCTGATGATCATCATCTTATGATCTTACTACCCTGTTTCCCCGAAAATAAGACCTAGCGTGACTGTCGGTGATGGCTGCAATATAAGCCCTACCCCCCAAATAATCCCTACCCTGTTTCCCCAAAAATAAGCCCTACCCAGAAAATAGGACCTACAAGGGCTTTAACTACAGCTTATTTGGGTTGTAGGGCTTATATTGCAGCCATCACCGACAATCACGCTAGGTCTTATTTTCGGGGAAACAGGGTAGCAGTAAAGTGTGAAAAGTTTGACTACTTCTCCTGCATACTTGTTCCAAGCCTATGCCTTGCTACATAGTGAAGCTTGGATCAGGATAATAGCCTATCATTAGAATATTATGTGGGCTGCCATTGCTGACCTATTTCTGAAAATGCTAGCTACCTGGCTGTTCTTTGACTTCAATGCCTTCTTAGTCATTTACCTACAACAAGTATGCAGATCAAGAAAGAGTGAATTTGGAACTCCTAACATACATATGTTTGTCAATGACTCAAAGTATTGAAGCTAGGTAAGCAAGACAGCCAAGCAACACGCATTTTCAGAAAGAAAGTTCAGCAAGCCTATGTCTCTGTCTCATGTCTTCTGCTAGGTTTCGTGTATAAGCTTGTCAGTAAAGCCATCTTCAGTATTTCTATCCTCACAATTCCCCTTTAAGGACAACGCGTTTCTATACTTTGCCAATGTATTTCAGCAGCTGTGTATTTACCATTTTTGTTTGTTTTCTCTGCTCACGTTATTATATGTTTGAAATCTCAAATCAAAGCAACATTTGTGTTCATTTCAGGTCAAATTAAACTGTGTTCATTTTTGCTTGCTTTCATAACCCTCTTCATCTTTTAAAAAAAGAATAATAAAAAAAAAAATAAAAAAGCGTAATGGTAGTGCGGAACAAAGAGCAGAAATTAAAATTCATTCTCGTCTATTCCTGATTCCCAAGAGCTGTAGTGTTATGTGTAAATTTTACATAACATTAACAACGGTGAGGCTTTCAGGAGTTTTAATTGTCACATCCATCACTTAGACAGAGACAATTTGAAGCTAGGGTGACGAAGGAGAGGATTACTAAACTTGTGAAGCATACCGTAGATTACTGAGAATATAGCGCGGTCAGATTTACTGGGGTGTAATTATCCCGTGTGCTTTGTGTAGAGTTTTAGCAAATGTAATTGTTATCACAATAGCCCTGCCAAAGCTTAAAGCACAGCAGTTAACTTGGAAATATAATCATCACCATGAAATGCATTTTGTTGTGTCTCACAGCTGCACTGTAGAAAGGCTGATGGTAGTTTAGGCAAAAATCTGCAAAAGATGGCTTAAACAAACAGTGTGACACTTTCACACATACTAGAGTCACATGGATGCAGAAACACATGTGCACACATACACACAGTATTTAGTCTGAATGATAAAAGACACAAGTCCATCTAGTTCAACCAATAAAAGGGAATAAAATATATACTGTATGTATATACACATATATTGCATCTGGAAAGTATTCACAGTGCTTCACTTTTTCCACATTTTGTTATGTTACAACCTCATTCCAAATTGGATTAAATTCATTATTTTCCTCAAAATTCTACAAACAATACCCCATAATGAAATTGTGAAAGATGTTTGTTTGAACTCTTTGCAAATGTACTAAAAATTAAAAAATCTCATGTACATAAGTATTCACAGCCTTTGCCATGAAACTCAAAACTGAGCTCAGGTGCATTCTGTTTCCAATGATCATCCTTGAGATGTTTCCACAACTTAATTGGAGTCCACCTGTGGTAAATTCAGTTTATTGGACATGATTTGGAAAGTCACACACTTGTCTATATGAGGTCCCACAGTTAACAGAGCACAAACCAAGCCATGAAGTCCAATGAATTGTCTGTATACCTCCAAGACAGCATTATATTGAGGCACAGATCTGGATAAGGGTGCAGAAAAATTTCTGCAGCATCAAAGGTCCCAATGAGCACAGTGGCCTCCATCATCCGTAAATGGAAGAAGTTTGGAACCACCAGCAGGCCGTCCAGCCAAACTGAGTTATCGGGGTAGAAGGGCCTTAGTCAGGGAGGTGACCAAGAACCCGATGGTCACTCTGAGAGAGCTCCAGAGTTTCTCTGTGGAGAGAGAAGAACTTTCCAGAAGAACAACCATCTCTGCAGCACTCCACCAATGAGGCCTGTATGGTAGAGTGACCAGACGGAAGCCACTTCTCAATAAAAGGCACATGACAGCCCGCCTGGAGTTTGTCAAAAGGCACCTGAAGGACTCTTAGACCATGAGAAGCAAAATTCTCCGGTCTGATGAAAGAAAGATTGAACTCTTTAGTCTGAATGGCAAGCGTAATTTCTGGAGGAAACTAGGCACAGCTCATCACCTGGCCAATACCATCCCTACAGTAAAGCATGGTGGTGGCAGCATCATGCTGTGGGGATGTTTTTCAGTGACAGGAAATGGGAGACTAGTCAGGATCAAAGGAAAGATGAATGCAGCAATGTACAATGTACAGATCCATCCTTGATAAAAGCCTGCTCCAGAGTGCTCTGGACCTCAGACTGGGGCGAAGGTTCATCTGCCAACAGGACAACAACCTTAAGCACAAGATAACAAAGGAGTTGCTACAGGACAACTCTGTGAATGTCCTTAAGTGGCCCAGCCAGAACCCAGAATTGAACCCAATTGAACATCTCTGGAGAGATCTGAAAATTGCTGTGCATCGACGCTCCCCATCCAGCCTGATGGAGCTTGAGAGGTCCTGCAAAGAAGAATGGGAGAAACTGCCCAAAAATACGTGTGCCAAGCTTGTAGCATCATACGCAAAAAGACTTGAGGCTGTAATTGGTGCCAAAGGTGCTTTAACAAAGGATTGAGCAAAAGCTGTGAATACTTATGTACATGTGATTTTTTCTCATCTTTTATTTTTAATAAATTTGAAAAGATTTCAGACAAACTTATCATTATGGCGTATTGCTTATAGAATTTGGAAGCAAATAATGAATTTAAAGTGGTTGTTAAGCCACTCTGGCCTCATTATACTATTCTCTCTGTCTCCCAATCCTGTGTGCCCCTGTGTGTGTGATTTATAAAAAAATGCTGATTATACCTGATTTCAGAGCTCCGCTCGGTGCACACGTGACGCCTCTCTCCTTTCTCCGTCTGACAACTGCGGAGGGAGGGGCCAAGAATCCGCTGCTGATGTCAACTGAGAAGAGAGGAGGAGAGAGCCAGCTGGTCACGTGAGCATCAGGTATAATCAGCATTATAAATCAGACACACTGGGGCACACAGGATTAGGAGACAAAGCGGATAGTATGAAAGTGTAGATGTTATTTCAGCAGCAGCAGCAGCACGGGGGGGGGGGGTTGGATACTGTCACTAGCTCACAGGTAGGGAGGGGAGGGGGAGAGCAGAGAGTGAGCATAGTGTCATACCTGCCTGGGAGAGCACCGCCGGCGGGGATGATCGGGAGCCGTTCTCCCAGCGATCGCCGCGGGAGGAAGAGGAGAGCCACAGGATAGCATGCTGTTACCGGCGCTTACATTATAATTGTCTCCGATCTGCTCGACACAGCCCCGTCTCCTCCTGACCTGCACCTGTGATAGACAGAATGCCAGTCCAATGCTGGGATGCGTTCTATCTATCACAGGCACGGGTCAGGAGGAGGCGGGGCTGTGTCCAGCAGAGCAGAGACAATTATGTAAGCTCCGGTAACAGCATGCTATCCCACGGCTCTAATCTTCCTCCAGCCATGCATTCTTCTGCCCAGGCGAGGCTGCAATGGGCACAGTGAGACTGCATTGGGCACAGTAAGGCTGATATGGGCACAGTGTGGTTGCAATGGGCACAGTGTGGCTGCAATGGGCACAGTGAGCCTGCAATGGGCACAGTGTGGTTGCAATGGGCACAGTGTAGCTGCAATGGGCACAGTGTAGCTGCAATGGGCACAGTGAGGCTGATATGGGCACAGTGAGGCTGCAATGGGCACAGTGAGGCTGCAGTGGGCACAGTGTGGTTGCAATGGGCACAGTGATGCTGAAATGGGCACAGTGAGACTGCAATGGGCACAGTGAGGCTAATATGGGCACAGTGAGGCTGATATGGGCACAGTGTGGCTGCAATGGGCACAGTGTGGTTGCAATGGGCACAGTGAGGCTGCAATGAGCACAGTGTGGTTGCAATGGGCACAGTGAGGCTGCAACGGGCACAGTGTGGCTGCAACGGGCACAGTGAGGCTGCAACAGGCACACTGAGGTTGCATTGATGAGCACAGGTGAGGCTGCAATGAGGAGCACAGGTGAGGCTGCACTGATAAAGTTGTTGCCCTTCTCTTCACTTTCTACAGTTCCCCAATATCCTTTTTGAAAACTGGTGCCCAAAACTCAACTACATATTCCAGATGAGGTCTTACTAATGATTTGAACAGGGGCAAAATGATCTCTCTCTCCCTGGAGTCCATACCTCTCTTAATACAAGAAAGGACTTTGCTCGCTTTGAAAACTGCAGCTTGGCATTGCATGCTATTATTGAGCTTATGATCTACCAAACCCCAGATCCTTTTCCAAAATTGAATCCCCCAGTTGTACTCCCCCTAGTACGTATGATTAGGGATGAGCTTCGTGTTCGAGTCGAACCCATGTTCGACTCGAACATCATCTGTTCGCCCGTTCGCCGAATTGCGAACGATATGGGCCGTTCGCGCCAAATTCGTGTGGCGCGTCACGGCCCATAATTCACTGCGGCATTGCAGTGCATTGCTGGCTGATGATTGGCCAAGCATGCACTATGACCCGCATGCTTGGCCAATCACAGCGCCGTCTGAACAGAGAGCAGTAATTGGCCAAAGCCAAGGAGGCTTTGGCCAATTATGGCTCAGGGGATTTAGCACACGCCCCACACTATATAAGGCCGCCTGAACGGCGGCCCTGTGTAGTGTGTGTTCCGGTGTTCATAGATAGAGAGAGAGAGACAGTGTTCAGCTAAACCTACAAGTTAGTGGGGTGCGTCCTGCTCACAGTGTTCAGCTAAACCTACAAGTTAGTGTGGTGCGTCCACCTCACAGTGTTCAGCTAAACCTACAAGTTAGTGGGGTGCGTCCTGCTCACAGTGTTCAGCTAAAACTACAAGTTAGTGCGGTGCGTCCACCTCACAGTGTTCAGCTAAACCTAGAAGTTAGTGCGGTGCGTCCTGCTCACAGTGTTCAGCTAAAACTACAAGTTAGTGCTGTGCGTCCTCCTCACAGTGTTCAGCTAAACCTACAAGTTAGCGTAGTGAGACCTCTGCACAGTGTTCATCTAAAGCTACAAGTTAGTGCAGTGCGTCCTGCTCACAGTGTTCAGCTAGATCTGTTCCTGTTATCTTCTTACTGACAGGCAGGCTTGTCTTGTTACAATATTTACAGCTACCTGAAGAAAATTGCTGGTGTTCTTTTGATCCTATTAGTACCACAGTCAGGCAGCTAGACTATTTACAGTTAGTGCAGTGCGTCCTGCTCACAGTGTTCAGCTAAACCTACAAGTTAGTGTGGTGCATCCACCTCACAGTGTTCAGCTAAACCTACAAGTTAGTGCGGTGCGTCCTGCTCACAGTGTACAGCTAAAACTACAAGTTAGTGCTGTGCGTCCTGCTCACAGTGTTCAGCTAAAACTACAAGTTAGTGTGGTGCGTCCACCTCACAGTGATCAGCTAAAACTACAAGTTAGTGCGGTGCGTCCACCTCACAGTGTTCAGCTAAACCTACAAGTTAGTGTGGTGTGTCCTGCTCACAGTGTTCAGCTAAAACTACAAGTTAGTGTGGTGCGTCCTCCTCACAGTGTCCAGCTAAACCTACAAGTTATTTTTTTGCGAGCTCTGCACAGTGTTCAGCTAAAGCTACCTGTAGAAGGTTGGTGGTGTTTTCCTGATCCTATCACTACCGCAGGCAGCTAAAAAAGCTACAAGTTATTTTTTTTCGAGCTCTGCACAGTGTTCAGCTAAAGCTACCTGTAGAAGGTTGGTGGTGTTCTCTTTCTACAGGCAGGTAGTTGATTTTGCTAGCTGCAGTATCAGTACATATATATATATATATATATATATATATATATATATATATCCCAGCTTAGTGCAGCTACAGGCCATTAGTATGTCTGGAAGGCCAAGAAGGAGAGGCAAACAGTCACAAGCCAATAAGAGAGGGCAAGCAGGCTCTGTGTCTAGTGCTGGTCGTGGAGACGGTGCATCCTCATCAGCACGTGGCTGTGGGACGCGCTTGGCCTTTTTTTCGGCAGCTGGCCGTGTTGAGCGCAACATGCGGTAGACTTGGTCGAGTGGATGACCAAGCCGTCCTCATCCTCTCTCACCCATGCCCAGGGTACTTTGTCTGGCAAAGCAGCGGCCTCTTCCCTTGGCTCAATGTCATCAGTGACTCCTTCCCTAGCCCCACCATGTCCTCCTGAGGAGTCCCTCGAACTGTTTGACCACAGTGTTGGGTACATGCTCCAGGAGGATGCCCAGTGTTTGGAAGGCTCTGATGATGATACTGAGCTCGATGAAGGCAGTAACGTGAGCACGGACAGAGGGGGTGCCCAAGAAGGACAGTAATCTGTCATGCTCCCCCTGCTGCAGCATACTGCCAGGTTTGCTCCAGTGATGAGGAGGGAGGGGATGATGAGGTCACTGACTCAACGTGGGTGCCTGATAGGAGAGAGGAGGAGGAGGAGGCGGCACATCACCAATGAGGCAGGATGCCCTCCAGGGGCCAGCCTAAGGGCAGCACCTTGACTGCATCACACCCCAAAGCTCCACATGTGCAGGGCGCTGCAGTCTCTGCGCATTATTCAAAAAGTTCTTTGGTGTGGGCCTTTTTTGAGACGAGTGCATCAGATCGCACCGCTGCTATTTGCAACATATGTCTCAAGCGTATCTCGCGTGGCCAAAACATCTCCCGCTTGGGTACCACATGCTTGACCAGACATATGTTGACCTGCCATGCAGTTCGTTGGCAAGCGTATCTAAAAGACCCACACCAAAGAACAAAGAGGACCTCTCCTTGCTCCTCATCAGCTGAGATCTCCAACCCCACTATACCTTCAGTCCTCTCTGAGACCTGCACTGTGAGGAATGAAGGTGTAGAATTAGGTGTGTCACAGCCAAGTACTTGTGGGCAATCTGCTTTTGGTACACCGACGTCAGATTGTACCTGGCAAATTTCCCTGCCCCAGCTGCTGCACCACCGAAAGAAGTTTGCTCCCAGCCATCCACATGCCCAGTGGTTGAATGCTAGCTTGGCAAAATTGCTAGCACTTCAACTGCTGCCTTTTCAGTTGGTAGACTCTGCCCCCTTCCGTGAGTTTGTGGAATGTGCGGTTCCTCAGTGGCAGGTACCCAAACGCCACTTTTTCTCACGGAAGGCGATTCTGGCTCTCTAGGGGCATGTGGAAGGCAATGTCCATGCCTCGCTGGACAGGGCGGTCAGCGGTAAGGTGCATAATACCGCTGACTCATGGTCCAGCAGGCATGGACAGGGACGTTACCTAAGTTTCACGGCGCATTGGGTGACTCTGCTGGCAGCTGGGAAGGATGCAGGACAAGGTGCAGTAGTGTTGGAGGTTGTTCCGCCACCACGCCTCCAAAATGCTAATGATTATGACACACCTCTCTCCTCCACCCCCTCCTCTTCTTCCTCCATGGCCTCTTCCTGTGCTTTGTCCTCGGAACAGCGGTGCTCCGTAGCCGTTCAAGGGGCTACGCAAGTATGCAGGCCAAAAAATGCCATGCGGTGCTTGAGCTGGTGTGCTTGGGGGACAGGAGCCACACTGGGGCAGAGGTTCTGTCAGCTCTGCAGGGGCAGGTTCAGAGGTGGTTGAAGCCACGCCAACTTAAGGCAGGAATGGTGGTTAGTGACAATGGCACCAACCTCCTCTATGCCCTCCGACAGGGACAAATGACCCATGTGCCCTGTTTGGCTCACGTCCTTAACTTGGTGGTGCAGCGGTTCTTGGGCAGGTACCCGGGCTTACAGGATGCCCTGAGGCAGGCCAGGAAAGTCTGTGTGCATTTCCGCCAGTCATATAATGCCAGTGCTCGGCTGACGGACCTCCAAAAGGAGTTTAACCTGCCCAAGAACCGCCTAATCTGTGACATGCCCACCAGGTGGAACTCAACGTTGGCCATGCTGCAGCGGCTGCACACACAGCAGAGGGCCATCAATGGGTACCTGTGCGACTATGGCACCAGGACAGGGTCAGGGGAGCTTGGAAGAAGAGGAGGAGGAAGATTGTGTCAGTATGGAGGTGGAGCCTGGCACTCAGCATCAGCAGCAGTCTTTAAGGGATCAGTCCCAAGAAACACATGGACTTGTACGTGGCTGGGAGGAGATGGCTGCGGACCATGTTGTCCTTAGTGACCCAGAGGACTCCGGACCGAATGCCTCAGCAAACCTACGCTGCATAGCCTCCCTGATCCTGCAAAGCCTGAGTAAGGATCCTCGTATTCGTGGTATCAAGGAGAAGGACCAATACTGGCTGGCAACCCTCATTGATCCACGTTACAAGGGTAAGGTTGCGGACCTTATCTTGCCATCGCAGAGGGAGCAGAGGATGAAACATCTTCGGGAGGCCTTGCAGAAAGGTCTGTGCAACGCGTTCCCAGAGACTGGGAGGTTAGAAAACTCCTGTTTCTGGACAACGTGTTGCTGAGGCTTCGGTCAGTCAAAGAAGGAGCGGTGGAGAAGGTGGCCGTCTGACCGATGCGTTCAGACAACTTTTTGGTCCGCAGCCCCAAGGTATGATCGGTTCCAGCAACCATCGCCAGCGTCTGTTTTACATGGTGCAGGAATACCTAGGGGCAAGATCTGACTTGGACACCTTTCCCACCGAAAATCCTCTGGGTTACTGGGTCTTGAGGATGGATCACTGGCCAGAGCTTGCACAGTATGCAATTGAGCTACTGGCCTGTCCTGCATCCAGCGTTCTTTCGGAACGCACATTCAGTGCTGCTGGAGGCTTTGTAACCGATCACAGGGTGCGTCTGTGCACCGACTCGGTCGATCGGCTGACCTTCATAAAAATGAATCAGTCTTGGATCACCACCAGCTACCAAGCACCTGATGCTGATGTAACCAAATAATTTTTTTTGAAATCTCAGATCCCTTCAAAGACTGCCTATGCTGATGCTGAGTGACTATCCCTGAGTAATTATCCTCTTCCTCCTCAATCATCACGCTGATAGCTTGTAAGAACATTTTTGGTTCTGGGCGCCACCACCAGTGCCTAAGGCCCAATTTTTCAGCCCCTGTTTAACAGGGGCGTGTAATTACAATTTTTGATGCAATACTTTGCAGCAGGGCTCGTTTCTGCGTTACAACTAGAGTATCTGTGAGAGGTTGCAGTGTTGTGGCACCAGCACCAGTGCCTAAGGCCCAATTTTTCAGCCCCTGTTTAACAGGGGCCTGTAATTACAATTTTTGATGCAATACTTTGCAGCAGGGCTCATTTCTGCGTTCCAACTAGAGTATCTGTGAGGGGTTGCAGTGTTGTGGCACCAGCACCAGTGCCTAAGGCCCAATTTTTCAGCCCCTGTTTAACAGGGGCGTGTTATTACAATTTTTGATGCAATACTTTGCAGCAGGGCTCATTTCTGCGTTCCAACTAGAGTATCTGTGAGGGGTTGCAGTGTTGTGGCACCAGCACCAGTGCCTAAGGCCTAATTTTTCAGCCCCTGTTCAACAGGGGCATGTAATTACAATTCTTGATCTAATATTTCACAGCAGGGCCCATTTCTGCACCCACCAAGAGCGAGTGAGGACTTACAGTGTTGTGGCACCACCACCACCAAAGGCCCAATTTTTCTGCCCTTGTTCAACAGGGGCATGTAATTACAATTCTTGATCTAATATTTCACAGCAGGGCCCTGTGAGGGCTTACAGTGTTGTGGCCACAACAACACCTAAGGCCCAAATTTCTGCTGAGTATTTAGGGCAGGCCCCTACTTTCAAACATCTAACTTACAAACGACTCCTACTTGCAAACGGAAGGAGACAACAGGAAGTGAGATGAAATCTACCCCTAGGAAGGGAAATTCTCTCCTGTAAGAGTTAATATGGGAAAAACATTTCTCGTTTCCACTCATGCTTTCCAATCCTTGTTCCACAAAAAACCCCAAATTTTCAAAAAACATTTGTCATTGGGACAAAAAGTGAGGTGAAATCTTCTGAAGAGGAGGAAAGACAGCAAAACAAATGTCACAGGGGTGATAACCCTTCCCTATGTTTTCCAAAAAGCTTAACCACTTGCCGACCGCCTCACGTCTATATACGTCAACAGAGCGGCACGGGCAGGCAAAATCACGTACCTGGTACGTGATTGCCTTCCCGCGGGCGGGGGGTCCGATCGGACCCCCCCCCCGGTGCCAGCGGCGGTCGGCATTTGTCTAGGAGCGATCAGAGATGAGGGGGAGCCAACCGATCGTGGCCCCCCCTCGCGATCGCTCCCAGCCAATGAGAAACATCCCCTGCCTGTGTATAGTACACACAGGCAGAGGATGTGATGTCATCTCTCCTCGGCTTGGCAGTTTCCGTTCCGACGCCGAGGAGAGAAGACATCCGAGTAAGTGTAAAACACTACACAACACAGTAGAACATGCCAGGCACACTAAACACCCCCGATCCCCCCCCGATCGCCCCCCGATCCCCCCCCAATCACCCCCCCCTGTCACAAACTGACACCAAGCTGTTTTTTTTTTTTTTTCCTGATTACTGATTGGTGTCAGTTTGTGACAGTTAGAAATGTTAGGGCAGTGAGTATTAGCCCCCTGTAGGTCTAGGATACCCCCCTAACCCCCCCTGATAAAGTTTTAACCCCTTGATCACCCCCCGTCACCAGTGTCGCTAAGCGATCATTTTTCTGATCGCTGTATTAGTGTCGCTGGTGACGCTAGTTAGTGAGGTAAATATTTAGGTTTGCCGTCAGCGTTTTATAGTGACAGGGACCCCCATATACTACCTAATAAATGTTTTAACCCCTTGATTGCCCCCTAGTTAACCCTTTCACCACTGATCACTGTATAACCGTTACGGGTGACGCTGGTTAGTTTGTTTATTTTTTATAGTGTCAGGGCACCCGCCGTTTATTACCGAATAAAGGTTTAGCCCCCCGATCGCCCGGCGGTGATATGCGTCGCCCCAGGCAGCGTCAGATTAGCGCCAGTACCGCTAACACCCACGCACGCAGCATACGCCTCCCTTAGTGGTATAGTATCTAAACGGATCAATATCTGATCCGATCAGATCTATACTAGCGTCCCCAGCAGTTTAGGGTTCCCAAAAACGCAGTGTTAGCGGGATCAGCCCAGATACCTGCTAGCACCTGCATTTTGCCCCTCCGCCCGGCTCGGCCCAGCCCACCCAAGTGCAGTATCGATCGATCACTGTCACTTACAAAACACTAAACGCATAACTGCAGCGTTCGCAGAGTCAGGCCTGATCCCTGCGATCGCTAACAGTTTTTTTGGTAGCTTTTTGGTGAAATGGCAAGCACCAGCCCCAGGCAGCGTCAGGTTAGTGCCAGTAGCGCTAACACCCATGCACTGTACACCTCCCTTAGTGGTATAGTATCTGAACGCATCAATATCTGATCCGATCAGATCTATACTAGCGTCCCCAGCAGTTTAGGGTTCCCAAAAACGCAGTGTTAGCGGGATCAGCCCAGATACCTGCTAGCACCTGCGTTTTGCCCCTCCGCCCGGCCCAGCCCAGCCCACCCAAGTGTAGTATCGATCGATCACTGTCACTTACAAAACACTAAACGCATAACTGCAGCGTTCGCAGAGTCAGGCCTGATCCCTGCGATCGCTAACAGTTTTTTTGGTAGCGTTTTGGTGAACTGGCAAGCGCCAGCGGCCTAGTACACCCCGGTCGTAGTCAAACCAGCACTGCAGTAACACTTGGTGACGTGGCGAGTCCCATAAGTGCAGTTCAAGCTGGTGAGGTGGCAAGCACAAGTAGTGTCCCGCTGCCACCAAGAAGACGAACACAGGCCCGTCGTGCCCATAGTGCCCTTCCTGCTGCATTCGCCAATCCTAATTGGGAAACCACCGCTTCTGCAGCGCCCGTACTTCCCCCATTCACATCCCCAACCAAATGCAGTCGGCTGCATGAGTGGCATTTTCTTTATGTCCTCCCGAGTACCCCTACCCAACGAACCCCCCCAAAAAACATGTTGTGTCTGCAGCAAGCGCGGATATAGGCGTGACACCCACTATTATTGTCCCTCCTGTCCTGACAATCCTGGTCTTTGCATCGGTGAATGTTTTGAACGCTACCATTCACTAGTTGAGTATTAGCGTAGGGTACAGCATTGCACAGACTAGGCACACTTTCACAGGGTCTCCCAAGATGCCATCGCATTTTGAGAGACCCGAACCTGGAACCGGTTACAGTTTAAAAGTTACAGTTACAAAAAAAAGTGTAAAAAAAAAAAACACAAACAAAAATAAAAAAAAATAAATAGTTGTCGTTTTATTGTTCTCTCTCTCTCTATTCTCTCTCTCTATGGTTCTGCTCTTTTTTACTGTATTCTATTCTGCAATGTTTTATTGTTATTATGTTTTATCATGTTTGCTTTTCAGGTATGCAATTTTTTATACTTTACTGTTCACTGTGCTTTATTGTTAACCATTTTTTTGTCTTCAGGTACGCCATTAACGACTTTGAGTGGTTATACCAGAATGATGCCTGCAGGTTTAGGTATCATCTTGGTATCATTCTTTTCAGCCAGCGGTCGTCTTTCATGTAAAAGCAATCCTAGCGGCTAATTAGCCTCTAGACTGCTTTTACAAGCAGTGGGAGGGAATGCCCCCCCCCACTGTCTTCCATGTTTTTCTCTGGCTCTCCTGTCTCAACAGGGAACCTGAGAATGCAGCCGGTGATTCAGCCAGCTGACCATAGAGCTGATCAGAGACCAGAGTGGCTCCAAACATCTCTATGGCCTAAGAAACCGGAAGCTACGAGCATTTTATGACTTAGATTTCGCCGGATGTAAACAGCGCCATTGGGAAATTGGGGAAGCATTTTTTCACACCGATCTTGGTGTGGTCAGATGCTTTGAGGGCAGAGGAGAGATCTAGGGTCTAATAGACCCCAATTTTTTCAAAAAAGAGTACCTGTCACTACCTATTGCTATCATAGGGGATATTTACATTCCCTGAGATAACAATAAAAATGATTAAAAAAAAAAAAAATGAAAGGAACAGTTTAAAAATAAGATAAAAAAGCAAAAAAATAATAAAGAAAAAAAAAAAAAAAAGCACCCCTGTCCCCCCTGCTCTCGCGCTAAGGCGAACGCAAGCGTCGGTCTGGCGTCAAATGTAAACAGCAATTGCACCATGCATGTGAGGTGTCACCGCGAACGTCAGATCGAGGGCAGTAATTTTAGCAGTAGACCTCCTCTGTAAATCTTAAGTGGTAACCTGTAAAGGCTTTTAAAGGCTTTTAAAAATGTATTAATTTTGTTGCCACTGCACGTTTGTGCGCAATTTTAAAGCATGTCATGTTTGGTATCCATGTACTCGGCCTAAGATCATCTTTTTTATTTCATCAAACATTTGGGCAATATAGTGTGTTTTAGTGCATTAAAATTTTAAAAAGTGTGTTTTTTCCCCAAAAAATGCGTTTGAAAAATCGCTGCGCAAATACTGTGTGAAAAAAAAAAATGAAACACCCACCATTTTAATCTGTAGGGCATTTGCTTTAAAAAAATATATAATGTTTGGGGGTTCAAAATAATTTTCTTGCAAAAAAAAATAATTTTTTCATGTAATCAAAAAGTGTCAGAAAGGGCTTTGTATTCAAGTGGTTAGAAAAGTGAGTGATGTGTGACATAAGCTTCTAAATGTTGTGCATAAAATGCCAAGACAGTTCAAAACCCCCCCAAATGACCCCATTTTGGAAAGTAGACACCCCAAGCTATTTGCTGAGAGGCATGTCGAGTCCATGGAATATTTTATATTGTGACACAAGTTGCAGGAAAGAGACAAATTTTTTTTTTTTTTTGCACAAAGTTGTCACTAAATGAGATATTGCTCAAACATGCCATGGGGATATGTGAAATTACACCCCAAAATAAATTCTGTTGCTTCTCCTGAGTATGGGGATACCACATGTGTGGGACTTTTTGGGAGCCTAGCCGTGCACGGGTCCCCGAAATCCAAGCACCGCCTTCAGGCTTTCTAAGGGCGTAAATTTTTGAATTCACTCTTCACTGCCTATCACAGTTTCGGAGGCCATGGAATGCCCAGGTGGCACAAAACCCCCCCAAATGACCCCATTTTGGAAAGTAGACACCCCAAGCTATTTGCTGAGAGGTATAGTGAGTATTTTGCAGACCTCACTTTTTGTCACAAAGTTTTGAAAATTGAAAAAAGAAAAAAAAAAAAAAATTTTCTGGTCTCTTCTTCATTTTTTCTTCATTTTCAAAAACAAATGAGAGCTGCAAAATACTCACCATGCATCTCAGCAAATAGCTTGGGGTGTCTACTTTCCAAAATGGGGTCATTTGGGGGGGGGTTTGTGCCATCATGGCATTTTATGGCCTTCAAAACTGTGATAGGCAACGAGGAGTGAAATCAAAAATTTATGCCCTTAGAAATCCTGAAGGCGGTGCTTGGTTTTTGGGGCCCCGTACGCGGCTAGGCTCCCAAAAAGTCCCACACATGTGGTATCCCCGTACTCAGGAGAAGCAGCTGAATGTATTTTGGGGTGCAATTCCACATATGCCCATGGCCTGTGTGAGCAATATATCATTTAGTGACAACTTTTTGTAAATTTTTTTTTTTTTTTTGTCATTATTCATTTACTTGGGACAAAAAAAATAAATATTGAATGGGCTCAACATGCCTCTCAGCAATTTCCTTGGGGTGTCTACTTTCCAAAATGGGGTCATTTGGGGGGGTTTGTACTGCCCTGCCATTTTAGCACCTCAAGAAATGACATAGGCAGTCATAAACTAAAAGCTGTGCAAATTCCAGAAAATGTACCCTACTTTGTAGACGCTATAACTTTTGCGCAAACCAATAAATATACGCTTATTGACATTTTTTTTACCAAAGACATGTGGCCGAATACATTTTGGCCTAAATGTATGACTAAAATTGAGTTTATTGGATTTTTTTTATAACAAAAAGTAGAAAATATCATTTTTTTTCAAAATTTTCGGTCTTTTTCCGTTTATAGCGCAAAAAATAAAAACGGCAGAGGTGATCAAATACCATCAAAAGAAAGCTCTATTTGTGGGAAGAAAAGGACGCAAATTTCGTTTGGGTACAGCATTGCATGACCGCGCAATTAGCAGTTAAAGCGACGCAGTGCCGAATTGTAAAAAGTGCTCTGGTCAGGAAGGGGGTAAAACCTTCCGGGGCTGAAGTGGTTAAAAAAGATTTTTTGGCTGGAGCTAAACACGTTAAAAATGTACCCGTTAAAAATTACAAACAGATTCTACTTAACAACAAACCTACAGTCCCTGTCTTGTTTGCACCGCCTGTATACTGCTGTTCAGAGTATATATTGCCTGGTGGCCCCACACCTTTCCTTATTTTAATTTGGGTGCGGGGTTCCCCTTAATATCCATACAAGACCCAAAGGGCCTGGTAATGGTCTGGGGGGTACCCATGCCGTTTGTCTCACTGATTTTCATCCATATTGCCAGGACCCGACATTACATTAAACCCGCAAGCAGTTTTAAATGAGATTTTTTCCTTTAAAAATGACATTTTGTGCGGGGACTGTTCTAAACACGGGAAACACGTGCCACTTTACAGGCATACTATAGACACACCCCAGGTACGATATTTAAAGGAATATTTCACTTTTTTTTTTTTTTTACTTTAAGCATCATTAAAATCACTGCTCCCGAAAAAACTGACGTTTTTAAAAGTTTTGTTTGCATCGATACAAGTCCCCTGGGGTAGGACCCGGGTCCCCAAACCCTTTTTAGGACAATACCATGCAAATTAGCCTTTAAAATTAGCACTTTTGATTTCGAACGTTCGAGTCCCATAGACGTCAATGGGGTTCTAACGTTCGTGCGAATTTTCGGTCCGTTCGCAGGTTCTGGTGCGAACCGAACCGGGGGGTGTTCGGCTCATCCCTACGTATGATGCATGCATATTCTTAGTCCCAAGTGCATAACATTACATTTGTCAACATTAAACCTCATTTGCCACTATTTGCCCAATTAGACAGTGCATTGAGGTTGGCTTGTAAATTGGAGACATCCAGTAAAGATGTTATTCCACTGCATAGCTTGGTATCATCTGCAAAGACAGAAATAGTACTTTTAATCCCAGCAGTGAACTTTGGGGTACACCACTGATGAGCTTAGAGAGGACAGGAGAGGCAGCGGATGATGGAGGCACGTAAACTAACCACGCCAGATTTTTTTTTTTTAGGGTAACAAACACTTTAATCCAGTTTGTAATAAGGCTGTAACATAACAAAATGTGTAAAAAGGGAAGCGCTGTGAATACTTTCCTGATGCCCTGTAACACCGGCCACCCAAGGGGCACAATGCCTGGGTCCTGATACTGCAAGGGAAGCTTTCCCTCAGCTCTGACAGAACATGACACAAGTTCAGGGGGATCCTGGGAGGAGCCCCCTTGCTACATCTGAGGCCTAGTAAGTTCAGGGAGGGAGGGAAGTAAATTGTTCTGGGGGCAATAATGGCCTGGGGCAAGGGAAGCAAGATTTGTGCTGGGTGCAGAGATTTGTGTGTGTGTGTGTGTGTGTACTGTATATTATGACTTATCTCTGTACAAAGTTTTACTTCACCACTCTCATTCCCACATGGTACAACAGTCATTTCAAATCTTATTGTACTTAATGAATAAAACCATGTGGGATGATATTTAGGTTTGTTTACTCCTTTATGTGCCTTAAAAAGTTCCAATCACAACTATCCTTTTTTTCTTCTTTTCTTTTTTCTATATGGCGATATTGGCACTCAGCAGCATGAACCTATCCTAACTTGCAAGGTTACTAGACTAGGGGGAAAAAATGCTACTTTTGGAGGAAGATGGGGGATTCATGCTGAAAGAGGAATGTGGGGAGTGTGTTGCTTGCGGGGGGGGGGGGATTTTGTACTCTCCTGACCCCTGAATTACACACCCCTTCGCTCTGAACATTCTTAAAGTAACCTTTACACTCAAGCAGATATTGCCTCACCTCCAACCCTTCTCCCCTTTTTAATCTTTTTTACTTTTTTTAGTGAGAACCCTCTGGCCTGCCCCTCTGTGCACGTCACTCGCCTAGGTGAATGACTTTCACTTTGACCACTCTGCCTCCTGCTGGGATATGTACGTCACATATCCCAGGAGGCATAGTCCTTGATTAGGAAAGAAGGACGGGGCCAGATGGAGTGTCATCAGGAAGACGTTGGCAACTTACTGGTGATGTATTGAAGAAGATGGCGGTGCGGGACCAATGAAGGTGGGGATAGAAAATAAGCTGATCTCAGTAGGACAACGCTGAATCCACTGGGCAGGTAAGTACCTTAAATGTGTAGGACGTGCAACCAGGTATGCAGGGCTGCAAAAAAAAGGGAGGAGGGAGAGTGAAGATCCGCTTTGACAATTATTGTGTTAAGGTTTATACATACCTGTTTATGAGGCTCATGCTTGACACAATAATTAAAGAATATTTAATGGGTACAAGGAGGCTTTAAGAGAAGGATAACTAGGTTGCTAAACCAGTGATTGGAATAGTTTACACATCCCTGTGTGATTATGCAGTTTCTGGTCTAGAAACTCTAATGGCCTGTACACACGGTCTGATTTTCCGATGGAAAATGTGTGATAGGACCTTGTTGTCGGAAATTCCGACCGTGTGTAGGCTCCATCACACATTTTCCATCGGATTTTCCAACACACAAAGTTTGAGAGCAGGATATAAAATTTTCCGACAACAAAATCCGTTGTCGGAAATTCCGATCGTGTGTACACAAATCCGACGGACAAAGTGCCACGCATGCTCAGAATAAATAAAGAGATGAAAGCTATTGGCCACTGCCCCGTTTATAGTCCAGACGTACGTGTTTTACGTCACCCCGTTCAGAACGATCGGATTTTCCGACAAGTTTGTGTGACCGTGTGTATGCAAGACAAGTTTGAGCCAACATCCGTCGGAAAAAATCCTAGGATTTTGTTGCTGGAATGTCCGAACAAAGTCTGACCGTGTGTACGGGGCAT
This sequence comes from Aquarana catesbeiana, assembly GCF_042186555.1. Taxonomy (NCBI): domain Eukaryota; kingdom Metazoa; phylum Chordata; class Amphibia; order Anura; family Ranidae; genus Aquarana; species Aquarana catesbeiana. Next base: position 858,572,541 of record NC_133324.1, read on the forward strand.
AAACCATTACACAAAAAGGCCTAGTTACTGCCATAGTGTACTAGAGAGATGCTTATATAAAGCTCCCACACTTAAATTACCTATTGACACATGGTTCCAGCAGTCCATTGCCTTGTTTTCATATCAAGTTGATGCTTCACTGACTGTATTATAGGAACAGAGGATCTGAGTCAGTGGCATTGACTACCCCTTAAAACCACATCACAGTCTGTGTTTGGGAGGTTTCTCAACCAGGGTTCCTCCAGATGTTGCTAGGGGTTTCTTGAGCAATGAGCAATTTCTGCCTCTCAGTTAAGTTTCCACTGACACCAATCATCATTTTAGCTATCTGTAAGGGGGTAATTCTTCCCGATGTCCAAGAGTGTTCCCCACTGACCATCGCACTAATGTATCATGAATTCTGGATATAGTCATTTTAAAAGGGGTACCCTGAGCCAGGAAATGTTTTTCAAGGGTTCTTCTGTGTTGAAAGGGTTGAGAAAGGAATATCCACCACCAAAGAAGATAAAGCTCTTACCGAAACATATTGACTCAGATACCGTAGAACTGAGTCAATAACGCTTATATACAGTAGATTAGGACTATGGCAGTTAGAAGGCAGCTCTGAGGGTCTCACATCTCAACCTCACGGCGGGATCACCACTCACCATTTTTATGTTGATTACTTAGTGTTTTCCAAAGCTGAGCCACAGCTTGCACATCTGTCTGGGACAAACAGTTTCAGAATTTCTGGACCAACCACTGCATCAGGCAGATGTTTCTCAACTTCTAAGCACTCCTTCTGATTTGCAAAGCTGCACAAGGCCCTTTGTTTATTAGCAGACACACAAGGTATGGCTCTGGTGTCAGGAATGCATCCACTCTGACTTGGATTTACCCAGAGACTGAACCTGCACAAGAGTCTCACCTCTGAGACATGAGACCCACAGAGCTGCCTTCAACTACCATACTCCTGATCTACATAAGCATTATTGACTGCTACGGTATCTGAGTTCATACATTCTGTTAAGCGCATTATCTCCTTTGGTGGTGGATATTCACATATGGGTGATTGATACATGGATTGTTTTTGCTGTCATCCATAATCATTGTGATTGCACCAGGATTCTTCTTTTTTTTTCAGAATCCCTTCACTATATGAACGGGACTTTCTAAATAACATATTTTTTTGCACATTGCACTTTATGATTTATACTGAGATATACATTTGTGAGATCTATTAAGTGTTTTTCACCTCACTAGTCTTCTTAGCGCTGCACTTTTATAATAACTATTTAGTAACTTGCATGGCTCTCTGCTCTTTCTTCACACATGTCCCAAAAAAGTACAGTGGTACACACTAGCTGAATATAAGGCGGTATCGGCCGGTTGAACAGAAACTGGCTGACATTCAGCTTGTGTGTATATCAGCCTGTCCGACAGAAGCCAGCTAATAGGTCAGCTCCTGTCGAATGGGCATACTGGATAACCAGCATCAGATCAGCATCTGATCAGCACTGGCAGCTAAATGCTGCAAACGCTGACTGGTGTGTTCTGGTGGGGGGGGGGCAGTTCCGCTGTCAGAACCCAATAGCTTTGCGGGGAGACCACTGTACTAATATCACATAGTATAGCAAGCCCCTCCTGAGCTCTTTGGTTTTTATTTGTTTAGCCCACCAGGTTGAACCTATGCTACAAGCACTTTTGAAGGGCATGTGACTTATTCCCCTTCCAGCTCTGGTGCTTGGCAATTAGCTGCTGAGACATCCAGTTCTGGAACAGAGGGAGAATTCTCAGCCATGTGTAAGGTGAAATCTGATCAGGACTTGCTCTCCCTTGCTCTTAGATCAGTCCTAAATCCGAATGTGGCAAATGATGCTCTCAGCCTCACTTTGCATAAAGATTTGTCATCCTGGCTGACAGCAATCTAAAAATCAGTAGGCTGAGAGTGATTGTCACTTGGGAAGTAACTCAATGGTTAACCCTCTACATACATACAAATGGTAGTTGCCACCACGTGTTTTAACAGAAACACACACCATTTACTGCATCTGCTGAAACAATTCTGACCTTTAAAAATGTCTGAGAAAAAGAACAATACCATTACAAAACAGACAATAAGCAACAATAAAATAAATATAATTAAAAGTAAAAAATACTTAGCAAAGTGTGCATGGTCTGTGGTATCCAAAACATTTTAGACAAGTCCAATCTGATGTAATAAGGTCATTGGTTCTCATTAATAACCCTCAGCAATTATTTATCATTTCAATGCTAAGAGTGCTGCAGCTGCCATTTGCAGCAGCTTTTTAACCCCCCCCCCCCCGAGGGTGTTTACACCCACATAACCAATCAAAGGGTCTGAGGGTGTGCAGTAGGGTATTGAAGTGATTTATGATATTTCAGTGGACACTCCCATAAGACCAAATTTTCTAAATACATTAATATCTTCATATGACAATTTACAGTCTGACAACCAATATATTATTGCAAAGAACAAAATCATGATTTAATAGATACCAAATATTATATAACTGGGATTCACACATTGCGTAGGAGATGCAATGTGACCAATCCGTCTTCTGGACATTATAACTTTCATGACTGGTGCCCACTAACTAGATGTTATTTTCTTAGACATTTAGATAGACACATGCTATGAATGTAGTGTTACCATATCAGGATTTATGGAAAATAAATAGATTTTGGTCTTGGTAGTTAAAAAAATACAAAATGCAAGGATATGTATTTCTTTGAATCCATCACTGAATATGTTAATGACTATATTATGATAGGGCTTAAGTAAAGGTCTCTGGCCTTCCAGGCTCTGGCATAATGCTGTTTATGACAGCCATTTAGTAATTAGCAAAAAACAAAACCCCCAAAAACTGGGTGAAACTAGCGCTATAATATTAAGGTCTAAGATTACCAAATTAGATCATTTGCAGCTGAAATATCCATGGAGACTGGACTACTAGAAATATAAAATGTTTTTTGGTTCCAGGACTGTCTGGATCTCATTTACATATATTAGACTTTCACCAGGTTAATAGAGACTAACAAGTGTAGACTTGTTTTTTTGTGTCGATCATTTAGTCATTTATGACTGAACTTATTAACAGGCTGTGCAGATCCTGACTGAACAGGATTTATGATACTGCTAGAAATCTTACAACATCTTGCTAACGGTCTGCTCTGTATCTGAAGATGACCATAGTTGCCAACATTGTAAAAAAAAAAATGTGGGACACTTTTGTGGCTGTAGGTGGAGCCGTAAAGTAATTAGGGGGCGGGGCATTTGTTTGTAGGTGTGGTTTAGGAAAAATATACAAGTGCGGCGCGCTAAGACCGCCGCTGCGAAAAACGGGCGTGGTTTACGCGGCATAGTGGGCGTTGCTTAAATGGGCATGGCTCAAGAGGGTGTGGTTAGAGTCTGAGATGAATGAGGGATGGAGAGGGAAAGGGGGAGAGGGAAAGGGGGAGAGGGGGAGAGGGGGAAAGGGGGAGAGGGAAATGACGGGACAGCAGCCCCAGATCCTACACAATAAAAATATGTGTATTCTAGAAAGTTTAACAATCAGCAGATAAAGATACTCCAAGCACCTGGTGTTAGCACTTCAATCATCCCGGCACCATGGTTGTTATGGTGTCAGGATGATTGAAGTGCATTATTTCTATTATTACATTGTAATATAAAATGAAATCATTCAACTCACCATAATGCAGAATCAGTGGGATCCCTGAGCTTGTCACTAGCCACGTCGCCTGCCACCAGCCGTCCGTCCTTGCGTCAGATGTCCCAGCAGAGTCCGTCCTTGCATCAGGTGTCCCAGCAGAGTCCGTCCTTGCATCAGGTGTCCCAGCAGAGTACGTCCCTGCATCAGGTGTCCCAGTAGAGTCCGTCCTTGCATCAGGTGCCCCCAGCGGAGCCCCCCTTACATCAGATGTCCCCAGCGGAGCCCCCCCTCACACCAGGAGTCCCCAGCGGAGCCCCCCTCACACCAGGAGTCCCCGGCGGAGCCCCCCTCACACCAGGAGTCCCCGGCGGAGCCCCCCTCACACCAGGAGTCCCCGGCGGAGCCCCCCTCACACCAGGAGTCCCCGGCGGAGCCCCCCTCACACCAGGAGTCCCCGGCGGAGCCCCCCTCACACCAGGAGTCCCCGGCGGAGCCCCCCTCACACCAGGAGTCCCTGAAGGAGCCCCCCTCACACCAGGAGTCCCCGGCGGAGCCCCCCCTCACATCAGGTGTCCCCAGCGGAGCTCCCCCTCACATCAGGTGTCCCCGGCAGAGCCCCCCTCACATCAGGAGTCCCCAGCGGAGCCCCACCTCACATCAGGTGTCCCCAGTGGAGCCCCCCCTCACATCAGGTGTCCCCAGCGGAGCCCCCTCACATCAGGAGTCCCGAGCAGAGCCCCCCATCACATCAGGTGTCCCCAGCGGTGCTCCCCCTCACATCAGGTGTCCCTGGCAGAGCCCCCCCTCACATCAGGTGTCCCCGGCAGAGCCCCCCTCACATCAGGTGTCTCCAGTGGAGCCCCCCCTCACATCAGGTGTCCCCAGTGGAGCCCCCCTCACATTAGGTGTCCCCAGTGGAGCCCCCCTGGCATTAGGTGTCCCCAGTGGAGCCCCCCCTCACATCAGGTGTCCCCGGCGGAGCCCCCCCTCACATCAGGTGTCCCCAGTGGAGCCCCCCTTACATCAGATGTCCCCAGTGGAGCCCCCCTTACATCAGATGTCCCCAGTGGTGCCCCCCTTACATCAGATTCCCACAGCGGTGCGCCCCCCCACCTCAGAGGTGTCCTAGTGTAGTAGTGTCCGCCGGCCGCATGGCTAGAACCCCCGCCCTTTTCCATAACAGACTGGCAGCGGGGCGGGGGCTAGGCGGGGCGAGGCGGAGCAGGGCAGAGGGTGGGCGGCGACGCAGGAGCTCTGTCTAGCCCCCCCAGCCATCTTCCTGATCTTCTTTAAAATGGCGGCTGGAGGAGACAATGTCTCCGCCGGCCGCGGACCTCTAGCGGCGACGGCGAAAATCGTGAAGAACCGGATTTCTCGGGACATTTACCGGGACACCACAAATTCGGGAATGGAGTCTAAGTCCCAGGAATGTCCCGGGAAATCCGGGACAGTTGGCAACTATGGATGACTTGTGAATTTTGGAGAGATGAGAGATCAGCAATTGCATGCAATGCCAAGCTGCAGCTAGGACAGTAAAATATTAGCATGCATTTAAAAGGACATTTACTCAAGAGATAAAACTATAATTCTACCACTATACAATACTCTAGTTTGGACACATTGGAGTTGATTTACTAAAGGCCAATATAATTTGCAAAGTGCAGTTGCACTTTGCAAGTGCAATTGCTCCAGAGCTTAGTAAATAAGATAAAGCTTCACTTTGCTATGAATACCCAATCATATGCATGGAACATAAAAAAAAAAACAGAATTTTTGCTTGCACATGATTGGATGATGCAAGTCAGCAGAGCTCCCCCTCATTTACCACACTCTGGAGCAATTGCACTTGCAAAATGCACAGTGTATTTGACTTTAGTAAATCAACCCCATTGAGTATGCTGTCCAGTTGGGGTCTTCGGACAGCAGAAAGGATGTACTGGAACTGGAGAGAGTCCAAAGAAGAGCAACAAAACTAATAAGAGGGCTGGAGTATCTGTTATGAAGAACAATAAACATTTAGCTTATTATCCCTGGAGAAGAGATGCTTAAGAGGGGATATGATAGCAATATACAAATATCTTAATGGTGATTCCAGCATTTGAAGGAAACTATTCAGTCTTGGGTCACTCAAGAAGACAACTGGCCACTCAATGAAGTTGGATGAGATATGATTTGACCTTAAACTGCATAAGGGTTTTTATTTACTGTTAGAGCGGTAAGGATGTGGAACTCCCTTCCACAATCAGTGGTTTCAGTGGGAAGTGCTAATTTCAAGAAAACTCTCAGATGAGCATCTTTTTGAACACAATATACAGGGATATGGGAGGTGGTAGAGACATATTACCTACACACACCCACGCAGTTTGAACTGGATGGACTGGTGTCTTTATTCAACCTTACCTACTATGTAACTATGAGGGTTGCACTGTGTTCTGTTAGAATTCCCATTCTCTCCACTTAGTTTGGGGTTTATCAGATTCCATTATCATGGAAGTATGTGCAGCTGGTCAGGCAATAGTAAGGTTTTACTGTAAAGGTTCTGCCTCCACCTATCAGTGCGGGTTTAATCATCCCTGCTTAGTTTTTGGAGCAAACGGGGGTGGTGTATGGACTCATAGCTTAATAACGTTTATTATGGGATTGTATTCTACAGTGCAACCTCCATTTTTTCATGTGTATGGTGTGATGTCCAGGCTGGGAATAAGCCATGGTGAGAACCAGAATCTGGTACCATGGAAACCAAATTCAGAAGAAACCAAGAGGGAAGCTACAAGATATGCATTCAATGTTTCCAAACATACTGTAGCTCACCTCTAGCATGGATGGATTTGCAAAAGACAACCCATAATGCCTGTAACATCACAGCCACATTATCAATCCTATTATGGAAAAAAAATATATACGTTCATTCCCTACTGCCTCTAACAATGCAGTGTTTGGGGCCTAAATGACCATCGTTCAAAAAGTCAACATCAGGAAGTATAAGCAGAAAAACAAACGAACACGTATACATACAGAATAGTAATGTAACCAACATCTGCATATACTGTAAATACTAACAGAAAAACATGGAACAAAATTCCCAAGTCTAGAATTGACTGATTCCCTGAAAGAACAACCATGATCTTTCAAAAAGATGGTGTTTATTTTCAAATAGGACTCTATAAATCAGACATAAAGGTATTTTCTTCCCCCTCCGTGAGGAAGATTGTGTCATTTGACATCTGTGAAGACAAAGGAGCCACATTCAGCTGAGGAACGGGTGGCATCCTGGCATGTCTGTGATGTAATCAGAGCTTCTACATCACACCAGTGTGTCATTCATTGTGTGCCTTCACCAACGCTGTGCTAGATTGATGCTTCTGCCAAGGATAGCGCTGATTATAGAACAGATTTCCCTGTATATAAAGCCATTTTTAATTCACTGTCTACAGCTGCCAGCCTGCAGGGATAATTCCTTTTAGCGGAATAGTATAGATTATTACAGGGAAATTACATTTGCATAAAAGCATTTTGTCTTGCTTTGTATGTCAGATCTAACCAATGAATGTTGTCACTTAGTTTTGTGAAATAAACAGCATTCATGGAGTCACTTAACATATATATCAGTATGAAATATATCAGTAAATGTAATGACCCTGTGGGGAGTAGGATTCCGCTGTGTTTGCACCATTAAAAAAAGAGTTTAAATTTAGCATTGTCATTGTAAAACAATTTCAAAAACTATTTTTTCTCCAACATTATGGAAATCTATTATTTGACAAAGTATTTGTAATGTCATATTAAGGATTATTTCCAAATCAGTTAATTTTATGGATCAAGTTTTATTAATCATTGAAATTGATATTTCCCTGTTTCTATGGTGTATATCAGTTTTGACAATTTGTCCTGTTTTATTTACCTGTTTAGATCAATTTCTCTGCTCATTTCTTCTGTTTTGTCATTTGATTGACTTTTCAAAAGATTTTTTGATATATACTCATACACACAGGGCATTAAAAATGCCACTTTTAGAGGTGTTTTCCTTTTTTTTCTGCCTCTAAACACCCCTCTCTGTTAGCCTATGGCATGGGTGCTCAACCTGTGGCCCTCCAGCTGTTGCAGAACTACAAGTCCCATCAGCCTTGCAATGCCTCATGGAATTTCTGCAACAGATGGAGGGCCACAGGTTGAGCACCCATGGCCTATGAGGTTGATTTATTAAAGGCAAATAGGCTCTGAAAGTGCAGTTGCTCCAGAGCTTAGTAAATGAGCAGACTTCCAACATCCAATCATGTGCAAGCAAAATGCTGTTTTTTTTTTAATTTTCCTTGCATGTGATTGGGTACTCTTTACAAAGTGAAGCTTTGTCTCATTTACTAAGCTCTGGCGAAACAGCACATTCAGAGAGCAAATACACATGTCTTTAGTAAATCAAACCTTATCTATCCATTGCACACATAGGCATTTACAGGTGTTTTGAAGCAGAAAAAACCACGGCCAACACATTCAGGAGAGTGTGTTTTGCCACAAAAAAAGCTGATGTACCTAAACACATGTAAATGCATCTAAACACACTTTAGTTCTAGACACGTTTAGCGCTTGGGCATTCATTGATTGCACTGGCCATAATAAAATAATATTCTGGCCAATGGAATGAATGGAGGCCCAAGCACTTGATGTGCCTAATAGGGATGAGCCGAACACCCCCCGGTTCGGTTCGCACCAGAACCCGCGAACGGACCGAAAGTTCGCACGAACGTTAGAACCCCATTGACGTCTATGGGACTCGAACGTTCGAAATCAAAAGTGCTCATTTTAAAGGCTAATTTGCATGGCATTGTCCTAAAAAGGGTTTGGGGACCCGGGTCCTACCCCAGGGGACATGTATCAATGCAAAAAAAACTTTTAAAAATGGCTGTTTTTTCGGGAGCAGTGATTTTAATGATGCTTAAAGTAAAAAAAAAAAAAGTGAAATATTCCTTTAAATATCGTACCTGGGGGGTGTCTATAGTATGCCTGTAAAGTGACGCGTGTTTCCCATGTTTAGAACAGTCCCTGCACCAAATGTCATTTTTAAAGGAAAAAATCTCATTTAAAACTGCTTGCGGGTTTAATGTCATGTCGGGTCATGGCAATATGGATGAAAATCAGTGAGACAAACGACATGGGTACCCCCCAGTCCATTACCAGGCCCTTTGGGTCTTGTATGGATATTAAGGGGAACCCCGCACCCAAATTAAAATAAGGAAAGGTGTGGGGCCACCAGGCCCTATATACTCTGAACAGCAGTATACAGGCGGTGCAAACAAGACAGGGACTGTAGGTTTGTTGTTAAGTAGAATCTGTTTGTAATTTTGAACATTTTTAACGTGTTTAGCTCCAGCCAAAAAATCTTTTCTAAGCTTTTTGGAAAACATAGGGAAGGGTTATCACCCCTGTGACATTTGTTTTGCTGTCTTTCCTCCTCTTCAGAAGATTTCACCTCACTTTTTTGTCCCAATGAAAAATGTTTTTTGAAAATTTGGGTTTTTTTGTGGAACAAGGATTGGAAAGCATCAGTGGAAAGGAGAAATTGTTTTCCCATATTAACTCTTACAGGAGAGAATTTCCCTTCCTAGGGGTAGATTTCATCTCACTTCCTGTTGTCTCCTTCCGTTTGCAAGTAGGAGTCGTTTGTAAGTTAGATGTTTGAAAGTAGGGTCCTGCCCTATATACTCAGCAGAAATTTGGGCCTTAGGTGTTGCTGTGGCCACAACACTGTAAGCCCTCACAGGGCCCTGCTGTGAAATATTAGATCAAGAATTGTAATTACATGCCCCTGTTGAACAGGAGCTGAAAAATTAGGCCTTAGGCACTGGTGCTGGTGCCACAACACTGCAACCCCTCACAGACACTCTAGTTGGAACGCAGGAACGAGCCCTGCTGCAAAGTATTGCTTCAAAAATTGTAATTACACGCCCCTGTTAGACAGGGGCAGAAAAATTGGGCCTTAGGCACTGGTGCTGGTGCCACAACACTGCAACCCCTCACAGACACTCTAGTTGGAACGCAGGAACGAGCCCTGCTGCAAAGTATTGCATCAAAAATTGTAATTACACGCCCCTGTTAGACAGGGGCAGAAAAATTGGGCCTTAGGCACTGGTGCTGGTGCCACAACACTGCAACCCCTCACAGACACTCTAGTTGGAACGCAGGAACGAGCCCTGCTGCAAAGTATTGCATCAAAAATTGTAATTACACGCCCCTGTTAGACAGGGGCAGAAAAATTGGGCCTTAGGCACTGGTGCTGGTGCCACAACACTGCAACCCCTCACAGACACTCTAGTTGGAATGCAGGAACGAGCCCTGCTGCAAAGTATTACATCAAAAATTGTAATTACACGCCCCTGTTAAACAGGGGCTGAAAAATTGTGCCTTAGGCACTGGTGGTGGCGCCCAGAACCAAAAATGTTCTTACAAGCTATCAGCGTGATGATTGAATGTAAATAGTCTAGCTGCCTGACCGTGGTACTAATAGGATCAAATAGAACACCTGTAATTTTCTTCAGGTAGCTTTATATACTGTAACCAGACAAGCCTGCCTGTCAGTAGGAAGATAACAGGAACGGATCTAGCTGAACACTGTGAGCAGGACGCACTGCACTAAATGTAAATAGTCTAGAAGATAACAGGAACGGATCTAGCTGAACACTGTGAGCAGGACGCACTGCACTAAATGTAAATAGTCTAGAAGATAACAGGAACGGATCTAGCTGAACACTGTGAGCAGGACGCACTGCACTAAATGTAAATAGTCTAGAAGATAACAGGAACGGATCTAGCTGAACACTGTGAGCAGGACGCACTGCACTAAATGTAAATAGCAGGAACGGCTCTAGCTGAACACTGTGAGCAGGACGCACTGCACTAAATGTAAATAGCAGGAACGGATCTAGCTGAACACTGTGAGCAGGACGCACTGCACTAAATGTAAATAACAGGAACGGATCTAGCTGAACACTGTGAGCAGGACGCACTGCACTAAATGTAAATAGCAGGAACGGATCTAGCTGAACACTGTGAGCAGGACGCACTGCACTAAATGTAAATAGCAGGAACGGATCTAGCTGAACACTGTGAGCAGGACGCACTGCACTAAATGTAAATAGCAGGAACGGATCTAGCTGAACACTGTGAGCAGGACGCACTGCACTAAATGTAAATAGCAGGAACGGATCTAGCTGAACACTGTGAGCAGGACGCACTGCACTAAATGTAAATAACAGGAACGGATCTAGCTGAACACTGTGAGCAGGATGCACTGCACTAAATGTAAATAGCAGGAACGGATCTAGCTGAACACTGTGAGCAGGACGCACTGCACTAAATGTAAATAGCAGGAACGGATCTAGCTGAACACTGTGAGCAGGACGCACTGCACTAAATGTAAATTGCAGGAACGGATCTAGCTGAACACTGTGAGCAGGACGCACTGCACTAAATGTAAATAGTCTAGAAGATAACAGGAACGGATCTAGCTGAACACTGTGAGCAGGACGCACTGCACTAAATGTAAATAGCAGGAACGGATCTAGCTGAACACTGTGAGCAGGACGCACTGCATTAAATGTAAATAGTCTAGATAGAAGATAACAGGAACGGATCTAGCTAAACTGAATACAGTGTATATATATATATGCAACACCTGGGATGCATATATATACACAATACACTGTAAGTGCAGCTAACTGACTGACTGTTCTGCCTAATCTATCTAACTCAAATCAAATGACACTGTCTCTCTCTCTCTCTATCTCTCAGCACACCGGAACACACACTACACAGGGCCGCCGTGCAGGCGGCCTTATATAGTGTGGGGTGTGTACTAAATCCCCTGAGCCATAATTGGCCAAAGCCACCCTGGCTTTGGCCAATTACAGCTCTCTCTACTGACGGCGCTGTGATTGGCCAAGCATGCGGGTCATAGTGCATGCTTGGCCAATCATCAGCCAGCAATGCACTGCGATGCCGCAGTGAATTATGGGCCGTGACGCGCCACACGAATTTAGCGCGAACGGCCCATATCGTTCGCAATTCGGCGAACGGGCGAACAGCCGATGTTCGAGTCGAACATGGGTTCGACTCGAACACGAAGCTCATCCCTAGTGCCTAAATGTGTTTGCAAAACGCGGCTTTAGGTGTGTTTTCAATGCTGCTTTTTCCTCCCCTTGACCATAGGAGTCCAAGGGAGAATGTATGCTACCATTGGCTGTATGTAATCAATTGTTTTCACTGAAGAGAGGTGAAGGAAGTTTTCATAAGATGGCATAATGCACATTATGACAGACTTACCTTCTAGTATGACCGGACTGTGTCCCACATTGCCGATTTGTCTTTACCACTACCATCTTCTTCTGTGCTTTTTCTGCAACCAAAGTATTCTCTCTTAGACCATTGGGTGGCCTGTGCATGGGTACTGAAATTATCCCGCCACTCGGCTCCATTCTACACTCTGTACTGCAGAAGTAAAATTGATACCTCCTAGCAAATTTTAAAAATCTTTTGTACTGCTTGGACCCTCTTGCTGCCATACCATTTTTTGCCGTTTTTTGCTTACATGTTTTAAAACACCATTAAAGGTCTGAAGATTGCATAAAACCCCCCCAAAAATACTATATATTTTCTGAACGCAGACACCCAGAGTTCTGGGGGCCCAAATGGCCTACAGGTATGACAATAAAATTAATGATAAGCTGCATAGTTTTTTTAATATCAACTGGTGTCCCATAGCTGCATAGGCTATTTTTTGGAACGTCGCCTTTAAAGCAGCACTAGAGTCCAAAATACCTCTGGTTCAACAGTCCAATGCCTGCGAGGTTCCTCACTGATGCCGGCATTGCTTTTTCCGAGTGGCAGTCTTCTGCCATCTTGATTGGCTGGTGTGGGATGTGTCATTCCTGCGAGCGTGCGGGAGAGCAGTCAAGCCAAAAACACAGATCACTGTGCGGATTTGCAGGTCATTGTATATTCTACAGGAGTCTGTGAGCAGGAAGGTAGGTTTATTTTATTGCAAAACCCACCAATTTATTCTCTAGGTCCTCTGCTTTAAAAATATATAATTTTTGGAAGTTCTAAGAAATTTTCTAGAAAAAAATACTGATTGTTACATACAAACAAAAAGTGCAAGAAAAAGCCTTGGGGTCGAGTGGTTAAAGCAGAGTCTAATCAGCATAAGTCAATTTCAGGTGGAATTCTTTGCAGTTGAATCCCCAAGGGTGCCCCCAAAATGATGCAGCAGTTTTTCCATTTGTAATTCTATGTGGAGCAAGGCCTTGAACCCTCCCGTTGTATTTATGGAACCCCAGCAAGGGGGCAGGGCCGTGGATACCCGGGAAACAAAACAATTAGTTGCTATCTACACATTGCATTACAATGCACAGTAGAATAGAACTATATAATCGTTGTTCAAATTATAAACATAAGCAACAGGAAGTTCACATTATACACATCAATAACAGCAATGCAAAAACAAAGCAAACTTTATTGTTACCTCTGTAAGCACCTGCAATAAAAACACATTTTTTAATAGTGTAAAGAAAGTTTAGAACCTGTGTTAGGAATTGTGTGTTCCCATGAGAAGTATTTTCCCTCACTTCCTGTTGAGGTGACAGGTATCAGACAGAACAGAACTAAAAGAGAAATCCCCTCCACAGGGACACAAACAGCAGTAACATAGGAGTATGGAGTTTTTTTTTTCCCGAATCATACTTATCTAGGTATGCCAGCCCTAAGACTGAGAACTGAGCAATCTAACACTACCTGTTGCTCAGTGCTCCGTGAGCAGTCACCAGCTCTCTGCTCTTCCCCTTCGCTCACTGGATCGCTGAGCTGTGGGGGGTGGGAGCGACTCCATGAGAGGCTGAGGTGGGTGCTGGTCCAGGCATGTGGGCAAACTCCGACTTCATTGTCATGAACTTGCCAGAGCCTAGACCGGCTCTTTGACATCAGCCTGCTGTCGGCTGAAAATAAGTCACAGGAGTGCAAAACGAACTGCACTCCTGTGATGGCTGTACTTTTCCTTTAAGGTGGTTGTAAATCCTGTTACACCACTTGTACCTACAGGTAAGCCTACAATAAGGCTTACCTGTAGGTGCTGTAAATATTGCCTAAACCTACATGGTTTAGGAGATATTTACCATATACGCTTGCGCCAACGTCATCGATGCATGCACACTGAAGAAACAGCTCGATTGTGTTGTTCCTAAAGGGCCTGTGCCATGTCCGGCGGCTCCCGCGCGCGCGTGGGAGTGAAGTCATCGCGGCTCTGGCCAATCACAGCGCCGGACCCCCCGAATCCAGAAATAGCTTTGGGAGACATGTCACCGATCACTGCGGTGTACAGGGACCTCTGCAACAGCTTCGATCTAAGGTAAGTATTTTTTTTATATGGGTTTACAACCACGTCAAATACCTGATATATGTTCTAACCATCCCATACTTTATACTAAAGGTTGAAGTTGGCCTTTAACTTCAGAGGGAACTCATCACTGAGTAAAGCAATTTGTTTTTATGCTATGCTGAGTATAAAACTTTAGCTTTTGTATGGAATATTCAGTCCCTTGAAAGTACTGCATCCTAAAGATTGTAAATGACAAATATAGAAAAATAGGAAGGGTGGGGAAGGTTGATGTGTCAGAGTTTTTAGTAGCAGAAGGTACTTTACCTTCGTTTACAGGCAGAGCACCAACAAAGCAAATAAATAGGGATTTGGGAACCTTGGTAGGCAAACGCGGCAATAGGCCATCACTTCAACTGAACTTCCAAGATGACTGTGTACTGTAGTTCCAGATTGGTTTCTACTGATATCGGACTTCAACAAACAATCATCTTGGATGCTCAGTTGGAGTTCTGGCTTTTTCTATACTTGGTTTTGCATGGTGCCATTGTTTAGCCCAGCACCCAACCCTACTGACGGATTATATTAGGTTTGTGTGGTGTGGTTGGATATATTACAAGTAATATGCACAAGCTGTTAAACCAAGTCATAAATATGTTGATTCATTCAGAATACTGAAACAATTAAAGGTGATCTGACAAAGTTCCATATCTGCATCGTAATACAAAGTTTGCAGAATGTGAAAAGGTTGATCACAGTGTAGTAGAAAAGAGCAACATTATGCCTTTTCCTATATGTAAATATATGATCTGATTGGTTAATAGGGTAATCAATCTGTGTATTTTGTTTACAATCCAGCATTCACTAAGGGATCTTTCATACTGGGCACATTGCCATGCATTTTGCAACGTAGTCAAACTGCACGGACAAACAAAAATCTATAGTCTTCTATAGGGCTTGTTTCCACTTCCATGCTGCTCTGGGAACAAGAATACATTTGAATGAAGCTGTGAAGGAGAGAGGTAAAATCAGTACAGTTCCTTTTAAATAAAAGTACTTCTGTATGTTTCCTAGATCAACAGATAACAGCAGTCATATTCTTTAAACTGAAAAACTTGAATAGGATTTTCAGAATTTCCGAAAATGATTTCCTCTCTCTTTGTACAGCTTTATGTTCTAGCCAAATGTCAGTGTCACACTGGGGAAGTTTCAGCTGCTTCAGTTTCAGAGCTCTACATGGTCTTGGATCCATGTCAAAAGACCTACACAAAAACATATAAATCACTGTTTCCTGGACAACCCAAGATAAACCACAACCCCGGAGGATACGCAGAAATCCCTGTGTCTTTAGGAAAAATTCCAATGCCCAGTCTAGAATAGAGCCTTTTAAAGTTCCAATCCATTTACCTAGTGTATTCCAGGAAAACATAAAACAGTTTTACGTTTTCATAGACTTTGTGAAAATCTGTATGCGTACCTACTAGCATCATATAATGAAAAATTGGGACGTTGGTGTAAATTAGTACTGCTCTGCAGGCAAGCTGTGTGCCTTGAGCCAGGTTCAATGTAAAACTTTCATATTTCAATGTGTGACGGAAATGTACCTATAAATCCCTATAGCATTGCTAATCAGCATCTATTGGCCAGATGCTCAGAAACCTAGAAAAACGAATTCTGTTTGGTGTCAGTGCTCTGAATTCTGCAGAACGGATGTCTGGGACTTAAAGGTGAACTCCAGGTTTAGCTTCAGTCCTGCAGATTTGTACAGGCTCCTTTCCTGTACTGAAATTACTTAGGCCCCTTTTACATGGGCACCTCTGTGTTGCGGATTCTGCTTGCTCAGCGGGGGATCGATCCGCTGATCGCCGTTGAGCAGGCGGATGACAGGTCTGTGTCCACTTACTGTGCAGAGCTGACACGGACACAGTTCCACTCTCCTCTATGGGGGAATCGGATGGAAACGGACCGCCTGTCCATTTCCATCTAATCCTATCCAATCCACCATACAGATGGAAAATAGGATTACCATCCATCTGTTTTTTGAGGGCAGGATGCAATGGTAGGGGGCGTCAGCGGACATGCTCCATAGAGGAGACTGCAAGGTCTGATCAGGTCCGCCTGAAAAACTGACAGGCGGGCCTGATCAGACAGCCCATGTGAAAGGGCCCTTTTTCTGATTTAATTGCCTCTGTGTGCTTCTCACAGTGTGCATAATAAGCTTCAGAAAATAAGATAGAGCCCGCCTCATTTCCTGGCTAGAGATCTTCTAGCATCATCTAGTTCTTTCTTTTCCAGCTTAACTGTCCCTAGCCTGCCCCTTTCATTCATTGAATTTCAGTTTTTTCAGTCATGGAGGCTCAGCGTAACATGTGGGTGATACCTAAGGAGTTCTACATGCATATGCAGTCTGCATTGGAATGACCACTCCTCCAGATGGACGCCCACCCATCAAGACATATTTTGATATTTACACTGCTTGCACCAGGGCAGAGCACTCAAGAGAAGTACTAAGGCAGGGTGCTGTGACATTTTCAGGAAGCTATTTACAGCATCCGACTGGTCCCTCCTACCAGCCATAATCTTCCTGCATTTGATAAAGTATTATTTAAGCTTGTGATTGGATCCTTGAGGGTTTGGTACAGGTGTTAAAATGGGTGTGTTTGGCTGTAAATTTTTAGTTTCTGCCAAGTGCTAATCAGATACCCACATTTTAAGGTCATGTTGTCCCAGTTGCCTCAGTACAAACATCACTTGGGCAAGAGTGTTTTGGAGGTGCACTGTCTCCAGCACCTGATCTAATGCTCTAATAATTAGGGATTAGCTTAGGGTTCAGTCCAAACACAATTTTGGACCAAACTTTGACTTTTTATAGCGTCTGGGTGAAGGCCGGAACATTTGCAGGAGCCAAATGTCATCTATAATAGTGATATTATTTCCACTTTTATATATGACAGCTTCCCACTGTCAATGGTGGTTTAAAGGGAAGTGTGGCATTTAAAGAAAACAAAGAATTGTACTCACCTAGGTGGATGCAGCATCACTCTGATCCTGCATCTGCCCCCAGCCATCTCTAGACTGAGAACTGAGTGGTCAAAAGCCACTGATTGCTCAGTTCTTGAGCAGAGAGCCAGTGCCTCAGTTACTCTCTCCTCTGCCCCTCCAGCGCTCATTGGAGCATAAGGCTGTGTGTGTGTGTGGGAGAGGGCGAGAGCGGCTGGCTCAAGCTTTCAGCAGTGTGCTGCCAGTCAAGGGTATGGGTGGATCCTGACATTAAAGTTGGGATCTTTCCAGAGCATGGACCGGTTGAGTGACATCAGCGACAGCAGACTTTAGGCCCCTGTCGGTTGAAAACAGGTCACAGGACACTCTCGTAACACAGGAGAAGTAGGGCCAAAACAGCTTTGGCCCTACTTCAATTTTTAAGACACAGGTGTGTGCAGAAACATTCTTAGCTCCATTCTTTTACATGGCTGGCAATACAGATCCACGTAAGCAAAGGAGCCATAGCTACTTAAAAGGAAAAAAATTCCCCAAGGTGCTTTGCGAGGGTCTCCCCTGTCAAGGTACCCTTCCATTTTGAGGGCATGTGTTCTGGGATGGTTTGGGAGGGGGTGAATGCTCGTCCCCACTTTTCCTGCATGTTCAGGCAAGGTTCTGGTATGGATTTTTAGGGAACCTGTGCTTTTCTTTTCCCGAATTTTGCATGAGAAACCATAACAACCCCTGAGGGTCTGTGGGGCCGCCCTTAAAATTACATTGCACAGATGCACTACTTCACAGGAAGGGAATGCCCCAGGCATGTTATTTATTGAAGTTTGCATTTTTAATGTTTCAATTTAGGCATTACTAAAATTGCTGCTTCCGGCCGCCCCCCAAACAGATTATCTTTTTAAAACATTTTTTGCTTTGGTACATGTTCCCCAGGGCACTGTCCCTCTATGTCATTGTATGAAAATCCTTGTCTATTAACCTAGAAAATGGGCAGAACTGATTTTTAAAGGATAAGTTCACCTTTTAAAAACAAAATGCACATTTTTTTTTTTTGCAGGTAATAAAATGTGCAATTACTATTTTTTATTTTAAGCCGGAAAGCACTGCATCGCTGGTGCCATACAGATCTCCTGAAGATTGAGTGTACATCGTACGGGCAGGCAGTTTCACACTGACAGGAAGAATCAGCGAATTACTACAGCACTCAAAAGCCACAAAGGCTGTCGCTAGTTGTAGTTTATTCTGTAGCGGTACCCTCGTAGGGGCTGCTGAAATGTTGGATTGTCTGTCACCCTGCCCAGCCCGGCATTCACCTCTCAGGCACTCAGAGACATAGAAAAGTCTATATGCTTTGGTTTTTTTGTTTTATTGAGGGGATTGAACTTGGATGGGGTAAGGGAAATATGGGATGCCCAGTAGAATTTGTAGCACTTGCTTGGGAGAAGTATATACAGTTCAGTATATACACAGGTCTTTCTCCTCCAGCACATCGCTTCCTCTCTAATCATCAGGCACAGCTAGCACAAATTGATTAAGCCTGACACTGGCTCAGCCAGGCCTTTAGCAATTGCCCTTTTCAGGCAGGGTCGTGGGCCCCTATAGTGTACCAAAATAGAAAGTCTCTGGTGCAAGCTGTCCTACACGTGGCTACAGAGCCCAGTAAGCCATCTTCAGGCCCTGGCAGCCCCTCCTGGCTACAGCTGCCTCTCTCCACTTCCCCTTTCACCACAGTCCACTCTTCTGGTTCTGCACCCATCTCAGACTGCAAGCTCCTAGTCCTCTCAGGCGTGCCTCCCCAGTCCTCCCGACTGTGCCTCACTCACGAGCCCTCTTGGCTCCGACCAGTTATCCTCCCTGGAGTCTCTTAGTAGTGTTCTTTCCCACTGTCCTCCCTTTGCTATCTCTTTTGCCTCCGGTCCAAGACCTCTTCATGCTTTCCAGAAGGTGGTTCCGACTTCATCCGAGCCCAGGCCCAAGGTCACCCCCCCAGACTGGGGAGCTCCCTCAAAGGCCCCGACAGCCTCCACACTCTCTCACTCCAGCTCTTCCACCTGACAACTCCTCCCCAGCTGGGCTGACCCTGAGTATTTAGGGAGGCCTGCCCCCTGCCAATCCAGGTTGGGGATTGGTCAGGGCTCCCTAAAACACCCCAGGCAGCTCCACCTCTCCTCTCCTCTCTTTCCAGCAAACTCTAGAAAGAAGAGGGAGGTCTCAGTGATGCTGCCTGTGAGTCACCAGTTGCTACCCTGAGCCACTCCCAGCCCAGATCAGATCAAAACAACAGGCCAGCCAGGCCTGCCTAAATTTACCTATCCTAGAAAATCCTATTTCTAGCATCTACCTACCTAGAGGGTGCTACAATTCATTCACAAAACTCTGTGAATGAAAGACGCGGCTGTGTGGGCAGAGCCCTACATGGCCACGCTCTTTTCTAAAAGTGACAGCTTGTACGGGGAACTTCTACCCATACTGCTATCACAGCAAGAGCTTGGATCACCCAGGAGTGGGAACATGTTACATGTTCCACCCTAAAAATGGGTGGAACATGTAGCATGTTCCCAAAGCTGACCCTATCCTGTAACATTTGGCTCCCATTGACTTCAATAGGGTTTGGATTCCGCACCTGAACTTTACTCATGTCGTCAAACCTACCTCAAACTGAACCCAGGTGTGTTCAGCTTATCACTACTAATGATGCAATACTTATTTTTCACAGTGGTCCAAAGAGTGAGGAAAGCTTACCTGGAAGGATGTAGGCCATTGCAATGGTTTTGCTTTAATGTCCCCCCCTTTCCAGTGGCACCTACTCACTTTCCTTTAATAGAATAAACAAATCTATCTGTAAGTTCTGAGATGCTCTAGTCGAAATGTACACAAGGCTGAGGATTGTTGTCTCACCCTCATGTGACAGCACTGTCACTCCATAAGAGAGGAGAATAAATCATGCACGTGTCCATCCCTGCAAGCCATGGGTAATTTTTTGCTCACCATAGCAGAGTGGAGTGGCGGCAGCGCTTTACCCTGCATGGGGAAATGACACTGACAAAATAGAAAATAATTAAAATAATACTGTAAAGCCCCTTACACAATGGTAGTTTTTTTTCCATTCAACCCAGCAGGGCTGAATGAAAAAAACTGACAGCTCAGGAAGAGCCGCTGTACTAACCATTCAACATTAGTACAATGATCTCACCTGCTGTTCTACTGTGTTCTGACAGGGGGAACCCCCCCCCCTCTAGAACACTCCGGTTGGCTGAGAGCGCTGTTTGGGAGCCGGTTGGCAGACTTTTTTTGGTCATGCCCCATTGACAGAAGTCGGCTGAAAGCCTGGTTCCTAACGGACCGACTCCGGCACACACGGGCTGAATGTTGGCCACTGGCCAGGTTGTAGTGAACTGGCTGATACCGCCCAACATTCAGCCCGTGTGTACTAGGCTTTAATTTTTTGTGTTTTTTTTTTTTTTTAAGGCTGAGCAATTATTAACACAAATTAATCAAATTATGCATTTATTGTTTTAAATATTGTTTACATTAGCATCCCATAATCCCCCAGCACTGTTAGGCAATCACATTTTTTTGGTATTGTGCAATCCTTTTAAATCTTTTAATCAACATATTTCCAGCATTCAGACCATTCTTACAGGAGGGCAGAGTAAAGGGATGACTTTAGCAGTGCTCTTCTGCTCCTTCCCTGTCCAATCATCAGGAAGGTTGATAAACAGTATATCAATTTTAACTCTTTACTTAGCAATTCAACCAGATTTTAGCTTTGAGATATAAACATACGCGCTGACCTAGAATTGCTGGTACTACTGTTAAATTATTTTTATGCCAAAATTATTTCCTAAACTATTTTATTTAACATAATAATAGAATATTTAATTTATGAAGTAATGCTGCTCAGGAAAAAAAAAGAATGGATCGCTTGCATGGACAGGAGTGACCCTTGGCACTGCCATAGTCAGCTATTTATGCAAGCAGCTGTGAGAGCTGCTGTGGCTCCCATATATGAATATAGGGTCACATTCATGTGCAGTCTGCTGATGAACAGTCTAAATTTATCCTAACTCACCATAAAAGACTACAGCTATTGCACAGCGAGAAAGCGCGGGTCTACCTTTTGGCGTCTGTTTTTTTGTTTTGTGTCCTTTTCAGAAAACAA
The DNA here is from genome assembly GCF_042186555.1 of Aquarana catesbeiana. Lineage (NCBI taxonomy): Eukaryota > Metazoa > Chordata > Amphibia > Anura > Ranidae > Aquarana > Aquarana catesbeiana. The sequence continues at coordinate 858,593,707 of NC_133324.1, forward strand.
GCTGGGCTGCAGTTTTTAAGCAAGCAAGCCAAACGTTCCACCTTCTGTCTGGAGTTTGCAGAAAGGGCTGAAGAATCAGAATTATCAGCAGCTGTAGGCCTTTATGAAAAATTATCTATATATAAAACAAAGTGGGGATGAAAAAAACAAAAAAAACAAAAAAATGCAGCAGCAGCTGCAGTCTTCTTGTATACACATTACCTTATTGTTTCCACATTTCTTTTTTAGAAGGCAAATCATTGATTATTTTATTTCTTCGAGCAGCAGAGCACAGCATCTATAAAAATAAATTGAATTTAATATGAAAGTGTGTTACGGCAGGTAATATAAGTGTTATGACATATAGTAAAATATAGTAAGTGATACAATAACAGAAGGATAATGCTTTTTGGAGAATGTTTTAACCTTTCTGCAGCCTTTGAGTTTGACTTTTCCTTCCCTATTTATTTCAAATAGTTTAAAGGGGAATTATGGCTAAACACATCATTCTGTATTAAATAATCTAAAAGAATACCTGCTGACCTACATTTGTATTTTGTTTTTGTATATACACTCTGGCAGGATAGATAATCATCCACTTCAGACTAATTTAGCTTAGGGCCAGTTCACACCAGAACGTGGTGCAGGGAATGCACTTCTGTGAATGTTTCCTGCACTGCATTCGAATGCACTGCCCTTGCGATCTACATGTGAGCAACAATGTATTGTTAATGGCAAATTACAAACAGTGCATTTGCAGGCACCAAATCGCATGGTACTGCAGGACCATGTGGTTTGGGGAAGTGCATTTTTAAAACGTATGTGCGGTCCAGTACATTTTGCAGCCTATTCAGATAAATGGGCTGACAAAACGCACTGCATGGGAACGCAAGTGTTCCTTTGCAATTCCAATGTAAACTGGCCTTTAAAGAGTAACTCCACATTTGTTGAGAAAAAAACATTCCCATCTGGGTGATCTATGTACATCGCAAGGATTTTAACAAACTTTATTGCAGAGTCCTAACTTTTGTTATTCTGAAGAAATCCCTGTGTGTGAGTGAGTCTAATGGGATTGGTTTTATATTTATTAACCAGCTGCTGCACCTGCATGGCTCTAATAAGGAAAACTGCAGGGTCTGCACCCCTTTAGGCGGGCTTTCTTATTGGGAGTATCTTACCAAAAAATGACATTTTTGTTGCAGGGGATGCCAAAAATCTGACTTGTATCTTAGTGCAGACTTCTGGGAAAATTGATGAGCCAATCACACAAGCAGGAAATTATGTTTCTGTGGGGCATTCTGTACACATTCTGTGTACAGAACACCTCCAGGTAGCCATATTACTTTGCAATTTACAGAAAATTACATAGCTGCAGACTGAAAAGGAAAGGTCATTTTAATAACATTCAATTACAATATGACTTGTGTTGTAATTGTATATGCTATATATATTTTTTATTTGCTATACTCTTTAACCACTTAAAGTGGAGTTCCACCCACTTTTACAACTCTTCAGCATCCCTCACTAAACTGTGCACTGTAAACAAATTGGATATTTTTTAATTTTTTTTCTCAGCACCTACTGTATATCTGCTGTATTCATTTTTCACTTCCTCCTCCCTGGCCGCGGCCCATCGCATCATTTCCTGTTTGCAATGCCTTCTGTGAAGGAGCGGCAACTTCCTCTGAAACTGCCCGTGCTATGGAAACCTGACCTGAAACCTATTACACTGCTTGTGCTGCACTGAGCATGTGGGGCGGCAACTTCCTCTGAAACTGCTGTTGCTATGGAAACCTGACCTGAAACCTATTACACTGCTTGTGCTGCACTGAGCATGTGCGAGATCTGCAAGGATGAGATCCAGGAAGAAATACAGTCTGGCTTCAGATGCCCACACTTAAGATGGCCACGGCCTGCTGTAAGTTTATAAAATAACAAACTACTGCTATAAACTAACAAAACAGACCTTAGTTTACAGACTAACTTTACTAGAATACATTAAGCTTGTGTATTATAAGGGTATTTTTATTTAAAAAGTATAATTTTGGCCAGAACACCACTTTAAGGATCGTAAAGGTTTTACCCCCTTAATGAGCAGGCCGTTTTTTGCGATATGACACTGCGTTACATTAACCGTCAATTGTGTGGTCGTGCGACGATGTACCCAATTCAAATTGATGTCCTTTTTTCCCACAAATAGAGCTTTCTTTTGGTGGTATTTGATCAACTCTGCATTTTTTTTCACTATAAAAAAAAGATCGACAATTTTGAAAAAAAAAAAAAACAATATTTTCAACCTTTTGCTATAATACCTATCAAAAAAAAAACAAAAAACAAATTTCAGTTTAGGTCAATATGTATTCTCCTACATATTTTTGATTAAAAAAATCCCAATAAATGTATATTGATTGGTTTGGCAAAAAATATAGTGTCTACAAAATAGGGGATAGATTTAGGGACTGTTCATTTTTTTTTTGAATTGTCTTTACTGGTAATGGTGGCAATCAGCGATATTTAGCGGGATGGCGACATTGCGGTGACACTTTTTGGGGACCAGTGACACCAATACAGTGATCAGTGCTAAAAAAAATGCACTGATCACTGTATAAATGACACTGGCAAGGAAAGGGTTAACACCAGAGGCAATCAAAGGGTTAAGTGTGTCCCAGGGATGTGCTTTCAAACTGTGTGGGGGGTGGACTGACAGGGAGTACACAGTTTCCTGATTACTAGGAACAGACCATCTCTCTGTACTGCCTGTCAGAACAGGGATCTGCCTTGTTTACATAGGGAGATCCCCGTTCTGCCTCTCTGTGGAGCGATCACGGGTGGCCGGCGGATACCGCGGCTGCTGGAACCACGCATTGGCTCCTGCTCTGTGCTGCGAGCATGCTCGCCTATAGTATCTATTACACGAAACAACGTACGGGTATGTCGTTTTGCGCAATAGAACCGCCCTAACAGTACATCTGCAGCAGCCGTTCCTTAAGTGGTTAAAGAGGAATTCCAGGTATGGATATTTTATACATAATTACATTGGTCCAGCTTGGATCAATGTAACTATGTATATACCATACCTGGAAAATGCCTCTGGAAGCTGGAAATCACTTACGTAGAAACCGCTACTCCAGTGATCTTCATTTGCAGCTCCCCTGGTGCATTCAGCTGTTTGGAATGAGCGCTATTTAGAGAATGCTTTGCATTTTATGAATGAATGCAAACTGTTCTCTGATTGGACGAGGTTGACAGGCAGTTATGTCACTGTGCAGGATCCAGACGCAAGTGCAGGTCACTGGAGTTGCGGTGTTTACTTCAGTGATTTCACACTTCCAAGGGATTTGGCCTGGTATGGTATATGCCTAGTTACATTGGCCCAGGCTGGACCAATGTAACTATGCATAAAATATTCATACCTCTTTAACCGCTTCAGCCCTGGAAGATTTTACCTCCTTCCTGACCAGAGCACTTTTTACAAATTAAATAGGAAAATAATGATGAATCCGCGCAATGGGGGTAGGTAAAAAAGTGGTTCAGAACTGCTGCCTCCACAAATGCAATCACCGCCGAAGTGGAAAAAGCTGAACTGAGAAGAAATTAGGTGTGGGTGCGGCGCTGTTCTGGTTTTATGGCAAAGTGTTATGACACTGTGATAACATATTAAAGTCACCTCTGATAGGTGAGTGAAAGTATGAAAATGTTGGTTGATAAAAAATTATTGAAAAACTTTATCCCAAAAAAGGAGTAACAATCAAAAGTGATTTTGCATAAAAATAGAAAATTATTAATATGTAATTTGCTTCAGACAGTGGCTGATCCTATGCAACTCACTGTTTACCACGTGGTGCTTTTATATCAAAATATGCCCATGTACTCATACCGTACATTGATATAAAGTGCTAAGGTGAGTGGGAAGGAAAAAGGAAGGGGGGGGGAGGGAAATGGAAGGGAAAGGGGGGGGGGGATCCGGTCAATGGTAAAGTAACTTGTGCTCAAAATAACAAGTGTTAATAAAAAAAAAGAACAATGTTGCTTTGAATAGTCTTAATTGTAGTGCACAGGTGATAGCTGTGCTTGAAAGCTTATTCCTCTTCGTAAACAATATTATTCAATGCAATCTTCTTATTCCAGTGTTCATTAGTGACAGTGCTTGATATTCGTGCTCTTATTGTGCAAACACTCACCGGATACTTTCACCCCTGCAGGGGTATTGCGTAGTCACAGTCTATGCCACTGTGCAGCAGTTCTTGGCTATCCCGGATCGTGTTATGTTAACATAAAAGAGAAGGGGTGCCCATAGTGTAAAAACGTTTAAAACCTTTATTCCAAAAGTAACAGAATGGTACTCACATTGTAAAAGTTCAATTCAAGCATAAAAGATCTGACGCACGATGTTGGTCAGGCCACGACCTACGCGTTTCGCACTTTTTACAATTTGGCACTGCATCGCTTTAACTGACAATTGTGCAGTCATGTAATGCTGTACCCAAACGAAATTTGCGTCCTTTTTTTCTCACAAATAGAGCTTTCTTTTGGTGGTATTTGATCAACTCTGTGTTTTTTATTTTTTGCGCTATAAACAAAAAAAGAGCGACAATTTTGAAAAAATAAAAACAATATTTTTTACTATAATAAATATCTCCCAAAATTTTTTTAAAAAACAAAGTTCTTCATCAGTTTAAGCCAATATATATTCTTCTACATATTTTTGGTAAAAAAAATTGCATTGAACGTATATTGATTGGTTTGCGCAAAAGTTAAAGCATCTACAATCTATGGGAAAGATTTATGCCATTTTTATGGCATTTTTATTATTATTACTTTTTTTTACTAGTAATGGCGGGGATCTGCAATATTTAGCGGTACTGCGACGTTGCGACAGACAGATCGGACACTTTTGACACTTTTTTGGGACAATTGATATTTATACAGCGATCAGTGCTATAAAAATGCACTGATTACTGTGTAAATGTCACTGGCAGGGAAGGCATTAACACTAGGGGGCGATCAAGGGGTTAATTGTGTGTTCCCTCAGTGTGTTCTAACTGTGTGGGGATGGGAGTGACTATGAGAGGAGACATATTGTTTCCTCTTCCTTGACAACACAGGGATTTGTGTGTTTACACACTCAAATCCCCGTGCTGGCGCTCGTGCACGCCATCGCGCATGGCCAGCGGCGATTGTGCCAGCCAGCCACGCGCATCAGGTCCCCCGCCGTGCAGCAGGCGCGGGCCTTCGGTGCCTGAAAAAGGGAAGGGCGTACCCGTACGGGATTTCGCCCAGGGGAGCCATTCCCCCACAGTATATCTGCACGAGCCGGTCGGGAACCGGTTAAGCTGACCATACATTAGTAGATTTTTGAAACAAATGTTCATACAAAAAATTGGACGTACATTTTTTACCAAAATTCTCAGTACATTTGGTAACTTGATGAACGTCAATCAATAGTGCTTCAAAATCTAGTTTGCTTTTAACATTTGATTTTGGTATAAGTCCACTTTCCCAAATGAAAACCGCGTACACTGTTAGAAATTATTTTGTTCAAGAAAATATTTCTACCCTCCTGCTCCTTGAAATTTTTTTTATCACTATGGTCTAAAATAAATGCTAATTTGACCCTACTAATGGTTAAAAATCGAACAAATGTTCATAAAGTGAAAACATTTTAACAAAATTCTACTAGTTGTATGGCCAGCTTTACCTTGCTACACCATGGGTTTTGTGCAGTTTTATGAGAACACTAGCTATTGCAGAACACACAGTCTAAACCACAGGTAGATACACCCAAATACAAAGGTAGAGAAAAGCAAGGAGGTTACCTTAGCTCTACTGCATAGTATAGAAGTCCATAGACTGGAGTCCGGTCATAGGTACAGGGTAAATGCTTTTTTTTTTTTGGGCATTTACCCTGCACCTATGTAGCAAATAAAGTACTTCAAGAGCACGCCGAGTTACAAATACAAAGATTGCAGTTAGCATAGCAGCTGAAAAGCAGAGCTGCAAAAGGGGTTGTAAACCCTCGTGTTTCATAGAATGCATTGAGCTGAAAAACCTCTTGTAGTGCACCAGCCCCCCAGAGCCCCCCTTTTACTTATCTGAGCCTGATCATTCCTGCGTCGGGGACGAGCACACCCGCTCCAGCCGGTGTCTCGGGTTCTGGTTGGATTGATTGATAGCAGTGCAGCTATTGGCTCCCGCTGCTGTCAATCAAATCCAATGACGTGGGAGCTGGGGGGCGGAGCTGAGTCCTGCTATCTGTGTCAATGGACGTAGCAGCAGGACACAGGAGTGCACCTGCACATGTGCCCCGAGGGAGAGCGCTTCTCTGCCAGGGCACTCATGAAGAGGAGGAACCAGGAGCACTGCTGAGGGACCCCAGAAGAGGAGGATTGGGGACACTTTGTGTAAAAGCAACTGCACAGAGAAGGTAAGTATGATATGTTTGTTTTTTAAAAAAAATAAAAAAGGAACCTTTAGTTATCCTTTAAACTTCTATACATTGAAATCTGAACCTTGTATGAAAAAATAAATACAAATTGATATGCACATGATATGTTGTGTTTTTCTTCATTCAGTGAGGTTCTCACTTTGATTAGTGCAGGGATCCAAACTTTCTAAACAAAGGGCCAGTTTGCTGTTCTTCAAACTTTAGGGGGCCAGACTGTGGCCAGTGGGAGAAGAAAATGTCCTGGCATTTGTGGGAGTAAATAATACCCTTTCAATGGTGTATGTGAGCGGAATAGTGGCCCATCATTGGCATCAATGGGATGAATAGTGTTCAATCATTAGTGTCAGTGAGAGGACTAGTGCCCCATTGTCGGTGTCAGTGGCAGGAGGGGGAATAATGCCCTAAGGGCCGGATAAAAGCAAGCAAGGTGCCACATTCGGCCCCCAGGCCGCAGTTTGTAGACCACTAGCTTAGTGCATCTGACAGACAGTAAAATAGTTAAAATGTATATACAGTGAAAACGTTTTTTTGTTGAAAGATTGATGAGGTGTTAGAACGTCTGTCATGTTTTTAGTCTTGACTGTTTGCATTGGTGACCATTGTCACAAGTAAGGATAAGCCAATGTTTGGTCTGAACCTAGGTTCAGACCAAACTTTGGCTGTTCAGCAGATGCTGAGCATCATATGCAATATGGAAGCGATATATATAATCTAATTTGATAGCTGCCCACTATAACTTTTTCCTAAGGAAACATCAGCTGCCTGCACCCTCTATGACCCTAGGATTTGCATCATAGAACATTACCTTACATGGCTGTGATTCCCCGGTCATGTAAGCAAAAGAGTGGGTATAGCAGTGCATCACTGTTCAAAGCCACCGGCCATATTAAGGCAACAATGTCACTACAGTTCAGCAAGTTGGCCAGCGGCAGGTCCCGTGATTGAAATTGGTTTACTATGAGGGTCATTTTTGGGGGACTTTTTAATAAAGGACTTGTTAAATGTTTAGGTGTTATGTGGTTTGTTTTTTTTCCTGAATGAGTAGACAGTTCTGTGTGCCCTTACTCAATCATGTGGGGGTGGTATTTAGGGACCCCCTCCTTTTTAAAGGAAGCTTCTAGATTCTGATTAGCTCCTAGCTGCAGATCCCCACAAGCACTGTCTAGGGTTGTGGGGTAGGGGCCCTTCTCCTTATCTATGTTCCCCCATATTGAGGACATTCACTTTAAGATTAGTGCCCCTATACCAATCCTAATATTCAAGCTTCACCATCGTACCAATAACTGGCCACACAAATCAGATTTTACTGCAGATTTAATGCTGAATTTAACATTGAATATAATGTACCTAAATATGGATAGTGTGGAATCTAGTGTGTTAAGCCCTCATACTACTTAAACAAATACACCTAAAGTATATGTGAGCCCTCAACTGGTAAACCAACTTATTAATTTTAAAATAGAAATGAAAGGCAAAACATTTGTATATTAAAATATAAAAACATTATAAATACCCTTTTTCTTTCCTTTTTTTTATAAGTGATCACATACCCTCTGTTCTCAGCTGCATAAAGAGCTCAGAGCCTGGGGCAGAGGAATAATAGAACACTGATCTTCCCAGTGAATTGGGTGGAGGTGTGTGTCAGCATAGGTCTGATTATTATTATTATTATTATACAAGATTTATATAGCGCCAACAGTTTGCACAGCGCTTTACAAGATGGGGGCAGACGGTACAGTTACAATTCAATTTAATACAGGAGGGATCAGAGGGCCCTGCTCATTAGAGTTTTCATTGGAGTGGAGCAGCTAGAAAACTGACCACGTTGTGCTCTCATTCCTAGTAAGGTCAGTTTTAAGAGAAAAGCAGAGGGACTGGCAGGAACACCAGGTATTTTATACGAAGGAAGCAACACAAAGAGAACAGGATACTTTTTTATACAAGTACATGGTACAGCAGGAGGCACATATCAGGAATATGAAATGTTGGGTTTATATATTCTTTAGGCAAATAATGTAACTTACCTATGGGACCTTTATATGAAAGAAAAAGCAATAAAATCTCAAATGGAGAAGATATTTATTTAGTAAAAAGATAAGGAATCTAATAAACAAACACTGCAAAAAGGAATAGAGTTAGCAAAGCAGTAAACAGATGCTATTACTGTTACAATAAATTCCCCCAGAATTTACAAGTACACACATTTTAAGAGGAAGAATTCTAACATTGAGATAACTGTACAGTATGTATTTGTATGGAACAAAGTAAAAGATGATCTGTTAAATACACATGACCAGTGTAGATAAGATGCACACCTCCCCTTTTAATGACTGCCGCCATTTATTATGCTCCAACCTTAACTCTCACTTAACCTTACCTATAATGACGAAACCACAATTGGAGTAAAACTGGCCATAGCAGCCTTTTTATTAACAAATATAAAATATATATATAAAAAAAAAATATATATATATTGTAATGTTTGGGGTATTTAGCTCAAGCGATAAATGCGTTTTTAGTGCAGTGAGTCCACCTCAGACAGGCATTATAGTTAAGGGCCTGGTAGCCCACGTTTATTAAACCGAAAAACAAAAGAAAAAAGGTCCATTCAGGATTCCCACGCAGGGGTTTAACTTCATTAAGCACTCCAAAAATAAGGAAAACATACCAAGCCACCTGGCTCTCTTGTCAGCAGTTCCTCTGCTTGCTCTCAACAGATTTGCCAATTCTTTACAGCCCCCTGGACTCACTGGCTTCCTCAGTCTCCCCGACTCTCAAGGCTGGCCAGCCTTTCCCAGTCCCTGGGCAAAGAATCCCCTTTACATAGGCTGCAGACTCCCACAGGGCAGACCACTCTCCAGACACAGGTCTGTCTTCGCACAGCAGTAGCAACAAGCTACACACACTCCACCTTCCTCCACCCTCTGCTCTCACTAGCCCCTCGTTATATGGGCTGTGTGCACCTGGGCACACAACCTGCTGGCTCTCCATAAGACATGGACACAGGGTTAGAGATCCCATCCCTTTTCCCAGTGACAGGGACTATTACAATATATATATATATATATATATATATATATATATATATATCATTTTAACCATAACAAAAACTCAAATATCAGTCCCCCCCCCCCCCGGTGGTCTTTGACGGCACTTCCCAACATAACTCTGTTCCACTTCTACACTGCGGGCCTTTTACCGTACTAGGCCTATGGCCGTGATAACACCAGCCTGAAGACAACTCGTTACCCGCAGTGTCACCATTACCATCTTCAGCTAACCCATGTTAACTGTACACACCAAGGGGGCCCATACCACCACTAAGTCCCCCACAGTTCCATCTCATGGGTTAGTTACCACCATCAAAGACCACCACCACCGCCAGTTGTCCGCTGCCATGACATGTCCTGCAACACCGCACCTGTAAATAAATAACAGTAAAGAAAACAAAAAACACAGGGAGGGCAGGTGGGAAACTTCTCTTCCAAAACTCTCCCTGCAGTGTTGCCCGGGACACCCCTCCTGCCCCCTAAATAAACTAAACCCCTCCCCTCTCCACACTTTATAGCCAATCCCCCACTCACCACCTTTCCTAAACAACTTTCCTTTAACCCTTGCTGTACCCTTATCACCCCTGTCATGCCGGCCCTCTGCTAGCTCCTTTGCACTCCTCTCACTCCAGACCTCTCTTTTTCAGCTGTGTTTATGAAACAGTGGCTGATACCAAATGATAGGGTGGACAAAGACAGCCAATATGCCCAATACTAGTCTAACCCCCGGGAGAGGTGCAACTACTTAAATCTAAACATATTAAACTAGGACCTAACCCACATGGCATCCAATTCATATACCAAAGAATAACTCCAGGCAGATATCAAAGACACAAATGCAGTACTTAATTAATTAATAATACGTTGCCTTGAAAAATTATTCATACTCCTTGAAATTTTCATCATCAACCAAAAACGTAAATGTATTTTGTTGGAATTTTATGTGATAGATGAACACAAAGTGGCACATAATTGTGACGTGGAAGAAAAATAATAAATGGTTTTCAAATTTTTTTTACAAATACGTTTCCGAAAAGTCTGCCGTGCATTTGTATTGCCCCCCACCGAGTCAATACTTTGTGGAACCACCTTTTGCTGCAATTACAGCTGCAAGACTTTTTGGGGATGTCTCTACCAGCTTTACACATCTAGAGAGGGACATTTTGCCCATTCTTCTTTGCAAAATAGCTCAAGCTCTGTCAGATTGGATGGAGAGCGTCTGAGGACAGCAATTTTCAAGTCTTGCCACAGATTCTCAATTGGATTTAGGTCTGGACTTTGACTGGGTCATTCTAACACATGAATATGCTTTGCTCTAAACCATTCCATTGTAGCTCTGGCTGTATGTTTAGGGTCGTTGTCCTGCTGGAAGGTAAACCTCCACCCCAGTCTCAAGTCTTTTGCAGACTAACAGGTTTTCTTCTAAGTTTGCCCTGTATTTGGCTCCATCCATCTTCCCATCAACTCTGCCCAGCTTCCCTGTCCCTGCTGAAGAAAAGTATCCCCCACATGGCTTCTCGCAAACTGAAAAAAGGACCTTTATATGGTTTTCTTTCAACAATGACTTTCTTTTTGCCACTCTTCCATAAAGGCCAGATTTGTGGAGTGCACAATTAATAGTTGTACTGTGGACAGATTCTCCCACCTGAGCTGTGGATCTCTGCAGCTCCTCCAGAGTTACCATGGGCCTCTTGGCTGCTTCTCTGATTAATGCTCTCCTTGCCCGGCCTGTCAGTTTAGGTGGACGGCCATGTCTTGGTAGGTTTGCAGTTGTGCCATACTCTTTCCATTTTCAGATGACGGATTGAACAGTGCTCTGTGAGATGTTCAAAGCTTAGGATATTTTTTTTATAACCTAACCCTGCTTTAAACTTCTCCACAACTTTATCCCTGACCTGTCTGGTGTGTTCTTTGGCCTCCATGATGCTGTTTCTTCACTAAGGTTCTCTAACAGACCTCTGAGGGCTTCACAGAACAGCTGTATTTATACTGAGATTAAATTACACACAGGTGGACTCTATGTACTAATAAGGTGACTTCTGAAGGCAGTTGGTTCCACTAGATTTTAGTTAGGGGCATCAGAGTAAAGGGGGCTGAATACAAATGCATGCCACACTTTTCATATATTTATTTGTAAAAAAATTTGAAAACCATTTATCATTTTCCTTCCACTTCACAATTATGTGCCACTTTGTGTTGGTCTATCACATAAAATCCCAATAAAATACATTTACGTTTTTGGTTGTAATATGACAAAATGTGGAAAATTTCAAGGGGTATGAATACATTCTTTTTGTTTTAACTCAAGCAATGTATTTACCTGAACCTGATTGCTGTCAGCCTCTGGCAGCCCCTGTACAGCAGAGCTCAAACTGGGAGAGGGAGAAGGAGCACAAGGTGTAGAGGGGATTAGTGTCTTTTTCTGTTATGCTCACCCTACAATTGTGGTGGGACTTTGGTTTTGTTTTAATATGAAGGGAGGGGCCTGGGGGGTGGGGTGGAGTAGAGTGTGGAGATAGGGACAACCAGGAGAGGAAGTAGCCATTAGAGCTGTGTGGTTCCTCCTCCTCAGGGGAAAGATAAGGGAGTAGTGAAGGGACCGGGAGAGAACACCTGTGTGGTCCTGAACATGGGAAAGAGACCAGTGAAGCAAGAATAACTGTTGCAAGTGATTACCGCAATAATCCTACGTGTTGATCCTGAATTGGACCAGTGTTTTATTTGCAATGCTTTTTTTGGACCAGTAGCCAAGAGAATGCAATAAGACTGTAATGCTGAATATCAACTATATAGGCAAAAGTTTTATTGACAATTCTATGGGTTGCTTCAACTTTAAGTTCAGTTAAAAAACCAAGCAGTTTTTTAGGAGTTATGCCTTTGTGTGGTCTGATGTGTAGTGAGTTTCATGAGAGTACATGAGAGTTTCATGTGAATACATGAGAGAGAAAGATGTTACACATAAAGTTGCAGGCGGCCTGGGTTGTAGGAAGATAGAGTCAATATGTGGGACTGTGAAAAAACAATCCCCTGTCCTAAAGACACTAATTAGTGATTAGGCCTGCCGCTGCTCTATATGACATAAGTCAAAACATGGAAAAAAGGGTATAAGTACCACAGCGCTGAGAGCCTGAATAAATACAATAAAGTGCAACTCTAGTGCATACAAAATGAAGTGCAAAATTAATAAAAAAAAAAAAAAAAAAAAAAATATATATATATATATATATATATATATATATGTATATATATATATATATATATATATATATATATATATATATATATATATATATATATATATATATATATATATACATATATTAAGCATTATTAAGTTCAAAGAATGTCAGGCAAAATGGTCGGCCCTCATACATGTTCACTTCATCAAATCTGGCCCTCTTTGAAAAAAGTTTGGACACCCCTGAATTAGACAGTTTCTTTTAAAATGGTTAAAACACTAGTTAAACGAGAAGGAGTTGTACACAATACATGTTTAACCTCCCTGGCAGTATGATGATTTCAGATTTTAGGTGCTGAAAGCGGTACAATTATTTTGCATGGAAATTTGACGTTTTATATTGTAGGTCTGTAATTCTTAGGAATAATTCACTTAAATCTGTCCAAACAAGAGTCTAGTAGACATCCCGGGTATGATAAAGTTTGAAAAACAAAATAAAAAATTATAATATAATAAATAACTATAAATAATTATACCGAATAATAATATAATAATAATAAAAATTATTCAATAATGTAATCAAATCAAAAACACTGAAATTTGCTCAGTTGCAGAATTGTCGCTTTCGTTACTTTTAGTATTTGATGACGGATTTCTCCACAAATCACTATCACTCAATTCTGCAAGTGATTCTAATTTATTATCGCTGTTTTCTAGCTGGTCTAAAACCACTTTTGATGTAAAGGGACAGTTTTGGTTGCTATGGACAATCTCCAGTTTCCAGGCAGAAAGAACAGTTTTTATAATATAAAACTGCATGCAGGACACTGGGCAGACCACTAGGGACAAAGGGGATGTGTAATTATTTGATACAGTACCGTAATCTGTAAGATTACAGTATACTGCATCTGTACTGTGTGTTTCACTTTTTGAATTTGGCGCCGAACTCTGTTCCCGTGCGTCGCAACGCTCGCAAGGGATGGAGCTTGGCACTGTGAATCGAGCGAGACACGGCGGCTCGACGATCACAGCGGGGAGACATCGCAGGATCCAGGGGACAAGGTAAGTAACATCCACAAGGATCCTGCGATGCGATCCCGAGTCTGGCTTGGGGATACCGCTTTTGGTATTGAAAATCCACCCCGAGCCAGACTCGGGAATACCGTCAGGGGGGGTTAAAATGGGTTAAAGTTAGCAGTACAGGAGTCTGTGTGGCACAACTCATTTTCATTCTAAATATTATTGATGATATTTTTGTTCATGACACAAAATGATGGAGAATTTTTAAAACCGAGCAAAGTAGTCCCATACTACAGGATTTGGACAAAAGGGCAATAGAGGCAGTTAAACGACAACTGAAAACTAATGTTGATAAATGTTAGTGTAGCACCCTCTAGTGTACTATCAGGTTACTACAGGTAAATGTATTTGTATGATTCATGGCAAGTGTGAGTCTGGAATCTGGGTCAGTGTTTAATGCAGGTCAGGCTGGATGGCTTACAGAGACAGGTCTCTGGTGCCTCCCCTTGGTTCTGGAAGTTTGCAGAAACTTCCAGAAGCTAGAGGGTGGAGGCCAGGAGGGTTGATCTGCATACTTAGGGGAGCTTGGCCAATCCCCAGACAGTTTGGCCTGGCAGGGTGGCTGAGCTCTTTAATATGGATGAGTCATGCCTGCAGGGGAGTCAGGTGAAAGATAAAGTGCTGAGGAGACAGTTGGTGGGCTTGGGGGGGGCCCTAAGTCTGAGGGGGGCTGTCCCTCCAGGCTGTAGTTTAGGCTGGCTTGAGAGGATCTTGACAGCAGTGTGGTTTGAAAGAAATTGTGCTTAAGGAGCAGCAGGGAGCAAGAAGGACAATGTGAGTATATCAGCACACCCAGGGATTCACAAGGGGAATCTGCCACATGTAGCAAGCCTTTCTGGAGGACAGCGTTGTTCTTAACCATTCCTTTCCCCTACTCTGGGAGATCTTTGGAGCAGCCGGGTGGGCTAGTGGAGAAGCAGCCAAGTGGGCTGGTAGTTCCCGCAGGCAGTAGAGCTGGGATCAGTGTCTACAATGGAGTGGGAGATACTCTAGGATGTTGCTTACTACACAAAGTGCTACTGGGCAGTGGTCTCCAAACTGCGGCCGTTTGCTTGCCTCTTTTCGACCCTTGGGGAACTTTTCCTTCCACTGATACAGTACACCATTCTTCCAACTGACACCAACAATGGGGCATTATTCCTCCCAATGTCACCAATGAAGGGGCACTATTCCTCCCAATGATACCAATGATGGGGCACTATTCCTCCTAATGACGGGGCACTATTCCTCCCACTGATACCAATGATGGGGCAGTATTCCTCACATTGACACCAATTATGGGGCACTATTCTTCCCACTGACACCAATGGGGCACTATTTTTCCCACTGACACCAACAATGGGGCACTATTCCTCCCACTGACACCAACAATGGGTCACTATTCCTCCCACTGACACCAATTAGGCACTATTCTTCCCCCTAATAACAAAGATGCATTGTTTACTCCCACAGACGCCAGGACAATTTCTACTCCCAATCTGGGCCTTTGGTTAGAAAGTTTGGAGACCCCTGTTCTAAGGGACTGAGAGTTCCTAGTCCTTAAGGGGCTTTTGCATTTCATCTTAAGAGACTGTCGGTGTCTGGAAAAGAGGACAGTTCAAGATCTTGTACATAGGGAGGAAGTTGTCCCTGGTTATTTGTTTCAGTCAAGCTGGGCATTCCATAATTCATATTCCCAATCCAAGTTATTACCCCTAATAAAACAACAAAAACCAAGCTCAAAGATTATTACTTGTGTCTGGATAAAAGTGGAAAATGCTTGTTGTCTGGCTGTGCAGGAGTGGTGAAACCAGTCATCTGCAGCCCCTGTGGGGGTAGTGCTACATTAGGTTATGCGCCTAATCCAGTTGGGAATGCTGTTAGGGGAAAAACAGAGCTAGGGAAAAACTTATATTAATTAATAGGCATCAGTTGTAAAAACAAACAAAATCTTGGGATATTCAGAGTGTAACTACACTGAAGTTAAGCTGGCTATACACGACTTAAAGTTTTGCTGATTACTGCTGAATTGGCCAAAAATTAAGCAGTTTTGATCTAAAAACCTAAGGAGCAAGCCAGAAAATTCTGCACTAAACAGTGACTGCAGCCATCGGATGCAGCCACTGTTCTGGTATTCTGACAGCCATGGGAACAGAAAACATATTGCCTGCTTGACAGAGTACAGAGATAAGCACTCTGCCTATCTCTGTACACCAACGCGGGAGCTGATCTTAATTACCTCCAGTTTTGTTATCTACAATCTGGACGTAATTATTTTTGAATTTTGTACAGTAATAGCAGAAAGGATTTTTGAATCTGGCACAGGTCATTCTAAAGAGCCATCCTGCCAGAAAAGCATTGTTAGAGCTTTATTGAATTTCCCCGATAGTTGTTGTCAGCTTAACCAACTCATGTTGACACTGCTAAGTTTGGTCTGGGCATCTAGGCTTCAATGACCACAGAACATGGCGGGGTTAAACTGACAAAAGACAAACAGATGATTTGCAATACTTTTTTAGAAATGCGCTCTCAAGGATTTCTTCGCTCTTAAATAAAATGTCAATTGTTTTTGCAACTGCAGGACAGCTACTGCTTTTCGCGGCAGTAGTTCAATGAAATAAATTCTGATCTCAAAAAGAAAAAAAAAAAAAGGCTTTAATGCTCTGAGTCACCAAGTTTGCAGAGTGCCTGTTATCGTTATTCCGGAAGGAATTGACATCATGATTTATTTGATCACTTTTGCATATAAAACTCATTTCTGCTTGCATTCATCTTACTCTTTCCCCATGTAAATGATCATTTGCTCTGGTGATATTCTGAGGGATCTTAACGCTTCTCTGTTGTGAAACCTAATGAAAATAATTTACAATGTGCAGAAATGGATAATGTCGGGGCAGTTGCTTCCCTGCAGTAATACAATTCTTCTTTAAAGATATTTCTAACAATAGTAAAGATGTAAAGAAGAAAAAAAAAGAAAATAGCCATAATTTACAACTTTTGAGGTTACAGGGCAGCTGTTTGCAGCATTTGCCTATGTATGAAAAAGTCCTTAAACGCTGAGATTTATAGGTTTATTTTAATTTTGATGTCTTTTTAATGCTGCATGCATCTTAAATACAACACGTAATAGTGTTGGAGATTGAAGAATTAAATTTTATTTTCTTCAGCAGGAATAATGTTTTCCCCAGAGACTGCGGCATTTTCAATAGTAGTTATTTTATTCAGCAGATTCACCATAAAAAAACTAGGTATTATCAGGGGCTGGTAAATATAGTAGATGACTAAACATCTCAGGAAGATGAGAATAGTTTAGAAATGCATTAAAACAGCTGCACTGCCTATTTTATTGAAATATGGGGGATTTAAAAGCAAACAGTTGTAAAATGACACCTGCAAGTAAATGGAAATGAGATCTGCGTAACCTTTATTACTCAGTGTTCTGGAGTTTATTGATTCCACGTTGACAAGGGAGGTAGATGTTTTAGTTGCTGGCTTTATGTATGTGCCCTTTTTTTTTTTTCATTATGTGATCAAGTGCCTTCCACCGCCATGGACTTAGTCTTGTTCACAACAAGAATCAAATTTTGGGTGAATAATAGTTTTACAAGTGTCTTGCCCCATGTCATGCTTAAAAGGATAACTGTACTTTTGAACAATTATTCTTTAACTTACCCTACATCCTACTCCAAAGTCACTGCAGTTGAAAACGAATGTCTGTGGGCAGGGTCTACTAGCCCTGCACGCGCGGGTACCTTTCTCATGGAGAGCGCTTATCAATGCCCAGGACAAGGCGGAGACTGTGGTCGTGTAAAAAATCTAACATTAAGGCAGTTCCCCAACTTAGAGATGAGCTTCCATACTGTATGCAGTAAAAATACTGAGTTTCTCTAAAAAATGGCTGTCCTGTATCACTACACACTTTAACTTGGTAGATGTTGCATTAGGAGAGACATCCTGAGCCTGCGCCCACGCCACCAGTCCAATGTACCTCTGTAACCTCACTCCCAGTTAGGGATGAGCCGAACACCCCCCTGTTCGGTTCGCACCAGAACATGCAAACAGGCAAAAAATTTGTACGAACACGCGAACACCGTTAAAGTCTATGGGACACGAACACGAATAATCAGTGCTAATTTTAAAGGCTTATATGCAAGTTATTGTCATAAAAAGTGTTTGGGGACCTGGGTGCTGCCCCAGGGGACATGGATCAATGCAAAAAAAAGTTTTAAAAACGGCCGTTTTTTCGGGAGCAGTGATTTTAATAATGCTTAAAGTGAAACATTAAAAGTGTAATATCCCTTTAAATTTTGTACCTGGGGGGTGTCTATAGTATGCCTGTAAAGGGGCACACGTTTCCCGTGTTTAGAACAGTCTGACAGCAAAATGACATTTGAAAGGAAAAAAAGTCATTTAAAACTACTCGCGGCTATTAATGAATTGCCGGTCCGACAATACACATAAAAGTTCATTGATAAAAACGGCATGGGAATTCCCCACAGGGGAACCCCGAACCAAAATTTTAAAAAAATTTACGTGGGGGTCCCCCTAAATTCCATACCAGGCCCTTCAGGTCTGGTGGATATTAAGGGGAACCCCGGCCAAAATTTAAAAAAAAAATGGAGTGGGGTCCCCCTCAAAATCTATACCAGACCCTTCAGGTCTGGTATGGATTTTAAGGGGAACCCCGTGCCAACATTTTTTAAAAAAATGGCGTGGAGTCTCCCCAAAAATCCATACCAGACCCTTATCCAAGCATGCAACCTGGCAGGCCGCAGGAAAAGAGGGGGGAACGAGAGAGCTCCCCCCCTCCTGAACTGTACCAGGCCACATGCCCTCAACATTGGGAGGGTGCTTTGGGGTAGCCCCCCAAAACACCTTGTCCCCATGTTGATGGGGACAAGGGCCTCATCCCCACAACCCTTGCCCAGGGGTGGTGGGGGTCTGCGGGCGGGGAGCTTATTG
The DNA here is from genome assembly GCF_042186555.1 of Aquarana catesbeiana. Classification (NCBI taxonomy): domain Eukaryota; kingdom Metazoa; phylum Chordata; class Amphibia; order Anura; family Ranidae; genus Aquarana; species Aquarana catesbeiana. The sequence goes on from NC_133324.1 coordinate 858,612,380, forward strand.
GAATCTGGAAGCTCCCTTTAACAAAGGGACCCCCAGATCCCGGCCCTCCCCCCTGTGTGAAATGGTACCCCTACCATTTCACAAAAAAAGTGTCAAAAATGTTAAAAATGATTTTAAAAAAATGAAAGAGACAGTTTTTGAAAATTCCTTTATTTAAGTGCTTCTTCTTTCTTCTTTCTTCTATCTTCTATCTTCCTTCGGTTTCTTCCTCCATCTTCTTCTTCTTCTGGTTCTTCTGGTTCTTCCTCCGATGTTCTCGTCCGGCATCTTCCTCCGCGGCGCTGGTGTATTGTTGAATACTGTCCCCCATCGGATAGTGTCTGCCCTGTACTGCGCAGGCGCAGTACGGAGGACAAACGAGATGCCAAAAGTCTCCAAAGTTCAACAGCTGATCGTCAGCTCTACACAGCGCCTGCGCACTTATTCTGCCCTGTGTCCAGGTTCATGCCCCACTATCCAAGTGGACATAGAGTTAGAATAAAAAGATGACGAGCGCAGCGAGGCCACGCCCCTTTACAGGCATACTATAGACACCCCCCAGATATGAGATTTAAAGGGATATTACACTTTTATTGTTTCACTTTAAGCATTATTAAAATCACTGCTCCTGAAAAAAATGGCCGTTTTTAACTTTTTTTTTTTTAACTTTTTTTTGCATTGATCCATGTCCCCTGGGGCAGGACCCAGGTCCCCAAACACTTTTTATGACAATAACTTGCATATAAGCCTTTAAAATGAGCACCTTTGATTTCTCCCATAGACTTTTAAAGGGTGTTCCGCGGCTTTCGAATTTGCCGCAAACACCCCAAATTGTCCGCTGTTCAGCGAACTGGCGAAAAGCCGATGTGAGAGTCGAACATGAGTTCGACTCGAACTCGAAACTCATCCCTACTCCCAGTAACAGAATGGGGTCCCACAAGCATGCGTGCTTATTAACTCCTTCCTTCCCATACCTCGTGACCAGAGCATAAAGCTAGCATCTCTGTAGCAGATCCAGTTACTATTGGATACTGACTGCTACCAGAGGGCCTGTCACCTTACCAGGTACCATGCCTAATGACTGGTTGCTTGGTGTCTTTAACTTGTGCTTGGTTACTCTTAGCAATTGCATTTCTCTTTCTATCTTACCAAGTTTACCCTGTTGTAGTAGCTGCGCTTCATACACCTTTACAGACCCTGGCTCTTTGGATGCTCCAGTACCCACATGCGCCCCCTTGAATAACTTCAGGCCAGTCTCACAATGGTTAAAGCAACTTTTATTGAATGGGTTGCAGCATACAGTTCAATATGAACAATATGAACGTCTTTCCCCCTAACTATAATAGTGTGGCTGCCCAGGCATACCTCTGTGAGGCGAGAGTCCATTATGGCATTGTCCATGGCTTGGATGTCTCTGAAAGTCCTGGTGTCTGCAATGGACTGAAAAGCACAGCGGTCCTGATACATGTGCATAAACAGAACCAACTAGTTCAGCTACGAAGAGCCCCTGGACCCCAGCCTTCTTCCTTAACAAATTAACAAATGCATCAATTTAGAAATTTGATGAAAGGTTTAGCACTGGGAATCACTTTTTGATAGATAGATAAATAGTGCATTGTATATACAACTATATAGATCAACCAAAATGGGGGACAAATGAGGAGGACAGAGGGACTTTGCACTCCAAAAAAAGTTACATTCATTGTGACGTCAACATTTGCCTGTGCATGGTGTAAAGGCCTTTCTGTGCATAACAGTCACCCACTGTACAGACATACAGATTCTCAGCAGCAATTCAGGGGGGACACCGAGTTCTTTTTGTAGAGGCAAAGCTGGTTCTCTTTATATTGTTTGCCTGGAGTTCAGCCTTAAAAACTAGTCTTTTAATATCAGTGGATCTCTTGTAAGAACTGTCTGTTTTTCCACACAGTCACCAATCAGTTCAAGGCCTGCTTGGTTACTATGTGACATTGCAGTTGTTTCTTATTTGAGACACTTTTATAGATATAATATGAGGGGAGTAAATGCAATTAACAGGGTCCCACATGACCTTGTTCACCGAAATTTCCATGTTTTTTTTTTTTTAATTTGCCTTTTGTACAGTCACTTTCAGTCAAACTTTCCCCTTTACTTCGAAATTCATCAATACTGCCCCTTTACAATAACATTCAGCAGAATTGTTCTGTTTACATTGGTTCTCAGTGGAATGGCTCCCTTTACTTTATCGCTGAGTAAAATCGCCTCCTTTACTTTAGTATTTAGAGGGGGTACCGCCTTTTCATTAGTGTCCAGTGGAATCCCTCCTTCATATTAGAGTTCAGTGGAATCCCTCCTTCTCATTAGCGTTCCGTCGAATCCACCCCCTTCACATAAGTGTTCAGTGAAACTGTCTCCTTTAAAATAGCGTTTAGAGGGGTCAACCCCTCCTTTACAATAGTATTTAGTGGAATTTTCTCTTTGCATTAGCGATTAGTGGAATCCCCCAACTACATTAGCGGCCAGTGGAATAGCTCCTTTTACATGAGGGTTCAGTGGAATCCCCCACTTTACATTACTATACATTGGTGTTCAGTCATAAAAGGGTCCTCCTTACATTGGTGTTTAGTCATTGAAGGGTTCTCCTTACATTGGTGTTCAGTGGTGGAAGGGTTCTCCTTACATTGGTGTTCAGTCATGGAAGGGTTCTCCTTACATTGGTGTTCAGTCATGGAAGGGTTCTCCTTACATTGGTGTTCAGTCATGGAAGGGTTCTCCTTACATCGGTGTTCAGTCATGGAAGGGTTCTCCTTACATCGGTGTTCAGTCATGGAAGGGTTCTCCTTACATTGGTGTTCAGTCATGGAAGGGTTCTCCTTACATTGGTGTTCAGTCATGGAAGGGTTCTCCTTACATTGGTGTTCAGTCATGGAAGGGTTCTCCTTACATTGGTGTTCAGTGGTGGAAGGGCTCTCCTTACACTGGTGTTCAGTCATGGAAGGGTTCTTCTTACATTGTTATTCAGTGGTGACAGGGTTCTCTATACAAAGATGTTTAGTGGCAGAAGAGGGGAAAAGAGGAAAGAAAAAAACATTTCCCTATTCAATTTGTTTCACCTCTCACTGTCTCTGGGCTCCTTTCCCTAGACCCCTTAGCCACAGAATTGCTTGTTATTGTGGTATTTACTCTAGTGTATATGGATTATCTGAATATTGTATATGTGTAGCACTACCCCTGTAGGGGTTGCAGATGACTGGGTTCCCCACTTCTATACAGCCAGGCAAGTAGCATTTTCAGCTTTCATCCAGACACAAGGAACAGTCTTTGAGCTTTGTTTTTATGTTTTATTAGGGGTAATAACTTGTGGAATAGGAATTTTGGGATGCCCAACTTGCTAGCAACCAAAACCAGGGACAACTTCCGCCCTATCTACAACTTCAGATCTGCTTCTTCACTCCTGGACATTGACAGTCTCTAAGTGAAAAGATGCAACAGCCCCTTAAGGACTAGGAGCTCTCAGTCCCTTTAGGAAGTAGCACAAAGTGTTGCAAACTGTATTCTGTTGTACCTTCAAATTCCCTTGTAGACACTGGTCCCGGCTCTACCAACTGCAGGAAATGCCAGCCCACCTGGCTGCTTCTTCACCAGTCTACCTGACTGACTCTTCACCAGTCTACCCGACTGACTCTTCACTAGTCTAACTGACTTCTCCAGAGATCTCCCAGGGCAAGGTAATAGAAATTTAAGCACACCGCTATCTTCCAGAGAGACCTGCTACGTGTGGCAGTCTCTCCCCTTGTAAGTCCCTGATTGTGCTGTAGTATTCACACTGTCCTCCTTGCTCATGCTGCCTCTCAGGGAGGACTCCCTCCAAATGATCCTCCTAGGCCAGCCCAAGCCCCAGCCTGAGGCAGAGCACCCCCCCCCCCTTTAGACTAGGGGGTTCACCTCAAAGGCCACCGACTTCCCGCTCAGCACTCCATCTCCATCTTTCACCCGACCCCCCAGCCAGCATGACTCATTCATACTTAAGGGCTGGCCCAACCACCCTGCCTAGCCAACCACCCTGCCAAGCCCACTACCTGGGGATTGGCCAAGCTCCCCTGAGTATGCAGAACAACCCTCCAAGCCTCCGTCCTCCTTTTTCCAGAATGTTCTTTAACTTTGCAGAACCAGGGGGAGGCACCAGAGATTTGCCTGCATGAGTCATCTAGTCCTTACCTAAAGCAAACACATGACCCAGTTAAGACTCACAGGTTTAAACATGAGTCAGAACATATATTTATCTGTATTCACACTAGTAGAACACTAGAGGGTGCTACATATGTAATTTAAGAGTTTAAATAATTGTATGTTAATCCCCACTGTGTCTCATTTTAAAACAAAAAATGATCTTACCTAAAAACAAAAAATCCAGAGGAACTTTTTTAAATGGCACTTAATAAAAATGTAAATTTTGCATTAGGGTTTAATGATCTTGCATAATTCACTGATTTGTTTCCCTCTAACAAAACAATTATTGGAAAATGCTGTTGTGAATCCTAGGCCTAATTTACAAAGACATAATTTACTGTAGGCAGTCTTTTTATCACCATGCACAAATTTCATTTTTTTTGATTGATTGATTGATTCATTGAAAATAAATTTACCAATTTATCAAGGGCACAATCAGTGCAGATCAGTGGAAATTACTAAATACATTTTGTTAGATTTTTTAGGAATTTTTAGTATAAAAATCTATTGGCAATGATTATCGCTCCTTAAAATAACGCTAGGGTCAGGCCAGTTATAAATGAGTTTTACTGAGTTGTCGGTTGAAGAGCGAAACAAAAAGAGCTGTTTGAGGTAGCAAGGAAATGCCAGTCACTTTGTTAGATAAAATGATGATTCATTTACTCTTTCATCAGTTAAATGACCATTTAATAGGAACAAATGACAATTCCACATCTAAGCGATATTTATATTTGTGAAGTCAATCTTTTTGAAATTTTTAATGATTTAAATAAAAAATATTGAAAAAAATAACTTGTACTTCTCAGTGAACTGAGTCTCCTGTGCTATAAATTGGTTTATGGAGCGCCCTAGAAAAAAGTATGTCAGACACAGAGGAAGGGAACAGTCAAGGAACCTGAATCTATAGAAGCAATCCGACTGCATTTCAGTAGGGAACAGCAAAAGTTACACAGCACATCTAACCTTCATGAATTGCTAATAAGTTCACATTTGGCAGCAAATCATGCAAATACTCTGAAATACTCCAGTTTGTATTTGTTTTAAAAATACCTGTGAAATGTTCCCAAGAATTTCTATCAAAGAAGATGCATCTGAGGTGTTCTGTTTCCATAGATAACAACTGTCCCTAATCCCCGAGGGCCATGTTCATGGAAAGTAAGCAGGTATTATTTGCCTTTTTTTCTGCCATGCACAAAATGCTCAAAACAGACCTTTTTTTTTTTTTTTTTTGCACTGTATATTTTACTTGTTTGCTGCACTAAAAAAGGCATGTCAGTCTCACCTGAAACACATGGTCAAAATAGTGTTTGCATAGTTAAATAAATACTTCATAGAGAATGTTAGTTGAAAGTTTAAGTTTAACAGTTTATTCATAAAGTTTATTTATAAGTTATACCAGATTCACTCTGAAGCCATATAATAAAGAGAAAAGGAGGCACTCTATTGGCTAATATACAGTGCATTTATAAAGTATTCAGACCCTCCTCATTTTTTTCAATTTTGTTATGTTGCAGCTTGATACTACTGTTGTGTAACCACTTTACAACTGCCCCATAGCAGATTTACTGCTACAGGCCAGCCACTCTGTGCAGAATCACGTTTATATACGTGATTCTGCACTTCTGGGTTTTTGGTGCGAGCGTGCACCGCCGGCTCCCGCTGCTTAAAACCACAGCCGAGCAGTGTACCAGATAGTTCGGTACTCTGACAGAATGACAGTCTGCCTATGTAAACAAGGCAGACTGTCATTCCGTGAATACAGAAGACATGGATCCATACCTCCCAACTGTCCCTGATTCTGAGGGACTGTCCCGGATTTGGAACAAAGTCCCTCTGTCCCTTTTTCCTCCTCATTTATCCTTCATTTTGGTCTAATCTATATAGTTGTATATAAAATGCACATTTTTATCTTTTAAAAAGTGTTTTACAGCACTAAACCTTTCATCCAATTTCTAAATTGCTGCATTTGTAAATTTCAAAAGCCAGTATAACCCCTTGCCGCCGAGCTTACGCATATATGCGGCCTCGGCTTAAGGGGGTTATACCGGGATGATGCCCGCAGCTGCAGACATCATCCGTTTTTTAGAGCGAGCGATCGGCAATCCATAGATAACAACCAATGCGGCTAAAACCATAGACCATTGAACCATAGAGACATTGCTGTGAAAAGTCCATGTTTGTGCAGCTTTCATTATTCTGCTGTGTTTGCATGCTTTTTTTGTACCTGTTTAGTAAACTGTAAGTTTAATGTACTCTCTGTCTGATCATTTGGCTGATTGCCCATTTTATTAATCTTTTGATATCCAATACTTCAAGTAGGGTTGCCACCTGTACGGGATTCACCTGGACAGTACGGGATTTAAATCATGTGCCCGGGTTTCAGCCTGTCTGATCCCCAGACACATTATTCACGCTGGGCTGTGGCTAAGAAGCTTCACACTGCAGCAGCTCTCAAAGTGCAGACTTAACAGAATGCTGAACTTTTCAGACGCTCCCTTGCTAACCCCCTCCCATATAGGGAGTGTGGCAGAGGAAAGTCAAATTGCTTCAGCTGCGGGGAACTGTGTGGATAGATACTGTATTCCAATATGTCCCTCCTGCTGGGCTGGGGCTGGGGCTAGGGCGAGAATACTGGGAGATTCCATTGTACAGAGTTGTTGCTGTGGCTATGCACGGTTCTGATTATGTGTGTGCGGAGGATGATGCTGGTGGCTCAGAGGACGCTGAGTGCAGGAGTGAAGAATGTGTGATCTTGGGCATTCACCAGGGAATGTGAGGGTGAAGGAAGCAACATGCCCATGCCTTGTACTTTGTGCAATAAACTCATGGTGCTGTGTACAATATACTACTGCGCTGCCACTTACTCCTTACATTATAAAAACTTCAAGTTGCTGCTCACCATCAAATGTGTTCCACAACTAATGCCGCGTACACACGAGCGGACTTTCTATCCTACTTGGTCCGGCACACTTTCCGACGGACTTTGTCCGCCAGGTGCGCCGGACTTTAAAACGGACGGACTTGCCCACACACGCCGGGACTTTCCGGCGGGCTAAGTCCGCCCGTCTTTCCGACGGACTTTCGCCGGAGTTCCGGCGGACTTTCAGAATGAACGGACTTGCCCACACACGGACAAGTCCGTTCATTTTGAACGTGACTCAGGTGCGACGGGACTAGAAAAGGATGTCAATCTTGCCGCTTTTATCGGCGAGATTGACACCTTGCTAGCCCCGTCGCGGGGCATACCAGGCCCTTAGGTCTGGTATGGATTATAAAGGGGAACCCCGCTACGCCGAAAAAACGGCGTGGGGTCCCCCTAAAATCCATACCAGACCCCGATCCGAGCACGCAGCCTGGCCGGTCAGGAAAGGGGGTGGGGACGAGCGAGCGCCCCCCCCCCCTCCTGAACCGTACCAGGCCGCATGCCCTCAACATGGGGGGTGGGTGCTTTGGGGGAGGGGGGCGCCCTGCGCCCCCCCCCCCAAAGCACCTTGTCCCCATGTTGATGAGGACAAGGGCCTCTTCCCGACAACCCTGGCCGTTGGTTGTCGGGGTCTGCGGGCGGGGGCTTATCGGAATCTGGGAGCCCCCTTTAATAAGGGGGCCCCCAGATCCCGGCCCCCCACCCTATGTAAATGAGTATGGGGTACATGGTACCCCTACCCATTTACCTAGGAAAAAAGTGTAAGTAATAAAACACACTACACAGGTTTTTAAAATATTTTATTAAACAGCTCCGGGGGGGGGATCTTCCTCCGGCTTCGGGGGTCTTCTTCCGGCTTCGGGGGTCCCTCCGCTTCATCTTCTCCCGGCGTCCGGTTGGTTCTTCTCCGCTCTCCGGCCTCTTCTCCCGGTGTCGCAGGTCTTCGGCCGGCCCCTCCGCTCTTATCATGTAGCTCTATTGCGAGCGGAGGTCCGGACTTCTGGGCTTCTTGGCTTCTTGGCTTCTTGGCTTCTTGGCTTCTCTTCTCTTCTCTTCCCCCAGATGTTGACACGACGCTCTCTCCGGCTGGACTGGTCTCTGAGGGCTGCGTTGTGACTTATATAGGCGGAGACCCCGCCCCCATATGATGTCACAGTCCTTGGGCATGCTGGGACTGTGACGTTTTAGGGGGCGTGGTCGACCACGCCCCCTAAAACGTCACAGTCCCAGCATGCCCAGGGACTGTGACATCATATGGGGGCGGGGTCTCCGCCTATATAAGTCACAACGCAGCCCTCAGAGACCAGTCCAGCCGGAGAGAGCGTCGTGTCAACATCTGGGGGAAGAGAAGAGAAGAGAAGCCAAGAAGCCAAGAAGCCAAGAAGCCCAGAAGTCCGGACCTCCGCTCGCAATAGAGCTACATGAAGAGAGCGGAGGGGCCGGCCGAAGACCTGCGACACCGGGAGAAGAGGCCGGAGAGCGGAGAAGAACCAACCGGACGCCGGGAGAAGATGAAGCGGAGGGACCCCCGAAGCCGGAAGAAGACCCCCGAAGCCGGAGGAAGATCCCCCCCCCGGAGCTGTTTAATAAAATATTTTAAAAACCTGTGTAGTGTGTTTTATTACTTACACTTTTTTCCTAGGTAAATGGGTAGGGGTACCATGTACCCCATACTCATTTACATAGGGTGGGGGGCCGGGATCTGGGGGCCCCCTTATTAAAGGGGGCTCCCAGATTCCGATAAGCCCCCGCCCGCAGACCCCGACAACCAACGGCCAGGGTTGTCGGGAAGAGGCCCTTGTCCTCATCAACATGGGGACAAGGTGCTTTGGGTGGGGGGGCGCAGGGCGCCCCCCTCCCCCAAAGCACCCACCCCCCATGTTGAGGGCATGCGGCCTGGTACGGTTCAGGAGGGGGGGGGGCGCTCGCTCGTCCCCACCCCCTTTCCTGACCGGCCAGGCTGCGTGCTCGGATCGGGGTCTGGTATGGATTTTAGGGGGACCCCACGCCGTTTTTTCGGCGTAGCGGGGTTCCCCTTTATAATCCATACCAGACCTAAGGGCCTGGTATGCCCCGCGCTCGCCGCAATAGGAAGATTTGTTTTTCCTATTGCAGCGAGCGCGAGATGCAATACCATCCCCTCGTGTCGTATTTGGTCTGTCGGACCAGCCTACACACGAGCGGGCTTTCCGTCGGACCAGCACACACACGAGCGGACTTTCCGCCCGAAACTGAGTCCGACGGAAAGATTTCAAACATGTTTAAAATCTAGGTCCGGCGGGCTTTTGGGAAGAAGTCCGCCGGAAAAGTCCGCCGCCGCCCACACACGGGCGGATTGTCCGGCACACTCTGGTCCGCCGGACCAAGTATGCTGGAAAGTCCGCTCGTGTGTACGCGGCATAAATATATAAAGATTAAGTGTTAACCACATGCAGAAACATATTTTAAATAAATTAATTAAAAAAGTGGTAATTGAATACACAATCCCAGTGCAGTAAATCTATAAATACCAAAAAATATACTCCAAAATATTTCCACATATGTTGAAATATTATAAATTAATTGCATACAAAATGGTAATTGAATCCACAATACTAATGCTGCAAATCTACCGTATTAGAATATACCAATAAAATGTGCTCCAACATGTGGAATACATATACCCAGGGCCGGTGCTACCACTAGGCAAACTAGACAGATGCCTAGGGCGCCCGGCCAATAGTGTTCGTACTCTCTTCTCTCTGCAGCAAGCAACTAAGTCTCAGCATCAGCAGGCACCCGCCGCTCTGTTTGCACATAGTGTCAGAGGCGCAGTGGCGGCGGAGGACTGTGTCTGTGCCCCGACTCCTGAATGAATGGAAGCAAGAAAATATTTATTGACGGGCACTGGTAGGCTGCATTGATGGGTGCTGGTAGGCTGCATTTGATGGGTGCTGGTGAGGCTGCATTGATGGGTGCTGGTAAGGCTGCATTTGATGGGTGCTGGTAAGGCTGCATTTGATGGGTGCTGGTAAGGCTGCATTTGATGGGTGCTGGTAAGGCTGCATTTGATGGGCACTGGTGAGGCTGCATTGATGGGTACTGGTAAGGCTGCATTTGATGGGTGCTGGTGAGGCTGCACTGATGGGTGCTGGTAAGGCTGCATTTGATAAGCACTGGTAGGCTGCAATGATGGGTGCTGGTAAGGCTGCATTTGATAGGCACTGATAGGCTGCATTGATGGGCGCTGGTGTGGCTGCATTTGATGGGTGCTGGTGAGGCTGCATTGATGGGTGCTGGTAAGGCTGCATTTGATAGGCACTGATAGGCTGCATTGATGGGTGCTGGTGAGGCTGCATTGATGGGTGCTGGTGAGGCTGCATTGATGGGTGCTGGTAAGGCTGCATTTGATGAGTACTGGTAGGCTGCATTTGATGGGCGCTGGTGAGGCTGCATTTGATGGCTGCTGGTGAGGCTACATTGATGGGCGCTGGTGAGGCTGCATTGATGGGTGCTGGTGAGGCTGCATTGATGGGTGCTGGTAAAGCTGCATTTGATGAGCACTGGTAGGCTGCATGTGATGGGCGCTGGTGAGTCTGCATTTGATGGGCACTGGTGAGGCTGCATTGATGGGCGCTGGTGAGGCTGCATTGACGGGGGGTGGTAAGGCTGCATTTGATGGGAGGCACAGTGGCAGCGGAGGACTGTGTCTGTGTCCCGACTCCTGAATGAATGGAAGCAAGCAAATATTTATTGACGGGCACTGGTAGGCTGCAATGATGGGTGCTGGTAGGCTGCATTTGATGGGTGCTGGTCAGGCTGCATTGATGGGTGCTGGTAAGGCTGCATTTGATGGGCACTGGTGAGGCTGCAATGATGGGTGCTTGTAAGGCTGCATTTGATGGGCGCTGGTGAGGCTGCACTGATGGGTGCTGGTAAGGCTGCATTTGATAAGCACTGGTAGGCTGCAATGATGGGTGCTGGTAAGGCTGCATTTGATAGGCACTGATAGGCTGAATTGATGGGCGCTGGTGAGGCTGCATTTGATGGGTGCTGGTGAGGCTGCATTGAGATGGCTGCTGGTGAGGCTACATTGATGGGCGCTGGTGAGGCTGCATTGATGGGTGCTGGTGAGGCTGCATTGATGGGTGCTGGTAAGGCTGCATTTGATGAGCGCTGGTAGGCTGCATGTGATGGGCGCTGGTGAGTCTGCATTTGATGGGCGCTGGTGAGGCTGCATTGATGGGCGCTGGTGAGGCTGCATTGATGGGCGCTGGTGTGGCTGCATTTGATGGGTGCTGGTGAGGCTGCATTGATGGGTGCTGGTAAGGCTGCATTTGATAGGCACTGATAGGCTGCATTGATGGGTGCTGGTAAGGCTGCATTTGATAGGCACTGATAGGCTGCATTGATGGGCGCTGGTGAAGCTGCATTTGATGGGTGCTGGTGAGGCTGCATTGATGGGTGCTGGTAAGGCTGCATTTGATAAGCACTGGTAGGCTGCAATGATGGGTGCTGGTAAGGCTGCATTTGATAGGCACTGATAGGCTGCATTGATGGGCGCTTGTGAGGCTGCATTTGATGGGTGCTGGTGAGGCTGCATTGAGATGGCTGCTGGTGAGGCTACGTTGATGGGCGCTGGTGAGGCTGCATTGATGGGTGCTGGTGAGGCTGCATTGATGGGTGCTGGTAAGGCTGCATTTGATGAGCACTGGTAGGCTGCATGTGATGGGCGCTGGTGAGTCTGCATTTGATGGGCGCTGGTGAGGCTGCATTGATGGGGACTGGTGAGGCTGCATTGATGGGCGCTGGTGTGGCTGCATTTGATGGGTGCTGGTGAGGCTGCATTGATGGGTGCTGGTAAGGCTGCATTTGATAGGCACTGATAGGCTGCATTGATGGGCGCTGGTGAGGCTGCATTGATGGGTGCTGGTGAGGCTGCATTGATGGGTGCTGGTAAGGCTGCATTTGATGAGTACTGGTAGGCTGCATTTGATGGGCGCTGGTGAGGCTGCATTTGATGGCTGCTGGTGAGGCTACATTGATGGGCGCTGGTGAGGCTGCATTGATGGGTGCTGGTGAGGCTGCATTGATGGGTGCTGGTAAAGCTGAATTTGATGAGCACTGGTAGGCTGCATGTGAAGGGCGCTGGTGAGTCTGCATTTGATGGGCACTGGTGAGGCTGCATTGATGGGCGCTGGTGAGGCTGCATTGACGGGGGGTGGTAAGGCTGCATTTGATGGGAGGCACAGTGGCAGCGGAGGACTGTGTCTGTGTCCCGACTCCTGAATGAATTGAAGCAAGCAAATATTTATTGACGGCACTGGTAGGCTGCAATGATGGGTGCTTGTAAGGGTGTATTTGATGGGCGCTGGTGAGGCTGCACTGATGGGTGCTGGTAAGGCTGCATTTGATAGGCACTGATAGGCTGCATTGATGGGCGCTGGTGAGGCTGCATTTGATGGGTGCTGGTGAGGCTGCATTGAGATGGCTGCTGGTGAGGCTACATTGATGGGCGCTGGTGAGGCTGCATTGATGGGTGCTGGTGAGGCTGCATTGATGGGTGCTGGTAAGGCTGCATTTGATGAGCACTGGTAGGCTGCATGTGATGGGCGCTGGTGAGTCTGCATTTGATGGGCGCTGGTGAGGCTGCATTGATGGGCGCTGGTGAGGCTGCATTGATGGGCGCTGGTGAGGCTACATTTGATGGGCTTTGGTGGGCTGCATTTGATGGGTGCTTCATTAAAAAGGTGGGGTATACATGGGCAGGGAAAAGGGGGTGGGGTCAGGGGGCGGCAAAATGAGGTTTCCCCTAGGGTGTCAAAAATCCTTGTACCAGCTCTGCATATACCAATGTTGTAAATTTCATAAAGAACATCCAAAATAATTAAATCCACAATCTCAGTGCAGTGAATTATCAATAATAAGCAAGCTGCATTCTACAAATAAAAAATGTGTGCAACCACAAGTTTGTAGCATGCACTATGTATTACTGATGATTCACTGCACTGAGATTGTGGATTTAATTATTTTGAATGTTCTTTATGTAATTTACAACAATGGTATATGTATTTAACATGTTCATTTATATTTCAACATATGTGGTAATATTTGTGAGTATATTTTTATTGGCATTTATAGATTTGCAGCACTAGGATTGTGGATTCAATTGCCACTTTTTATATTATCTATTTAAAATATCTGTTCATACACATGGTTAAAGGGTAGCACAATACCATCAATCTTTATAAACTCAACCAAATTTATGGTTTCTTATGCCCGGTACACAGGATCGGACATTGATCGGACAGTCCGACGACAAAATCCGTCGGATTTGTTCCAACGGATTTTGGGCCAAACTTGTCTTGCATACACACGGTCGCACAAAGTTGTCGGAAAATCCGATCGTTCTGAACGCGGTGACATAAAACACGTACGTCGGAACTATAAACGGGGCAGAAGCCAATAGCTTTAGTCTCTTCAATTATTCTGAGCATGCGTGGCACTTTGTGGGTCAGATTTGTATACACACGATCGGACTTTAAACGATCGGATTTTGTTGTCGGAAAATTTTATATCCTGCTCTCAAACTTTGTGTGTTGGAAATTCCGACGGAAAAAGTCCGAAGGAGCCCACACACGATCGGAATTTCCGACAACACAATTCGATTGCACTTTTTCCGTTGGAAAATCCGACCGTGTGTATAGGGCATTAGACATTTGGATAAATATGTGCATAATCAATGCTGCATTGTGCAAAAAGTAAAAACAGCTGGTAGGAATGGCTGGTTATCCAGCTAAAGACAGACTTAGAACTGCACAGAGGCGTTAGAGCATCCCTACGGAGGTTAGAGCGCCCCATAGATGTTAAAGCACCCCATAAAAAATTAGCACCCCATAAATGCTGGAGAGACCAATAGATGTCAGAGCACCCCATAGACAAAGCAAAGGTTAGAGTGTATCATGGAGATTAGAGTCCCCCATAGATGTTTGAGAACCCCAGAGATGTTAGGGTGATCCATAGACACTAGAGCATTCCATAGACAAAGCAACCCATGGAGGTTAGAGCGCTCCATAACCTTTGGAGCACCCCATGGATGCTACAGTAACCCAATAGATATATTACCCCATGGATGTTAGAGCACTCCATAGACAAACCCCATGGAGGTCAGAATGTCCCATAGGATATTAGAGTGACCCATGAAGTTTAGTGTGCCCCAATAAACTGAGTTACCCATGGATATTATTGCAAACCAAAGAGATTGAAGCACTGTGCAGGGTTGCCACCTATCTCTGGGATCCACTCAAACAGTCCAAGTTTTGACATATGTGTCTGGGTTTCAGTCCATGTGAAACCCGGACACATTATTCAGATTGAACTGTGGCTCCCAAAGTAACAGAGATAATCACACACAAATCTGTTGCCATTTGTTAACTCAATATGGCCACAACCACTGTTCGCCTTGGCTTGTATAGTGCACCACATTACTGCTCTGCCTGGGGCACCCAAAGGTGTTTAAGGTCTTTTGCAATCCTATAGTGTGTACTACAAACAAAATTGCTGTGCTCCGCTAAAGTGTTCGGGTTTGGCATGAAGAAAAGGTGGCAACTCTAAATTCAAGTGATTAAAGCAATTTAATGGCTGCAGCTGCTACCATGAGCTTAGCATTATCTTTTTCAGCTGGTGATCGGTAAAAGTTATCTGGGCGGCTGTAGGATCACATTTAAAAGGGCAGGCCTCCCCCCCACTGTCTTTCTCCACCAATCACTGTGGTTCCTGGGCTCTCTTGCTCCTCCAGAGAGTCTGGGACTACTAAAAAATGCCCCATCCAATAAGCAGGAAGAGATCGAGGACATCTGTTCACAAATTTCCCCTGTGAGTAATCAAGCTGGAAGTGATAGTGATTTCCTCACTTCTGGGTTCGGAACTGTCATTCCCTGCCCAGATAGCAAGGATAACTTGCCACATATTTGTGGCAGTGTTGAATTGTAAGTCTGTTACTGCACATTTTCACTGGCAAGTTGTACACTTGCAGAGCACTTGAAGCAAATTTGCATGGCAAGTCTCCAGCAAGAGCAAAGTTGCAGTGGTGCATCTACAGCTCTGCAAGTCACAATGAGCCCATGTGGTGGGATGACTATTGCACAACATAACTAAACCAGAACTTGCAGCAACATTGCAGAATGTTTGCAAAGAATGTTGATCTGGAGTCATGCAATGCAGACTTGCTGCAATTGTGCAACAAACTAGTGAAGCCTGGCAAATGTAACAAAAGCTTTTTCAGTCATTTTTTTGAAAGTCATTTTCAAACTTGCAGCACAATTTCTTGCTATCTGGGTGGCTACTGTAGCCAGGGAACCAGTTCATCAAACATGACATGTGCTTGATTAGACATTGAAGGTCTAATAGTCTCCATAAAGAGAACCTGTGACCTGCCCTATCACATTAGTTGCTTGTTAGCAAATGCAAACGCATGCGTAGGGCCTGCACATGTATGTAAACAGCAATTGCACCACACATGTGAGGTATCGCTGAGAATACTGGAGTGAGAGCAATAAGTCTGGGGTCATAATTCATTGTTATCTCTAAACATTTGTAGCCAGGTGCTGGGTTACAGCAATATGACGAAGGAGACAGTGGGATCCATTCACAAGACGTTATCTTAATGCATCCAAGTATTTTATGAATGCAGTATTTTAGTAGTGAACACATGCAGTAATTTAATGCCCAGTGGTAGTCGGCGTAATTATTACCATTAAAAAGTAGGCGTTGTTAAGGAACGGGCAGCCGTCCACATTCTTAACAACCACTAAACAACATGGTTGTTAAGGAGCGGCTGGTGTCTGTGTCCTTAAAGACCGATGAGTCATCAGCTCTCAGTGGGGTTCCCCAGAGCTGTACCACCCACATCATATCACCTGCACTGATGCTGCAGGGAGACTGGAGCATCTACTCACCCCCTGTGTCAGTACTCAGGACTGAGCCTACAAACTCTGCTGTGTCTGGTGATGTCTCTTCTTGCTGAGCCACCTTGAATGTCAGACAGCTCCATGGACAATTCTTTGAATGATCTTGCCTCGAACCCTGTTTTTCTTTCACCATAAACTCTTTGTTCCTCTCACGAACTTCCTGATCCTGATTTAAGCCATGTTTCTGCACTTCCTGCTTGCCAGATTATTGTGCTCTCTCCAGCCAAAACCTCACTCTTGCCACTGTCTGTATCTTTGCTATCATATGTTACCAAACCTTTGGCTTGTACTTTGGCTACGCGCCTACTTGATCCCAACCTGCAACCATTCGTTACTGACCTTGGGCTTGTTCCTCGACTATGCTACTGCCTGATTCCAACCAGTAACCACTTGTTACCGACCTTTGGCTTGTTAACTGACTACGGTTCTGCTGATTTCTACTAGCTATATCTGCTACTGGACACCGGCATGCTCACCTCCTGGTGGGACAATCCTGAAGACTGCAACTTAGCAAAACCCATTTCCACCATCATAAGCTCTGGTGAACACCTGTTAGTACTTAGACTCCTCACTTCAGGTGATCCCATGTCATCAGGTTGACCTGCTTCTGTACTTATCCAGCTGGTTGATGGGTCTCTCTCTACTGTTATAGCTACTGGCCTCTGACCCTGACTCCAGACCGTGACACTGCTTCTCACTGCTAATCACCAGAGACTTTCGTGGAGAGATTGAGAAGTCCTTCTTTTCTACAGTGAGAGGTCACCGGTGCATCCCGGGGACTGGTGAAAGGGCTATTCGCCCATTGCTGATATTGCTAGCAGAGACTGAGCCACTGAGAGCAGGACACCAAGTATACCCAATCCATTCTGCACCCCTATTACACTCTATATTGCATTTTTCCACACCTACACTGCACCTATACCAACCCTATATCACATTTCAGTATACCAAACCTTTATCCCATCGCCACATCTAACATGCACCTGTGCCGAGACTATACCTTACCTATACTGTACCTATACTACATGCAGGTTAACTGAGACTGTCAATAAATGAACTGATGCTCTTAAAAGGCCCCAGTGATATCCAGCAGAAGAACATCTCAAATTATAATTATTGGACTGTGCATACCCAGTCAGTCTAGGACTAGCATCACCGCCTAGGGTTGCCACCTGTCCGGGATTGGAATCATGTTCGGGTTTGGAATCATGCGTCTGGGTTTCAGACTGCCTGAAACCCGGACACATTATTCAGACTGGACTATGGCTTCCCAGCAGGGTTGCTGGCTGCAGTTGGCTAAGCTGAGAGTGTCTGGCACACTCTTTCACACTGCCCAAAGCCAGCACTAATAATAGACGGGAGAGGAGAAAGGGCTTGATCTGCTCCTCTTCCTCCCACCCCTACCCCCCCCCCCCCCGTGTCTGCCCACACTCCAATCCCTGGCGCTTTGCCTCAGAAAAGGAAAGTGGGGGCCAGAAATGTGAAGTCCAGCAGCCTCAGCTACATCTGGATGAGAGGTGTTGACTGCCAATGGGTGAGTGAGCTCACCATCCAACCCTGTCTATGACTGAAGACTCCCCCCTCCCCCCTTTCTCTCCTGCCTCTGACTGAGTACATTAAGGTAAATCAGGGTTCTCAGGGCACCCCTTACATCAGAGTTCCCCTTTACACCAGAGGCCACAGTGTTCCCCCTTACAGCAGAGTACTCTCTGTACATCAGAGTGCTCAGTGCCCCCCCTTAAATAAGGGTTCCCAGAGCATCCCTTCGAGTCCCCAGAGTTCTCCCTTACATCAGAGTCTGCAGAGTCCCCCCTTACAGTGAAAGCAAACTCTGTGGATTCAGATGTAAAAGGGGAACTCTGTGGACTCGGATGGAAAAGGGGAACTCTGTGGACTCAGATGGAAAAGGGGAACTCTGTGGACTCAGATGGAAAAGGGGAACTCTGTGGACTCAGATGGAAAAGGGGAACTCTGTGGACTCAGACGGAAAAGGGGAACTCTGTGGACTCAGATGGAAAAGGGGAACTCTGTGGACTCAGATGGAAAAGGGGAACTCTGTGGACTCAGATGGAAAAGGGAACTCTGTGGACTCTGATGGAAAAGGGGAACTCTGTGGATTCAGATGTAAAAGGGGAACTCTGTGGACTGAGATGTAAAAAGGAACTCTGTGGACTCTGATGTAAAGGGGAAACTCTGTGGACTCTGATGTAAAGGGGGAACTCTGTTGACTCTGATGTAAAGGGGGAACTCTGTGGACTCAGATGGAAAAGGGGAACTCTGTGGACTCTGATGGAAAAGGGGAACTCTGTGGACTCAGATGGAAAAGGGGAACTCTGTGGATTCAGATGTAAAAGGGGAACTCTGTGGACTGAGATGTAAAAGGGAACTCTGTGGACTCTGATGTAAAGGGGGAACTCTGTGGATACTAAGTATTACTTTCAGTGAATTCCTGTGATATTGTATGCTTGTACGCTCAACCTGGTGTGTCAGAGGGGCTGAGGTTCTTGAGAAGGTCAAGTCAAAGAACAGAGCTCCTACAATGGTAGCACTACATGTGGGGAACTAGTCCGGGATTTCTCAGTTCTGAGTGGTAGTAACCTACATAATGAGCCAGAAGAACAACATGGACCCCGCTGCAGCTGTCAAATGGTGCAAAGAGCAAATTGGTCGATCAGAGCTGTGTGTAGTGCTTGATGTGCGGGAGATGAATGAATTGAGGAGCAGATTCACTGAGCGGTTAAAACACTAACTCCAGAGCAGAGAGTGTTCGTGCTAGACATGAAGGTGGGTCGGTGGGTCCAGCTTCTGCTTGTACCTATGTGCTATTAGAGTAGAGAAAAGACATCTCCACCATTTTCCTGGGCCACCGTGTCCATTTGACCAAGGTAGTGCTACACTGATAACCTGTAAAGGCTTTTAAAGTGTCACCCATGAAAAATTTTAAGTACTGTAGTTTTTGCTATTTCACAGACATGCTCAATTTTGAGTCTTGACATGTTTGGTATCTATTTACTCAACACAACCCCATATTTTATATATTACAATAAATGGGTATAATATTGAGGTTATGTGTACTAAAATTCATTTTAGTATAGTTCTTTCTGAAAATATGCTTCTTTTTAAAAGGCTATGCAAACATCGTGCCATCGTGCAACATAAATAATTGTGATGCCGCGTACACACGGTCGGAATTTCCAACAACAACAAATGTTCGATGTGAGCTTGTTGTCGGAAATTCCGACCGTGTGTAGGCTCCATCGGACATTTGCTGTCGGAATTTCCAACAACAAATCTTTTAGAGCTGGATCTCAAATTTTCCGCCACCAAAATTTGTTGTCAGAAATTCCGAGCGTCTGTACCCAATTCCGACGCACAAAATTCCACGCATGCTCGGAATCAAGCAGAAGCCGCACTGGCTATTGAACTTCATTCTTCTCGGCTCGTCGTACGTCTTGTACGTCACAGTGTTCTTGACGTTTGGAATTTCCGACAACATTTGTGTGACCGTGTGTATGCAAGACAAGTTTGAGCCAACATCCTTCGGAAAAAAATCCACGGTTTTGTTGTCGGAATGTCCGATCGTGTGTACACGGCATAACCATCACTTCAAACATCATTCATTTTATTGGACAGGGCCTCTGCTTTCATAAAATATATAATGTTTGGGGTGTAAATTAATTTTCTAGCAAAAAATGATCATTTTAACATGTGTATTAAAAATTGCCCCAGACACAAAGTGGTTAAAAAAAACACAGGAGCTTGGACACGTGAACTGTTAATGGCCTGGGCTCCTCCATTCACAGAGTTCTTTTTACTGCACTAAGCAGAGAGAATTCAATGTGGCATCGCAGGCTTAACACCTCGGCCAGCAGTTTATTAATGGGCCATATTATGCCAACCCTGATGTGCATAACCTAGCATGGTATAATGGAGAGCAGTGATAAATTAGCCCCTAAGTAATTTATAAACATTGAACCTGTAAAAATTTTTCACATGAATATACACTATATTACCAAAAGTATTAGGACGCCTGCCTCTACAAGCATTTGAACTTTATTGGCATCCCAGTCTTAGTCCGTAGGGTTCAATGTTGAGTTGGCCCGCCCTTTGCAGCTATAACAGCTTTAACTCTTCTGGAAAGACTGTCCACAAGGTTTAGGAGTGTGTCTATGGGAATGTTTTACCATTCTTCCAGAAGCGCATTTGTGAGGTCAGGCACTAATGTGAACAAGAAGGCCCGACTCGCAGTTTCTGCTCAAATTCATCCCAAAGGTGTTCTATCAGGTTGAGGTCAGGATAGGGATAGGTAGGGCAGTCAAGTTCCTCCACTTCAAACTTGCTCATCCATGTCTTTATGGACTTTGTTTGTGCATTGGTCCAAATCATTTGGTGGAGGGGGATTATGGTGTGGGGTTGTTTTTCAAGGGTTGTGCTTGGCCCCTTAGTTCCAGTGAAGGGAACTCTTAAGGCATCAGCATACCAAAGACTTTTGGACAACTTCATGCTCCCAACTTTGAGGGAACAGTTTGGGGATGGCCCCTTCCTGTTCCAACATGACTGCACACCAGTGCACAAAGCAAAGCGCATGCCCGGAACAGATGCGAGTGGGAGTGTCATGAGCGATCGCGGGTGCCCGGCGGTCATCGCGCCCGTCGGGCACCCGCGATCGCTAGTAACAGAGTGAGAACCGGGATCTGTGTGTGTAAACACACAAATCCTGGTTCTTTCAGAGAAGTAGAGACAGATCGTGTGTTCATACTAAGTATGAACACCAATCTCTCGCTCCTCCTAGACAGTCCCATCCCCCCTACAGTTTGAACACAGAGAGGAAACACAGTTAACCCCTTGATCACCCCTAGTGTTAACCCCTTCCCTGCCAGTGACATTTATACAGTAATCAGTGCATTTTATAGCACTGATCGGTGTATAATTGTCAATGGTCCCAAAAATATGTCAAAAGTGTCCAATTTGTCAGCCGCAATATTGCAGTTCCGAAAAAAATTGCAGATTGCCGCCATTACTAGTAAAAAAAAAAAAAAAAATGATAAAAATGGCATAAATCTATCCCCTATTTTGTAGACGCTATAACTTTTGCGCAAACCAAACAATATACACTTATTACAATTTTTTTTACCAAAAATATGTAGAAGAATACATATCGGCCTAAACTGAGGAAAAAATGTGTTTTTTTGAAAAAAAATGTGGGATATTTATTATAGCAAAAAGTAAACGATAATGGGGGTTATTTACTAAAGGCAAATCCACTTTGCACTACAAGTCGCTGTAGATCCGAGGGGGACATGCAAAGGAAATAAAAAACAGCATTTTAGCTTGCACATGATTGGATAATAAAATCAGCAGAGCTTCCCCTCATTTCAGATCTACCCCTCAGATTTACAGCGACTGCACCTCCAAGTGCACTTTCAGTGCAATTTCAAGTGTACTTTGCACTTGTAGTTTGCACTTGTAGTGCAAAGTGGAGTTGCCTTTCGTAAATAACCCCCATAGTGTTTTTTTTCAAAATTGACGCTCTTCTTTTGTTTATAGAGCAAAAAATAAAAACCGAAGAGGTTGCAAATACCACCAAAAGAAAGCTCTATTTGTGTGAAAAAAAGGACGCCAATTTTGTTTGGGTACAGCGTCGCACCACAGCGCAATTGTCAGTTAAAGCGACGCAGTACCGTATCGCAAAAAATGGCCTGGTCATTGAGCAGCCAAATCTTCCGGGGCTGAAGTGGTTAAAAGGCACGGTTAAGCATGCAAAATAAAAAAAATACAGCGTTAAAATATATTTACATGAGAAAATCCCTTTAAGAAACCAAAGATAAAACTGACTGAAAAAATGCATCTATCTCTGAGGAAAGTGTTTAGAAGCATTTGCAATGTGGTAATGACCTAATACATCAATTTTGCTATGCTTGTAAACCTGCGTCTGTTTCATTAAGCGCCCTGAATGAACTACCAGAGACCCCCAGCATAAACACTATCTAGTACATGTGAACATAAATCATTTGCCAATTTCAAATTAATATTTAAAAGTGAGGGATACTTTTAACAGATAAACTGGAGTTAAAAGGCAAAGGAGTCTACAGAGACCACTTAGGTTCCCTGTTAATGTTTATTACAATGGAGACTATTAAATGCATGCATTACGATGTACTGGTGTAGCATTTTTGCATTGCCTGTGGATAACTAGAGGAATCTCAACACAATGTAAAACAACTCATTCTGATTCAGACTTAAAGGTGAATTCTAGGCTGGAACAAAAAAAAATATCCCTGCAGTGGGGTCCCCCAGACTGCAGGGGTTAAATGCTCATTATATCTAGGGGTGCCTGAATAAAGAGAAATACCTACCATATTCTGTGCTGCAGAGTGCTCCCTCTGTCTGTGCATCTGGGTCACTGCAGCCTCCAGCCCAAAGCTCACCTCTAGGCCTGATTCACCTATGCATTTGTATTGCTTTTTGCATTTTGCAGGTTTGCACTACAATCCATTTAACATGGTTTACTATGGAACACGTTCTGTAGTGCAAATCTGCAAAAAGCACTAAAAATGCATTGTGTGAAACAGGCCGTAAAAGAAGTATTAAACGCCAAGGCAAACATCTATTATAGTGCCTTTAAAAAAGTATTCATACACCTTGAAATTTTACACATTTTGTCATGTTACAACCAAAATCGTAAATGTATTTTATTGTTTTTTTTTTTTTTTTTGTGATATACCAACACAAATTGGCACATGATTGTAAAGTTGAAGGAAAATGATAAATGGTTTTCAAAATTGTTTACAAATAAATATCTAAAAGGTGTGGTGTGTATTTGTATTCAGCCCCCTTTACTCTGATACCCCTACCTAAAATCTAGTGAAAGAAATTGCCTTCAGAAGTCACCTAATTAGTAAAAAGAGTCCACATGTGTGTAATTTATTCTCAGTATAAATACAGGTATTCTGTGAAGCCCTCTGAGGTTTGTTAGAGAACCTTAGTGAACAAACAGCACCATGAAGGCCAAGGAACACACCAGACAGGTCAGGGGTAAAGTTGGGAGATTTTTTTGCTGTTGATTATATGTGCAATCTATATATTATTTATTTTTTATGGACAGCAGTTCTTTTCTCCCATGCGTTTCATGGGAACATGAATATTTCTTAACATGAGATCATATGGGCAGGCATTTGACATTTTCACATCTGCAAGTGTAGATTGCTGTCCAGAAAATTGCCCTTTATTCATGTTCATTTTTTGTATTCCACATATCTGGTTCATGTTTGTTTATTTTTTTCCATTCTGCCGTTTTATCTCTCTCCTAGTGTTCTTAACAATAATTTTCCATTTTTATTTAATTTTTTTCATTCAGTCATCTCCGAGTGTTTATGATTTTGAAATTATATGTTTATTTTCCTCAGCCTTATATATATATATATATATATATTTTTTTTTTTTTCTATTTAGCATCTAAAGAAATGTTTTTAAACTCACATGTTGGTGATTTTTTTCTATTGACTGTTCTCATGACTCAGGTGTGATTCTAATTAGATACATACCTTTAAGTAGCCTGTGCGGAGAACAGTTTAATGTTGTGAACATGCATGGTACACTCGTGTGAAACGCGTCAATTATAACCCTTGATGATTGTCTGGCTTATCACAATAAAGACTTTATTCAGCAAGTATTCTGTTGGCTCCCCTGTGCGACCTTTTCTTCTTCCTTTTTGTGCTAAGGGATAAAGTTGTGGAGAAGTTTAAAGCAGGGTTAAGTTATAAAAAATGATCCCAAGCTTTGAACATCTCACGGGGGAACTGTTCAATTCATCATGCGAAAATTGTATGACACAACTGCAAACCTACCAAGACATGGACGTCCACCTAAACTGACAGGCTGTGCAAGGAGAGCATTAAACAGAGGAGCAGCCAAGAGGCCCATGGTAACCCTGGAGGAGCTGCAGAGATCCACAGCTCAGGTGGGAGAATCTGTCCACAGGACAACTATTAGTCGTGCACTCCACAAATCTGGCCTTTATGGAAGAGTGACAAGAAGAAAGATATTGTTGAAAGAAAGCCATAAAAAGTCCTTTTTCGGTTTGCGAAAAGCCATGTGGGGGACACAGCAAACATGTGGAAGAAGGTGCTCTAGTCAGTTGAGACCAAAATTGAACTTTTTGGCCTAAAAGCAAAACGCTGTTTGGCAGGAAAACCAACACTGCACATCACCCTGAACACACCATCCCCACTGTGAAACATGGTGGTGGCAGCATCATGTTGTGGGGATGCTTTTCTTCAGCAGGGACAGGGAAGCTGGTCAGAGTTGATGGCAAGATGGATGGAGACAAATACAGGGCAATCTTAGAAGAAAAGCCGTTAGAGTCTGCAAAAGACTTGAGACTGCGGGGAGGTTTACCTTCCAGCAGGACAACGACCCTAAACATACAGCCAGAGCTACAATGGAATGGTTTAGAGCAAAGCATATTCATGTGTTAGAATGGCCCAGTCAAAGTCCAGACCTAAATCCAATTGAGAATCTGTGGCAAGACTTAAAATTACTGTTAACAGACGCTCTCCATCCAATCTGACAGAGCTTGAGCTATTTTACAAATAAAAATGGGCAAAAAATGTCACTCTCTAGATGTGCAAAGCTGGTAGAGAAATCCCCAAAAAGAATTGCAGCTGTAATTGCAGTGAAAGGTGGTTCTACAAAGTATTGACTCAGGGGGGCTGAATACAAATGCACACCACACTTTTCACATATTTATTTGTAAAAAACCATTTATCATTTTCCTTCCACTTCACAATTATGTGCTACTTTGTGTTGGTCTAGCACAAAAAAAATCCCAATAAAATACATTTTTGTTTTTGGTTGCAATATGAAAAAATGTGGAAAATTTCAAGGGGTATGAAAATTTTTCCAAGGCACTTAGATTTGGTAGATGCATTCATTTTCCTTTTTAGGCTTTCTTTCTTCTATTTTCACCTGGTATTCCACGTCTGTTTTTTCGGGAGCAGTGATTTTTTTTAATGCTTAAAGTGAAACAATAAAAATGAAATATTCCTTTAAATATCGTGCCTGGGGGGTGTCTATAGTATGCCTGTAAAGTGGCGCAGTTTTCCCGTGTTTAGAACAGTCCGAGAGCAAAATGACATTTCTAAAGGAAAAATTGTCATATAAAACTGATCTGATCTGGTCTGACTGTAATGAATTGTCAGGTTGCAGCCATTGTGCTATGTGTTGGGTGTTCAGTGTGCCCCTGAAGGGGTGGGCTCCCTTCAGTCCATCTGCCCTTCATCTACTCATCAGGATGCATGTGCTTCCATTGTGGAGTCACTCATAAGCTAGTGATAGGACTACAGGGCCTGCAGCTTACGCATGTATTTGCAAATGTGTGCGGACTAAACCCCTGTTTTTAATGCATACTGTTGGACAGGGTTATTCGGTTGTCTGCGGGCTGATCAGTAAGTGAGCTTGGAGTTTTCCTTGGATTTATCCTTGGCCTTTTTTAAACATATGTTGCCTTCCAATGCTGCTTGCTGCAATGACCAGTTATAGGTGGGGGCAGTGGCTTCCTTTTTTGTATTAAAGTAACAATAGTCTCCAATTTTTAATAAAATAAATGCAACATATAAAAATGTGAATATAAGAATAAGTATATATAGCAGTAGAACATACCTTCTATCAATCTCTTCCTTTGCTTCATCTCTTAAATGCAAGCTTATTTCTGCTATTTTCAGACATCCTGTTCTAGGGTGGCTGTGTTCTTTCCGATTTACTTGATGGTTGATTTACTAAAGGCAAATAGACTGTGCACTTTGCAAGAGCAGTTGCTCCAGAGCTTAGTAAATGAGCAGAAGCTCTACTGACTTCCATCATCCAATCATGTGCAAGTAAAATGCTGTTTTTTTTTTTTATTCATTTTTTTCCTCGCACATGACGGGGCACTCTTTGTAAAGTGAAGCTTTACCTCATTTACTAAGCTCTGAAGCAAGCACACTTGCAAAGGGCAACTGCAAAGTGAACAGTTTATTTGTCTTTAGTAAATCAACCTCATAGAGTTGAACATGTGACCAGAAATAATGGCACTGCTCACTCTACACTAGTAGTGGTGAGGTGCATCCATGGAGGATCGGGAGCACACGCAAGGCGAAAACGAAGCCTGAAAACAACAATAGGAGATTAAAAAAAGTAGATAAAAATATGTTGATATTTTAGAGCAAACTAAAAAACAAAATTTAAGTGCAGCGCAAATAATAATAGATAAATAAAGTCCATATATTAAAAGAGAAATCCTTTGTGGTAAAGCCAATCCTTCTATGTGGAACAGCGATCCTCTCCACTCACACACATGTAGAATGCTTACCAGATAGGATGGACCTTTCAAATAACAGGAGGTCATACGAGCAGGGGTCCCATACAAACTGGGTGGACACGGCCCCTCTGGCTATCCTCAATGGTTACCGGCAGACACCTCTTCAGTGCGGCAGTGTAACAGGCGAGCTCTGTGGACGTAACGCCACGTACGGGGGCGGAGTTTTTGCTCTGATGTCACCCGCTGCCATCTCACAGCTGTTCGGTCGCGAACTGTCTGTTTTTCAGCCTTGTACATAAATCTTTTATATAGCGCTGTATCAGTGCGTGTTTTAAACAGTGGTTTTATACTTTTTCAATAAATTGCCTGTACGGCTATACCAAACAGACCGCTCTAAGGTTTTTTCCTCTTTTTTTCTTGGATGATTGCTGCATTCTGAATAGCACTGGAAGCTCGCCTGTTACACTGCTGCACTGAAGAGGTGTCTGCTGGTAACCATTGAGGATAGCCAGAGGGGCCGTGCCGTGTCCACCCATATCTTTTAATATATGGTCTTTATTTATCTATTATTATTTGCGCTGCACTTAAATTTTGTTTTTTAGTTTGATTTATGGGCTTGGCGAAAACCTAAAGTGTTCAGCTTGCACTTGTCTTATATATATTTTAGTTTGCGCTGATTGTTCCCATTTTTTAGGATATTTTAGAGCACTTGATTAAAAAAGATATTTGAGTTTAATGTCACTTTAAGCTGAACTCCAGTCAAACAGCCAACAGTTAAAATACAATTATAGGAAATCTTTTTACCTTTCAAAGAATTTGATATTCTGTCAGTTCACTGCTAACATTTATTCACAGCCCTGACAGACAGCAGTCACTATTTTTTGGTAAATGCATGTTTTATTTTGTGTTTTATTTATAAGTGCTACACTGGCCAAAAGGGATATGTTCTGGATGGCAGATATTCTTGTTGGGTCAGGTAATGGACACCACAGGAATTAATGAATGAGAGGGCTGATATAAAAGTAGGAGGTAGACAGGAAGGGGTAGAGTGATGGAAGGGCTGCTTAATGCCGCCCCTGTTTTATGTTGGATACATATTTCAAAGAGCTCCACTGTGGGCTTGGCCATTGTGGTGCCACTGTGTGGGACTATATTGACCTGAAAAGGAGCATTTGAGTTTTCTTTTGTGGATGTTGACTTTCGTTTTGCTGCTGATAAGCTTTTTGAGTTTAATATATTAATATTAAACTATGTTGTTCAAAAAAGCTAGTTTCTCTAGAATGCGGGCAGACATTGGAAAAAAAGACATATAACGCCTCTTACACATGGCACAGATTCCATTTTGATCAGCAGCCCTCCAATCTGATCCACCTAGACAGAGGAGGACAGATCCCCTTCTGTTCTTTTTTAGCAGACTGGATCGGATTAGAGGTAGGCTTATGTAAACGAGTCTGGTCCATAGAGGTGAAGGGACCATCCGATTAGGTACCCCTTAAAAACCCTCTTTTTTGACCTTAGTAAATTGTTTTTGCCCCTAGCAACCAGGTAACCACCACAGCAAGTTGCTTCTTACAGAAATTGACACCTACAGATGATATGGAGGCATTTCTGACAATGTTTGAGGGAAGCAGAATGAAAAAGGTGGCCCTGAGACAAATGGCCTGGCCTAATTTCTCCTTTGTTGTTAGGATATCCACAAAATGCATACTAGGACCTCACTCCTGAGTATGCTAGGGCCTATGACCACCTGAAACTGGAAATTACAACTTGCCTTGGGGTGACAACAGCTTTTAATGCACAAAAGTTGCTACTGATCAGATTAACTACCATGGTTACAAATCAACCATCTTATACAGTTTTTTCCAAATGACTGCAGCCTAAAATTTTGATGAGGCCCCAAAGGGTGGAGAGGATCAAGGTGGACTGGTAACTTTGGTCTCTGCCAGTAACTTGCAATGATGGGTGTGTCACAGACACTGGAAAACTGCAAAGGTTGATATGGTTTAAAGATACACATTAATGTAGGAGCTGCTCATCCCCACCAGAATAAAAAAGCTTGCCCCCACATGCTGGGGATTTTTTTTTCTTTTGTTTAAAGCATGTCACAGAAACCTGGCATTAGTCTAAATGATTCCTGCGAAATGCCAGGTTCTTTGGAATAAACATTATAGATTTTTTTTTAATTTTTGTGGTTGTTCCTCTCTGGTACCAGTAAAGTCTGATTCAAATGGGGATTTTTTTTTAGTAGATGATGATTTAGATGGATGTGGTACACCTGTATATAGCATATATTCCTATTTTTGGATGGTGGTATGTTATATGGGTCCTGTCTAAACTGACCCTAGTATGTGTATGTATGCATGTGAAATAGAAACTTTAGATTGTAAGCTCCTTGAACACAGAAACTTATGAGAATATACAGCACATAAAGCACTGTGTAAATTGCTGACACTGTATAAATGCATATAATAAATAAATAGTGGTTATCTTGCACTGATTAGATGTCCATTAGCGCTACTAATCAATACAGACTAGTAACTCTGACTGCTTTATAGCTGTTACAAGGTCCAGAAATATGCCAACTTTTTCTAAAGTGGAGCTTTAATTAAAAAAAGAAAAACAGGTAGGTTTTTTTTTTTTTAACGCAAAAGAGACATGCTATGTCTCTTTTGAATTAAGGAATTACGTTTCTAACGTGCCTGCCTGCACTGCACATTGAGCTGCGCACATGCAGACGAGTAATGTCATCTTGATATGATCACTGAATGGCTAAAGACTGGTACCCTGAAGAAGACCAGCTAAGATGTTAGCAGCAGTAAGAGAGTGGAGGTGAGCAGTGGCGGCTGGGGGTATATGCTTTTATATTTTTTTGGGGGGGCAAACAGTCCACCCACCGACACCCCCCTGGTTGGTCACCAGCCCTGTACTTACCCCATCTAGGTCACGGGCAGCGCTTCCCCTGCGTCTCCTCTCTCCTCCTCCTCGGCGGCCAATAGGAGCAGCTCTCTTCTCGGCCAATGGGTTGAAAAAAAAAACTCCATTGGAATCCATGCGTCTGGCGCCCCGCATGTAGATTAGGGGGCCCGATGCATTGGATTAGGGGGGCCCTGCATTACTGGCCGCCACTGGAGGTGAATATAGTTGCGCTTTAACCACTTAAGGACCGAGCCGCTTTCTGAGATTTGGTGTTTACAAGTTAAAAACATTTTTTTTGCTAGAAAATGACTTAGAACCCCCAAACATTATATATATATTTTTCTAACACCCTAGAGAATAAAATGGCGTCATTGCAATACTTTCTGTCACACCGTATTTGCGTAGCGGTCTTACAAGCGCACTTTTTTTGGAAAAAATACACTTTTTTGAATTAAAAAATAAGACAACAGTAAAGTTAGCCCAATTTTTTTTTTATAATGTGAAATATAATGTTACCCTGAGTAAATTTATACCCAACATGTCACGCTTCAAAATTGCGCCCGCTCGTGGAATAGCGACAATCTTTTACCTTTAAAAATCTACATAGGCGGTGTTTAAAAAAATCTACAGGTTGCATGTTTTGAGTTACAGAGAAGGTCTAGGGCTAGAAGTATTGCTCCTGCTCTAATGATTGCGGGAATACCTCACATGTGTGCTTTGAACACCGTTTTCATATGCGGGCGCTGCTCACATATGCGTTCTCTTCTACACACGAGCTCGGCGGGACGGGGCACGTTTAAAATTGTTTTTTTTTTCTTATTTATTTTACATTTTATTTTTTATTTTTACACTGTTCTTTTTTTTAAAAAATTGTGTCACTTTTATTATGTAATTATATAATGTAAAAAAAAGACCTCATATGTCATATTTACACTAAAATGCAATAAAAAATAAAAATAAAATTAAATGTCATTTGAAAAATAAAATAAATAAAAAATGTCTCCTTAAGAGCTATGGACAGAAGTGACGTTTTGACGTTGCTTCCGCCCTGCAATGGTATGGAGACGGGTGGGGGTCACCGTCCCCTCACTCATCTCCATACCACACACGGAAGAGGACCCGATCGACGGCTCCAGTAAACGGCGGAGGGCACTGGAGTGATGCGTGAGGCCCTCTCCTGCTGCCGATAAAAGTGACCTTGTGGCGAATCCCCTGCAGAGACCACTTTTATCTGAAAGCGGACGGCCCGCTGAAGAAGAGGATACTGGGGTTATGGCAGCAACGATATCCCTCTTCAAAGTACCGACGTATAATGACAACGGGCGGTCCGTAATGGATAATATTTCCTGAACTCATGCACATCATCAACTCTAAAAAACTTTAGATTTAGATCTTGAGATTATTCAGAATTCACTGACAAGTGCATTTGACTTGCAGTTGGCCTCCTTCCAACCTGCATTTGACCTGATTCATGTGCGTTTTACATTCTGATAGATGACCAATATGGTTGCAGTATCGTCGGTCTGATACAGCATGTTTCTAAGCCTGAGAACTAAGCAATCACATGACGGCTGATCGCTCAGTTTTTGTTTTTCACTGAGCAGAGAGCAGTGACTATTGATCACCGCTCTCTGCTGTGCCCCTTCCAACGCTCACTGGAGCACCAATCTGTGGAGCGGGCAGGAGTGGCAGGCTCAGGCTCTCAGTGCCGCACTGAGAGTCAGCTGATGCTCAGGCATCTGGGTGTATCCCAACCCTAAAGTTGGGATCCCTTCAGAATGTCTCTGTGATGTCGGCTGACAGCAGGCTTTAGCTGTTTAGGCTTTGTTGGCTGAATCTGTGTCACAGGAGTGCAAAATAAGTGCATTTCTGTGACCCAGAAGAACAGTATGCTTTGGCCATACTTCTCTATTCTAATATTATTTGCAACACTAATACAAAAAT
This sequence comes from Aquarana catesbeiana, assembly GCF_042186555.1. Taxonomy (NCBI): domain Eukaryota; kingdom Metazoa; phylum Chordata; class Amphibia; order Anura; family Ranidae; genus Aquarana; species Aquarana catesbeiana. Next base: position 858,643,596 of record NC_133324.1, read on the forward strand.
TGCAAGCATCCCAGAAACTAGACATCAAACTATTTGTAGTTAGGTGTTCATTTTAAAACTAAAAGTAGAAGCTAAACTAAAAAACATAACAGTACATATCTGTGTCTGGATCCAATATAATGATAAATCTAGAGCTATTTTGGAATTGCAGGATATTAGCTAATTATACCCTATGTGCGTACATACTTAATGCTATTATACTTAAATCCTCTTATAGATCTTTTGTTACGTAAATATAGTGTTACCTTCCATAAGCTGTTGAATGTTTTCTTGGTTTTGTTCCTAAGAACTGTAAGCAATAACATTTAGCAGCGTGGTAGATCCACAGGCGGGGAATTGCGCAAGGCGTATATTGGCTGGAGCTGTTTGGAGGAGGAAAATCTCAATGACTCCGTTAAACATTGATGTTCTGTTGTCTCGAGGAGAACGTAAATAAGTCAAATGCAAAAGAAAGTGTTGTACTACTCGACTGTAGAAATCAATCAAGATTGCAAGAGTCACAGGCAAGCACTATTGTCACCACTTTATATCACAGATGCACACTGCCTGCTCTATAGGAATATGCCTCTCCATGGGGAAAGAATGGATTGCTGATAGCAAAAGACAAGTCTGTCACATCTCTCCCAGTAGATGCATTTCATGCTCCCGGTCTCTCGTCAACAAAGCTTTTCTAATATACATAGCTGTGAAGTGTAACTCCTTCTGTGCTTGTGCTATATCAAAGGATGTTTGTTCTTTGTAGAAATAACGTTCTGAGTTGGAGTTTCTCACAGTAACTTGTCTGTTGATATTTGTAATGGATGTGTTTGAGAGCCCCGTAGGCAGGCAGATCATATACATACCTATACTAGAGCTCATACTGTCAGAATCCACTAAGACCTTTCTTTGCAGTCTGGCTGATGTTCTCCTGTATTGAAAGAGCAAAGAGGAATTTACTCCCTAAAGGGTACTTTCAGATGGGCACTCATATCACATCCAACTGTCAGTTTTTCAGGCAAATCTGAATGAAAGCTCAATATTAGGCCCTGTTCACACCAGTGTGCATTTGCTGTGCTAAGACGCACCTTCCCAGCATGTCAAAAGTGCAAGAAAATTAATCTTACTTAACCTCTTCACGCCCGCGCTATAGCCGAAAAACGGCTACAGCGTGGGCCTAAATTGCCAGGGGGATGTCCGTGTACGTCCTCCCATGTTTGCACACCCCCTGCGGGGCGCGGGCGGCATGCTCTGTGATCACTGAGTCCATGGCTCTTTACCACGTGATCAGCTGTCAACCAGTGACAGTCACTGACAGTCCCACCAGTGCCACCTACCAGTGCCCACCAGTGCCACCTACTAGTGCCGATCAGTATTGCTAAGCAGTGCCCATCAGTGCCACCTATCAGTGCCCACCAGTGCTGCCAATCAGTGCCTCATCATCAGTGCCACCTATCAGTGCTGTCTATCAATGTCGCCTACCACTGCCTATCAGTGCCACCTCTCAGTGCCCTACACTGCCACTTATCAGTACACTTCAGTGCTGTCTATCAGTGCCCTTCAGTGCCACTTGTCAGTGCCCATCAGTGCAACCTAATGCCCCCTACACACGGTCAGATTTTCGATGGGAGCTTGTTGTTAGAAATTCCGACTGTGTGTAGGCTCCATCGGACATTTTCCATCGGAATTTCAGTCACACAAAATTTGAGATCTGGATCTCAAATTTTCCAACAACAAAATCCGTTGTCGTAAATTCCGATCGTGTGTACACAATTCCGACGCACAAAGTTCCACGCATGCTCGGAATCAAGCAGAAGAGCCGCACTGGCTATTGAACTTCATTTTTCTTGGCTCGTCGTACGTGTTGTATGTCACCGCATTCTTGACGTTCGGAATTTCTGACAAGATTTGTGTGAACGTGTGTATGCAAGACAAGTTTGAGCCAACATCAGTCGGAAAAAATCCATGAATTTTGATGTCGGAATGTCCGATCGCCTTTTTTTCTTTTCATTTTACTTGCAGAGTTTGCTTCTCTCTTCAAGTGCTGCCGGAAGACCCTCTTCTATTTCTACATAGACTGATATCTGCTTGGTCTGTTACTCAGAGCACCCTTATACACACTTCTATCTGGATTCTTATTTCGAGTTGCCTTTTTTGGGCATCTTTGGCACCTTTAGAGTTAGTGAACTTGTCGATGAGGACAAACGCCCAGTTGATGGTAACTCACAGGATGTGCTGATCACAGAATCCTTTGTTTTTACATCTTTGGCTTATTCTTCCAACCTCAACAAATTTACATTTTTTTCAGGTCTTCCGCCTTTTCCCAATGATTTTTCCCACGTACTCTTTTTTCATTGGTGCAGCCATTGCTGCCCATGGGATTGTTTTTTTCGAATGACGGAGATGGCTTTTAGGTAGATGGGAATCATTTCAATTTTTGCTATATGTTTGTCCTCACCTTTAGTTCTGATTTCATGTCTCTCTCCAGCATTGCTTTGGATCATCTGTGGGGAGAACTTTCCTTTGCAGTTGGCAGAATTCATTGTTGCAGTTTTCATGGCCTACAATGGCTGCTGGTATTATCTGAGACAATTTTTTTTAAGGCCCCTTCATTCTTGTCATCCATGTATGGGGTAACAATATATATATATATTATAATACCCAATTGTTTGGTGAAATATAAAAGATGATGTTACGACAAGTAAATAGATACCAAATATTTCACGCTTTAAAATTGCGCGCCCCCATGCAACAGCGACAAACTGCATACATTTGTAATATCCACAGGTTATCAGTTTAGAATTACACAGGAGGTCTAGTGCTAAAATTACTGCCCTTGATCTGATGTTCGCTGTGATACCTCACATGCATGCTGCAATCACTGTTTACATACAGACACAGGACCCACGCATGCTTTTGCCTTTCCTTGTAAGTACGGGGGCGCTTTATTTTTATTTTTTTATTATTTATTTTGCGTTTTTTCTTTTCATTTTTACACTGTCCCTTTATTTATTTATTTATTATATTACTTTTATTGTTATCACAGGGAATGTAAATATCTCCTGTAATAGCAATAGGCAGTAACAGGTACTCTTTACTGAAAAATCTCCTCTGACCTTAACAACATCTTATCACACCAAGATCGGCAATACCCATGTTAGGGGTTAAGCCCAAAAAAGATTTAAATTTTTATATTTGAAAATCTACCACCCCATAAGAGCTTGCCTCTTGGTAGGGACAGAACTTGACATCCATGGACAGACTGGTACTAATGTTACAAAGAAACAAAAAAGTCATCCTTCAAGTTAGGTCATTTGGGTCTTCAGACTGGCACCTCAGGTCTCTCTCTCTTGTCCACTGGAACTTTCAGGCCTTGGGTTGGCATCATCCTCCTCCAGATATCCCAGGAACTGCTGATAGAACAGAGCCTTGGGGGACAGCTGTACATGCTCAGTTTTTTTTTTCCTGGATTCCTGGGAGAGTGTATGTGATCAGCACAGGACCAATCAGGACACTCCAGACAGGAGTCCTGCAGCCTCATAGGACAATCAGTCTTCTCCTACAAGCTTTATCCAGACACTGATAGATGTCATAAGACTGCTATATACTGCTGATGAGAAAAGGTATTTAGCAGTTTATATTTACTAAATTAGTTGCATTTCCATGTTCTGTGTACTGTGGGAGACCAGATATAGTGAATGCTGGGTTTAGATATCACTGTGATTTGACCTTCTGTATGACTTTTACAAGTTAGACATTAAAGTGTTACTAAACCCACAACTGTAAAATCAATCTGTATATGTAGTAAAGCACTCTTGTTATACTCACTGTGGAGCCTAAGGGGTTAATCCTCTGCATTGTGTAAAAAGGCTGTTTGACCCTGTCTTCTCTGATCCTCCACTTCATCCACAGTCCCCTGATAGGTTACTGCAACCTGACTTACAACAAGTTAATAGTACCTTTCTATCATCAAGGATGTCCTCCCTATATATTACTCCTATACTAATCTGTGGCGGCACTCTCCGTTCCACACTCTCACACACACATACTGAGCTCTATGGGGAGCAATGCAGACTGAAGTCAACACACAGACACAGAATAATGCATCACTCATCTTTTATTTCCTGGTTCAGTATCTTAAATACAATATATTGTCAAGATATGACCAAGTAATAAATTCAACATCACGAATAGAAGAAAATGTCCACCCATTGCTTGTCATCATTAAAGACAAACCCACTTTTTTAGAATTGTTAATATACATATGTTTGTCACCCTTAATAACACCTGTTAGTGATTTAATACACATATTCGTAAAGGATATATGTGTGTATTATTGTACAATCTTAAAGTTAGTTCTCATTATGTCCCAGACATATTTATCAGTATTTATGATTATATTTATAACCAAAGTCTGGGCATATCGCCAAGCTGTCTATAAGTATTTTTCTAGTTCTCGCGTTTCGTATAATAACAATGTTGCCACATATGATACTGGTCAGCTAAAAACAATCATTAAAGACTCACTCTAAGTTAAGTCACAATAAAGCACAAAGTCAGTACATAATTAAGGGGGTTGGGGTATTTACAAGACCCTTACAATACTCCCCTTTGATCCTCCAATAGGATCACTAATATAGGTCTAACATATAGTCCTCATAATTCTCATTATCCCTTTCAAATCTTCTAGATTTTAGCTTTGAAATCATACACATAACACATTTAATTGCATATGGCAAGAAAATGATACATACATAAGGGTCATTTCAACTGTCACTTCAACTGTATAGCAAATGTTCATGAGAAGTACAAGGAGAACGTGACAGTCCTTAAAGTGTTACTAAACCCACAAAAGTAAAATCTGTCTGTATATGCAGAGTAGCATGCTTGTTATACTCACTGTGGAACATTGGGGGTTAATCCTCTGCACTGTGTAAAAAGGCAGTTTTATCCTATATGCATAGATCCCCCCCCTTCCTGCAATGTCTACCTTGCAAAGAACAGGCAAGGTAGCCAACCTCAACCTGCACATGCTCAGTTGTGTCTTTTATGCTGGAAAGAACAGTTTCTTGTTCTCAGAAATAGCCAGGTCACATGATATTGACGTCACACATATGGGTGCGTATACAGGCTGAAAATCTCCACCTTCCTGATGTCTCAGAACTGAAGAAACTGTGCAGTTTATGATGTAACCGTGGTATACAGATCATTCATAAAGGTATATAGTGGCAATATTTTAATGTAAAAAGAAGATTTATAAGCTGTGGGCACCGTAGATGGGCGGATTAACTATTTTCATATTACTGTGTTTAGTAACACTTTAAGTTAATAAAGTAATCTTCAGCAAAATAGGACAGAACAGAAAAGTCTCTCCTGCACTGAGCCCTGCAAATGTCCAGGTTGTACAAGGTCCACATCATTTTAGTCCTCAAGTTCATTTTAAACACCTTTAAAGATTTTGCACCTTCCCATATAGCCAGGAGAAATCTACCACCCCGTAAGAGCTTGCCTCTTGGTAGGGACAGAACTTGACATCCATGGACAGACTAGTACTAATGTTACAAAGAAACAGAGAAGTCATCCTTCAAGTTAGGTCATTTGGGTCTTCAGGCTGGCACCTCAGGTCTCTGTCTCTCTCTCTCTTGTCCACTGGAACTTTCAGGCCTTGGGTTGGCATCATCCTCCTCCAGACATCCCATGAACTGCTGATAGAACAGAGCCTTGGGGGACAGCTCCACATGCTCAGTTTGGTGTGTATTGCTAGAGAGTTTTTTTTCCTGGGTTCATGGGAGAGTGTATGTGATCAGCACAGGGCCAATCAGGACACTCCGGACAGGAGTCCTGCAGCCTCATTGGACAATCAGGGGAGAGTGAAAACTCCTTCTACAAGCTTTAACCAGACACTGATAGAAGTCATAAGACTGCTATATACTACTGATGAGAAAAGATATTTAGCAGTTTATATTTACTATATTATATTTACTAAATTAATTGCATTTCCACAGTTCTGTGTACTGTGAGAGACCAGATATAGTGAATGCAGGATTTAGTAGCACTTTAAAACATATTGAGGCCAGAGTCAGCCAGGCAAGCAGCATTTTCAGAAGGAAATAATAGCAGATCCCATATTTCTTTCAGTTCAGGTTTTCTTTAAAGGGAACATATACTGTAGGAAACATACCTGCTGATTCAAATGACATGTACTTTAGGACAATTTAATTTTACTTTTGAAAAAAAAATGTATAAATTAAGCTGACTTGACTTAAGCTGTGTTGACTTGATGTAATGATAGAATTTGTATGTCTGCTCTCTACTACATCTGCTGACTGATCTGAGCAATAATTAAGCTGGCTATGGGCTATCATAAGACATAACAGGTGAGCATTCAGATGATCTGCCTACAAAAAAACAAGCTGTTGGTTAGGATAGAAGTTTTGACAGAAATCATACACTGTAGTTCTCTCTAGATAATAGTTATGGCATAGGCCTTAGCTATACAACTATGTATGCATGTACAGTATATTGTGTTAGTTAAATTTAAAAAAATAAACTTTCACTAATTGGATCATTTGCTGTCTAATATCATGATCCAGAAACCAGGACAGGATTTCAGTAACTTGCTCAGCTCTGATTCCAGACTTGGAGCTGGTTTCAAAGCTCTGGAGGCCTGCCATCCCGAGTGAGACTGAGACAATCATTAATTCTCAAATAATCAATCAATTTAAAAGTTGGATGATGACTTGAGCAGCTTAATGATATTGGATGTTGACCAAATGACCCCATAGAGTACGTAATGGACTTAATGATGAATATAAAAAGACTTAATTCTTAAACATGAGGTTTTCACTGTTTGGCAGTTTTTTGGGGGGTTTCCATTTAATATTTTTCAGATAGAATTGATTTGTCAAATGTACGGTTACCTATTAAAACATCCCTTTTACTTAGTGTTACTGTACATGTTTTTACAATGAAAAACAGGTTTTTATATATGACATATTTTATGTATGAATGAATACATGAATGAAAGAGCTATAGAGCCATTGCTCCATGAAGGGATTTTAAGTAGATGAAGCCATGTGTTTAAAACAAGAAGTGCCTACTTTGGGGATGTGTTGGGGACTATAGAGTGCTGGATAAATGGCTTCATATTTAACCACTTGCTTACTGGGCACTTAAACCCCCCTCCTGCCCAGACCAATTTTCAGCTTTCAGTGCTCTCACAGTTTGAATGACAATTCAGATTGTGTCATGCAACACTGTACCCAAATGATTTTCTTGTCCTTTTTTCATACAAATAGAGCTATCATTTGGTGGTATTTGATCACCTCTGGGTTTTTTTATTTTTTGCGCTATAAATGAAAAAAGATAGAAAATTTTGAAAAAAACACATTTTTCTGACCTCTTTTTGGAAAGTAGACATTCCAAGGTATTTATTAAGAGGCATGGTGAGTTATTTGAAGTTGTCATTTTTTTCTCACAATTCTTTGCAAACTTAAGATTTTATTTAATATTTTATTTTTTTCACAAAATTGTCATTGTAAAAGCTTATTTCTCTCTCATACCATGTGCATAACACGAATGACACCCCAAAATACATTCTGCTACTCCTGAGTATTACCATACCACATATGTGGGACTTTTTCACTGCCTGGCCACATACAGAGGCCCAACATGCAGGGAGCACCATCAGGTGTTCAAGGAGCATAAATTACACATCTAACTTGTTGACTACCTATTACACTTTTGAAGGCCCTAGAGCACCAGGACAATGGCCAAAATGACCCCATTTTTGAAAGCAAACACCCACAGTATAATGTATGAGGCATAATGAGTCTTTTGAATGGTTCATTTTTTTCCAGACGTTTTTGAAAAATGTGTAAAAAAAAATGAAAACGCATTTTTTTACACAAAGTTGTCTGTTTATAAGATATTTCCAACACATAGCATTTACATAGCAAAAATGACACCCCAAAACACATTCTGCTACTCTTCCTGAGTATAATGATACCACATGTGTGAGACTTTTACACAGCCTGGCCACACACAGAGGCCCAACATTGAAGTAGCACCTTCAGGCGTTCTAGGAGCATAAATTACACATCTCATTTCTCAACCACCTATTACATTTTTGAAGGCCCTGGAGCACCAGGACAATGGAAATGCCCACAAAATGACCCCATTTTTGAAAGCTAACACACCAACGTATAATCTATGATGCATAATGAGTCTTTTGAATGGTTCATTTTTTTCCAAACGTTTTTGGAAAATGTGGGTATAAAATTAAACCACATTTTTTTTACACAAATGTGTCCATTTAGAAGATATTTCCAACACATAGCATTTACATAGCAAAAATTACACACTAAAATACATTCTGCCACTCCTTCTGAGTATGGCAATACCAAATGTGTGAGACTTTTACACAGCCTGGCCACATACAGAGATCCAACATGCAAGGAACACCGTCAGTTGTTCCAGGGACACATAGCATGCACATACCAATAATTACACCCCAAAGTACATTATACTGAGCAAAGGGTAAACAAAAGATTACCTGTGGTTTTAGTAGCACAGTTGTCCACAGGAACATAGCACTGGTCCAGGCAGCAGGCAGGGCCTTTTTCAGTAACGGCGAACACAATTGTACAGGCAGCAGGCAGAGATACTGTCCATATACAGTCCAGGGTCAGTGCAGGCAGAGATATTGTCAGCAGTGCCAAAAATATTGGTCCTGGTAGTAGGCAGGAACATGGTCCATGTGGTGTGGTCAATGCGACAGGCAGAGGCATGATGGCAGTAAGTCCTACAGGCAGCAGGCAGAAGCAGGGCCTTGTTCAGAACAGAATGGGGACGGGGTAGAGGCTTCTCCCACCCATCTCTTTGAAACCTCCGAGTCTTCAGACCCTAATCTAGGAATGAGAAAACAAAAAAAAAAAATGTTTTCTTCATCAAAGAAAAACTATTCTGGAGCCCCTCACATATGTGAAACCCCTGTGTTGAATCCCACTAGTCCAGTAGCAGGGTACAAGATCATTCCAAGAGGCAGGCAAAAAACATGGACAAACAGTCCAAGGTCAGTTCCAGATCAGACAGAGGTATGTACAGAATCGTTAGGCAGAAGTATGGTCGAATAACAGTCCAGGGTCAGTTCCAGATCAGGCAGAGGTATGTAGAGAATCAGTAGGCAATATGACTGAAAGAAAGGTTGGGACTTTAAATGAAACATGCAAATTAAAGGTGACTGATAGTAGACAATGGGTGTCTGACCAAAAAATTGTAATTATGACTGTACATACTGGATCTCAATATCACAGTAACAATAATTGCAAAAAATAGTATTTATTCCATATGTAATACATAATAGCTTTGAAGCATAATAATAAATGATAATAACATTATAAAAAATCAGGCACGTAAATCCATATATCACATAATAAGTATATAAAAGATCATGATTGTTAAGGCATAGTACAATAAGACAAAGTACAAATGATGAAATAATTCCATAAGATGTATAACATAAAAGCATAAGAATGGCTCGACGCATTTCATTGAACGCTCCACTCATTAGGAGCAGATGCTAGTAGTATCTGAAATTGATAAAGTTCAACTGCTGAGCAACTGTTGGAGGTTTTGGGTGGAGTTGTATATGGCCAAATTAAAAAAAAAAATTGCTGCATTTTTATACCAATGGTATGTCTGTCTTGTGGCAAGGTAGGGTTCAAGCATTAGTTGAAGTCGACTCCCCCCATGAACAAATTGTATTCATGGACGCATGTTGGCTTTTGGATGGGGCTATTCCTTCTGGGGATTTCCACAGAGGTATTATTGTGGATTGAAGACAGCATGTAGACATCCCTTCTGGCCCTCCACTTCACTGCCAGAATCTCCTTGTTTCGGAGACTTGCCGTCTCTCCTCTTCTCAATTTCATATTGACAAGTCTTTAAGGAAACCCTTCCGGTTCTTTCTTATGGTGCCACATTCTGGCGTCTTCTTCAGGTGAAGGTTGTGGAACAGGGGCAGACTTGTGTAGAAGTTGTCTGCATACAAGTGGTATCCTTTCTCCAGTAGGGGGTATATGAGGTCCCAAACAACTTTCCCGCTTGGTCCCAAGTAGTCTTGGCAATTAAGGGGATGCAGCTGGGTGTCCTTCCCTTCATAGACTATGAAGGCATATGTACGTGTACGTGTACCCTATGGCTCGGTCACATAATTTGTACACCTTCACCCCATAGCGGGCACTTTTGCTGGGGATAAATTGCTTGATTTTAAACCTGCCGTTAAATTTAACAAGGGACTCATCCACACATATGTGTTGGTCCAGAGGTAAACAACGGGGGGGGAATATTTCTGAAAAATAATTTAGTAGTGGCCGAATTTTGTAAAGCCTGTCATAATTTGGGTAATTTGGGGGAGGGCACTGGGTATTATCATTGAAATGTAGGAACCTCCTGATCATGAGATATCTGGGCATTACCGCAGAGAAGATCAGCATGTAGTGGATGGGTTGGGTTGACCAATAGGAACACAATTCATTTTTTTTGGTGAGTGCCATACAAGATGTGAGGCCCAAAAAAACCTTCAATCCACTGTTAGGTCTCTCCACTCGTAGGGACGGGCATAATAGGATGTTGGATTATTCAAAATAAATTGTTGTGCATACAGGTTGCACTGGGCCACAATTGATGCTAGCACGTCCTCCGTAAAAATTAAATCAAAGAAATTGATTGGGGAAAAATTCTCTGTGTCGACCTGGACTTCTGGCTGGGCAGTGAAAGGGGGAATGTTAGCTTCTCCTGAATTAGGAGGAAGCCACAAGGGGTTCTGAAGGTACTGTGGTGCTGGTGGGTGGTACTGCGGTGCTGGTGGGTGGCACTGCGGTGCTGGTGGATGCCACTACCTCCTCACCAGAATGCCTTTGTTTGGTAGGCAGAATATCTTCCTTGAGTATCTTCCTGGACTATTGCAACTCCCTTCTCATAGGCCTACCTCTCTATAGGCTATAACCTCTTCTGTCTATCATGAATGCTGCTGCCAGACTTATCTATCTTTCCAACCCCTCAACGCCTGCTACCCCTCTCTGCCAACCCCTACACTGGCTTCCGATTACCCAGTGAATTAAATTCAAAATGTTAAATACAACATACAAAGCTATTCACAACTCTGCCCTGTGCTACATCATTCTTATTTCAAAATGTTACACATACTGTCCTCTCTGTTCCTCTCAAGATCTCCTACTCTCAAACTCTCTTGTCTCCTCCTCCCATGCTCATCTCCAGGACTTACCTAGAGCCTCTCTCATCCTCTGGAACTCTCTACCTCAATCTGTCTGGTTATCTACTACTCTGACTGCCTTTGCGCAATCCCTTAAAACTCATCTCTTTAGGGAAGCATATAAGGCCTCCAACTAATCTTTTATCACTTCCATCAGCTCTTCCCCACAGTTATAACCTTTTGTACCACTTGCCCCACCCTCTTAGATTGTAAGCTCTTATAAGCAGGGCCCTCTTAATCCTTTTGTATTTTATTGAATTGTAACTGTACTGTCTCACTTTTATATTGCAAGGCACTGCGTAAACTGTTGGCACTATAAAAACCCTGCATAATAATAAAAAAAAAGATGTGAAATATAATTCCAGCAGAAAAGGTAAAAATAATAGTTACACTCTATTTCATACTTACAAGAATTTTTTGCCGCTTTGCTAGAAATAATAATGCTGTATTCATCCATATACCTGGTTGATGCCACATTGAGAACCATAAGAAAGGAAGAAAATATGAAAAGTACGACCTGGAAAAAAAACTAGGCTAAAGATTGAAGGTTTAAATATAGTGAGAAGAGAAATTGTTGAAAAAGAGGCCAGTTGGGAGAATCAAGGTCAACAGATGCTTAGATAGGCTGCTTTTCAATCAATACGTATTAGCCTACGCAATGGCCTTTCCATTCTCAATATCATTGCTGGTCAATGACAGCAAAATGCAGTAGTGTATATGTATTTGTGATTAAGTTGTTTTCAAAAAGGACAGAATACTTTGTAGAATAAGGGAATATATTGGGAAAGCAATTGTCGCTATAGCTTTTATTTTCCATGGATACACGCAAGGTTGCCCTTCTGCTAGGGGAATAGATGCATGTGTATGCACAGCCATGTACAAAGTGCACACTGGCATACACTAATGTCTGTGTTTCATTCATCAAAGAGATGCAGAGCAAGTGCCAAGTACTAGTTTGTGTCCCTATTCCTTTGGGTGTTTCTTTTATAACTTGGTTTCCAGTTTGACCTTGGCTTCAAATATGATGTTGATTGTGGCTTGCTGTTATTCCATTACAGAGCCTGACATGGCTACCAACTATGGTTTCTCTTCTGCTGTGGTGCCTTATCTGACTTGCCTTCCTTCTGGTGTTGAAATTGCCTCTCTATGTAATCTTCATTCATAATCTTATTATTGTCCTTAGTCTTGTAAATCTAAAGGGCTAAACACATGAGCTGAATCTCAGGCGGTATCGGCCGGTTCAATACAAACCGGCCTATATTCAGCCTGTGTGTACCTTTTTTCTATCTAAAACAAAAAAGGTCTGCCGATCGGCATCTAACTCATTATGTCTTCATCTTGCAGGTTTTTTTTTATTTCATTTTTTTATTTTTTTAGATAGGCTTACAACCCTTGCAGCAAAGTTCAATTCACATCACAGAGGGTTCTGGCTAAAAACAGAAGCTCCTTAGTTTTGGCACCTTAAGTAAACACTACTGGTTGAACTACAACTGTTTCTGGCTGGACTTTTTGACCTGGTTGATACTTTGGCTTGGTTCTTTAATTTCTGACTTACTTCATAATATTTTATCTTGATGACTGCCTACTGCATGCGAATATCATATCTAACTTTGTTTTAGGTTGGTATATGCAGACTTTTCACCACTTATTTGTCAGACTCTGCCAACATTGCTTGGTGAAAGTATGCTTCCAGTTTCTATAGAGGAAAAGGAACGGTTGGGTGCAGTGGTCTTTATAAAAAACAACCCATGAAATTGGTACTATCCCCAGCAAATGTTATCTAAAAAGAAGATGTAATTATTTAACTCTTTTGTCCACTCTGCGAAATGCTGGACCACAGTTGAGGAATCATCCCCTGTAAACTGCTAGTAAACTCCATTTCCATGAATGTGTATCACCTGTGTCCCTTACAGTGCTCACTGTCCAAACTCCAACTCACTAATGTTTCCTGCAATAACATGGAGGTTGGTGGGAAAAATCACTGAGCACAGCACGGTAACACGAAATCCAGACTCATGGAAGTGGACTTTTCGAGCAGATTGCTGGGGATGATTCTTCAGCAAAGGAGCAACATTAAAGCAGTATTAAACCCAATACCAAACATTTATTATATTGCAACTTACCAATTCTTAGATGTGATGGCCGCATTTGTTTTCTTTTTTAGGCTTTCTTTCTTCTATTTTCATCTGATGATCCAGCCAGCAAGTCTGTTGTTTTTCAAAAGCACAATCTGCCCATTAGAATGTATCAGTTTACATTCCACTTAACCACTTAACCACTTAATCCACTTAACACTGGCAGTGGTGATTAAAATGATCAGTTTATATTTATTAATGTAAAACCTTTATCCCAAAAGGAAAAACTGTTTCCTGTAACTGCTTATAAAGTGTGAGCTAGAGTTTGGCTTCAATTTGATAGTGTATCTAAATCTGCTGATACATTTAATATTACCCTATCCGCAAGACTGACAATGCTGCTGTCTGCTGTGCCTGCTGTGCTCATTCCTCCAGAGGTGTGTTTTAGCAATACAGGAGGTGTGTTACTGGCCAGGTCACCAGGTGAAAACAGAGGGAAAAAAGACAAAGAAAGTAAAACTGATGCAGCCACCACATTTAATCATTGGTAAGCTGCAATATATTACATTTTTGGTTTTGGGTTTAATACCGCTTTAAGTGGTAACTATTTACATTGATCTTTTCCCATTTTTTAGAATGCTGGATGTGTTTAGCTGTGTCTATTTGCATATAAGGCCCAGTATTTACCTGCACAATCTCCCCAATTATTCTGATTGCTTCAGTGAAAGGAGCTGTGATTAAAATAGCAAAAAATTAATATTGATAAAAAGACATAAAAACCGTTTTGTTCCATTAGAAAATGAACTATCAGGAAGACATGTTTGATCATTGCATTAGCTGTAGAGAAATGTTAATTATTAATCTGTGTTTGGTGATTTCATTAGGCTATTCATACTTGTACATTGAGGGGAAAAAAGCTCTTTCCACCAAGGTTAATTAAAATTGATTGAAATGTAACCTACTGAAATTCTTTTTAACCTTTATTCCCTGTTTAAACAATGTTTAAGATTCTGTTTTCTTTGTCTAGTTTTTTTTTCTAGCAAATGTCATTTTCTAGAATCAATTACTAGTGAATTTAAGAAAGGCTGAACTGCATTGATTAAGCGATTATTTTTAATCTATGAATTGATTGTATTTTTAGTAATTGATTTTGCTTATACAGAAAGATTTTTTTCATCTTAGAACAAAGCACAGATACTCTATTCCATTTACATATGTTAAAGCAACTCTAGTATTTAAAAATAAAAACCGAAACAGGAATACATGCACAAAAAAAAGAGACTGAATGCTTACTTTTCCCACTATCTGCTCTGCCAGAATATCTCTCCAAATCATCTGTTGTTAAACAGACCCTTCCAGGAGAGTCACTTATCCCCTGGAGTGCTGAGTGATTCCTCCCTCCAACCTCCATGTAATTACAGAACACAATAGTGAGAATGGGGTCGCAAGGGAAACTGGTGAGTGCAGCAGGGAGCCAAGAAGGTCAGCACTCCTACAGGGGTTTCCCAGTATACTTCAATGGAGGCTTTCTCTGCACCATGTCAGAGTGATTTGCTACATTTGGGCTACTCAGCATTCCCAGAATCCTGAAAGAAGGCCCAGGAGCGTTGACCTCGCCTACAGGAACTGCCCAGAACACAGGGTGTAATGCCATGTACACACAGGCGGACTCTTCGACCGGACTGGTCCGACGGGACGAATCTGTTGGACAAACCGACCGTGTGTGGGCTTCATCGGACCTGCAGCTGACTTTTTCGGTCGAAAATCAGACGGACTTTAGATTTGGAACATTTTTCAAATCTTTCTGACGGACTCGAGTCCGGTCAATAAATTCGCTCGTCTGTATGCTAGTCCGACAGACGAAAACCGACGCTAGGGCAGCTATTGGCTACTGGCTATCAATTTCCTCATTTTAGTTCAGTCGTACGTCATCACGTACGAATCCGTCGGACTTTGGTGTGATTGTGTGTAGGCAAGTCCGTTCGTTCGAAAGTCCGTCGGAAGTCCGTCAAAAGTCCGTCGAATGTCCGTCGGAAAGAACATCGGACCTTTGATGCCGAAAAGTCCGCCCGTGTGTACACGGCATAAGACTCACAAGTCCAGGGTACTAATCCCAAGTTCAGTGCTGTTACCACTTCAGCTGTGAATGGGGCCTTAGTGCTGGCAAGGAACAGCCCGCTTTTCTCATTCTGGCCACCAGACTGGCCATACTTTATCTCTTATCTAAATAGATTAAGTATCATTCCTGGTGCCCATTTTCATCTAAGAGGGCATATCGTAATTGTAAATTTGAACCCTAGCACACTCGCTTACATACCTTACTTATGTTTTTCAGGTCTTCAGAAAGTTTTTTTGACGTGGAATCACTTACATTTTCGGTTTAATAAAAATACACTAAAATAAGCCAAATATGAAAGCCAAGCACATATTAGCAATGATAATATACTACTGTAAACGTTATAAAAAGTGCAAAAAAATTTTCTGTCAAAATTTGTGGTGCTGTAATACCCGAGACAGTTTTAGAAACCAAAACTAGCATACCGTGTTACATTTTTTTTTACCCTATTTATTAATATGTATAGTCTGAGGAATATTGATAAGTGGATACATGTAAATAAGCAAATATAATTGTACTTGAATTAGGCAGGTCACGCATTGCTTAAATAATTTGTCTAGTGACAGTTTGTTCCAACCTTGAATAGTAATCAGTATTTGTTCAGCTGATGTACAGTATACACCAAGGGAGTCCTTAATGTAAATAGGTTGCACAGTATTACAAGTCCCAAAATGCCAATATGTGTGTCTCTTCAAATAGACATAAAGGTTAAAAGTCACCAAGTGACATACAAACGAGGAAGAATGCCAGGGAACACAAGTAAAAAACATTACATTTCAGGGAGAATGTGGCCGAACAAAAAAAGTACAGAATACGGACTCACCAACCAGTAGAAAAAAAATTAGGTACAAAACCCACCAGATGCTAGGGGACACTTTTAGCCCAAAATACTAGATGTAACTAGAGAGTATAGACACAAAAGTCAGGGTATAAGCACAAAAACCACTGGACACCAGAGAAAGCATGGGCACTAAACCAGCAGATAACAGGAGGAATATTGGCATGAAAACTACCAGATGCCAGGGAGAAATCAGACACATATAGGAAAAAATCCAAGCTACTTCCCAATGTCAGGATCTGCAGGAAAGAAAAAAAAATCCTATGCAGCTTGTGCAATACGCGACCCTTAGAACAAAATCAGGGCATCCTTGTACAGTAAGCAACCCTTTAGAAGAAAATTGGGGCATCCTTGTACAGTACAGTAAGTGATCCTGGGGGGGGGGGGAATGGGGTCATTCTTGTGCAATACGTGATCCTTGAGAACAAAATTTAAGCATCTTTGTACAGTAAGTGACCCCTGGGAAGAATGGGAGGTCCTTGTACAGTAAGTGACCCTTCTATAGAAAACTGGAGCCTCCCTGTACAGTAAGTGACCCTTGGAGAACATTGATACATCCTTTTACGGTAAATGAAGCCTTGGGGAAAATTTAGTGCATCCTTGTACAGTAAGTGACCCTTAAGGAGAAATTTGAGCATAGTTGTATAGTAATTGACCCTTTTTTTTAAAAGTTTTATTTATTGCTTTTTTAACATAACATAACAGGTACATACAAGACCCATTGGGCCACACACAAAATAAACTATTTACATTTCTTCAGCATTGGCTCCCTCCTCCTTCCTCCAGACCTTCGCTCAGTGAAAAAAAAAAAAAAAAGATAATAGTAATTAGGCCACCTTTTCACAATATCGGTCAATGAAAAATTTAAGCTATGTCAGATAGTTACATACATGTTGTAACTGACCCTTAAAGAAAAAAATGAGTATTCTTGTACAGTAAGTGACTCTTGGGGAGAAAACATTCGGCAATAATCTTCTTGAACTTATGTATTACTATGATATATTGTTCTAGTAGCATTATCGTTTTGCATTTAATTTAGGGTGTCATCGTGTTTTGTATCCAGCTTGCAAGCAGGTAGCAGAATTGTTAATATTGTATTTTCAAATAAAAAAAATAAAAAAAAATAAAAATATATATATAAAATATATACAGTACCAGGGTGTCTCAATTAGAGGTCCTCCAGAGGTTGCTAGGGGTTCCTTAAGTAATGAGCAATTTCTTTCTCTCAGATAAGTTTCCACTGACACCACTGATCTTTTTATCTATTTGTAATGCCGCATACACACGGTTGGAATTTTGGCCCGCAAAAGACCGATGAGATATTTTCGTCTGAAAATGCGACTGTGTGTATGCTCCACCAGTCTTTTGCTGGCGGAATTCCAGCCAGCAAAAGATTGAGAACATGCTCTCAATTTTTCGTTTGGGAAAAGTTCCTATCCGAAAATGCAATCATCTGTGGCAATTCCGACGCGCAAAATCCCTACTCATGTTTGGAAACAATTCGACGCATGCTCGGAAGCATTGAACGTAATTTTCTCGGCTTGTCGTAGAGTTGTACGTCACCACGTTCTTGATGGTCGTAATTTCAGCGGACTTTTGCATGACCGTGTGTATGCAAGGCAAACTTGAGCGGAATCCTGTCGGAAAAGCCGTCATATCTTTTTCCGACGAGAAAACTGATCACGTGTATGCGGCATAAGAGGGTCATTATTCCCAATGTGTGTGTATCAGAGCAATGCCGTCAATATTATGACTACCTAATGCAACCCCCTATATAGGGGTAATGTGGGTATCATGGGCACAAATTAAAAAAACATCAAGTGCTGCATTTATTTGTGTTTCGGTGGTTCACATTACCACTAAGTGAGAGTCAGTGCATAACCATGAGCAGTGTGACCTGCAGTTTTACGCTCACAGTAATGATGTTTCTTTCAACCAGCAATACTATATTTATTGTTTACTTGCTGCTCCCAGCACCTTTTTACTAAAATTGCCCTAAAACACCCTCGCTGTTGCCATATTTTTTAAATTTTCCTCTACAGTTTCACAATAAATTTCCTCTCCTCTTCAATTCCACAATATATTTGCCTTCCTCTTCGGTTTCATAAGAAATTTCCCCCGCTCTTTGGTTTCACAAAAAATTTCCCCTCCTCTTTAGTTTCACAATAAATTTCTCCTCCTCATGGAGGAAAATGATAGATCCCTCTATAGAGGAATGGGTGTGTGAGATGAGCGGGATGCAGTCCATGGAGGAAAGGATGGTGATTGAAAGAGACATAAAGGAGCAGATTTTAAAAACATGGCAAAAATGGGAAATGTTTAGAACCTCAACATCTTTATCAAACTTTATATAGGGTAACAAAAATGGGCCCTTTTTTTTTTTTTTTTGATTGCTGATTGAATGTTACGTATGTAAGGATAGGGATGACATGGTGACTAAGAAAACAATACACATAAATATGGAAATAGAAGTAAGATAGAGTTATAGGAATTGTAGACAATGGGGCTGATTTACGAAGCATTTGCACCATGACTTGCGGTGCACGCCGATGCGCAAATTACATTTTCGTATTTACAAAGCATATGCGCCGGGAACACAGCGCGATCCCCCATTTACTATTCTCTTCCTGGCGCACGGGAAGAGGTGATCTGTACGCCACATATGGCCAAAATAGAATGAGAAAGTGACTTTCTCTGAATAAGCCGGCAGCGCCGGAAAATACATTTAAACTGCGGGAGGTGAATTTATACACTGCGCATGCTCAAACGGCATTTGTGCTTGTTCAAATACTCTGGTTCACTGCGCCGGCAAAATATTAGTAAATGTCAGGCAACGTAGAAGCATTTGCATAGGTTGAACAGGCGCACCTCTAAACTTTTTTTTTTTTTTAACGCTGGTTCACTTCGTGCAGGTCTAATGAAATGTTGGTCTGGCAATACACATAAAAGTTCATTGATAAAAACAGCATTAAGAAAACAAACAAAATTCAGAAAAAAAAAATGCGTGGGGTTCCCCCGAAATTCAATACCAGGCCCTTCAGGTCTGGTATGGATATTAAGGGGAACCCCACGCCAAAAAAAAAAAAAAAAAAGGCGTGCGGTCCCCCTAAAAATCCATACTAGACCCTTAGGGCCAGTTCACACCATAGAAACGCAGTCCGAACGCGTTCCAGGTGCTTTTCTGCATGCACGTTTTTGATGCGTTCCAGTGCGTTTTTGATGCAGTCCAGTGCTTTTTTTCCCCCCTCTTTTTTCTTAACCTTAAATAAGGACAAGTGCGTTCCAGTGCATTTTTGATGCGTTTTACAGCTTTCCAGTACAGTCCAGTGCAGAAAAAATACAGCATGTTCTACTTTTTTTTCTGGAACTGGAACACACTGGAACGGCAAGCACTGGTGTGAACTATGCCATTGCACACCATATAACCGAATTTCTATGCATTTTTGATGCATAAAATATGCACTGGACTGCATTGGTGTGAACTGGCCCTTAAGCATTTTGGCATATTTATTTATTTATTTATTTATTTATTTTTTTCCTTGTCAAAAGAAGTTTATTGAGTATACAATGTTATAAAGATACATAAAGTAAGTTTACAAGGATCTATAAAGTAAGCTCATTGTTTTACAGTAGGGTTTATATAGGTAAATATCATGAAATTTCAAATATTAAACATTGGGTTCAAATAAACCTAAATTAAAGATATATATAATTTCCTTAGTTACTTTTGTAGGTATTTAAATGATTTATACCTACTATACATATTGTTTACAAGTAGAGTGTATATAGGTCAAATAAATTCTGATAATGAGCTTTAATCGTAAGGTGGAGAAAAGGAAAGAGAAAGAAGAAAAAGGGTTGAAAGGTAGAGGTATGGTCCACAAGGTTGTCCCGCTCGTCAGTTTATTATTCTTTTTAGTTCTCTTTGAAGCCTTAGAATGGGTGTCTCTGTAAGTCAATTAATCTGTTACCATGGCAACAGGACAGAGTCATTGAAGTTTGACAGGAACTGTTGTTTTATCCAAGGATGCCAAAGTTTTTCAAATTTTGGAATTTGATTTTGATCGATGGCTACCATCTTAGCATGGGACATTGTATTATTCATTCTGTGAATTGTTTCTGCTGGTACCAATGTAGGAGATTTCCATGCCTTGGCCACTGTTTGTTTTGCAGCCGTTATTAGTTGGATCATTAGTTTGAATTGAGAGAGTGTTAACCATTCCGGTTTTAGATTAAGTAAAGTTAAATATGGATCTGGTTGTATTATTTTTTTAAATATTTTAGATGCAATCACGAAGACTTCCTTCCAGAAGGTTTGGATTACTGGGCACGTCCACCATATGTGTAAATATGTGCCTATTTCTGGGCATCCTCGAAAACAAAGAGCTGAGGTATTAGGTGAATATTTTGCCACTCTAGTGGGTACAAGGTACCAGCGAGTTAGGACTTTATAATTTGTCTCCAGTGCTAAGATGTTGGGTGAAGATGACTTAGATGTGAGCCATATGTTAGACCAGTCCGTGTCTTCTAAAGTTCGTCCTAGGTCCTCCTCCCACCTCTGAACGTAAGAGGGTCTATTAAGATTTGCTACTCCATATAATTGATTATAAAGTGATGAAATTGTACCTTTAGCAAATGGATCTTTTGTACAGATTGATTCAAAAATGGATAATTGGGATAATGGTGTATCCCCCTTTAGGAATGGTGTATAGAAATTTTTGATTTGGAGATATCTAAATATCTCAGAGTTTGGTAGATCATATTTTTCTCTAAGCGATGGGAATGAAAGGAATGATTTAGATGCTATGAAGTCATTTAGTGTCAGAATGCCTGATGTTGTCCAAGCTTTAAAAGAATTTGGGTAGATCCATGCCGGATAAAAGGCCGGATTTCTGATAAAAGAAAGGAGGCATTTTGGCATATTTAAAGGCATTTCTCCTTATTTCGTTTTTGGGGTTGTCCAATTGGTGACATTGATATATATCCCTTAGGGCGGGACCTGGGCCCCATACTCATTTTAAGGCCAATAACTAGAAGATAAGCCAGCCAAGTGGGGACTAGCAAAATTAACAAGTCAGTTCCCTTATGCCCCGTATACACGGTCGGATTTTCCGATGGAAAATGTCCGATCGGAGCGTGTTGTCGGAAATTCCGACCGTGTGTGGGCTCCATCTGACATTTTCCATCGGATTTTCCGACACACAAAGTTGGACAGCAGGAGATAAAATTTTCCGACAACAAAATCCGATCGCGTCAATTCCGACCGCGTGTGGCCTGTTCCGAAGTGCCACGCATGCTCAGAAGAAATTCCGAGACGGGACAGCTCGTTCTGGTAAACTTAGCGTTCGCAATGGATACAGCACTTTCGTCACGCTGCAATGTTCAAAATGGTTTAATACAGCGCACTCTCTTCTTCTTTATAATGTGACAAGAATTAAGTAGTTTTGCTGCTCATATTCACACACACTTCTCACAAACTTCTTTCGTTACTATTTATTGGGATTCCCTCAATATATTTTGATTTCTCACATCTCACAACATATTTTTGTATATTTTTTTTTTTTTTTTTTTGGCTTTGATGTAGATTTTTTTTTGTTTTTCTATTTTTTTTTTTTTTTTGCGATTTTGATTTGTACTCCCGAAAATGTTTGTGTGTGTTTTTTGTGACAAGTTCCCACAACACCATTGATATGTTGTTATATTTAATCTGTAGGAGATTGTTTGGTGTTGTTGTCCCTTGTTAATTTCACATTGTACTTTAGAAATGTACCTGAATACTCACCAACAAACTGTCCTTTTTGGATGAAAACACACACAGGAGAGTATAATTTACCTAAAAAATGTTATCAAGGGCTCACAACTAAACAAAGAGGGAGGCAAAGCTGAAGAAACTGCAGAAGTGGGTGAAGCCTTGGACCCCCAGGGCACACATCAACTATTTAAAAGCAAAATTGGTGGCCTGAGGAGTCTTTATCTAAGGGAGGGCAGTGTGGTCCAGAAGTCCCAGAGATCATGAACAGCAGCAGATGACATCTGTGTCCCCAGGCTGTGGTCATACGAGAGACTGCATCTTCTGTCAGACCAGACTGAACCCAGGGTCATCACTCTTTGGTCTTCTTTCCACGCTTCCTTCCACGCTGTGGCTGTGGTGGTGGAGTTGTGGCAGCAGGAGGAGGAGGAGGATCGTCAATCTCAATGACATCCGTCTTGGGTGTTAGTTCCCCACTCAACCCCTTACGTAGGACTTTATAAATCAGGTCCTCCGAGAGCTTGCGTTGACCCTCCTACATGCCCTGCAATTTGGTGGCAGCCATGCAGGCAAAGGCCTCTTCAGGACTGGGGAAGGCTCGTAGGGACGCAGAAGCCTCCTGGATCAGCCTGTACACTGAATCCTGCACGGGACTCGGAGTGGCCTTCCTGGCCCTTTTGTATGGAAGGCGGAGGGGAGGGACCTGAGACTCAGTCAGGCTGCGACTGGTCCCAGGCTTCTCTTGGCTGCCACTTAGCCCCGCCTCCTCCTGGCTGCCACTAATCCCCGCCTCCTCCTGACTGCCACATTCCACAACCTCCTCCTGGCTGAGGTCTTCCTGTGTATGAAAAAGGGACATAGTTTTAGTATTGTTTTCATCATTCACACACAATTTTCACCTCCTGACTGCTGCAAATTGAATGTTAACAAATATAACAGACTATCCTTCTGAGCCCAGCATTTTTCATTTTTGTCCCAATTTTGGGTGCCCACTACTGTGTATTGATATGTAAAACACTTTTTTCAATCATCAATTAGTGATCAATAATAACATCTCGTAAACATCATTTATTTATTGTCCTGAAATCTGTAGAAGAATGCTATACCTGGCTCCAGCTGGGCTCCTCCACTTCTTCCTGGCTGGAAGGCCCAGGTTGGACATCGGAAGCCTCAGCTGGGGTGGAAGGAAGCGTGGAAGGAAGAGTAGAGAGGGATTCCCTGACTTCAGTGTGGTCTGACAGAAATCGCAGTCTCTCATAGTACCACAGTCTGGGGACATAAACGTCATCTGCTGCTGCTCCGGACCTCTGGGAATCTGTGACCTTCTTGCGCTCCCTAAGATAAGTGCTCCTCAGGCCACCAATTTTAGCTTTTAAATAAGGGATGGTTGCTGTGGGGACCACCGGCTTCACCAACTCCAGCAGTTTCTCCAGCGCTGCCTGCCTCTTCTGTTTGTGGTTATAGTGGGGGTGTCTCACTTGCCACAGACAGGGCAGCTCCCTGTACTTGTCTATGAACAGGGGCAGGAAATTGTGGTCGTTGAACCCATCCATTTTCTCTGCAAGACACAACACAAGACAAACCCTAAGGTCAGGCCAAACTCTCCTAATCTTGTTACAATGTAGGCTTCCATTTCAAAGCAGTATAGGCGCAAGTTTAGATCTTACCTTCGTTATCACGATCGGCGTCTCCGATGCTCCTTCCTCCGCTCACAGATTGTACGTAAGACGCACGTGTGTTACGCTTATACACACTGCGCATGCGTATAACTCCGCCCGCCCCTGACGTTCTTTCTAGTCTATTACCCGCCCCTTTTCGTTCGGCGCAGTGGGGGAAGAGCACATGGCGGATAGACAGCAGGTGCGTGCTAATTGTAGCAACGAGGAGGAGGAGGAAAGGCCGGAGCCTGAAACGTCCCGATCCAGAAGGAGATTGAAGGACTCAAATATGTCCTTTGGGGAGATGTTGGAAATGGTGGACATCCTGAAGAAGGCCGACTATGATGGAAAGTATGGGCCTTACCCCAACCCCAATGTCCGAAAGGCCAAGATCATGGCGAAAGTGGTCAGGAGTCTGCACCGTAAATTCGGGGTACGGCGATCGAAAGATCAGCTCAGGAAGCGGTGGTCGGACCTGAAATTACGAGAACATGAGCAGTACAGAAAGATCCGGAGAGTGCTGCAAAAAAGTAAGTAGTTGTGCTGTGTTCCTATTCTTTTTGTGTTTATTACGTTCGTGCTGCTCCATGTGCTTTTAGGAACTGTTGTACAGTTTAAAATGGCAACTTTCATGTTCATGGGCACATTATTCGTTCGGATCAAACATTTTTCGTTCCAAATATAAAATACCATTGTTTAGCCCATATGCATTTGGCCACCATTTTGACGCCCTATACTTGTCTTCAAAGAATTGGGTTGTGTAGATGGCTTTGTTACTAGAATGAAATGCAAACTAGATTCTGTGTAAGGAGAGGACACTGAGCAGCTGTTTTCACATCTAGACACTGGAGCACTAGTGTGGGACACAAGAACACCATTTTTATTAGGGGGGGGCCACACAGGTGCTCCAGTGTATACTATAGGGGGGGGGTCCATCGGTGAAGCTTGTACTAAACAGGTAAAGTATTGCAGGTTGACAAAGGGCATTAAAAAAATTACATCTTGGAACTCTGCTAAAATAGATAATTGTACACCACTTCCAAGCAATGTTTCATCTTTATAGTTCTGACATTAAATATCTGTGTGCTAATTATACCATTTTTGTTTGACATAGGGGAGAAAAGACTCGGAGGACACCCCTCATCTGAGGAGACCAGAGCCCCCCCCCTCTGGAAGAAGGGGAAATCCACCCAACACAATCTGAGCAGGAGGAAGAAGACGTGGTGGAACTAGTCACCACAACAGGTGAGTGTCTGCAACCACAGGCTCAGATAAGAGAAGGATTGCGGCATTTTTTAAAACCAAATTTATTTTGGGGTTCCTCTCTTTTTAGGTGATCATGAGGTTGTGGATGAAGATCATTTCACATCCGAAAGTGCCCAGATCCTGATCGGGGAGATCATGGGGTGTAATTTACAATTGGAAATCATCAAGCAAAACATCAATGATGTTATTCCAAAATGTAAAAACATCATTGATGTTTTGGGGCGAGTTTAAAACCCCTCCAAATCACTTTCTTCTTTTGTGTGCTAAATGTTTTTGTGATTTTTCCCAAAGCCAAATTTGGAGGATGCACACAGTGTGTCAACATGTGCTATCTGCCATCACGGGAGATCAATGGACGCGTTTTGGGGGTGCAACCCCTTCCTCAATAATAAAGTAGCGTTGAGGAAGGGCTTGCTCCCCCAAAACACATCCCTTGATCCCCCGTGATAGCAGGTAGCACATGTTGACATTGGGCAATTTGTGTGCATCTTCCAAATTTGGCTTTTCCTGGGGTGACTTCCCCCCATCTGAACGCAATATCAAACACAGTTCCTAAATACTCATGTCTGATATTGCCTTCAAGTTCTACCAAATGTGAACTTTGTAAGATCAAGATTTGTGTCTTTCTTGTTGGTTTTACACAGGCCTGTTTTCTATAAAATGGACATTTTGATTTGGGATAATGCCACCACAAAAATTGTTATACAACAAACATGTTGGTTTGTCAGCAAAACCTTTGGTAAATGCACATGTGATTGTGCAGGTATTAAAAAGATTGTTAATCAAGAATGTGTGGATTATTGTCTCAACGCTACAACACTTTTGGGGTGATGTAATTGTTGTTTTATGAGAAAATGGGGGTTATTTCCTAAGGGCAAATCCACTTTGCACTACAAGTGCAGTTTCAGTGCAGTTGCAAGTGCACTTGTAGTGAAATGTGTTTTTGCATTTAGTAAATAACAGCCAACAGTGCTTTGTATAAGGTTACACAATCACAACATTTTCTGGACTCCACACATTTCTGTCAGGGTCAGCTCAAACAAACACAAGCAGTAAATGTCCACAAAGATTTTTTTTTTTTTTTTGAAAAAGGCTTCACATATTGTCTGGCATATTGATAGCCCCCCTACCCGCAAAGAACTCCAGGTAGCGTAACCGAACATCACGGGCACTCAGGGAGGGCAAGCCAGGACGGCCACTTTCAAGCGCCGTCAGTGTGGTTTGATGTAGGATTCCAGCCTCAGACCCAACTGAGCCAGCATAGTTGGCCGAATGTTTCCGTAAAAAGTTATGGAGAACACAGCACGCAAGTATTATATGGTTCAGTTTATACTCCGCCATATGGATAGGTGTCAGAAATAGGCGGAACCGGCTGGCCAGGATTCCAAATGTGTTCTCCACCACTCTTCGGGCTCTGGCCAGCCGGTAATTAAAAACCCTCTGTTCCGGGGTGAGGGTCCTCATTGGGAATGGCCGCATCAGGTGGTCCCCCAGCGCAAATGCTTCATCAGCAACGAACACAAATGGGAGTCCTTCCACATTGTCCTCTGGAGCTGGCAAGTCCAAGCTGCCATTCTGGAGACGCCTGTAGAACTCCGTCTGGGCGATGACTCCACCATCGGACATCCGGCCATTCTTCCCCACGTCCACATACAAGAAGTCGTAATTAAACCACTTGTGATTATAATAGTACGACCCCGAGTTGGGTGGTGGGACGATGTGGACGTGTTTCCCATCAATTGCCCCTCCGCAGTTAGGAAAGTCCCACCGCTGGGCAAAGTGGGAGGCCACAGTCTGCCATTCCTGTGGCGTGGAAGGAAACTGTTGAGGAAAAAACAATAAACATTACTATTTTTACTCTGAAACATGGCAAGCAGATTAGACACAAACATTATGGGGCAACCTCCAGATAGCATTTATTAAGGGGAATTTAACAAGGCCAAAATATAAGGTACACCTATCATATTCCCCCTCCCCCCCCTCTCATGGGCCATTTCTAACATTATAGGGGGTGTGTGGAAATCTTGGACAGGTAACCCTCTTCACTTCATTGAGAGATGAATGCCTAAATAATGGGTATTACTTTGAACAGCCCCTCCTTAGTTACACTATTGGCAGCCCACTGGACAGGTAAGAAGTGTCTGAATACAAAGATATAAATACACACTGTACACATTAGAGGACATTTGGACATTCTGCTATTACCTATCAAGATAATAATAGGATACAAAAACTTTAAACAGTACCATTGGAAAGTATACAGGCAGGCCCTTGCACTACATGCTTTGGGCAATTCATCAATAAATCTGACCACAAAAGAGATGGGTATAGTGTGTATGGGTTTGGCAAAGTCAGCAGATAGATGATTGAGGATAGAGAATTGGGATCAGCTGACTTAGCAGTTGGGGGAGGGAGGGTTACTAAAAATTATTTGGGGACACCACAAAAAAAAGCCTCTGGCACTCTGCCTGAATTTAAATCAAAAATAACATTACCAAACATTTTAGGGGATGTTTGGGGTAAAGCACTACTATGGAGCTGATAAAATACATTGTTAAGTGACTACATGAGGTGAATATAGGGCAGGAGACACCATGCTGGGGAGGTTATTGAAGGGCAAATATGTATGAAGGACCTAAAATAATAATTACATAAAAATCCAGCATGCATGAGGACAAAGGGGACATTCACAGCATATTACAAGCATGGTAATTAGGGAATGAGGAAAGAAATACAATATATTATCAAACATTAAATACAATAAAATGTAATATAAAAGGATAAAAATCTTACCTTCATATACTCCTTCTGTAGGACCTGGATGATGGCAGAACAGGTCTCTGGGATAATGATACCCAGAGCCTGGGGGGAGATGCCTGTCGAGAACTTCAAGTCCTGCAGACTTCTCCCTGTGGCCAAATACCGCAGGGTAGCGACCAGCCTCTGCTCCGGAGTGATGGCTTGCCTCATGCAGGTATCCTGCCTGCTGATATAGGGGGTCAGCGAAGCCAACAAACGGTGAAACACGGGGTCCATCATCCTGAGAAAGTTCCTGAAATCATCAGGATTATTCTCACGGATCTCACGGAGCAAAGGCATATGAGAGAACTGGTCACGCTGAAGCAACCAATTCTTGGTCCATGAACTCCTCCCCACCCTGTTCATGGACTGGACTTGTGTCAAGGTCAGGACCCCAACACCAAGCCCCCGCACAGCACGAACTCTACGAGGAGTACACATACGAAACATGGCTAGAAAACGGTCGGCTGCTCAGAACGAAGTAACAGAACGCACTGAAGAACAGCAAGGCCTGTGAAGAGCGACCTGAAAAACAGCAACGAGCAGGCAAGATCACACAGAAAACTCTGATACGAACTGACTGCACGCACTGAAGAGCAGATACAAACCCACAAGCACAAACTGAATGGCAGAAAACGATCTGAAAGCCACGAGTCTGAAAAAGCGCGAATCGTCTCTCACCAAACTTTTACTAACACGAGATTAGCAAAAGGAGCCCAAAGGGTGCCGCGCTTGGTTCTGAACCGGCCTTTTCTAGTCTCATCGTACGTGGTGTACGTGACCGCGTGGTTGGCGATCGGAAATTCCGACAACTTTGTGCGACCGTGTGTAGGCAAAACAAGTTTGAGCCAACATCTGTCGGAAAAAATCCTAGGATTTTGTTGTCGGAATGTCCGAACAAAGTCCGACCGTGTGTACGCCCTATTAGACTGCAATGGTATTTGTTGTATAACTTTTGCACGTTAGGCTCTTTAGTTGCCCCCCTGGACTGGGGGGTGTTTTGTCCTATCTGTAATTTTGGTGCATGCTGGATGATGTGCTTAATTTTGGACAGGGGGGTGGCTTATTTTGTTAATGCTAACTGCATTTGGGTTGTTCTGGGCATGCTCGGGGACTTTGTTTTTTTTTTTTGGTGGTGCTTTTTGTGTGTGAACATTACTTGGATGTTTCTGGGCATGCTCAGAGTGTATTTTTTGGGTTAGTAATTTAAGGACATCCTTAACAGGTGTACCCACTTTGAAGTTCAGTCTCTACATTGGGTGAACTTGCATTTTGTGTGTTTAATGGACTGTCCATGTGTTTGCAATTGCCTCATTAGCACACAAAAAAATGTTATATAAAGCTTGCAGATAGCAATCTTTTACTTTGCCCTGAAAAGAGCCAAGATTGTGTGTGGGGCTGGCAAGAGAGTATATTTGGGTGTCCTTATTGAGTTTCTAACACATGTATTTTCTATTTGTATTTTGTGTGTTATGTTGTTGCAAAACAGATGTGTTTTATGCAATTTATTTGTTACTTTGGTTTGCTGTTTTTTTTTTTTTTTTTTTGGGTGGTGGTTATTTTACCATGAAATCTTTTTTATGTTGGCAATTTTTGTTGTTTTTACGTTGTTCACTTTGATTTAACTGTCTGTGCTGCCTTATTTTTAAAATTCTTTCTCAAGGTGCCTAATGTTGTTTTAATCCTTAATAGATGTCCATTTGTGGGTGCACTCCTTTTAACTGCTGTTAATTTACACTGCAAAAGGGTCAAACCTCAAACCTATTCTGTTAGTGTCTCAAATTAACATACATGTGTGTATTTTGCTTTCCTTGCTTCTTTTCCCAGTCCTGTGCGTTTTTTTTTTTTTTTTGACCAATAAAATTGTTTCAAATTCTTTGTTTCATGTGTGTTCTTTTCATGCAATGGATTTCCCAGCTGCAGCTTAAC
This sequence comes from Aquarana catesbeiana, assembly GCF_042186555.1. Taxonomy (NCBI): domain Eukaryota; kingdom Metazoa; phylum Chordata; class Amphibia; order Anura; family Ranidae; genus Aquarana; species Aquarana catesbeiana. The sequence continues at coordinate 858,673,277 of NC_133324.1, forward strand.
CACTTCAGCCCCGGAAGGATTTACCCCCTTCCTGACCAGAGCATTTTTTACAATTTGGCACTGCGTCGCTTTAACTGCTAATTGCGCGGTCATGCAATGCTGTAACCAAACGAAATTTGCGTCCTTTTCTTCCCACAAATAGAGCTTTCTTTTGATGGTATTTGATCACCTCTGCCGTTTTTATTTTTTGCGCTATACACGGAAAAAGACCGAAAATTTTGAAAAAAAATGATATTTTCTACTTTTTGTTCTAAAAAAAATCCAATAAACTCAATTTTAGTCATACATTTAGGCCAAAATGTATTTGGCCACATGTCTTTGGTAAAAAAAATGTCAATAAGTGTATATTTATTGGTTTGCGCAAAAGTTATAGCGCCTACAAACTAGGGTACATTTTCTGGAATTTACACAGTCTTTAATTTATGACTGCCTATGTCATTTCTTGAGGTGCTAAAATGACAGGGCAGTACAAAACCCCCACAAATGACCCCATTTTGGAAAGTAGACACCCCAAGGAAATTGCTGAGAGGCATGTTGAGCCCATTGAATATTCATTTTTTTTGTCCCAAGTGATTGAATAATGAAAAAAAAAAAAAAATTACAAAAAGTTGTCACTAAATGATATATTGCTCACACAGGCCATGGGCATATGTGGAATTGCACCCCAAAATACATTTAGCTGCTTCTCCTGAGTATGGGGATACCACATGTGTGGGACTTTTTGGGAGCCTAGCCGCATACGGGGCCCCGAAAACCAATCACTGCCTTCAGGATTTCTAAGGGCGTACATTTTTGATTTTACTCCTCACTACCTATCACAGTTTTGAAGGCCATAAAATGCCCAGATGGCACAAACCCCCCCCAAATGACCCCATTTTGGAAAGTAGACACCCCAAGCTATTTGCTGAGAGGCATGTTGAGTCCATGGAATATTTTATATTTTGACACAAGTTGCGGGAATGTGACAATTTATTTATTTATTTATTTTTTTTTTTGCACAAAGTTGTCACTAAATGATATATTGCTCACACAGGTCATGGGCATATGTGGAATTGCACCCCAAAATACATTCTGCTGCTTCTCTTGAGTACGGGGATACCACATGTGTGGGACTTTTTAGGAGCCTAGCCGCGTACGGGACCCCGAAAACCAATCACCGCCTTCAGGATTTCTAAGGGTGTACATTTTTGATTTCACTCTTCACTGCCTATCACAGTTTCGGAGGCCATGGAATGCCCAGGTGGCACAAACCCCCCCCAAATGACCCCATTTTGGAAAGTAGACACCCCAAGCTATTTGCTGTGAGGCATGGTGAGTATTTTGCAGCTCTCATTTGTTTTTGAAAATGAAGAAAGACAAAAAAAAAAATTTTTTTTTTCTTTTTTTAATTTTCAAAACTTTGTGACAAAAAGTGAGGTCTGCAAAATACTCACTATACCTCTCAGCAAATAGCTTGGGGTGTCTACTTTCCAAAATGGGGTCATTTGGGGGGGGTTTGTGCCACCTGGGCATTCCATGGCCTCCGAGACTGTGATAGGCAGTGAAGAGTGAAATCAAAAATTTACGCCCTTAGAAAGCCTGAAGGCGGTGCTTGGTTTTCGGGGTCCCATACGTGGCTAGGCTCCCAAAAAGTCTCACACATGTGGTATCCCCGTACTCAGGAGAAGCAACAGAATGTATTTTGGGGTGTAATTTCACATATTCCCATGGCATGTTTGAGCAATATATCATTTAGTGACAACTTTGTGCAAAAAAAAAAAAAAAAAATAATAATTTGTCTCTTTCCCGCAACTTGTGTCACAATATAAAATATTCCATGGACTCGACATGCCTCTCAGCAAATAGCTTGGGGTGTCTACTTTCCAAAATGGGGTCATTTGGGGGGGTTTGAACTGTCCTGGCATTTTATGCACAACATTTAGAAGCTTATGTCACACATCACCCACTCTTCTAACCACTTGAAGACAAAGCCCTTTCTGACACTTTTTGATTACATGAAAAAATTATTTTTTTTTGCAAGAAAATTACTTTGAACCCCCACACATTATATATTTTTTTAAAGCAAATGCCCTACAGATTAAAATGGTGGGTGTTTAATTTTTTTTTTTCACACAGTATTTGCGCAGCGATTTTTCAAACGCATTTTTTGGGGAAAAAACACACTTTTTTACATTTTAATGCACTAAAACACACTATATTGCCCAAATGTTTGATGAAATAAAAAAGATGATCTTAGGCCGAGTACATGGATACCAAACATGACATGCTTTACAATTGCGCACAAACGTGCAGTGACAACAAAATAAATACATTTTTAAAAGCCTTTAAAAGCCTTTACAGGTTACCATTTTAGATTTACAGAGGAGGTCTACTGCTAAAATTACTGCCCTCGATCTGACCGTCGCGGTGATACCTCACATGCATGGTGCAATTGCTGTTTACATTTGACGCCAGACCGACGCTTAGCGCGAGAGCAGGGGGGACAGGGGTGCTTTTTTTTTTTTTTTTTCTTTATTATTTTTTTGCTTTTTTATCTTATTTTAAAACGGTTCCTTTCATTTTTTTTTTTTTTTAATCATTTTTATTGTTATCTCAGGGAATGTAAATATCCCCTATGATAGCAATAGGTAGTGACAGGTACTCTTTTTTGAAAAAATTGGGGTCTATTAGACCCTAGATTTCTCCTCTGCCCTCAAAGCATCTGACCACACCAAGATCGGTATGATAAAATGCTTTCCCAATTTCCCAATGGCGCTATTTACATCCGGCGAAATCTAAGTCATAAAATGCTCGTAGCTTCCGGTTTCTTAGGCCATAGAGATGTTTGGAGCCACTCTGGTCTCTGATCAGCTCTATGGTCAGCTGGCTGAATCACCGGCTGCATTCTCAGGTTCCCTGTTGAGACAGGAGAGCCAGAGAAAAACACGGAAGACGGTGGGGGGGGGGCATTCTCTCCCACTGCTTGTAAAAGCAGTCTAGAGGCTAATTAGCCGCTAGGATTGCTTCTACATGAAAGCCGACCGCTGGCTGAAAAGAATGATACCAAGATGATACCTAAACCTGCAAGCATCATTCTGGTATAACCACTCAAAGTCGTGAATGCTGTACCTGAAGACAAAAATATGGTTAACAATAAAGCACAGTAAACGGTAAAGTATAAAAAATTGCAGACCTGAAAAGCAAACATGATAAAACATAATAACAATAAAACATTGCAGAATAGAATACAGTAAAAAAGAGCAGAACAATAGAGAGAATAGAGAAAGAGAGAATAGAGAGAGAACAATAAAACGACAACTATTATTTTTTATTTTATATTTTTGTTTGTGTTTTTTTTTTTTTTTTTTTTTTTTACACTTTTTTTGTAACTGTAACTTTTATAACTGTAACCGGTTCCAGGTTCGGGTCTCTCAAAATGCGATGGCATCTTGGGAGACCCTGTGAAAGTGTGTCCTAGTCTGTGCAATGCTGTACCCTACGCTAATACTCAGCTAGTGAATGGTAGCGTTCAAAACATTCACCAATGCAAAGACCAGGATTGTCAGGACAGGAGGGACAATAATAGCGGGTGTCACGCCTATATCCGCGCTTGCTGCAGACACAACATCTTTTTTGGGGGGGTTCGTTGGGTAGGGGTACTCGGGAGGACATAAAAATGCCTCTCATGCAGCCGACTGCATTTGGTTGGGGATGTGAATGGGGGAAGTACGGGCGCTGCAGAAGTGGTGGGTTCCCAATTAGGATTGGCGAATGCAGCAGGAAGGGCACTATGGGCATGACGGGCCTGTGTTTGTCTTCTTGGTGGCAGTGGGACACTATTTGTGCTTGCCACCTCACCAGCTTGAACTGCACTTATGGGACTCGCCACGTCACCAAGTGTTACTGCAGTGCTGGTTTGACTACGACCGGGGTGTACAAGGCCGCTGGCGCTTGCCAGTTCACCAAAACGCTACCAAAAAAACTGTTAACGATCGCAGGGATCAGGCCTGACTCTGCGAACGCTGCAGTTATGCATTTAGTGTTTTGTAAGTGACAGTGATCGATCGATACTGCACTTGGGTGGGCTGGGCTGGGCCGGGCGGAGGGGCAAAACGCAGGTGCTAGCAGGTATCTGGGCTGATCCCGCTAACACTGCGTTTTTGGGAACCCTAAACTGCTGGGGACGCCAGTATAGATCTGATCGGATCAGATATTGATCAGTTCAGATACTATACCACTAAGGGAGGTGTACAGTGCGTGCGTGGGTGTTAGCGCTACTGGCACTAACCTGACGCTGCCTGGGGCTGGTGCTTGCCAGTTCACCAAAACGCTACAAAAAAAACTGTTAGCGATCGCAGGGATCAGGCCTGACTCTGCGAACGCTGCAGTTATGCGTTTAGTGTTTTGTAAGTGACAGTGATCGATCGATACTGCACTTGGGTGGGCTGGGCTGGGCCGGGCGGAGGGGTAAAACGCAGTTGCTAGCAGGTATCTGGGTTGATCCCGCTAACACTGCGTTTTTGGGAACCCTAAACTGCTGGGGACGCTAGTATAGATCTGATCGGATCAGATATTGATCCGTTCAGATACTATACCACTAAGGGAGCTGTACGGTGCGTGGGTGTTAGCGGTACTGGCACTAACCTGACGCTGCCTGGGGCTGGTGCTTGCCATTTCACCAAAATGCTACCAAAAAAACTGTTAGCGATCGCAGGGATCAGGCCTGACTCTGCGAACGCTGCAGTTATGCGTTTAGTGTTTTGTAAGTGACAGTGATCGATCGATACTGCACTTGGGTGGGCTGGGCCGAGCTGGGCGGAGGGGCAAAACGCAGGTGCTAGCAGGTATCTGGGCTGATCCCGCTAACACTGTGTTTTTGGGAACCCTAAACTGCTGGGGACGCTAGTATAGATCTGATCGGATCAGATATTGATCTGTACAGATACTATACCACTAAGGGAGGCGTATGCTGCGTGCGTGGGTGTTAGCGGTACTGGCGCTAATCTGACGCTGCCTGGGGCGACGCATATCACCGCCGGGCGATCAGGGGGCTAAATCTTTATTCGGTAATAAACGGCGGGTGCCCTGACACTATAAAAAATAAACAAACTAACCAGCGTCACCCGTAACGGTTATACAGTGATCAGTGGTGAAAGGGTTAACTAGGGGGCAATCAAGGGGTTAAAACATTTATTAGATAGTATATGGGGGTCCCTGTCGCTATAAAACTCTGACGGCGAACCTAAATATTTACGTCCCTAACTAGCATCACCAGCGACACTAATACAGCGATCAGAAAAATGATCGCTTAGCGACACTGGTGACAGGGGGTGATCAAGGGGTTAAAACTTTATTAGGGGGGGTTAGGGGGGTACCCTAGACCTACAGGGGGCCTAACACTCACTGCCCTGACACTGTAACTGTCACAAACTGACACCAATACAGTAATCAGAAAAAAAAAAAACCTGCTTGGTGTCAGTTTGTGACAAGGGGGGGGGGATCGGGGGGCGATCGGGGGGGGGGATCGGGGTGTTTAGTGTGCCTGGCATGTTCTACTGTGTGTAGTGTGTTGGTGCACTTACATTGCAGTCTTCTCTCCTCGGCCCGGAACGGAAAATACCGAGCCGAGGAGAGATGACATCATTTCCTCTGCCTCTGTGTACAATACAGAGGCAGGGAAATGATCCCATTGGCTGAGAGCGATCGCGAGGGGGGGGCCACGAATGGATGGCCTCCCCCTCACCTCCGATCGCCGGGGGAGATTTGCCGACCGCCGCAGGCACCGGGGGGGGGGGTCCGATCGGACCCCCCACCCGCGGGCAGGCAAGGACGTACATATACGTCCTTTTGCCTGCCCGTGCCGCTCTGTCGACGTATATAGTCGTGCGGCGGTCGGCAAGTGGTTAACTAGGCTGATTGGCATGTCTTGGACAAATCCCTTTTTAATTTTTTTTAGTTTTAAGTTACTTTCCTGGTGCCTTCATGGTAGCACATGCATGGATTGTGCATATGCTGCCATGGATAGTGACCAGGAAAGTAACATTTCAGAGTGTTAAGTATTCAATTTTCTCTTTGAGCGGTGGTTTTCAGCCTCAGTCCTCAAGTACCCGCATGATAGGACATGTTTAGGAAATGTTATCTCATCTAAAATAGCTGTCCAAAATACAAAGCCATTGACTTTGATTTAAAGCACCTGTGCAAGATTAAGGAAAACCTGCAAACATGGCCTGTTGGGGGGGTACTTGAGGACAGGGTTGAGAAGCACTGATTTAGAGCACTGAGGACAATCCTATTCTAATTGTGGACATTTAAGGGGAAATCAAGATTTTTTTTTTTTTTTAAAGGTTGGGCTTTGTGTCCCTTTTCTGAAAATTGGTTTCACTTCCTGTCACATAGCCAAACAGGAAGTGAGAGTAAAACCCTAATATTTTTCCTTGGGGACACACAGGTCAATCTAACTAGTGCCCCGATTATGCAAATTGCACTCTAGCACTTTGTTGTGTACACCCCAAATTATTAGTTATTTTGGGGTTTATTAACCACTTGACAACTGAGCACTTAAACCCCCTTCCTAACCAGACCAATTTTCAGCTTTTGGTGCTCTCACATTTTGAATGACAATTACTCAGTCATGCAACACTGTATCTTTATGAAATTTTTGTCCTTTTTTTCACACAAATAGAGCTTTCTTTTGGTGGTATTTAATCACCGCTGGGTTCTTTATTTTTTGCGCCGTAAAAGAAAAAAGACCGAAAAATCTGTAAAAAAATACATTTTTCTTCATTTCTGTTATAATATTTTGCAAATTAGTAATTTTTCTTCATATATTTTGGCCAAAATTTATACCGCTACATATCTTTGGTAAAAATAACCCAAATCAGTGGATATTATTTGGTCTTTGTGTAAGTTATAGCGTGCACAAGCTATGGTGCCAATATCTGAAAATTGATCACACCTGAAGTACTGACGGCCTATCTAATTTCTTGAGACCCTAACATGCCAGAAAAGTACAAATACCCCCCAAATGACCCCTTTTTGGAAAGAAGACATTCCAAGGTATTTAGAAAGATGCATGGTGAGTTTTTTGAAGTTGTCATTTTTTCCCACAATTCTTTGCAAAATCAAGGTTTTTTTTTTACACAAAATTGTCATATTAGCAGGGTATGTCTCACAGACCACATATGCATACCACAAATTACACCCCAAAACACATTCTGCTATTACTCCCGAGTACGGCGATACCACATGTGTGAGACTTTTACACAGCGTGGCCACATACAGAGGCCCAGCATGCAGGGGAGCACCTTCAGGCGTTCTGGAGCACCCAGGCCAATTCTGACATTTCTCTCCTGCATGTAAAAATCATCATTTATTAGCTAGAAAATTACTTAGAACCCCAAAACATTATATATGTTTTTTTAGCAAAGACCCTAGAGAATACAATGGCGGTCTTTGCAACTTTTTATCTCGCACGGTATTTGCGCAGCAATTTTTTTAACGCGTTTTTTTTGGAAAAAAAAATGTTTTGTGCTTTACAAAAACCAAAACAGTAAAGTTAGCCCAATGTTTTTGCATAATGTGAAAGATGAAGTTACGACGAGTAAATAGATACCCAACATGTCACCCTTCAAAATTGCACGCGCTTGTGGAATGGCGCCAAACTTTGCTACTCAAAAATCCCCATAGGCGACGCTTTAAAATTTTTTACTGGTTACATGTTTTGAGTTACAGAGGAGGTCTAGGGCCAAAATTATTGCTCTCGCTCTACCGATCGCAGCGATACCTCACGTGTGTGGTTTGAACACCGTTTTCATACGTGGGCGGGACTTACGTATGCATTCGCTTCTGCATGCGAGCACACAGGGGCACTTTAAAATTTTTATTTTTTTTTTTATTGTTCATTTTACTTTATTTATTTGAGTTTGATGCTTTTTTCCAAAAAAAAAAAATTTTGACCACTTTTATTCCTATTACAAGGAATGTAAACATCCTTGTAATAGGAGTATGGCATGACAGGTCCTCTTTACAGTGAGATATGGGGTCAATAAGACCCCACATCTCACCTCTAGGCTGGGAAGCCTGAAATTAAAAAAAAAAAAAAACGATCTTGGCTTCGATCATAGCTGTGAGTCGGTAGAAGCGCGGGAGGGGGGGACATCCCTTCTCGCCTCCCATAAGAACGATCAAGCAGTGGAACAGCCGCTATGATCATTCTTATGGTGTAGGGAATCGCCGGCTGAAAAAGCTGATATCTGAATGATGCCTGTAGCTGCAGGCATCATTCAGATATCCTCGCACAAAGTCAAGGACGTTGTATGATGGCTGGCGGGCAGGAAGTGGTTAAAACACATTTTTTTTTTTAACACAAAGTTGTCCATTTATACAATATTTCTACCACATTACATGTACATACCAAAAATGACACCCCGAAATAGATTCTCCTACTCCTCCTGAGTACGGCGATACCACATGTGTGAGACTTCCACAGCTTGGCCACATACAGGGGCCGAGTACAGCCGAGCATGGCTCAGCATGGCAGGGTATGGCTGGGTATGGCGGGGTATTGCGGAGTATGGCGGGGTATTGCGGAGTATGGCGGGGTATTGCGGGTTATGGCGGGGTATGGCGGAGTATGGCGGAGTATGGCGGGGTATGGCGGAGTATGGCGGAGTATGGCGGGGTATGGCGGGGTATGGCGGGGTAATGCGGGGCTTTGCAGAGTATTGTGGGGGTATTGCAGAGTAATGTGGGGCTTTGCAAAGTATTATGGGGGTATTGCAGAGTAATGTGGGGCTTTGCAGAGTATTATGGGGGTATTGCAGAGTAATGTGGGGCTTTGCAGAGTATTATGGGGGTATTGCAGAGTAATGTGGGGCTTTGCAGAGTATTATGGGGGTATTGCAGAGTAATGTGGGGCTTTGCAGAGTATTATAGGGGCTTTGCAGAGTATTGCACAGCAGAAGGGATGGCTGAGCATGGATGGATGGATGGATGGATGTCTCTGTGCAGCGCTGTGGGCACTACACATCCAGCCCACAGCGCTGCAGCCATCCATCCATCCCCCTCTCCTCCACAGTGTACCGATCGGTACACAGGAGGGGAGGAGAGGAACCGGCGTCATCAGATGACGGCGGTCTGTTTACATGTGATCGCGCCATCATTTGACGGCGCAATCACATGGTAAACGGCCGCGATCACGGATCTGCTCGGGTGTGCGCCCCAGGGGGCGCGCGAGAGGGGAATTCCGGGAGGACGTCATAGTACGTCCTCCCAGAGTTAAGCAACCGCCCTGCAGCCGTCATTCGGCTATGGGCCGGTTGTTAAGTGGTTAAAGGCAAATCCTTTCTGCAATACAAGTGTAGTTGATGAAAATCAGAGAGGAAGCGCTGGTGATTTTTATCCTCCAATCATGTGCAAGCTAAAATGCTGTTTTTTTTCTTTTCCTTGCATGTCCCCCTCGAATCTCCAGCAATTGCACGTGTAGTGCAAAGTGGATTTACCTTTTAGTAAATAAACCCCAAGGTACATAATAATTTGGGACGTACATGGCAAAATGCTAGAGTGCAATTTCCCGAATGGGGAAACTATTTAGATTGATCTGTGTGTCCCCAAGGACATACATTGGTAGGGTTTTACCCTTACTTCCTGTTTGGCTATGTGACAGTAAGTGAATAATTTTGAATGCGAAATTGGCAAAATTTGGTAGGTGTTTTCACCCTATCAGGGGTGTAGACATCCCCCAAAACTTATTATCCCTCTGCAGTCTATCCCCAAGCAAAAATAAGAAAGGATTTTAATGAGTTTAACTTTGCAAAGACACATTCCTAAGTTCAATAGTGATGCATGTTAATGGCCCATTTAGACCTTTAATAGAAAGTCATCAGTTGCCTTTGACTCTAAACATTATTTTTGGCCAGTCCTAGAAATCTGCATCTGTTTTTCTATTAACCACTTGGTGTCTGTGCTATAGCCAAACGACGGCCACAGCGTGGACCTGAATTTCTGGGAGGCTGTCATAGGATGTAGTCACTGAGAGTCGGGTGATCACAGATCGAAGTAAGGGCCGATCTGTTTATTTTTTCTACTCACGCTGACAGCATGCTGAGCACCGGCTTAGGTGCAAGGGACATTGGTCCCGAAGAGGCAATTCTGCCTCATCTGTGCCCACCAGTACCACCTTCCAGTGCCACCTACCAATACCCACCAGTGATCCCAAGCAGTGCTGCCTATCAGTGTAACCAATCAGTGCCGCCTCATCAGCGTACATCAATGAAGGAGAAAAATTGCCTGTTTGCAAAATTTAATATCAAAATATCCAAAAATATACAAAATTATTTTTAAAAATCTGTCTTTTCTTTTGTTTGAACAAAAGAAAAAAAACCACAGAGGTGATCAAATACCACCAAAAGAATGCTCTATTTGTGGGAACTTAAAAAAACCGCGCAATTGTCATTCAAAATGAATCAGCGCTGAAAATTGGTCAGGACAGCAGGGGGGTTTAAGTGCCCAGTAAGCAAGTGATTAATTTCCAAATATGGATTTCTGTAATAAAGATGTGTGCCCGCTGTGTATACGGCATGTGCGTAAGCAAGTCGCACACATATGAACGGTACTCATTGTAAATCATGGGGTACAACTTGTGATGCAACTTTTCAGTCCCAAGTGGCCTTAGGCTCTCTTTCTACTACTGCGAGTTGTTGTGTGACTTGACACATGTGAAGTCGCAGGACAAGTCAAAACACATGTATTTCAATGTTCCCCCGTTCTAATTGGTGCAACTCCAAAAAAAGTTCTTGCACAACTTTGTTCCAACTTCAGTGCGACTTTTTCTCAGATGTTTTGAATTAGTTGCATGACATGGCATTAAGGCTCGGTTTCCACTATTGCAAGCCCAAAGTTGCGTGTTTTTTGCCGCGAGTTTCCTGCAACTTTTTGCCAAAACTTGAAGCAATGCCTGTGTATTTTGAGGTCTATGGACCTCAAGTCGCATCAAAGTGGGACCAAAGTAGTGCAGGGACTACTTTGAAGTTGCTGCCCCCTTATGCCATCATAGTACCTGGGCATGCTGGGACTGTGACATTTTAGGGGGCATGGACACCAGGTGATGTTGCCCACACACCCTAAAATGTCACAGTCCCAGCATGCCCAGGGGGCGGAGTCACCACCTATATAAGCTATAGCAGAGCACACAGAAAGCATTCCAGCCGGAGAGAGCGTCGTGTCAGCATCGGAAGAAGAGAAGAAGGCAGAAGGCAGCAGACCGGGCTCCTCCGCTAGCAAAAGAGTGGCAAAAGAGCAGAAGATAGCGGAGGAGCCCGGCAGAAGACCCGGAGAGTGCGGAGAACAGGTCGAACAATGGGAGAAAAGGCCGGAGACAGTGGAGAAGAACCGGAGAGACTCCCGAAGTCAGAAGAAGACCCCGAAGTCGGAAGAAGACCCTCGAAGCCGGAAGAAACCCCCCCCGGAGCTGTCTAATAAATTACTTTAAAAACCTGTGTAGTGTGTTTTTTATTGACACTTTTGCCCTAGGCGAATGGATAGGGGTACCATGTACCACATACTCATTCACATAGGGTGGGGGGGGCCGGGATCTGGGGGCCCCCTTATTAAAGGGGGCTCCCAGATTCCGATAAGCCCTCCGCCCGCAGACCCCGACAACCAACGGCCAGGGTTGTCGGGAAGAGGTCCTTGTCCTCATCAACATTGGGACAAGGTGCTGTGGGGGGGGCCGCAGCGCGCCCCCCTTCCCCAAAGCACCCATCCCCCTTGTTGAGGGCATGCGGCCTGGCACGGTTCCTGACCGGCCGGGCTGCGTGCTCGGATAAGGGTCTGGTGTAGATTTGGGGGGACCCCCCATGCTGTTTTTTTGGCGTAGGGGGTTCCCCTTAATATCCATACCAGACTGAAGGGCCTGGCATGCACCCAAAGGGGGAACCCATGCCGGTTTTTCTCGCGCTGCATTGATAGTAAGATGTATTTTTACTATTGCAGCGAGCGCGAGATGTACCTCGCCGAGAACCAGCACGATCCTATCGTGCTGGAAACATTCTCGCGTGCAGGTACTCCTGTGTGTGCACTGGTTCACACGCTGGATTAAGGATCTATCCAGCGCACCAATTAAGGTGTGAACCAGCGCAGTGCATTCATCTTAGTAAATGACCTCCAATGTGTAATTCAAACTGTAATTTCAATATATTTAAGGAGTATTTGTGGATTTTGTATATGTTGTTTAAAATGTATAAAACTTGTAAAATAAATATTATTAAAAAATTAAAAAATAAAAAAAAGTTACCCTCCTCTTCGGTTTCTCAGTAAATTTCCCGTTTTTTCCCAATACCAGGAGCTGCATCCCTCAATTTTTTTTTTTGCAACTCCAGCCGAAGGTGGATGTAAGATGACAGCTTATTTATTCAGATAGATCTGCATCTTATAATTATTGATTACCAGAGCACTGCATCCACCGTATTTTACCGTAAAGAAGGCTACTTTTTTTAAATAGAAATCTTCTTTTAGTCTTCTTTTCAATGCAAGTGTTTAAACAAACCCTTGTATCCTTGATATTGGAAGTGATAACAAATAAGATGAAGAATCCGTTTTAATTCATCTCTGTTAAGAGATAAGCATCACCTATTAAATGCTGTTTTCTGTGCCAAAATGGCTAGTTTGTCATCTGCATACACTCTGTAGCTCTCAGTGTTAGTAGATGAAATATATTATGGAGATTGAAAGTAAAACTGTCACTGTAGTAAGAAGGCATGGAAAGAAATGAGAATTACTCCCCGATGAAATAATATTGCTTGGAGATATTGCAATGTGTAATTTCTTCTCAAATGCATCTTTGTAAAGGTTTTTTCTTTTTTTTTTCTTGAGACAGTGCAGTACTTGATTTGGCAGTTCCTATGCTAAATTCCTATGCTCATTTTTTATTGAATAGTGAATAAATCTTTGCAATTTCCACTGTAATTTCCCACCCTGAAAAATATATTGGTACCCCCAGGCTGAAGTTTATATGTGTGCTGCCTCACACATATACTTTAAAAGGATTTTTTAATGAGGTCTGAAACCTTCTGTTTCACATAGAAGCGGTTATTATTTTTAACGTGACTGTCTCATTTGGAGTTGTATGTTTCTTCCTAACAGTAAGGGGAATACCAGGTCAGCAAAAAGTAGAAGACGCAAAATTTAGAGATACAATAAAAGCTGGGATAATGTCGGGTGGACAAGTTGAGCAGTGTTACTGTTTAATGACCACTAGGAGGAGCTAAGATATACTTTACTTGTGTTGGTTTACTTTTTGTATTTTGCCTAGTTTTGGGCACTTTTTAGGGCTCATTCACACTAGCTTTGTATAACGTGCGTCCACTGGTGTGTGTTGTGTAGGGGCAGCATGATGCATTGTTACAATTTATTGCACCTTTACCTTTTCTTTTTTTAAACTTCATTGAAATGCCACAAAATGACATTTCTTTCAATTGTATTCAGTGCAGTGTGTTCCAATGCCAAGCAATGAGGAACATGCTGCTCTGCAAAAAACATCCTATACTACTTTTTGTCAGCACATTGCATTGGTGTGAACTGAAACAGTAGGACATAAGGAAAATTGTCTTGTCTATGTCTTGGGCCTGCATTGGGCAAAGGCTGCAATACATATGGGGGGTTATTTACGAAAGGCAAATCCACTTTGCACAAGAAGTGCAAATTACAAGTGCAAAGTGCACTTGAAATTGCACAGAAAGTGCACTTGGAAATGCAATTGCTATAAATCTGAGGGGTAGATCTGAAATGAGGGGAAGCTCTGCTGATTTTATTATCCAATCATATTCAAGCTAAAATGCTGTTTTTTATTTTCCTTGCATGTCCCCCTCGGATCTACAGTGACTGCACTTCCAAGTGCACTTTCAGTACAATTTTAAGTGCACTTTGCACTTGTAGTTTGCACTTGTAGTGCAAAGTGGATTTGCCTTTTGTAAATAGCCCCCATGGTGTGAATACATCTTTATGCTTGACATACATGAGGGAATTTTCCATCAGTTTTACCACTTTTAATGCATCGGGAAGTACAAATTGCTAGAAGCTGAGCAATCTATAACCTACAAGTCTGATTACTTGTCAACACTGTCTCACACAGCAGCTGTTCTGCCCACCCCTCTCCTCTGCTGTCCATTCACAGGTGACTTTGTATTTTGTAAATGGGTTCACATGATACATACCATTCCATGATTAGGCAGGAATGTAGGAAGGGCTGGCAAAGTGGCTGCACACAACTCTGAAGTTTCTATATCAGAGATCCATAGGTCCAACGTCTGAGCATCAGATGTATAGAAATAGCTGCACTCCTCTCCTGGACAGGGTGGGTTCCCCCTTTATTGGACTTAACCTCTTATAAGCCAGTATATTTTAGAAAGAGACTGAAATCCTGAAGTTCTTCTTTAATGAAGCCCTCTCAACAACATATACATGCTATGCCATTTGGAGCAAAATGAAAGACCAGAGTCATCAGTTATGGCTTACACAAGGATATGAATTCTCCATGAGAAAGCACAGATTGGTCCAGCACTGTGACTTCAAGTGAGCCATAAACCTCTCCATACTAGATATTTCCTCTAAATTCCAGAGTGTATTAAAGCAAACCTGTTGCCAATGCTGATAAATAGCACCCCCAGGGTTGTCTTTCTGCCTTAAGCAGGGCCAAATTTTGATTTCTGTACCTAGTAGGTTTATTGCACTGATCCTTATAATTACAGATCTGTGAATGCTATGATGACCTCATAACATAACTCATTTTAGTCCGACCATACAAAGTCTGAATAAGGGCAATTACATCTTTCTGACCATAGGTCAATGGTGTGGACAGGGGGATCCATGCACTGGTACAGAGTACAGAAGTATACACTCCCCAATATGTTATTAAGTGATTAAATCTGAACTCCAAGCAGATGGAAAAAAAAAGTCCCAAATCGATGCAACTCCATATAAATAAATACATTAATTGTTTTCTTTTTGTATCGAAAGCAGTGTTAGTACTTGAATTTGACCTGGTATCTGTCCTTGTACAGCAGATTGGAAATGAGAGTGCATGGTGACAGAGCTTATCACTGTTTTTTCTGTGTTGTCCAGTCACAGACTGGCGGCGGGTTCCTGATATCCTAGGCTCAGAGGAGGTAGGTTGAATAATGCTGACCATCATTTAACCCAGACACATGAGGGCAGCTAGTGGCGGAAGAGATGTACTACAGAGTGCTTTTCTGTTCCATCATGACTGTGCTCCTGTGCATTAAGTCAAGTCCAAAAAAAAAGACTTATTAAGTTTGTTATCGAGGAATTCGAGTGGCCTGCACAGAACCCTGACCTCGACTCCATCCCCCTGAAATGGAACCCTGATTGCTAGTAAGGTTGCTTTCTTAGCTGAATGAGCAAATTCCCACAGATACTCCAAAATCTAGCCAAAGGTCTTTTCAAAAGAATGAAGGCTGTTACAGTATTGTAACTCCATATTAATGGCCACAGTTTTGTAATGCAATGTCCAACAAGCTTATATGGGTGTGATGGTCAGATGTCCATAAACATTTGCCCATACAGTAGTGGCGGCTGGTGCTCAAAATTTTTTGGGTGGGGGGTGCAAGCAAACTGAAAAAAAAAACATCAGTTGCAGCCTCACTGTGCCCATCATATGCAGTAACTGTGCCCCATAAAATGCAGCCACTGTGCCATCAATTGCAGCCTTATTGCCCATCATATGCAGTCTGTGCCCATCATATGCAGCCTCTGTGCCCATCTTATACAGCCTGTGCCCGTGATAAGCAGCCTGTGCCCATCTTATGCAGCCTGTGCCCAACATATGCAGCCTCTGTGCCCATCATTTGCAGCCTGCGCCCATCATATGAAGCTTCTGTGCCCATCTTATGAAAGGATGCATGTTTATCAGAGCACGTGCACACATCCCAGCATGCTGCTGCCTGGGAAATGGCTTGTTGTCATTCTCTCTGACCTCTCAAACAAGAGACAAGAGGAATGGTCATCAACAGCTAGTAGCACTATCACAAAGCAGCGCTTCTAACTTTGCACTTAGGAACAACCACAACAGCTCCTCATCGTAATTGAACGTTTGGACGTGGACTGGTATGGAGCTTAGAATAACTAATTATCCATCACAGGACATACCTTCCAACTAGCCACTCCTCCCCATGTACACATGTCGGCCTTCCGGCTCACACAGACTGTGCTCCTGTTCTCCAGGCTCTGATGAAGAGGTCATCCTCGAAACGCGTCAGCCTATTTTAAATACCTGCCTCAGCATGGGCATACCCCAATTTTAACATTTTAGTGCTTATTTTGTTACCTGTTTTTACAAAACGTAGTATTTGTATTATTTATAAGTTTGTATTCCATTTTACATGAATAAACCAAACATGTTTTGATGTAAGCGTTTGATCACATGCCCTCCATCCACCTCCTTCCACACAGTCTTCTCCAGACCACCCCTGGTCAGTTGAGGCAGCGGGACACGCATTACCATCTCCTCCAGTCTTTCCACCTTCTACAATACTACCTATTTATACAACAAACGCCTTCACAAGTGCAGGAGTAATTCTCACCATACCTTGTCCACATTTTGCCCATCTTATGAAGCCTGTGCCCAACATATGCAGCTTCTGTGCCCATCATATGCAGCTTCTGCCCATCATATGCAGCCTGTGCCCATCTTATGTAGCCTCTGTGCCCGTCATATGCAGTCTCTCTGCCCATCACATGCAGCCTGTGCCCATCATATACAGTCTCTGTGTCCATCATATGCAGCCTGTGCCCATCGTATGCAACCTGTGCCCATCATACAGCCTCTGTGCCCATAATATGCAGCCTGTGCCCATCATATGCAGCATGTGCCATTCATATGCAGCCTGTGCCCATCATATGCAGCTTCTGTTGCTATTATATGCAGCATGTACCCGTCATATGCAGCATGTGCCCATCATATGCAGCCTGTGCCTGTCATATGCAGCTTGGGCCCATCATATGCAGCTTCTGTGCCCCTCATATACAGCCTCTGTGGCCATCATATGCGGCCTATGCCCATAATTTGCAACTTCTGTGCCCATCATATGCAACCTTTACTCGTCATATGCAGCCTGTGCCCGTCATATGCAGCCTCTGTGCCCATCATATGCAGCCTATGCCCATCATATGCAGCCTGTGTCCATCATACAGCCATAATATGCAGCCTGTGTCCATAATTTGCAGCTTCTGTGCCCATCATATGCAGCATGTGCTGTCATATGCAGCCTGTGACTGTCATATGCAGCTTCTGTCCGTCATATGCAGCTTCTGCCCAACATATGCAGCCACTGTGACAAGCCCCCCCCCGCTCGCCCGCCATCAGACCACTGTGACAAGCCCCCCCACCCCCCCGCTTGCCCACCATCAGACCACTGTGACAAGCCCCCCCATTCGCCCGCCATCAGACCACTGTGACAAGCCCCCCCGCTCGCCATCAGACCGGCACTTACCCCATCTGGGCGACGGCAGCGAGCTGGGGGATGTGCAGGCGACGGCTCCTGCATCCCGTGCGTCTCCTCCTCCATTCCGGCCCCAGGATGTTGTGTCCTCTCCTCCTGTGTCAGCGACAGCGGCTGAGGAGTCCGGTCCTCCAGTTACTCTCCTATGAGTGTGTCTCTTCCGCCAAAGCTTTGGTCAATTGTGAAACAGGTCTCGTTGACCTGCCTCCTGATTGGTGAGGAGGCACTGTAGTGTAAAAATAGCAAAAATTATTAGCTATGTTCACACAACGGGGTGGGATCAGGGCGCACTCTCTGCGCTCCGAGCCCACCCTTTTTCGAAGCCTATTAGAGCCTCAGGCTCTAATCAGGTGCTTAAAAAAAAACACCCCCGCCCACGCTGCCATAGGAGTCCATGAGTCTGGCATCCTGAAAGAGGCCAGGCACATGGATCGGGAGGTGGCGGTAGGGGTTAGGGGGGCGGCACCCGTGCACCCACAATGCACCGGCTGCCCCCTGCCATATAGTATATTTTGCAGTGTTATCAATTAAAGTATAATTAACTGCAAAACTTTTTGTTTAGTTTTGATTAGAGTGGAGAGGAATTAGAACACCTGTAAGGTTTTATTGCTGTTTGTGCCCTCATTAAGAAGATTCACTCTCTCTGTTAGTCCTGTTTACCATTATCATTGAAAGTGAAAGCAAAAAGAAAATCCCACATTTTGGGTTGTCCCCCAGAAAAGTAATAGAGAGGAAATCTTCAAACAGGGACACTAGTCCTGATGACCTGGGGGTCCCCAAGGGATTCTCTTAAATTGCAGGGGTTTCCTCTCACTTCCTGTTTGGCTATAGGACAGGAAGTGAAGGGAAATGTTCACAAAAAGGAAACAGATGGCAAAAAAATAAATCTGACAGGGGTTAAAACCTTCCCTTGCTCTATCCTAAATGAAAAGAAAAAAAGGTTTGGCTATAGTTATACCTTAACACTGAAATAGTGGTTCATTAGGCCTGAATCTGGAAACAGAAATTTAGTGCTGTCCATCAGTGACATACAGGAGGTGTTGTGGGCATTGTGCATTTTGTGCACAGCCTGTGATGCTGCCTGGGAAGAGGGACTTCTGTCTGAGATAAGGGTTTTGCACCTGTCTGGAAGGTCAATGGTACCTGACTGAAGATGGAATCTGTCATTTTGTGCTTCCTGCTGAGACTATGGTCTCTCTGGCTTTTCCTTGCCATTCAATATTAATCTCTTAAAACAAATATAGTCAAGGACAGGCTCAAATGGTATTGGCAGCTGTATATCATAATCAAAAACAGAAAATAAATAAAACCCCGACTGAGGCTCAACATCTTAATATTGAAAAATTGAAAAGTATACACAAATCCAGGGCCTACATTAAAAATAAAATGAAAAGATCCCCAGGACACAGCTCGGCACAATAATTCTTGACATAAATTGTTCTTTATTTATCCATATTAGAAAATATACTAACACAAAAACCAAAAATAAAAAAATATAATTGGCCAATCATTCAAAACAAAGGCAGCTACAAAAGGGTCCTCCAAGCCACGACACAACAAAGCTTATTAATAATATCTGAAAATATTCTTGAATATTTCTACATAAGGAATCATATATATTTTTCTCCAAATCCCCCAAGTGTGCCAAGAATTTAACTGTGTGAATTATAACTTGATAGTGTCTATAAGGGAACACAAAAAATTATTCTAGCTAACTCCATTCCGACAATGTACATAATCCTTTGGAAATGAAAAGGAAAAGAAAAAAAACTCCAATATCAAAATTCAAGGGAACCACAAATCGGGAATATTGAGATGTGCTTGGGAAGTCTTTTTTAAGGGGGCACCTAACTTGTAGTCACTGCTTGAAGACTCCAAGAAGAGGGTTATGTGTATTATATGAGTCTGCTAAATAACACGTCAGCGGTACACAAGAGTATACAGTGCATCTGGAAAGTATTCACGGCACTTTTTCCACATTTTTTTATGTTACAGCTTTATTCCAAAATGGATTAAATTCATGATTATCCGCAAAATTCTACAAACAAAACCTCATAATGATAACGTGAAAGAAGTTTGTTTGAAATCTTATTAAAATAAAAAAACGAAAAAGATCACATGTACATAAGTATTCACAGTCTTTGCTCAATACATTATTGAAGTACCAATTGCAGCCTAAAGTCTTTTTAAATATGATGCTACAAGCTAGGCACACCTATTTTTGGGCAGTTTCTCTCATTTTTCTTTGCAGGATCTCTCAAGCTCCATCAGGTTGGATGGGTAGCGTCAATGCACAGCCATTTTCAGATCTCTCAAGATATGTTCAATCAGGTTCAAGTCTGAGCTCTGGCTGGGCCACTCAAGGACATTCACAGAGTTGTGCCATAGCCACTTCTTTGCTATCTTGGCTGTGTGCTTAGGGTCTTTGTCCTGTTTAAAGATGAACTCTCACCCCAGTCTGAGGTCCAGAGCGCTCTGGAGCAGTTTTTCATGAAGGATGTGTGTACATTGCTGCATTCATTTTTCCATGGACCCTGACTAGTCTCCCAGTTCCTGCCGCTGAAAAACATCTCAACAGCATGATGCTGCCACCACCATGCTTCACTGTAGGGATGGTATTGGCCAGGTCATGAGCGGTGCCCGATTTCCTCTAGACATGACGCTTGCCATTCAGACCAAAGAGTTTAATCTTTGTTTCATCAGACCAGACAATTTTGTTTTTCATGGTCTGAGAGTCCTTCAGGTGCCTTTTGGCAAGCTCCAGGTGGGCTGTCATGTGTCTTTCATCTGGCCACTCTACCATACAGGCCTGATTGATGGAGTGCTCCAGAGATGGTTGTTCTTCTGGAACTTTCTCCTCTCTCCGCAGAGAAACACTGGAGCTCTGTCTGAGTGACCATCGGGTTCCTGGTCACCTCCCCGACTAAGGCCGCTTCTCCCCCAGGCGGCCAAACTGAAGAGTTCTGGTGGTTCCAAACTTCTTCCATTTACAAATGATGGATGCCACTGTGCTCATTAGGACCTTCAATGCTGCAGCAATATTTCTGTACCCTTCAGCTGGTTCTGTGCCTCAAAACAATCCTGTCTTAGAGGTCTACAAACAATTCCCTAGACTTCATGGCTTGATTTGTGCTCTGACATGCACTGTTAACTGTGGGACCTTATATAGACAGGTGTGTGCCTTTCCAAATCATGTCTAATCAACTGAATTTACCACAGGTGGACTCCAATCAAGTTGTAGAAACATCTCAAGGATGATCAGTGGAAATAGAATGCACCTGAGCTCAATTTTGAGTGTCATGGCAAAGGCTGTGAATACTTATGTTCATGTGATTTTTTTCATTTTTTATTCTTAATACATTTGCAAAGATTTCAAACAAACTTCTTTCATGTTGTCATTATGGGGTATTGTTTGTAGAATTTTGAGGAAAATAATGACTTGAATCCTTTTTGGAATAAGGCTGTAACATAACGTAAAGTGTGGAAAAAGTGAAGCACTGTGAATGCTTTCCGGATGCACTGTAGGGCTTAATTTCATTGGCAAACTATTCAATCTCTCCTCCACTGGCAACAACCCCACATTCCTCAGGCGTCAACATATAACACAGGGTAAAGCACAACATATCACCCAACGTGGTACTGTGCATACAAGGAGACACTTAGGTGAGAATCCAAGATGGTGGTGACACATACACGTACAACCCTGCTAGTCAGTGCCTGACAATATATGTATATATATATATACACAGTATTTGAACCTTTTGAACTTTTTTGTTCCCTGGGTTTCCACCGTGCTCACTGAACAGATGTTATAATGCCGATCTGTTGTTAGATTAGCAGGCTGGAGATGGAGAGCTGAGAAATTATTATTATTATTTAAGGTACTTATATAGGGCCGTCAATTTACGCAGCGCTTTACATATACATTTCACATTCACATCAGTCCCTACCCTCAAGGAGCTTACAATTTAAGGTCCCTAACTCACATTCATATACTAGGGCCAATTTAGACAGAAGCCAATTAACCTACCAGGATGTCTTTTGGAGTGTGGGAGGAAACCGGAGTACCAGGAGGAAACCCACGCAGGCACAGGGAGAACATGCAAACTCCAGGCAGGTAGTGTCATGATTGGGATACGAACCAGCGACCCTTCTTACTGCTAGGCGAAAGTGCTACCCACTACACCACTGTGCCGCCCCGTCCAGTTTACAAACATGAACCAGGGCACTTGTATGACAATGTAATATGTAAGTCACAAGACCGACTCAACAGAATTATAGCAATTTGAAAAATGAAAGCAGCTAACATGTTTTCATTTCTGCCATGTATTTAGCCATTTGCCCAAGTTCTGTTTTCAATCAGGATGGTTTAATTTTCAGCTCTGATTGTTTAATCAGTTCAGTTTTATTAAGAAAACAATATATTAATTTAATATAAAAGTTAAAAAAAATACACACTGTAATATCAAACGTGTACCTTTTTCATATTGAAAGATGTGATTAGAATGGTGGATAATTGGCCATGTCACCTACATGAGCATATTTGTCATCCCATTCCAAAACCATGTGTATGTCACCCCAAAAGTTCATTTTTCTGATATGCACCTGTGTTACCGTGTACTTACATTTATGTTCTTATGTTCTTTCTGCATTGCTTTCTTGTATGAAATACCTGGTGATCCTGCAAGCCCCCCTGCATTCCTATATTGAAATTGGCCACCCCAGAGCATGGAAGCACATTCATTCCAGTGTGGCCAGTTTTCTTCTTTGCATTCTACTTGGGAGCACTGCTTGCCTTCAATCCAGTGGTCAGACTTGTAGTGACACCTCCCCATACAGTTAATCACTGGAAAGATCAGTGTTCTGCTGTTTCTCTGCCTCCTGCTGACATGTCTCCTTGCAGTCTCCACCTCCTCCTCTTTAAGCCCCTTATGCAGCTGAGAACAGAGGTGATGTGATCACTTATTAAAAAAAAAAAAACTATATATATATATATATATATATATATATATATATATATATATATATATATATATATATATATATATATATATACACCACACATACATGTTATCCTGTATCTATATTTTAAACTCAATGGGTTGTTCTACAAGGCAAGGATTCACATATACTTTAGTGTTAAGTTGCTCTCTTCTTGTGGCTATAATAGTCTCCATTCCTCTTGAAAGGCGTTTTACATGATTCTGAAGTATGTCTGTGGGATTTTGTGCCCATTAAGCCAAAAAAACATTTGTGACATCACAAGAATACCTGGCTTGCAATCAGTGTTCCAGTTCATCCCAAAGATATTCATTAGGTTTGAGTATAGGGATTTGTCAGGCCACTTGGCTTCATTCACACCAAATTCTTCAGACCATACAGTGGATATAGAAAAATAATCACACCCTTTTAATATAATCACATTTTGTTGTTTTGCAGCCTGAAATGAAGAGATCATTATAATTCATTGTAATTCACATTCAAGTGAAAGATTTAACACCAACATGTCAGAGGAAAAAAACCCAAAACAAATAAAAAACAGAATCACTGGGTTGGAAAAGGATTACCCCTGTTAGTATTTTGTTGAACCACCCTTTGCCTTATTTACAGCCTTTACAGGTAGTCCCCGAGTTACGAACGGGTTAGGGACTGCCGGTTTGTTCCTAAGTCAGAAATGTTTGTAAGTCGGAAGCGCATGCGCAGAACGGCAAAGACAAAGTTTTCCGATGTTTTCTGATGTTCTGTCAAGTAGCCGCGCATGTGCAGATGACGTTTTCCGATGTTTTCCAAGGTGCCCACTGTCGAAAAGTGGCCACGCATGTGCAGAACATCACGCCGCCTCCCGTTCATAAGTAGGAGTCGTTTGCAAGTCGGATGTTTGTAACTCGGGGACTGCCTGTAGTCTGTTGGGATATGTCTCTACAAACTTTGCAAATCTAGACTTTGCAATATTTGCCCTCTCTTCTTTGCAGAACTGTTCAAGTTCAGTTAAATTTGATGGTGACCATTTGTTGACTGCAGTCCTCAAGTAATTCCACAAATTTATAATGGGGTTTAAGTCTGGGCTCTGACTAGACCATGCAAGGGCATTCACCTTTTTCTCCTTCAACCACTGTGTGGTCATTTTTGCTGTCTGCTTTGGGTCAATGTCATGTTGGAAGGTTAACCTTCTTCCCATTGACAACTTTCTGGTAAAGGGCAGCAGAGTTTCCTCAATAATTTGATGGTATTTTGCCCTATACATTTTTTCCTTCTATCCTGACAAGTGCTCCAGTTCCTGCTCCAGAGAAACACCCCCATAACAGGATATTACCAGCTCCATGTTTTACTGTAGAAATGGTGTTATTTGGATGGTGAGCTGTATTGGATTTCTACCAGACATATCATTTGGTGTTGAGGCCAAATAATACAATTTTTGTTTCAACTGACCATAACACCTTTTTCCATGTGGCCTCTAAATCTTTAAGGTGCGTATTGTTTACAAGACACATTTGTGTAGAATTTGTGATATTGTTGTCACATGCACACAATGACCACTCTTTGTCATAAATGTCTGCAACTGCTTCAGAGTTGTTGTAGGCCTCTTGGTAGCTTCTCTGACCAGTTTGCTCCTGGCGCTTTCATCCACTCTGGAGCGACGTCCTGATCCAGGGAGGGTCTGTGTTGTACCAAATGCCTTTGCCTTCCACGTCTGAATAATAGACTTCACTGGGCTTCTAGGCATTGATAAAGCCTTTGACATTTTTTCTCCATCTCATGACTTGTGCCTGTCTACAACTTTATATTGGAGATCTTTTGACACTGCCTTGCCACCCATAGTTGATTGTTTGCTTCAGTTGCACTATCAGGGACTAAAATGCTCCAGGAAAACTCTTTTTATGCTGAGCTAGTCAAAATGACCACAGCTGATCACAGTTGAAAGTCAAATGGCTTTGTGTGCCATTGAGAAGGTATTTAGCTACACCTGATTAAGTTAATAAGTCATTTTTAGGAGGGGGTGATACTTTTTCCAACTCAGTGATTCTGTTTTTTATTTATTTTAATTTTTTCTGGTATGTTGGTGTTATGTCTTTCACTTGGATGTTATAAGTTGCACTGAGAAAATACAACTGGATAAAACAAAAACTGTGTCTGTCTTCATTTCAGGCTGCAAAGCAACAAAATGTGATTATTTTCAAGGGGAGTGATTCTTTTCTATACCCACTGTATTTTATGGACCTGGCTTTGTGTCCCTTAAACTCAATCATTTGGAGAAGTGTCTACAAATATGAACTTTTGCCCATAATAGATAATGGGGTTAATTTAGCTTGTTAATTTCAGCTTGTTCAATTAGGGTCCTTTCACATGGGCCTGTCTGTGTACGGACTCTGCTTTGCTCAGCAGGGATCGATCTGCTGATCCCTGCTGAGCAGGCGGATGACAGGTCCGTCTCCGCTCACCGTGCGGAGATGGACCTGTCAAAGCCCTGCTGTCTTCTATGGAGATCGGATGAAAATGGACCGCCTGTCTGTTTTCATCCAATCTTATCGGACCTGATTCTCCAGACGGATGGAAAATAGGGTTTCCATCCATCTGCATTTCACGGACAGGATCGGATCGGGGCCTGAGAAGAAGAGGATTTGGGCTCCTCTGTGCAAATCCACTGCACAGAGCAATGCTCTGAGCTCTGAGTCCACCCTATTTTTAAGCCTATTAGAGCCTATGGCTCTAATCAGGTGCTTCAAAAAACATGCCTGCTGCTGTAATTCATGCGCCTGGTATCTTGAAAGGGCCGGGCGCATTAATAGAGGGTGGCCACAGAAGCTGTGAATAGATTCATGCTATGCATGAATCTATACATTAACCATATAGGGGGTAGCATGGATAGAGTTGATGGCGCCCGTGTGCTCTTAATGGATGGGCCGCCCCTGCTTCCAATCCTTTACATCCAAGGAAGCTGCTTCTGTTTGATCTGCAACTGCCATGATACTGCACTTGTGCTCGGTTATGACACCAGCCATTTTGATGGTTTGACTGTTTGGTTGAGCACACAAGCATTCCAGAAATGTAACTGTTTTTTGAAACTGTTAAATTGATGGGTTTAGTTACGCTTTATCATTTACTGCTGTTCAGGGGCTCTAGGCTTCAGCAAAATGACAGCCTCCAGCAAGAAGAAACAGGAGCAATTCTGGAGGCAGTTTACAGCACACACTCATTTTGGTAGCATAATTTATAATGTGGAATATATGTTCCTTGCTAAAGAACATTATTTTTTATCACGTTATAGGTAAAGTTCCACTTTAAGCTGGATAGGCCCCCAGACAGCCTAGCAGCCAGATGTCCCCGGGATAGGCCTTAGGTTTCTGGCCTAGCAGTCCGGGGCAATACAACACACATCCACCCAGACGCTGTCCAGGTGCCACAGAGCCCCGATCACCACCCAAATAAATAGGTTCTCCCAGCAGGCCAAGGGACCCAAGAAAGTCCCTGCCCATTGGCTGAGACATCCCATTCATTTCTAATCTGTCCTTGCAATGCCCTTGTCTTATCTAATGTCAGTAGATGCCAGGCCACCTAGCGACAGAAGAGAGCAGTGCAGAAATTCCAGAATTAGGGCAAAATCAATTGACCTCCTAACAATTGGCCAAGGCATCACTTGGCAACTGCCCTGCCTAAACATCAGGGTGCTACATCCTTTCCCTGCCTAGGAAAACTACGTCTCGGAGTTTGCAGAAAAATAATTTGAGAGCGAATGTCCTGGCAAAAACTATAATGGGTGGGGAAACAGGAAAGGAACAATGATAACAAACAATACGTGTGGCATACCACATGGAGTAAACATGCATAACATATACATGAGCGAGTGGCGGTTCACACAAGGGAAAATAAATAACAGATATTATATACAATTTTACGTGTGGCGTACCACCCAAACAGTTAAGGAAAAAATATGCAAACAGTAGCCTATATCCTAACTATATATCTACTATACACAAAGAAATATATATATACACAAAAGGTTAGTAGTGCTATCCAAGTCGAAATCACTGTCTCTCCTTGTCCAAGGAAGATGAATGGGTGCAGGAACACCTGAAAGAGAGAAGCACAGACAGCAGAGAAATGCATCCTATCCCTACGATAACACAGTGTAATATATACATAAGTGAATCTTAAAGTGGTTGTTAAGCCACTCTAACCTGTATACACCACCAGCACTGCCTCCTATTGTAGTATCCCCCTCTGTGTATGATTTATAAAAATAAATGCTGCAAATACCTTATTTCACTGCCAAGATTGCAATCACATGACTGGCCAGCTTTCTCCTTTTCTCCTCCGAGAGATTCAGTGGGCGGGGCTGAGATTTCCCTGCTGATGTCAGTCTGGAGGGGAGGAGAAGACAAGGAGGAGAGGAGGAGAGAGTTGACTGGTCATGTGATCGCAATCTCCTTTCTTAAATGAGGTATTTACAGCATGCAATAGGAGGCAGTGCTGATGGTATATACAGGTTAGTATTATGAGAGCAGCAGAAGGGGGGAGGAGGATACAGGAGAGGAGAGGAGAGCAGATAGCAGGCTGCTGATGACAGAGGCATGTAAACTGACCAATGTTTTGGGTTAACAAACACTTTAAGAAATCGTTAATTTCCCTCAGCCGAGAACAGCATAGCAGTGTAACTACACCCTACAATATGTCTAAACTACACACATGTAAATGAAAGTGGGCCTCATCTACAACACTAGCCAGCGTGACTCATGTGGGCACTCCCTGTATCTGCCAGCAGCATTCAGTCCAGCGCAGTCCCAGCAATACAACCAACAGGAGTTTTCCCAACTAGCAACAATTCTTGTACAAAAGGTGGAGTGGCTTCTCAGCATAGCGTCCTAACTTCACAAAGCACACATTTGTAATCCACATAGTGTCAGGGAAACACAAGCCGATATCATTTACCAGTAATATCTGGGATCCGGTAACTTCAAAGTTTCTCATTTGACATTTACCATAGTAATATAATCTTGAATGTCTCTCTTGTCTTAACATCATCAGAGTTGATTTGACAGTCATATTCATAAACAGGTAACAGTGAGGTTCTTAGACCCCAGTCACTGGGCCATATGTAACGATAATAACCCTTTTAAAGAACATTTCAGGCAACGCTGTATTGACAACTTCTGCTGACAGCAACAGTACTTTTCTTCTTGGGGGGATAAACAGTACAATTCGGACATTTTGCTATCCGGTACATCCCAACAAATTTATGCAACAGTCACTTTACTCACCCCACGCATCTTCTACTCCCTTTTGGCTTACCAACTTCGTGCACCACCGGGGCTGAACACGGGACCGGTCACTCTTCTTTGTCTGAGATGAACGAACATACTGAGCCAGATGAGTGAGAATAGAAGGGGTACAATCCTCGGTAACGGTGACACCCGGGGTGGCAGTTGAGACAGACACTTGAATTTCCTTGGGAGGAAGGCGAGGTGCTGGTATCACTTGCTCCAAACTAGCAGTGGCTGTGGGAAGCTCAGAGCGAACGGTGGCAGCGGGAACTGACACTTCCACTGCGGTCCCTATAGGATCATCGGACAGGATGTGTTCCGATGGAGAAGAATCCACCCAGGCAGGGATAGGCCTACCAGAGTCAGCGGCAGCAGTGCTGGACGTGGGTTCCTCCATGGTGGCATACTCGCGGGCCCAATCTACCTTCATCGCCTGTGATGGTAGTGGCGGTCTGGCAGACACCAGTAGCAGCTCTCCACATCGGTAGCAGCAACTCCAAGGGTGCAAGAATACGGGAACACCATCGGCAAACAATCCCCATGGCTGCAGAGCTTTGAGAGATATACAATGCGATCTCCCCTGTCGGCACCATTTGAATACCCGCATCAGTAATCTCCTCTCCAGAGGCAAAGAAACTGGCAATTTCCTGCGGGTCATAATCAGCCAATACAAGATGGGGGACCTCAAACCTAGGAGCTCCCAGATGCACCATATTTCCCTTGAGGCCACGAGGTTTCAGCATGCAGACCCAAGATGGCCACACAAGCAGCAATGAGTCCTCCTCTGCAGAGCGGGAGCTCCTCCCCCTGCCTAAGGATTGGTGCAGGATTGGTACTCTCCAGAAACTTCAGCAACCGCTTCTTTCTTTTCGCAGCGCACCAAAACTTTAACCTCCTGCAGCACTGGCATAAAGTGTCAAAAGACCAGGGTGATACTCTCCCATGAGCAATGAGACATGCTGGTTCTTCCCCACATTGTTGGAATGCACAATAACACAGTCTATACGAAGTAATAATGTTACTTGCCACTCTCCCATGGAGCCAGACGAAATCCTAATGTAGCTGTTGCCGGTTGCTATGGGCGACTGCTGCAGGAATAACGCCTTTGCCCCTACATTTGGGCACCAAATGTAGCAAGGTCCCGGGCCTATTTAGGCCTAATAGTTACCTTCAGAGTTAGGGAGAGCTGACATCCTTCAATGTAGAGTGGGTTACAAGGCATGGTGGGTATAATGCAAGATGAACAGGTGGGCGCCAGGCATTATATGAATGAAAAGAGATTTATTGTCAGAACTGTGGGAGAGAGGGTTAGGGCCAGGACACCCTTAGGTGGATGCAAAGATAATTAGCAGACTCTGAGACTTCTATAGGTAGACAGCTAAACAGGTGAAGGCCTCAAGCCGGATACCTCTTCTGCATTGGTAGGACCGCTGTCTCCTATGGCAACAATCTTGTAGCTGTTACTAATGGTAATGGCATTCAACTCTCTGCAACATGAACAATTCTCTTTACCCAACACTCACTCACTGTGGGTCTTCGCTCAACAAGCTCCTAGTCTCTCTCACTAGACTTCAGATCCACTAGCCACTGGATCCCCTGAGTTCTTTCACTGTAGCACTCAGTATCTTCCTCAAGCGTCACCCCCTCTTCCCTGCTGGGTCCATGGCTTGGCACTCACAGATACTCTTCAAGCTTCACCCCTGCTGACATGTTAGGTCCCTGGCTTGGCACTCCACGAGCGCCACCTCTGCTGTCCCGCTGGGTACCTGACTTGGCACTTGCTGAAGTTTTGCCACTTCTTCACCATCCCCGGCTGTCGAGAAGTCTGTTCTGGTGTTGGCCTCAGCTCACTAACTGTAATCTCCAGTAGCAAGGTGGATGGTCCCTTAGTCAAGACAGCTTCCCCTCTACCTCCAACCACAACTGGTTCCCTGGCTGGAGGAACTGTTACTTCTGGTTGGACTACAAGTCCGCAGTCCCAACTCTACGCTGCTTCTCCTGCTTCTGAATAGGCCCCCAGACAGACTAGCAGCCAGATGTCCCCGGGATAGGCCTTAGATTTCTGACCTAGAAGCCCAGGGCAATACAACACACGTCCACCCAGACAGCCGTCCAGGTGGCACAGAACTCCGATCACCTGACTCCACCCAAATAAATAGGTTCTCCCAGCAAGCCAAGGGACCCAAGAAAATCCCTGCCCATTGGCTGAGACA
The DNA here is from genome assembly GCF_042186555.1 of Aquarana catesbeiana. Lineage (NCBI taxonomy): Eukaryota > Metazoa > Chordata > Amphibia > Anura > Ranidae > Aquarana > Aquarana catesbeiana. The sequence continues at coordinate 858,703,241 of NC_133324.1, forward strand.
CCCCATTCATTCCTAATCTGTCCTTGTAATGCCCTTGTCTTATCTAATGTCACCAGATACCAGGCCACCTAGCGATAAAAGAGAGAAGTGCAGCAATTCCAGAATTAGGGCAAAATCAATTGACTCCTAACAATTGGCCAAGGCAACTATCACTTGGCAAATATATTTAATGGCAACCCTGATTAAACATCATGGTACTACAAACATTAAAAAAATTCAATGATATAACATGAGTAATGGTCTCATGCATTGAGTTTCCTATACATGATGAATCAAATATCAAAGTAACTGCATTGAAAGTTGTGTGGCCAGCATGAAGGATACAGTACATTTTATTTAGTGGTGCCATCTCTTTGTAGCTGTGCTGTTCGGCTTGTTGTAGTAATTAATTCTATTATAAATAAAATTAGCCTAAAATACTTGTATTGATTTTAATTTATTGACCATGTATGATTCCTTGTTCACAGCGGGAATTTTATTGTTTACTTGGGCTGACAGCTTCAGAACCAGTCTCAAAAGTCTAATAAACAGGAGATGATTGTTTAGTTACATTTCCAGTCTAAAATTTACATCCCAGCTGTATTCTGCCGGCAGAATAAATGCCATCTTTAACGGTCATTAGATACAAATATGTTATGTGATAATCCACAGTGCATTTACATGTATTTCAATAGCTGCCATCTCAGCTGTCTACTGCACATGCATTTTGCATTTTGTCAGCAAAGAGTGATTATCATCGCTGTACTAGAGAGAGAATTCCGTTTTCATCGATTGAGCAGGGAAAGGCTCCAAATCAATGATTTCCTCAATCTACGGTTGCAGCATTGTGTGTTTTGTATGTTAATTATACACATGGTATTTATAGTTTATAAGGAGTAAAATGATGTAAACATTGAGATGATATAGTCTATAGCTACAATCCAGCTTGTATCAGATTGAATTGGGGGAACATTACCAAGGTAGGTGAAGAAATTATTTTGAAGATGAGTTAAAGCTGAACTCTGGGCCGAAAGACACACAATAATGCAGCTCGGAATTCATTAATAAATCATTAACTATATATTTTTTAATTACTTAAAGTTGTTATAAACCGTTCCATATACCCAGTGAAGAGACTGTCCTCAGGTGATACACAGAGATTAAACGAAACCTCCTACATTAGTTGTACCTGCTTATCTGCAGTCTTCTCTTCTCTCTATCCATTCAAAGTCCAGAAATTAAAAAATACTTGCCTGGGCTGTCAGAAAGCAGGAGTTGGGGAGTTGAAATGACACACTGCAGAGCTCAGTTGATTGGAGGGTAGGGACCCACCCCTTCACACAGCACACAGGAACAGAGCTGAGGCTGTCAATCAAAGCCTGTGTGCTGGAGATCCATCTCCTGTCACATTTTTTTTTCTTGTGGTGTCAGGAAAACTTGTCAGATGTGACTCATGCAGATAGCAGAGGAATGAGGCAGTGGACAGAAATTACACTTAGTACTCTAGATTGGGACAAGTACACACTATAGGGGTAGGTTTACTAAAAGTGGAGCATTCTAAATCTGGTGCAGCCATGCATGTTAGCCAATCAGCTTCTAACTTCAGCTTGTTCAATTAAGTTTCGACAAAAAAAACCCAAAAACTGGAAGCTGATGGTTTCTATGCAGAGCTGCACCATATTTTTCACTCTCCAGTTTTAGTAAATCTCCCCTTATAGAGACATATGGTTTGTTCATATTTCATGTCTGAGGTTTACAACCACTTTAAGTGTAAGTATCTAAGTTTGAGTTGGTATCAGCCTCTTGCAATATCGTTTATAGCAGCAGTCAGACTGGTAGAGAGAGTGACAATAGGAGTCAATAACGTGTGCTACGTGGATTGCATTCTAAGGGGTTGATTTACTCAAACTGTAAAGTGCAAAGTCTGGTGCAGCTGTGCATAGAAACCAATCAGCTTCCAGGTTTTATTGTCAAAGCTTAATAGAACAAGCTGAAGTTAGAAGCTGATTGGCTACCATGTACAGCTGCACCAGATTCAGAATGCTCCAGTTTTAGTAAATCAACCCCTCTGAAATATATTGATAGGAGGATAGAGCAGAGTGAACTGAAAGACTCCTTTTCTGTCTAATCAGCAGCTTAGGATGGAGAGAGGCCATACACCTATTCCTTCTGCAGTCTATAAACTTTAACAGGGAAAAATGTGTCATTCACATGGCTGTGCTTTGTGGCAGGGCTGTGTAAATCCCTGAAGGGGATGGACAGAATGAGAAATCTTTAAACAGATAAAACAGCCCCTATATAATCTGTGTATTTAAATTAATCTTTAAAGTAAACATATAATAATAAAAAAATACTACCAGCATTTTTATGAAAGTGTAGGTGATATTGAGGTGCTAGTAATACTACCTTGTTATCCCGGTTGTCTTGATTGCCTCTGGTGCCCCGAAAACTGTATATGCAAATAGTAACTTTCTTAACCATCCTAGCGGTATTCCCGAGTGTGGCTCGGGGTAAATTTTCAGTAGCAAAAGTGGTAATCCCAAGCCACACTCGGAATCGCATCGCAGGATCCAGGCAAAGTTACTGACCTTGTCCCCAGGATCCTGGGATGTCCCCCGCTGTGTGTGCTCGATCTATCACAGTGCCGAGCTCCATTCCCTGCGAGTGGTGAGACGCATGGGGACGGAGAACGGCGCCAAATTCAAAAAGTTAAAAACACATTATTACATACAGTACACTGTAATCTTACAGATTATATAACTGTATCACATTATTTCACATCCCTTTTGTCCCTAATGCTTTGTCCAGTGCCCTGCATGCGGTTTTATATCATATATACTGTTCTTTCTGCCAGGAAACTGGAGATTGTCCATAGCAACCAAAAAGTGTCCCTTTAGATCAAAAGTGGTTTTAGACCAGCTAGAAAACAGCGATTATAAATTAGAATCACTTGCAGAATTGAGTGATAGTGATTTGTGGGGAAATCCGTCATTAAACACTGAAAAGTAATGACAGCGACAATTCTGCAACTGAGCAAATTTCAATGTTTTTGATTTGATTATTGAATAATTTTTATTATTATTATATTATTATTTGTTACAATTATTTATAGTTATTTATTTTATTATAATTTATGATTTTGTGTTTCAGACTTTATCATACCCGGGATATCTACTAGACTCTTGTTTGGACAGATTTAAGTGTGTTATTACTAAGAATTACAGGCCTACAATATAGAACGCCAAATTTCCATGCAAAACAATGTACCGCTTTCAGCATAAAAATCTGACATAATCATACTGCCAGGGAGGTTAAAGTCAGAGCATAGGCTCCCATGCTGCATCCTACAATGCATCCTAACTAACTAGTTAGAGGTGCAGTAATTGCCATGTCAGTGGCTGCAAGGGCTTGTTGCTCTACTGTAAGTATATAATCAGTTTTTGTATAGAGAGGGTGGAGGCTGTTAAAAAATGATAGACGGTATTTGAGACGGATGTATTAGCTTGGACCATCTATTGTAAATTACACCCTCTAGTGGTCAGATCTAGCATTATGTATAAGCTCTGTTGCTGACTAATACACATTTATTATTCTTCAACTGAGAAAAAAGTTGCAAAACCGATTAAAAATTTGTTGTGGAGATAGAAGAAAAAATTCCAAACCTTTGGATCATGGTTAAAACAGAGTTCCACCCACTTTTGAATAGTGGTCTAAACTAAAGACCACCCCTCCACCCCTTGTTTTTGGATATATATATTTTTTTTCTTTCGTACCTTTTTTGCAGTACTAAGTGTACTTTCGTTCTAGATTGGCTGCGGCCCAGGATGTCAAGTCCTCTTCTGTGGCGAGCCCTCTTCCTTCTCCCCCGCTATCTTCTGGGACCTGTATGTGTCCCAGAAGACAAGCTGACCATTCACAAAGCACCGCGCATCTTATACATGCGCAGTAGAAAACCGGCTGTGAAGCCGCAAGACTCTACTGCCGGTTACCCTTAGTTACAATGGCGGCGCCTGCACCCGATCTGATAAGCGGATCAGCTGGGGCGGGGGGGCGGTGACATTACGGGTTCCCTGGACAGGTAAGTGTCCTTATTAAAAGCCAGCAGCTACAGTGTTTGTAGCTGCTGACTTTTTAAAAAAATAAATGTTTGTGGCTGGAACCCTGCTCGGTCATAAGATCAACTTTAACAAGCGAGGGTTAATAATTTGGATAACAGAAAGTATTAGACAATAAGACAATAAGTAAATTTAAAGGGTTAAAATAATGCTTGAAATATATGTAAGCACTAACAATGAATTTATATTATTTGCTGCTTTTTGGTCTGTTAAATATAATATTGATTTTTTTATTTTTTTATAATTATTTTTAGGAAAAAAATGCCTAATGATTTTTTACATAAATACAGTATAGTGAGTGAGCATGGTCACCGAAGGACAGGAAATCTCTTACTGGCAGGTCAGTGGGTGAAAATAATAAAAAAAAACCTTAAAAAATGCAATCACAAAATCTAGGGACTGATAAGTTGCAATATAGATTTTTGTTCTTGGAAATAAAGATTTGATAGAATGTATAAAGTGCAGGCAGTGAGAGGTAGCTGTATGTATCTGAAGCAGCTCATATGGTTGCTGGCTATTTTGGGCTAGCAAAGTTCTGACAGTTACCGGTGGTGTGGGAGCATTCCCATTCCTACCGCCAGACACCCTTATTCCTTCTTGGTCAATATGAATGTGAATATAGTAGGGAAAGGTATTGTCACACCTATTCAAAGCAGCTATTTCAAGCTAGGAACCTTATTTTACAGCATTAGAAGTCAGAGCTTCATTCAACACATAAGGAAGGTGGGCTGCTGATACATCAGTACATCCGGTTCTCCTGTACCGGGCCCGGCCCCATCAGCTCAGCAGGGGGGTCGGACAGCCTTATAGTTCATCTTTTGGATACATTAATAAATGTATTTAATAGACCACCGCCACTCCTACTTGCTTGCCAGACTTAAATTACATGTCCCTGCTGGGCTCTATTAGGTCAACAAAGGGGCCCCAGGAGGTGACTGCAGAGGAGGGACTTTTTTCAGATTTTCGTGGCTCATGCAGATAAAGCCCATGCCACATATCCTGCTGCACAGCTGCCTGTGTCTTTCCCTGGTGGAGTGATTCTTTATACCCCCCCCCCGCTCCCTCAGTAAGTGTCCTTCTGTGGACTGAAAGAGAGACTTAAAGTGTTTGTTACCCCAGCACTTCATATTCCTTATATGTGCCCGCTGTACCATGTATGAGAAAGAAATCCCTAGTGTTCCTGCCAATCCCTCTGCTTTCCTATTAAAAACAGCAGGAGAACACATTGTGGTCAGTTTTCTAGCTCTGCTGGGAACTCAGTGTGCTCCCCCCCTCCAAATAGACTTGTCCTGACATGCGCCGCCCCCCCCCGCACAGCCTGTTATAGGGTAGATCAGTGTGCTGCTGTTTCTCTTCCCCTATCTCTTATGCAGCTGACAACTGAGGGGAACTGTGATCACTTATAAAAAAGGTGTATATATATATATATATATATATATATATATATATATATATATATATATATATATATATAAAATCTATACGCAAATGTTTTTTCTGTTCATTTCATCATTTCAGTTTTAAATTGAAGGTGTTGTTTTACAAGGTGATCGTTTACAATCACTTTAAGGCTGCAAGGCACAGTGAATGTGTGGGAGAGCAGCTCTAAGATCCTGGTCCGCAGACTCCTCACTGTAACAGCCATAAATTCAACACCCAACAGACATGTGACACAGCCATTCTAGAGCACCTGCTATAATGTGATAACCATAATGATGATGATCATAGGCACAGTGAGATGCTAGTTTACAATTTGTTTGGGGGCAGTAAAAATGCGTGGCTGAATCACATTTTTATCATCCTGCCAAATACTCACCTTTAGGGCCCTTTCACCCAAGCTTTTCACTTAGGTTTGCCCATCTGTTTTTTCATGCAGACCTGAGCAAAAGCTCCATGTAGGTTTATGGGTGGAAAAATGTAAACAGGCTTGTGTTCATTTACACCTGTCTACCTCCGAGTCAACCCCGGTGTGGAAAAAAACCTGAAAATACATCCTTTTCCATTTTTTAAAACCTAAACATGACAGATCAGCGGTAGCCTGCTGTAAATAGGCACAAGTGTGTGTGTGTGTGTGTGTGTGGGGGGATCAGTGTGTAGGCGGGATATGGCACTTGAGGGGATAGTGTGTAGGTGTGCTTGGGGACCGGGTGGAGGGCCCTATCAGGAATGCTAGACGGGGCCCCCTGATTTCTAACAGTGGCCCTGAAGGAGGGGGTCCAACATGTGGGCTCTACTCTATGCCTAACAAAGCTGCTAAACTTTAGATGCCTCATTGGGGTCTGCAGGCATGTGTGCTAATCTTTAAAGCATTTGTTACCCCAATACTTCATATTCCTGATATGTGCCTGCTATACCATGTACTTGTATGAGAAAGTATCCTGTTCTCTTTCTATTACTTCCTTTGTGTGAAATCCCTGGTGTTCCTGCCAGTCCCTTTGCTTTCCTATTAAAAACTGACCACACTAAGCAGGAGAGCACACCGTGGTCAATTCTCTAGCTATGCTGGGAACTCAGTGTGCTCCCCTCCAATGATCAGATTTGTCCTGACACCCCCCACCCTCGCTGCACAGCCATTTACTGGGAAGCTCAGTGTGCTGCTGCTTCTTGTCCCCCCAGCTCTTATGCAACTGAGAGCAGAGAGAATGTGATCACTTGGGAAAAAAGGTATTTATAATGTTTTTTTTATATCTATACAAAAATGTTTTGCATTCAATGTGTTATTTTACAAGGTGATCATTTACAATCACTTTAAATCAACTTCTGTCTGCGAGAGCTTTGGTGTATGCTCATCCTTCTCCATTTATGAGTCCAGTGCCAAAGCATCTACTGGTCATCACAAAAATCGAAGTCAAGTACATGCGGCATTCAAGGGCCCCAAAGGTACAGAGAAATTGATTAAAAAATTAAACATGTACTTCTGTCTGGAATAGTTGGATTTATCACAATAATTCTGGCACAGTGGCAGGAACACTACCAGCACCAGTCTCTTGTTGCTGAATGGTAGACCACAACTATTTAGGATCTGACAGGTTTCTTTAAAACCCTTTATGCTCATCAAAAGAGTCCATTGGAACCAATCATCATGTGTTAGGAAGTAGAAACAGAAACATTTGCCTCTATGTTTGAAAATAAGTAAAAATTATTTACATACAGTTATAAGCCATGTAAACCTGGATGTCCTCTACAAAAGATACATATAGGAGCTAATAGCATAACAGACCAAAAAACTGAACAGACCTTATTGTTGGTGATGATGACAACTGAATAATTCAGAAATATTTGTTATTCCCCGTGTACCATTTACTGGCTGTTTTCATATTAATGCTTTTTGATTAGTGGGATATAAAGGTTTATTGTGAGCTGGAGTTTGGAAATTCTCTCTAGTGTTTATTTTCTTTGGAGAAAAAAACAAAGCCAGACGCGTTTCTTTGTAGCATCATCCCCCTATAAAGGGACAAAATAATAAAACACCAAAATCTTCCATCACCACCTCCCACCTGGTGGCAGGTGCTCTTTCATGTTGTCAGATTTGATTTAAACCTTTTATCTTGAATCACAAACAAGTTATCAAGTACTTTAAATCAAAGTATTAAAGGTAACACTGAAGACACTGTTTTCCTGTAAAATATATTTTCCAGAAGACAGGGAAAGGTATGTACAGAGAACAAGAAACAACCTTATTCAAGAAGGAATTGCAAGGCATTAAATGTAGTCTTAAAGTAACGCTGCCATAAATTCTGACCAAACAAACTAACCTATGAATGGCAGATGGTGCAGATAGGTGGCAATTGTTGCCCCCCACTTGTCAAGATAATCTTGCAGGCAAGACTGGATTTACCACTATATACAATAATCATGTGCCTATAGGTAGTAGAAGCAAAAAGATGGCTTTCCCTTTCTAGCTACGAGCCACATATTGTTTTCTAATTGTAGCACCCTGATGTTTAGGCAGGGCTGCTGTTAAATTTATTTGCCAAGGGATAGTTGCCTTGGCCAATTGATAGGAGGTCAATTGATTTTGCCCTAACTCTGGAATTGCTGCACTTCTCTCTTCTGTCGCTAGGTGGCCTGGTATCTGGTGACATTAGATAAGACAAGGGCACTGCAAGGACAGATTAGGAATAATGGGGTGTCTCAGCCAATGGGCAGGGATTTCCTGGGTCCCTTGGCCTGCTGGGAGAACCTATTTATTTGGGTGGAGTCAGGTGATTGGGGTTCTGGACGGCTGTCTGGGTGGATGTGTGTTGTACTGCCCCGGGCTGCTAGGCCAGAGCCTGAGGCTTATTGCGGGGGCATCTGGCTGCTAGGCTGTCTGAGGGGTCTATCCAGAAGCAAGAGAGCAGTGTAGGGTTGGAGCAGCGGCTTGCAGTCCAACCAGAAGTGACGGTTCTGCCGGACGGAAAACCTGTCGTGGTCGGAGGTAGAGGTGAAGCTGTCGCCACTAAGGGACCATCCACCTTGTTACCGTGGACCACTGTGAGTAGTTGAAGCAAGTACCAGAGCAGTGTTCTCACCAACTGGGGACGGTGAAGAATTGGGAAACTTCAGCAGGTACCAAGTCAGGGACCCAGCCAGTGGAGGTGATGCTTGCAGAGCAGTATTGTGTGTCAAGCCAGGGACTGAGCAAGCCAGCGGGGAGACGCTTGAGGAGTATCTGTGAGTGCCAAGCTAGGGACCCAGCAGGGACGCGGGGGTGCAGCTTGAGGAAGATACTGAGTGAGAAGTTTGGAAGAGTTTAGGGGATCCATTGGCAGTGGATCAGCACGTCTAGTGAGAGAGACTGGGGGCTCCGTTGAGTTAAGATCTACAAGAGGAGATTGTAGAGGAAGTAAAGGAGTTTGTTACAACTTGTGTTAAAATTTGTTACAAGACTAGTGCCATAGGAGAAAGCGATCCTACTCGTGCAGATGTGGTGTCTTGCTGGATGCCTTTCCCTGCATAGCTGTCTACCTGTAGAAGTCTCGGAGTCTGCCAATTAACATTGCAACTACTAAAGGGTGTCTTGACCCTAACCCTCTCTCCCACAATGAATTCTCTTTACATTCAAGAAGTGTCTGGCGCCCATTAATCTACCTAGCATTGCACCCACCACCCCTCGTAAACCCACTCTGTATAGGAGGATGTCAGTTGTCCCTAACTCTGGAGGTCACCATTAAGCCTAGAGAGGCCCGGGACTTGGCTACATAATCATCAGTAAAAAAAATGTATACATTGTCACAATATTTCAAGCCAGGTTGACGCTAGTAAAAAAAAATCTTCAACCACCTTGGCACCTCATCTCTCTAAGTTTTTTAACTTTCTCCGGGAAGGTTCCCCTTTGGGGACAGATTTAAACACAGCATATATCTTGGTGATTCCAAAACCGGGGAAAGACACAAGCGAAGTAGGGAACTATCAGCCTATTTCGCTAATTAATAACGACATCAAGATTATGACCAAGATATTAGCAAATAGATTAGCGAGTTTTATCCCCTCTTATATTCACGGAGATCAGGTGGGCTTTATACCAGGGAGACAGGGTCCCGACCAGATTAGACGGTCCATAGATGTGATCTCTCTTCTTAAATCACAATGGGACAGAGGCCCTCCCCAAACAGGCTTCCTAGTGTCGATTGACCTACACAAGGCTTTTGATACCATAGACTGGGGTTACCTGTCAGAGATTCTGAGAAGATGGGGCTTTGGCCCTCACTTCTTGAACCTAATTCACTCTATGTACTCCAAACCTTCTGCCCAGGTGAGACTAATGGGCAGATACTCAGCATCATTTCCCATTGGTAGGGGCACCAGACAGGGGTATCCACTTTCCCCCCTTCTCTTCGCTATGGCCATTGAAACCTTGGCTATAGCCATTAGAACAAATCCCGATATTAAGGGGGTGGCCTGCAGAGACAAGGAGAACAAATGCGCCCTTTATGCAGATGACCTTTTGCTTTACATAACTTCTCCTCTAATTTCCACCCCGGTAATATACGGGGTTCTGAACTCATTCAGTAGAATATCAGGCTTAAAGGTCAATATGTCCAAATCCACTGCCTTAAATATCACGGTTCCTCCCGAACTACTATCACAGCTTACTAATAACTTTGCATTCTCCTGGGCTCCTATGGCCATCCCCTGTTTGGGGATATATTTGACCCTGGATATTAAAGACCTATTTAAAGCTAACTATCCCCCCATGATCTCCAAATGTAGAGGGGATCTTCAACGGTGGTCGAGATGTGGTCTGTCTTGGCTGGGAAGGGTGCATGCAGTAAAGATGACTCTCTTGCCTTGCCTCTTATACTTATTCCGATCGCTACCAATCCCGCTCCCGAAGAGCTTTTTGGGGAAATTCCAATCAGAGATACGCTTTGTCTGGGGAAACAAGGGTTATAGATGTCCGTCCAAAATACTTCTCCACCTTAAGTCCCAAAGTGGCTTGGGCCTGCCGGACCTCTGGGATTACTATCAAGCAGCACAATTATCACAAAGCTCGATGATCTTTTCTAAAGGCCCGAAGCTGGAATAGCTCTCTATGGAAAGGTGGGCAACACCCCTCAATACCATCGACTTCCTCCTATGGTGTGACTCCAAACAAAGACCGGCTATAATGGCCCCTACCCTTTCTCACTCTCTTTAAACACTAAATTATACACACATACCTCAATCAGATCCCCCTTACGACCATTGTCCCACATCTTCCACAACCTTAAATTTCCCCCGGGATTAAATATACAGGCATTCAGATGGTGGACAGACAAAGGTCTCTACCGGATAGGCCACTTCCTTACCCAAACTGGCCCTCTTACCTTATCCTACTGTAAGCATAAGTTAGACATGCCTAATATGGAACAGTTTAGATTCACACAAATCTCACACTTCCTAAACGCTATTTGGATCACCAAACCGGAACCCCCCTCAATAACCCCCTACGAGCATTGGTGCTCCAACATTTCAGATCAGAAGGGAGGAATTTCACTAATATATACCGCAATACAGACGAATCTGGGTAAGCCGACCTACGTGAAGGCCTGGGAAGAGGACACGGGCGGAACGTGGCCCGACAACAGAATGGTTCCGGTCCTGGATACGCTCCTTCAGAGGTATATGTAACGTCTCCCTTATCGAGGCTAATGTAAAGGTTCTGTCCAGGTGGTACTATGTCCCCTCTAGACTGGCTTTGATCTATCCTGGGACCTCACCTCTTTGCTTTGCTTTGTGGTCTAGAGGGCTCTATGCTACATACCTGGTGGACTTGTCCCCGCATTAGAACCTTTTGGCGGAAAATCTTCCACACAATTAGCAAATTGGTAAGGGTTTCGGTAGGCCCCAACCCCCACATTGACTTGTTTAACCACACCATGCACGAAATATCTAAGCACCTACAGGCTCTCTCCTTCTTTGTCCTTTTGGGGGGCAAAAATCACTATAGCTAAAGCCTGGAAGAAAACCACGGTTTCTTTCCAGTGTTACAAGGTGTCTTGGATCATGTCCCAGGAACAAATAGTAGCTAAGCTGAATGACAAAATTGAGAAGTTTTATGCTATATGGGAACCTTGGGCCATGTACTGTAACATAACTTTCATACCGGGGATGGAGCTTAGTTCCGGATCTGCTCCTGCTTTAAGCTGATCAACTCCCTATCCTTCTACTCATAGGTGTGCGCAGCCTATTGCATTAGGGTGTGCACCCCAAATGTATTAAAACATGGACGGTGTTAGTAGAGCAGTGGACTTGTCAGTAGGGCAGAGGTTGGTTTCAGTAGGGCAGTGGATGGTGTCAGTAGGTTTTTATTTTAATTTTTTTATTATTAAAAAAAAAAACAATTTTAGGAGCCCTGTTATGGGGCTTTGGGGAATCTGAGCCACACGGGGTGATTAGGGTGTGCCCAGGCACACCCGGCACACCCCCTGCGCACGTCTATGCTTCTACTCCTCTATCCTATCTTTTCCCACATTTCCTCTCCCTATTCTCTGAAACTACTTAGCCTCTTAGGCTCTTTTGATGTACTAAGAACTTTAACCCCTCAGGCGGGGGAAATCTTAGAGACGGATGGTTGGGGCGTCAGAGGGACCCCTTCACAGCGCAATAAATTTAATCATCACCTCCATAATAGTCAGGTAATGGAGGGCCCTGCCTTTATAGCTCTTCCTTTTTAGACCTAATGATCCTGGGGATGGCGACGGATGCTGGGGAGTTCCTTAACACACCTACAGGAAGATCCCACAGGGGTAGTGTGTGTGTGCCCCCGGGGCATCCTGGCGTACACCCCCCAGGGACACATATTTTAACATTGTACCCTGCTCCAACAGTGTTGGGTTCCCTCTGACTGTTCTGACTAGAATGTATAGATCTACTGAACTGGGCCTAACTTTCTTCCCCTCGAGCTCCCCACTATTTACCTCAGAAGTTATCCTAGTTTATTGCTACCCTCATGCAGCCATTCTATGCCCCCTTGCTTGCCTATACAGTTCGTTTTCATTCTCTACTGTTCACTATCTGTTCACCTTATTTACCCAAGAAAAAGTCACTGAGATGTTTTGGTACAGAGAGGGTGGCACACTAAATGGCTGGAGGGGTTTATAGGACATTATTGAGAATTTGGTAGCCCTTATTTTATGGTTTTCTTTTATTTTTTCCCCTTTTTGTACTCCCCTTTTTGTTTCTTTTTTTTTTCTCTTCCTTTTCCTCAATAACAGTTTTGTTTTGTACTATTCAGACGGCTGTATAGCATTAGCATGCAAATGCATACCTTTTTGTATACTGATTATACTCAATTTTATGTTTTATGTGAAATATTTCAATAAAAATTATTTTAAAATAAATAAAAAATCTTCTAACTTATAGTGGTTGTAAACTTTGCAATGCATTGTACCAGAATCATATGCAGGACAAGTTATAGAATTACATTATATTTATTTTTTTTAAAACTAAAGCAGGCCATACATGGTCGAATTTCGAACGAATTTTCTTTTCAAAATCAGAGTTTTTTTTTGTGATCCGATGACGCCACCATTGATTTTCGAAATTCGGCCGACCAAGCCTTCAATTTCACCTCATGTTGCTACAGAAAAGAATTTTCGTGGGTGGGAATCTTCTTTTCTCTCCGTAAATTTTCTTTTCTTATTGCATTTCTCGCACAATTCTCCCATCATTGATTAGAAAATCGTTCGTTTTTCAAAAAATTTCCAACATGTCCGATCCCTCAAATTTGATTGTCGCACAAAAATCGGCCGTTGTTGCAGCCCACTAATGGTGTGAAATTCGTAGAAAATTCTTTGATATGATTTTCGAAAGAAAATTCTTTCGAAATTTGAACCGTGTATGGCCGGCATAACACTGATCAAAGTAAAAAAAACTGTGTTTTTTTTGTTAATTTTTTGCATGGATATCATAAAAATTTTAATAATTTTTTGTAAGACAACATCACGAAAAGAAAGCCTTGTTTGTCCTTAACCACTTACAGAACGGAAGATTTGCCTGCTTAATGACCGGGCCATTTTTTGCGATACAGCACTGCATCGCTTTAATTGACAATTGCGCAGTCATGCAACATTGTACCCAAGCAAAATTGACGTCCTTTTTTCCCCACAAATAGAGCTTTCTGTTGGTGGTATTTTATCACCTCTGTGGTTTTTATTGTTTGCGCTATAAACAAAAAATTGCGATAATTTTGAAAAAAAAAAAACAATATTTTTTACTTTTTGCTGTAATAAATATCCCCAAAAATGTTTTAAAAATCAAATTTCTTCATCAGTTTTGGGCAATATATATTCTTCTACATAAAAAATTTGCAATAAGCGTATATTGATTGATTTGCGCAAAAGTTATAGCATCTACCAACTAAGGGATAGATTTATGGCATTTTTATTTTTCAATTTTTTTTTACTAGTAATGGCGGTGATCAGCAATTTTTAGCGGTACTGCGATATTGAAAAATCTGACACTTTTGACACATTTTTGGGACCACTGACATTTATACAGCGACCAGTGCTATAAAAATGCACTGATTATTGTAAAAATGTCACTGGCAGGGAAGGGGCTATGAAGGGGTTAAATGCGTTCCCTCGTTTGTTTGTTTTTCTAACTGTGGGGGGATGGAACTGACTAGAGGAGGAGACATATCGTTGTTCCTAGATAGTAGGAGCAGACGATCTGTCTCTCCTCTCCTCACAGAACAGGGATTTGTTTGTTTATACACACATGTCCCTGTTCTGGCTCTCGTGCCCACGAAAGCTTGTGGCCGGTGGTCATCGCGACTGCCGGCCACACGCATTGGCGTTTAAAAGGCCAACGTACAGCTACAATGGTTCGCGGGATCGTGCCGACCTGCCGGCGGCTGGTCAGCAAGTGGTTACAGCGGAGTTCAGTGATTTTTTTCATCTTTCTATCTATTAAATCTTCTGCCCTTGTTTTTAACTTTGGATAGTAAAATATTTTTTTCTCTGCCAGTAAATACCTTATACAGCCCACTTCCTCTTTCTTGTCTGATAAAAAGCCTAGGCTTATGACATCATGCACAGCTCTCTCTCTCTCGTGAGAGTTTTCCAGGAAGGGAGGGGGGATAAGTCATAAGAGGGCCAATGAGAGCTGCAGGGCTGCAGAACTGGAGGTGTGCCTCTGTGTGTCTGTGTAAATCCAGGAAGTGAAACAGGCAGCAGCTTCAGCTGCCCACAGTTAAAATGGTTGCAGCCAGACTCCGTGAAGGGAGATTTCTTCAGCATATTTGGCAAGTACAGAATCACAGTATATATGAAATAATATGCAAAGTGGTTGGAGGGAAGCTTCAGAATGGCAAAGATGTTTTTATTACAAATTATGTGGGCAGACTGCAGTTCCTCTTTAAAAAAAGATATATGCATTACATAGTTAGTCAGGTTGAAAAAAGACACTAGTACATCTAATTCAACAAATAAAACAAACAAACAGACAAACAAAAAAAACACACACACACAAATACAAAAACCTCCATATAAAATATCCTATACCCACAGTTGATCAAGAGGAAGGCAAAAAAAACCCGATAAATGTTAATTGGATATTTTTTTTAATGACACCGGTTTGGCCAAATAAATAGGCCCAGAAATGTAAAAATTGCTCTGGTCCACATGCGGTGAAAAGGTGTGAGATTAAAATGTGGGCTATAGTCCCCAGTGGGGACTGCAGACTCCCCTAAATGTTATACCATCGATAACATGACCTGACAAAAGGAACGTATGGAACTTAAAGTGATACTAAAGTCTAATTTTTTTGTGTTTAAAAATAACAAACATGCTATAATTACCTGCTCTGTGCAGTTGGCTTTGCACAGAGCAGCCTGGATCCTCTTCTTTTCAGGTCCCTCTTCGGTGCTTCTGGCCCCTCCCTCCTGTTGAGTGCCCCCACAGGAAGCAACTTGTATGGGGGCACCGGAGCCGAGCTGCATTCTACATTCCATTCAGACACGGAGCCCGGCCCATCCCCTCTCTCGTTATTGGCTCACTGACTTTGATTGACAGCAACGGGAGCCAATGGCGCTTCACTGCTGTCTTAGCCAATGAGGAGGGAGAGTCCCGGGCAGCCGAGTCTCTCATGCAACATCGCTGGATAGAGAGGGAACTCAGGTAAGTATTAGGGGGCTGAGGGGTGCTGTTGCACACAGAAGGTTTTTTATCTTAATGCAAAGAATGAATTAAAATAAAGAAAAACTTTCTGCCTTTACAATCACTTTAACTTTTACAATCAGCCCAGCCTAAAAAGTTACATCACAACAGTAGAAACGGTGACTTCTATAATGACAGCGAAGAGATGGGGTCACATCATATTTGTAGAGTTACTGTACACAGCCATGCGAATCCCTGAGAAATACAGTTGCATAGCAAAGTGAACTGTTAGTCAATAGAAAACCCAACTTCTTAATCTAACTTCTCTTTTTACACAGACTTTTTGCAACTGCTATCTAGAGGATTAATAGAGTGAGCTGTGGCAGCAGAGAAGGAGCAACATTGAGCTTAAATTAGCCTCTATGCATAGGGACTGAGGATAGCAAGAAGAATGGCAAAGGGTCAGTTAGGCTCCATTTACACTTATGTGACTTGTCATACAACATTGGACATCAAAGTCGCATGACAAGTCATTCCCCATGTTTTCCATTGATAACCACTTAAAGTTGCAGCGACTTTAAAGTAGTTCATGCACTGCTTTGGTCCGACTTTCATGCAACTTGAGGGCCATAGACCTGAATGTTAACCCTCAAAAGTTTCATGAAAGTCGTACCTGAATTTTATACAATGCAACAGTTGTGCAACAGTTATCCATTTGGCCAAAGTAGTATCCAAGTTGCACCCATTCAAAGTTGCGTCAAAGTTACATCAGAGTTGCATTCCCAAAATGGTGCAACTTTGGAGTTGTACAAGTGTGAATGGAGCCTGGGAAAACTTGTAGTGAAAGAAATGTTCTGACCTACTAATTAAAGTGTCAGTGTATTTTAAGAAAAAAAGGTTAGCACGGGCAGCCCCTATACTTCTTCGGAGGTTAATTGAAAACACAGCAAAACTACATATTATTTAGTAAGCAAGCATGATTTTACAAAAAGTTGCTTGCCCATAATAATAGCCTGAAGCCCACAATACAACTAATTGTGTAAGTTTACTATAATAATAAATATGTGCAACAGGCTGGATACTATATAAAATAAAGTAATACTCTCAGTACTATCTTTTAGCTCATTTTGCCCCACAAACTTCCCTTACTGAAGCTAAAGTTGTATTTGTTCATCTGTCATGTTGTCTTGTTAATAAGATATGGTCAACTTTCTTGTAATGCCTAGATTGGCAAACAAGAGAGGCTCACAATCTCCCAGGTTTATTGCTGACATTCTGCATACTATTCCCCTTAAAAGTGTATGTAAATAGGGAAGAGCTAAAATCCCTATCCCTGTTATTTTTTTGCTGTCTGTAACCTGCTGGGAAAACTTTCCTTCACTTCCTGTCTTGTAGATACACCAGAAAGTAAAAGAAAATCTCCCTAGTGAGAGGATTTACCATCTTTGACAGTTGCCCCCAGATTTCCCCTCACCCCTTTCACTTACATGACAACTCTAAAATCTAGGATTTCCCCTAAAGTGGTTGTAAAGCCTAAACATTTTTTACCTTAATGCATTCCTTCCTTATTCGCTCCAGCATCATGCACGTCTGCAGATCTTTTCTCCCCTTATTTTTGGGCCTCGCTGGCTTTGCTGGGGAACCGGGAGCCATTGGCTCTCAGTGCTGTCAATCAAAGCCAGTGACGAGGGAGGGGGCGGGGCTGAGTCCAGCTGTCTGTGTCAATGGACGCAGTGAGCACACACAAGTGCCTCTATGGGAAGCGGTTTCCCATGCGGGCACTGGATAGAGGTGAAGGGCCACGAGCGCCGGCGGGGGGACACGAAAAGAGGAGCTTCGCTACTGAGCAGGTAAATATATCCATGTTGGTTATTTTAAAAAAATGAAACATTACCTTTACAATCACTTTAATTTCTATCTTGGTGACAGGCATCACCTGTTAAATTCCCCCTTTAAAGTCAACAGGACAGAGCTGTAACAATAAGTCAAATGCTTGGTTGGTATTAACATGCAATATCCCCTTTCGTCTTGAAAAAGCTACCAAAAAACAAAAAGACATTCAAAAGGCAATACTGCCTGTGACCTGCCTCTAAAAAGCAATTCAATTTTAATCAATGTGAATGAGCACCTAAAATATTGAAGTATAAATATCAGTATGATGGCAGAGCAACTCAAATTTTCCGAAGGTCAGCAAAGATAACCTCCATGTTTCTCTCATTCTTTAAATATACTGTATCATCAAACAATATTTTTAATATGCAGATATGTACAGATACTTATACATGTTCAGGTGTTAGTTATAGTTTTTTTTTTTTTTTTTTTTTTACATAAAGTAACTTATCTTTTTAAGTTCACTGCTTCTTCAATGTCAGGAACACAAAAGACTTTGGAGTTTGGAAGAGCAGCAAGAGAACGACAGTCTTTCTTTCTTAAAGAGCTGGTTATGCTTCACTGAAAGCAAAGCGCTCTGTCAGATTGTCTTCTCAAATGTGGCAAGTTATTTGGGAGATTGATAAAGTGCAATGGAGAATAACACAAGTGATAAGTGGTTTTCATCAAAAGATACAAGGAAGTATTAGTTACAGTTAGCCTTCTGTTAAGGATGATTAACATCGCTTAACCATTTCAGTTTTGTAAGAAGTAGAATAATAACTTTGTTCATATGTTTAAAAATTAAATCAAGCAAGCAGCTACATACACAGCCAAAATACATGACCTTAATTCGTTTTACCTGTGATGGGACCTGCAATACCTCGCAGTCAGATAGGAGATCCAGGCCCCCTACCAGCACAGCATGCCATTGACCTGCACTGCAGCAGCAGTGGCACAGGTTGCAAGGTACATTCTTGTCATTTAAATTAGTTGTGATTCTATGCAGTTTGTTGCGTTTTTTTAAAATACATTGAGCAAAACATCACCTGGTTTACCTTCGGTCCAGCCTGTGGGCGGGGCCTCCCGGCCCTGCACATGTGGGCACCCCTTTGTATGTGTGCGCTTACTAATGCCCGGGATTAGGCAGGGCCACGGTCATGTGAATTCAACGTTAAGGCAGAACCCCTGATTAGAAGTGAGCCGTACACCTTGTGCAGCTGTAAAACCATGCGCCTAATCCTTCTATGACACACACTGTCCCATACGTTGCACACCTTGTCCCCCAAAATGTAGCATTTAGAGGGGGACAACGCTGAGCCTGTGTCTCGCTCTACCAGTCCAGCTTTCCTCTGCCACCTTTCTCCTGGTGACAGAATGGGGTCCCACCATGCACTAAGCACAGACCACATGCGTGCACTTAATTAAATCCTTCAACTCTCCTGTACCGTGCAGCTAGGTCCTTGGGGGTCTCTGTACTGTGAAATCAGTCACAATTACTTTTGGGGAACTGATGGCTAGGGAGGAAGCCAGAGTACTGACCCCTCGCCACCAGAAAACCTGTCACCCTTGCCTGGTACCACTCTTCATTGTTTGGCTGTTATTACATTCCCATCAATTAATGGTCACCCATAGCAACTATATTACTTCCACCAACTCCTCTGCTGAGTTATACCCTTATGTTGGCCTTCCCTTCTTATGTTTCACCCTGTATGTGCTTTACAGACCCTGTGAATCTGATATGCCATGTACCTTCATGTCCCTTTTTGAAAAAACTTCATGTTCTCTCCTATTTACAATAGGCTGCCCAGTGTGTACCTTTCCCAGGTAAGAGTTCTTAAAGTCCGTGATCTGACAGGGTCCTAACGCAGGTGATCTCCCTTGAGGGTTCTGTGGGTTACTGTGGGTTACATCTTCTCCTTTTTCCCAGTCTTGCTTCCCATCCAGGCCACGGCAAAACGCGAGCCCCTCGAGCAGTGCCTCCCCCCCTATTTATTTAAATACAGAGGGGAAGGCAGAGACCAGAAAAGCCTGGGAAATTGTAAAGCTCACTTTACCTCCTTCCCTTCTAAGCTGCCTAGGAACTATCTAACTAAGCAACAGCAACACTTGTAGGCACCTGCCTACAAGCACAGAAAAGGGTGCAAATGTTGGACTATTTCACCAAAACAGACACAGTTGGGTTTGCTTTAACCTTAAGAGAACTGTAACAGGATAGTTAATGGTTGTGCAATACTGATAACATCAATAAAGAGGGGGGAGTTTGGGACTTTAAATGAGGCACAGTAAATGTACCTCCATCCCTGATTCAGGTAAATAAGAAAGGAATGTGGGACTTTAAATGAGGCAATTGACTTGTGGAGGTAGAATGGTTGGTAAACATTGTTTATTAGTAACAGTAGAATGAAACAAGTAAAAAAGTATTTTCATATATATATACATACACATGCACACATGGCATAAGCATGATGGATACAAATGTTTCAGCTTAGAAGCACATGAGAAGTATTTGAATATTAATAAAAAGATATAAATACAAATATGTAACATGTCATAGAAACGGCATTTGGCAATATGGTGAGAAATATCAATCTTGAGCATGATTAATTGTGGATATAATACAAGATATTTCCTATCAACAGGCATTGGTAAAGCGTATGCAACAGAGCTGCTATAAAAACAAACACAGATACACATACACATAGATAGTTACATAGCTCACGCTGATATACGTCGGCAGAAGGGCACATACAGGCATATTAACGTACCTGTATGTTGCCCTTTAAGAAGCGGTTTGCGGGTACGCGCATGCTACGACCTCCATAGGTGTGATCGCGCGTCCCTCGATCGTCTCACAGAGAGGAAGAAGGGGGAAATGCTTGTGTAAACAAGCATTTTCCCATTCTGCCTAGTGACACTGACACTCATCACAGCTCCCTGTAATCGGGAGCAGTGATCAGTGTCATGTCACACATAGCCATGCCCCCCCACAGTTAGAATCACTCCCTAGGACACACTTAACCCCCTTCACTGCCCCCTAGTGGTTACCACCTTCACTGCCAGTCACATTTACACAGTAATCAATGTATTTTTAATTGCACTGATCGCTGTATAAATGTGAATGGTCCCAAAATCGTGCCAAAAGTGTCCAATGTGTCCACCATAATGTTGCAGTCACGATAAAAATCACTGATCACTGCCATTACTAGTAAAAAAAAAATTAATAAAAATGCCATAAAACTATCCCCTATTTTGTAGATGCTATAACGTTTGCGCAAACCAATCAATAAAAGGCTTATTGCGGTTTTTTTTACCAAAAATATGTAGAAGAATACGTATCACCCTAAACTGAGGAAAATTTTTTTTTTATATATACATATATTTTTTGGGATATTTATTATAGCAAAAAGTAAAAATAATGATTTTTTTTCAAAATTGTCGCTATTTTTTTGTTTATAGCGCAAAAAATATAAACCGCAGAGGTGATCAAATACCACCAAAAGAAAGCTCTATTTGTGGGGAAAATAGGACATCAAGTTAGTTTGGGAGCCACGTCGCACGGCCGCGCAATTGTCAGGTAAAGCGAAGCAGTGCCCAATCACAAAAAGTGCTCTAGTCTTTGGGCATCCAAATGGTCCGGGGCTTAAGTGGTTAATAAAAAGGTATAAATACAAATATGTAACATGTCATAGAAACAAGATTTGGCAATAAGTTGAGAAATATCAATCTTGAGCATGGTTAATTGTAGATATAATACAGGATATTTCCTATTAACAGGCATTGGTACACCATATGCAACAGAGCTGCTATAAAAACAAACAAAGATACACATACATATAGATAGTTACATAGTACTAAATTAATTTTGAATGTATAAAAGGTATATAAGGGCCAGTAACTAGATCATGAGCCAGACTTGACTAAGCACCCCATGGAAACTCGACGCGTTTCATGGCTATATGCCATTCATTGTTACTAATAAACAATGTTTACAACCATTCTAGCTCCACAAGTCAATTGCCTCATTTAAAGTCCCACATTCCTTTCTTATTTACCTGATAACATGGACAGTTCCCTTCTTGACAGCCTAGGAAATGTGTATAAAGTAGACACTTATATGGCACTTTAATTGTTAACATGACAGTTGGCAGATAAACACCTGAGGGAAAGCAACATAAGATATGTTCTGGAATGACCATTGTTACTACACTAATGCCCTGTACACACGGTCGGATTTTCCGATGGAAAATGTCCGATCGGAGCGTGTTGTTGGAAATTCCAACCGTGTGGGGGCTCCATCGGACATTTTCCATCGGATTTTCCGACACACAAAGTTGGAGAGCAGGAGATAAAATTTTCCGACAACAAAATCCGTTGTCGGAAATTCCGATCGTGTGTACACAAATCCGACGGATAAAGTGCCACGCATGCTCAGAATAAATAAAGAGATGAAAGCTATTGGCTACTGCCCCGTTTATAGTCCCGACGTACGTGTTTTACGTCACCGTGTTTAGAACGATCGGATTTTCCGACAACTTTGTGTGACCGTGTGTATGCAAGACAAGTTTGAGCCAACATCCGTCGGAAAAAATCCTAGGATTTTGTTGGCGGAATGTCCGAACAAAGTCCGACCGTGTGTACGGGGCATAACACAACCCTGTGGAAAGAAAGTCCCTTTAAAAACTAACTTTAAAAACTAACGTACTGTTGATAATGCAGCTGACTGTCCTTCGGTCAAAGAACATACACTCAGACTCCACTGTCACCAGACTGCCAGCTTCCTGACCTGTGCATGAGTGTTTCTTGAGTACTCCAGTAATATACCCACTTACTTCATGCATCCAAGCTCATCTAAAAGGGGCTCTTCCGCAAAACCATACTTCTACTATAGCCATATATCACTCAAGCCAAAGTTCACTCCATCATGAGTACCATTTATAGCAAAATTGAACATCGCCACACTCCTATGGATGGATTGTCATACAAGCCCAAATTCATACCATCATGAGTTCCAATTATAGCAAAACAAATGACCATGCAGGACATCACTAAACCCCTTGGAATGAGTCACAACACAAACCCATATTCACTTCATAATGGGTAACAAAGATAGAAAACAATGCGTGTCCTACAGACTTGATCCCCAATCCACCAAATGTGCTGCACCAAAGCATAAAACCGCAAGCACAAAAACTCTAATAAGAGTGAAGTGTTTTCTCTACCCTCTTGAAGTAACCATTAGATAATTATACTGACTTAAATATATTATTAAGGGATATCGGGGAATGATGGAAGCATTGAGGTCTCTTGCCAGAAACTAATAATACTGAATAGCTTAATATAGTAAAGGATCTGTATAGGTCCTCATTTTATGAAAGCATTTCTTAAAAGTAATCAAAAAATGTCATATAAAATATGCATACTGTGCTGGTTGAACCTACATATGGATGATAGCTGGAGGGCACACAAGGCTCAGAAATATTTCTGGTGTGAAATGTATGTATTCTCTGAGTTTAATAGCATAACTGATAGTAACTGTACACACCTTTATTCTGCAAACAAAGTAGCGAGAAACGGTGATGAATTACTGCCCGAATGACAGGAGACAGATCATTAGCTACATATGCTGGGTCTGTGTGCGGAACATTAGAATGAAAGACGAACGACATGTTTTCCCTTTATTAGACAACAGAACCAGCCTTCACAATTCACAGCTAATTACTCTGTATAATAGGAATACCACCTATTGGAAATCACATCATCTACTACAAATAGAGCTTGTGGGTTTGCCTTGCTGTGCTTTACTCCAACTCAGGAGGAGCTCAGCTTCAGCCTGGGATTATCCCTCCTATTGTGTCATCTTACATTGTTGTATACAATGTAAGATGACACAACATAACTTACATTGTTATATACAACATTTCAACAACAGACAGCTGCCTTTTGTTACTCAGTTTGGTGGCTATAATCAAAATATATAGACATAGTTTAATAATGGTCCTGATTTATCAAACCAGAATAGTACTAAAGGTGTGTTTAATGTCTAAGTTCACCATTTCCCTTACACTGGCCCATGCAGACATTAAACATGCATTGTGCCATTTGCATGGCTTTTTTTCTCGGAGAATAGGTGCAGCTACTCCAACCTCCTGAGATCCCCTTGTTTCCGCCCCCTACCCACCTCCAAGCACCTTGCCTTAGTTCCCTCCCTACCCACCTCCCAGCACCGCCCCTTTTAGAGAATACAGAACCAAGTATGATTTTGCGGCGCTAAGTAATTTGTATGGAATGTGTTAACAATGACAATAAAAGCAGTAAAATAAATCCCCTGCAGCCAGCAACAGTCGCCCCCCCCAGCAACAATAGATCTGCACAAGCAATTTTACACCCCCCCAAAACAATATACCTACCAGCATCAATAGAACCTCCAGCAGGCAGCAACAGTAGACACCTCCCTCAACAGAAGATCCCTCTTGGCAACCATTGACCACCCAGCAACAATAGATTCTCCACCAGCAACAATTGATGCCTCCAGTGACAATAGCTTCCCCAACAGCTGGCATACCCCAGCACCCCTTGCCGTTACATACATTCAGAGCTGGAGATGCGGAAACTGCGTCCCCCCGCGTTCCCGCTAAAAAAAAGCCCTGGCCATTTATAAAGATATTGTTTAAAGGGTTACAAAACTCAAAACCAAATATGTAATATATTGCAGCCTCCCAAAAACGAAATGTGGTGGCTACATTCGTTTTTCTTTTTTTAAAGTGTCATTAAACCCACATCATAAAAAACTATCAATAAATGCTGTATTGCAGGCTGTTTATACTCACTCGCTAAGAGATCCGTTTCTTGTATTCTGCAAAAAAACCTGGTTGATCATCACTGTTATGAGCAATAATAATAACCCCGGCCCCCCCTTTCACCAGAGTTGTACAGTGTCAGACTGAACTACTCTGATTACAGTGTATTAAAAAAAAAAAAGTTGAAGAAATCGAATAAAACATATTTATTTGTGTTTATTTTATTTTTTATTTTTGCATACTGGCCCTGATTACATTGGACTGTCTACTTTCCAATAAGGGGTCATTTTGAGGGTATTTGTACTGTCCTGGCATTTTAGGGTCTCAAGAATTGAGATAGGCCATCAGTAACATTAGGGCTGATCAAATTTCAACTATATATAACATAGTTTGTGGTATGACATCAACTATATATACGATAGTTTGTGGACTCTATAACTTTCACACAGACTAATTAATCTACACTGATGTGGGTTATTTTTTACCAAAGAAAAGTAGCAGACTACATTTTGGCCTAAATTAATGAAGAAAGATTGCTTGCTAGCAAAATTTTATGACAGCAACTAAGAAAAACTTGTTTTTTTTTTCCCAAAATTTTTTGTACTTTTTTTATTTATATATATATTAAAAAAAAAAAAAATACGACCAAAAGAAAGCTCTATTTGTGTTGAAATAAATTGATAAAATAAATTGATAAAAAAAAATAATTTGCAGTGTTTCATGACCGAGTAATTGCCACTTAAAGTAGCACAGTGCTGAATAGCAAAAAATGGTCTGGTCATGAAGGGAGTAAAACCTTCCTGTGATCAAGTGGTTAATCACAGCTTAAGGCTGGGTTCACACTTATGCGAATTGGAATGTGTTTTCCGCACTGGAAAAGGGTTCTGTGTGTCTTTGGCTCCGTTCAGGTCCGAATTTGGAAAAAAAAATCAGGTCTGATTCACACCTGTAACAGAGAACAGGAATGCAGCAGACCCCCTACTGCGAGCCGCGGCCGCAGCTGGTGTAAACCCAGCCTTAAGCTCATACTCAACTCGTTTTCTCCTCTTAACCCAATGAAGCACCCCTCCTTTCAGCCACCCATGGGCTGTTCCTCTGCACGCTTTTTGCTCTTTGCCATTCTCAAAACACAACCTGTGATAAGTCTGTGGCTGACTATGAGTGGCAAAGCATAGGGAAGGGTTAGAGGCACAACTCCAGAACTCTTGTTAGTTACAGCAGTCTTGCTGCTGCTTGCACATGGCTTTATGAATAAAGTGAACACTGCTGTGTACCTTATTTGCTAAGCTACCTCTTTGTGAATAAGCACCATTGCATCAGATGAAGAAAGACACCTTTTTCATAAAGAGAGATAAAACAGGATTCTGCAATGGGGAGATCTAAGGATAGAAAAAAAGGAAAACACGGGGTGATTGCCCCTTTAACCAGCATATCAGTCTTTGGTTGTACTGACCCTTAACAAGTTTCCTATCCTTCACAGTATGAGGATAACAGACTCAATTTACATTTTTTAGTACACAGATATTATCTTTTGATGCTGCTCTATGCTATCCAGAAGCTTCTAATGATTTTAGCGTCTTGGAAATGAGATGATTCCAGAAATCAATTTACAGTCTAATGTGTGATTTATTTATAAAGAGCAAGAGGGGGCAGCTGTGGAATTGGGGCACTTTTTAAACTTAATCTGGCTTCTGCATCCAGATTTGTAAATGTTTAATGACCGTCTAGTACAGCTAAAGGAATAAAAAAAAGTTTTTTAGACAGACAAGGACAAGTTTGATCTTCATGATTTAAGCAGAACGTCAATACACAGATAGGTAACCTTAAATAGGCTCTGTGATATTGGAGAGAAGAATTTCATTTAAAGTAATACCCAACATTTGCTTATGAAAAATACATTGTTTCTGGGTTATTTATGTATTTTGGACGGATTTTAAAAATGTTTTATCAAAAATTCTTATATGTTCTGTGCTTTAGATACCAAGATGGCACATTGGAGAAACTTTCATAAACTGAGTGCTAAATGGTGGAGTCTACCTGATATAATCACAGGTTGTTGCACTAAATAAACTGCATACCTTGCATATCTTAGCCAGTATACCCATAAATGAAAGCTTCACTACAGGGAATCTTAGGACAGAGCTGAAATGCATGACATTTTAAGAATATACATATAGTGCTCCCTTAGATGTTGATTTTGATAATTATGCAGGTATATAGCAATACCGTATTACAGCACAATTACGTAATTCTAGAAATCTGAGAGACAGTCATTGTAGTACAAGGAACTTGCTTGGAAAGGGGCTTACAATGCAGCAGTCAGCTTTCCTCAGTCCTCCTAGGTAGACAGGGAAACAGGTGGAACGTGCTCCAGTTTCTCTTTGCTATCCTGTCGGGCATTAAGCAACATAAATCTGTAGGATGTTTCCCTGATGTCTCTCTCAGCTATCCTCCTCCAGAAAGTTCTCTCAACAAGCTTCTTCCCACACTGTGTTGAAGATCATTGCTCCCTCTGATGTCACACTCACAAAGCTGCTACATGTGCCCCTCATTTCTGTAGCTGCCCTATGGAGGTAAATTATGGCCACCATTCTGGGATAGCCTCAATCCACTGAACTCCATCTGTTAGGAATAGAGGGGGAAATTCATAAAGAGTGTCATAGGCAGTCTTTAGAATTCTGTTGGTCCTCCATGCCAAAATTGTGCTTGTGCCAGATTCAAGTTCCTCTCAGAAACTAGTATATGATTGTGTTGGAGGCTGGCATTGAGGGAAGAGTGTCCATACTGGACACTCCTTCCTCACCACACTTTATCCCTGGCCACTGTGCCTTCACACTGCGAGTGCATGGCTGAGGAGTTTTTGTAGTGGGGTTTGTGGAGCCTTGTGGGAACTAAGAGACTAGTTTTCATTCAGGTCCACCTTTCTTTATATTAAAGTGCCATTAAACCCAAAATATATCTTTGTGCTTATGTATGTACAATTATGTCCCCTGCCTGTTTGAAGAACCTTTCCTTCCTGCTGGTAGTGTCAACACAATAGTAGCCGATCCTCTGGCAGCTGCGTTCACACTCGCAATGCCCGTACTCGGCCATTAGCCTTTTTTTCAGCTCTTGACTCCCTCATTTTTCCTCTTGTATTTGTCCCAAAGGACTTTTATTGACTGCATGAGGGATGGCTAAAACAGTTTAACTACCATCCTCACACCCTCCCCGGCAAACTGCCCCACATGATAACATTGGCGGAAACGCATGACTTTGGCAGCACCAATGCACCCTGGGTGGCCATAGAGAAACTTCTGTGGCACGTGGAGGATGACTTAGGCTAAAGGATAAAGGCATGATGAGAAAGAATCTACCCATATAAATATGGTGGGACAGGCTCTGCCTCTGTTATTGACCCATAGCACAGAGGGTAATGGAGGATCTGTGGGGCAGAAGATTATGGATGATGGAGATAAAGAAGCAGGCACATAATGGCGGTTGTAGGCCTATACTTAGGTCATATACCCCAGTCTAGCAGTGCCACTGCATTCAGAACCTTGTGCAACAGGCCCTCCTCTGGTCACGGCCTGTTCTCTTCATTTCTGCTACATATAGGCACTAAAGCTGTAAATGTTGGACACAACCACCCCTCCCTCATCATGAAAACTTTCTACAGCTTTTTAATGTACAGCTAGTGCAAAAGAAGTGTGGAGATCGAATAATGTTTATTCATAAAGTAATGTTCATTTACTTACTGCCAGCTATCTCCAGGGCAGAAAATCATGTAGGAACAGAACATGTTTATCTCCACCACCTTATTTTTCTCTCAAGCAAAAATCATATGTAGACTAGCAAAAAAAATGACCTATCCGTTGAACAGAAATTAATTTTTAAATAGTAGCTGCATTATGCTATATGAGTAAATAGCAAAACATTTATTTCGGCACATTTAAAATATTTTCAATCCACAGAACAGGCACATTTTGTTTTATAATATCTGGCATCCACTTTATGTGTAACAGACTACCTCATATATGTATTAGTGTATGATCCTGACACCTTCCTTTCAGCCCTCCATTTATAATTCAGAATGAGCTGCCTTGCTCAAGCCTTCAGTATGCTTTACAGTAGGGATGAGCCGAACACCCCCCGGTTCGGTTCGCACCAGAACCTGCGAACGGACCGAAAATTCACACGAACGTTAGAACCCCATTGACGTCTATGGGACTCGAACGTTCAAAATCAAAAGTGGTCATTTTAAAGGCTAATTTTCATGGTATTGTCCTAAAAAGAGTTTGGGGACCTGGGTCCTGCCCCAGGGAACATGTATCAATGCAAAAAAAAGTTGTAAAAACGGCCGTTTTTTTGGGAGCAGCGATTTTAATGATGCTTAAAGTAAAAAAAAAAAAAAAGTGAAATATTCCTTTAAATATCGTACCTGGGGGGTGTTTATAGTATGCCTGTAAAGTGGCGTGTGTTTCCCGTGCTTAGAACAGTCCCTGCACAAAATGACATTGTTAAAGGAATAAAAGTCATTTAAAACTGCAGCTTTAGTGTAATGTCGGGTCCTGGCAATATGGATGAAAATCAGTGAGACAAACGGCATGGGTACCCCCCAGTCCATTACCAGGCCCTTTGGGTCTTGTATGGATATTAAGGGGAACCCCGCACCCAAATTAAAAAAAGGAAAGGTGTGGGTCCACCAGGCTTAATATATTTGCATTTGCAATATTTTTTGCAATATTTTTTGCAATATTGCATCAAAAATTGTAATTACACGCCCCTGTTAAACAGGGGCTGAAAAGTTAGGCCTTAGGCACTGGTGCTGGTGCCACAACACTGCAACCCCTCACAGATACTCTAGCTGGAATGCAGGAACGAGCCCTGCTGCAAAGTATTGCATCAAAAATTGTAATTACACACCCCTGTTAAACAGGGGCTGAAAAATTGGGCCTTAGGCACTGGTGGCGGCGCCCAGAACCAAAAATGTTCTTACAAGCTATCAGCGTGATCATTGAGGAGGAAGAGGATAATTACTCAGGATAGTCACTCAGCATCAGCATAGGCAGTCTTTGAAGGGATCTGAGATTTCAAAAAAAATTATTCGGTTACATCAGCTTTAGGTGCTTGGTAGCTGGGGGTGATCCAAGACTGATTCATCTTTATGAAGGTCAGTCGATCGACCGAGTCGGTGGACAGATGCACCCTGTGATCGGTTACAAAGCCTCCAGCAGCACTGAATGTGCGTTCCGAAAAAACACTGGATGCAGGACAGGCCAGTAGCTCAATTGCATACTGTGCAAGCTCTGGCCAGTGATCCATCCTCAAGACCCAGTAACCCAGAGGATTTTCGGTGGGAAAGGTGTCCAAGTCAGATCTTGCCCCTAGGTATTCCTGCACCATGTAAAACAGACGTTGGCGATGGTTGCTGGAACCGATCATACCTTGGGACTGCGGACTAAAAAATTGTCTGAACGCATCGGTCAGGCGGCCACCTTCTCCACCGCTCCTTCTTTGACTGACCGAAGCCTCAGCAACACGTTGTCCAGAAACAGGAGTTTGTAACCTCCCAGTCTCTGGGAACGCATTGCACAGACCTTTCTGCAAGGCCTCCTGAAGATGTTTCATCCTCTGCTCCCTCTGCGACGGCAAGATAAGGTCCGCAACCTTACCCTTGTAACGTGGATTAGGGAGGGTTGCCAGCTAGTATTGGTCCTTCTCCTTGATGCCACGAATACAAGGATCCTTACCCAGGCTTTGCAGGATCAGGGAGGCCATGCAGTGTAGGTTTGCTGAGGCATTCGGTCCGGAGTCCTCTGGGTCACTAAGGACGACATGGTCCACAGCCACCTCCTCCCAGCCACGTACAAGTCCATGTGTTTCTTGGGACTGATCCCTTAAAGACTGATGCTGATGCTGAGTGCCAGGCTCCACCTCCATACTGACACATTCCTCCTCCTCCTCCTCGTCCTCTTCCTGTGTGATCGGCGGGCACACAGGAACACTGTCTGGATAAAGAGGGCCTTGAGAGCTAAGGAAGTCCTCCTCTTCCTGCCTCTGTTCTGCCTCAAGTGCCCTGTCCATTATTCCACGCAGCGTGTGCTCCAACAGGTGGACAAGGGGGACAGTGTCACTGATGCATGCACTGTCACTGCTCACCATCCTCGTGGCCTCCTCAAATGGTGATAGGACAGTGCATGCATCCCTGATCATGGCCCACTGGCATGGGGGAAAAAAACAAGCTCCCCTGACCCTGTCCTGGTGCCATAGTTGCACAGGTACTCATTGATGGCCCTCTGCTGCGTGTGCAGCTGCTGCAGCATGGCCAACGTTGAGTTCCACCTGGTGGGCATGTCACAGATTAGGCGGTTCTTGGGCAGGTTAAACTCCTTTTGGAGGTCCGCCAGCCGAGCACTGGCATTATATGACCGGCGAAAATACACAGACTTTCCTGGCCTGCCTCAGGACATCTTGTAAGCCCGGGTACCTGCCCAAGAACCGCTGCACCACCAAGTTAAGGACATGAGCCAAACAGAGCACATGGGTCATTTGTCCCTGTCGGAGGGCAGAGAGGAGGTTGGTGCCATTGTAGCAAACCACCATTCCTGGCTTAACCTGGCATGGCGTCAACCACCTCTGAACCTGCCCCTGCAGAGCTGACAGAACCTCTGCCCCAGTGTGGCTCCTGTCCCCCAAGCACACCAGCTCAAGCACCGCATGGCATCTTTTGGCCTGCGTACCTGCGTAGCCCCTTGAACGCCTACGTAGCACCGCTGGTTCCGAGGACAAATCACAGGAAGAGGCCATGGAGGAAGAAGAAGAGGAGGGGTGGAGGAGAGAGGTGTGTCACAATCATTAGTAGTGGCATTTTGGAGGCGTGGTGGCAGAACAACCTCCAACACTACTGCACCTTGTCCTGCATCCTTCCCAGCTGCCAGCAGAGTCACCCAATGCGCGGTGAAACTTAGGTAACGTCCCTGTCCATGCCTGCTGGACCATGAATCAGCGGTAATATGCACCTTACCGCTGACCGCCCTGCCCAGCGAGGCCAAGACATTGCCTTCCACATGCCGGTAGAGAGCCGGAATCGCCTTCCGTGAGAAAAAGTGGCATTTGGGTACCTGCCACTGAGGAACCGCACATTCCACAAACTCACGGAAGGGGGCAGAGTCTACTAATTGAAAAGGCAGCAGTTGAAGTGCTAGCAATTTTGCCAAGCTAGCATTCAACCGCTGGGCATGTGGATGGCTGGGAGCGAACTTCTTTCGGCGGTGCAGCAGCTGGGGCAGGGAAATTTGCCTGGTACAATCTGATGTCAGTGTACCGAAAGCAGATTGCCCACAAGTACTTGGCTGTGACACACCTAATTCTACACCTTCATTCCTCTCAGTGCAGGTCTCAGAGAGGACTGAAGGTATAGTGGGGTTGGAGATCTCAGCTGATGAGGAGCAAGGAGAGGTCCTCTTTGTTCTTTGGTGTGGGTCTTTTAGATACGCATGCCAACTAACTGCATGGCAGGTCAACATATGTCTGGTCAACCATGTGGTGTCCAAGCGGGAGATGTTTTGGACATGCGAGATATGCTTGAGACATATGTTGCAAATAGCAGCGGTGCGATCTGATGCACTCGTCTCAAAAAAGGCCCACACCAAAGAACTTTTAGAATAAAGCGCAGAGACTGCAGCGCCCTGCACATGCGGAGCTTTGGGGTGTGATGTAGTCAGTGTGCTGCCCTTAGGCTGGCCCCTGGAGGGCATCCTGCCTCGTTGGTGATGTGCCTCCTCCTCCTCCTCCTCCTCCTCTCTCCTATCAGGCACCCATGTTGAGTCAGTGACCTCATCATCCCCTCCCTCCTCATCACTGGAGCAAACCTGGCAGTATGCTGCAGCAGGGGGAGCATGACTGCCAGATTGCTGTCCTTCTTGGGCACCCCCTCTGTGCTCACGTTATTGCCTTCATCTAGCTCAGTATCATAATCAGAGCCTTCCAAACGCTGGGCATCCTCCTGGAGCATGTACCCAACACTGTGGTCAAACAGTTCGAGGGACTCCTCAGGAGGACATGGTGGGGCTAGTGAAGGAGTCACTGATGACATTGAGCCGAGGGAAGAGGCCGCTGCTTTACCAAAGTACCCTGAGCATGGGTGAGAGAGGATGAGGGGGATGAGGACGACTTGGTCATCCACTCGACCAAATCTTCCACATGTTGCGGCTCAACAAAAAAAAAAGGCCAAGCGTGTCCCACGGCCACGTGCTGAGGAGGATGCACCGTCTCCACGACCAGCACTGTTGCCTCTAGACACAGAGCCTGCTTGCCCTCTTTTATTGGCTTGTGACTGTCTGCCTCTCCTTGTTGGCCTTCCAGACATACTAATGGCCTTTAGTTGCACTAAGCAGGGATATATATCAGCTAGCAAAATCAACTGCCTGCCTGTAGTATAAGAACACCACCAACCTTCTACAGGTAGCATTTAGCTGAACACTGAGCAGAGCTCGCAAAAAACTAACTTGTAGTTTATTTAGCTGCCTGCTGTAGTGATAGGATCAGAAAAACACCACCAACCTTCTACAGGTAGCTTTAGCTGAACACTGTGCAGAGCTCGCACTACACTAACTTGTAGCTTATTTAGCTGCCTGCGGTAGTAATAGGATCAGGAAAACACCACCAACCTTCTACAGGTAGCTTTAGGTGAACACTGTGCAGAGCTCACCAAAAAATAACTTGTAGCTTATTTAGCTGCCTGCGGTATTGATAGGATCAGGAAAACACCACCAACCTTCTACAGGTAGCCTTAGGTGAACACTGTGCAGAGCTCGCACTACACTAACTTGTAGCTTATTTAGCTGCCTGCGGTAGTAATAGGATCAGGAAAACACCACAAACCTTCTACAGGTAGCTTTAGGTGAACACTGTGCAGAGCTCGCCAAAAAATAACTTGTAGCTTATTTAGCTGCCTGCGGTAGTGATAGGATCAGGAAAACACCACCAACCTTCTACAGGTAGCTTTAGCTGAATACTGTGCAGAGCTCGAAAAAAAATAACTTGTAGGTTTAGCTGAACACTGTGAGGAGGATGCACTACACTAACTTGTAGCTTTAGCTGAACACTGTGCAGAGGTCGCACTACACTAACTTGTAGTTTTAGCTGAACACTGTGAGGAGGATGCACTACACTAACTTGTAGCTTTAGCTGAACACTGTGAGGAGGACGCACTACACTAACTTGTAGCTTTAGCTGAACACTGTGCAGAGGTCTCACTACACTAACTTGTAGTTTTAGCTGAACACTGTGAGGAGGACGCCCTACACTAACTTGTAGCTTTAGCTGAACACTGTGCAGAGGTCGCACTGCACTAACTTGTAGTTTTCGCTGAACACTGTGAGGAGGACACACTACACCAACTTGTAGCTTTAGCTGAACACTGTGAGGAGGACGCACTACCCTAACTTGTAGCTTTAGAGGAGGACACACTACACTAACTTGTAGCTTTAGCTGAACACTGTGCAGCGGTCACACTACACTAACTTGTAGCTTTAGCTGAACACTGTGAGGAGGACGCACTACACTAACTTGTAGTTTTAGCTGAACACTGTGAGGAGGACGCACTACACTAACTTGTAGCTTTAGCTGAACACTGTGCAGAGGTCGCACTACACTAACTTGTAGCTTCAGCTGAACACTGTGCAGAGGTCACACTAAACTAACTTGTAGCTTTAGCTGAACACTGTGAGGAGGACGCACTACACTAACTTGTAGCTTTAGCTGAACACTGTGCAGAGGTCTCACTACACTAACTTGTAGTTTTAGCTGAACACTGTGAGGAGGACGCCCTACACTAACTTGTAGCTTTAGCTGAACACTGTGAGGAGGACGCACTACAGTAACTTGTAGCTTTAGCTGAACACTGTGCAGAGGTCGCACTACACTAACTTGTAATTTTAGCTGAACACTGTGAGCAGGACACACTACACTAACTTGTAGCTTTAGCTGAACACTGTGCAGAGGTCACACTACACTAACTTGTAGCTTTAGCTGAACACTGTGAGGAGGACGCACTACACTAACTTGTAGTTTTAGCTGAACACTGTGAGGAGGACGCACTACACTAACTTGTAGCTTTAGCTGAACACTGTGCAGAGGTCGCACTACACTAACTTGTAGCTTTAGCTGAACACTGTGCAGAGGTCACACTAAACTAACTTGTAGCTTTAGCTGAACACTGTGAGGAGGACGCACTACACTAACTTGTAGCTTTAGCTGAACACTGTGCAGAGGTCTCACTACACTAACTTGTAGTTTTAGCTGAACACTGTGAGGAAGATGCCCTACACTAGCTTGTAGCTTTTGCTGAACACTGTGCAGAGGTCGCACTGTACTAACTTGTAGTTTTCGCTGAACACTGTGAGGAGGACACACTACACCAACTTGCAGCTTTAGCTGAACACTGTGAGGAGGACGCACTACCCTAACTTGTAGCTTTAGAGGAGGACGCACTACACTAACTTGTAGCTTTAGCTGAACACTGTGCAGAGGTCGCACTACACTAACTTGTAGTTTTCGCTGAACACTGTGAGGAGGACACACTACACCAACTTGTAGCTTTAGCTGAACACTGTGAGGAGGACGCACTACCCTAACTTGTAGCTTTAGCTGAACACTGTGCTGAGGTCACACTAAACTAACTTGTAGCTTCAGCTGAACACTGTGAGGAGGACGCACTACACTAACTTGTAGCTTTAGCTGAACACTGTGCAGAGGTCTCACTACACTAACTTGTAGTTTTAGCTGAACACTGTGAGGAGGACGCATTACAGTAACTTGTAGCTTTAGCTGAACACTATGCAGAGGTCGCACTACACTAACTTGTAGTTTTAGCTGAACACTGTGAGCAGGACGCACTACACTAACTTGTAGCTTTAGCTGAACACTGTGCAGAGGTCTCACTACACTAACTTGTAGCTTTAGCTGAACACTGTGCAGAGGTCGCACTACACTA
Source organism: Aquarana catesbeiana (assembly GCF_042186555.1). Taxonomy (NCBI): domain Eukaryota; kingdom Metazoa; phylum Chordata; class Amphibia; order Anura; family Ranidae; genus Aquarana; species Aquarana catesbeiana. Next base: position 858,738,546 of record NC_133324.1, read on the forward strand.
ACTTGTAGTTTTAGCTGAACACTGTGAGCAGGACGCACTACACTAACTTGTAGCTTTAGCTGAACACTGTGCAGAGGTCTCACTACACTAACTTGTAGTTTTAGCTGAACACTGTGAGGAGGACGCACTACACTAACTTATAGCTTTAGCTGAACACCTTGCAGAGGTCTCACTACACTAACTTGTAGTTTTAGCTGAACACTGTGAGGAGGACGCACTCTACTAACTTGTAGCTTTAGCTGAACACTGTGCAGAGGTCGCACTACACTAACTTGTAGTTTTAGCTGAACACTGTGAGGAGGACACACTACTCTAACTTGTAGCTTTAGCTGAACACTGTGCAGAGGTCACACTAAACTAACCTGTAGCTTTAGCTGAACACTGTGAGGAGGATGCACTACACTAACTTGTAGCTTTAGCTGAACACTGTGCAGAGGTCGCACTGCACTAACTTGTAGCTTTAGCTGAACACTGTGAGCAGGACGCACTACACTAACTTAAAGCTTTAGCTGAACACTGTGCAGAGGTCTCACTACACTAACTTGTAGCTTTAGCTGAACACTGTGCAGAGGTCTCACTACACTAACTTGTAGCTTTAGCTGAACACTGTGCAGAGGTCACACTAAACTAACTTGTAGCTTTAGCTGAACACTGTGAGGAGGATGCACTACACTAACTTGTAGCTTTAGCTGAACATTGTGCAGAGGTCGCACTACACTAACTTGTAGTTTTTGCTGAACACTGTGAGGAGGACGCACTACCCTAACTTGTAGCTTTAGCTGAACACTGTGCAGAGGTCACACTAAACTAACTTGTCGCTTTAGCTGAACACTGTGAGGAGGACGCACTACACTAACTTGTAGCTTTAGCTGAACACTGTGCAGAGGTCACACTAAACTAACTTGTAGCTTTAGCTGAACACTGTGAGGAGGACGCACTACACTAACTTGTAGCTTTAGCTGAACACTGTGCAGAGGTCTCACTACACTAAATTGTAGTTTTAGCTGAACACTGTGAGGAGGACGCACTACACTAACTTGTAGCTTTAGCTGAACACTGTGCAGAGGTCGCACTACACTAACTTGTAGCTTTAGCTGAACACTGTGCAGAGGTCTCACTACGCTAACTTGTAGTTTTAGCTGAACACTGTGAGGAGGATGCACTACAGTAACTTGTAGCTTTAGCTGAACACTGTGCAGAGGTCGCACTACACTAACTTGTAGTTTTAGCTGAACACTGTGAGCAGGACGCACTACACTAACTTGTAGCTTTAGCTGAACACTGTGCAGAGGTCACACTAAACTAACTTGTAGCTTTAGCTGAACACTGTGAGGAGGACGCACTACACTAACTTGTAGCTTTAGCTGAACACTGTGCAGAGGTCACACTAAACTAACTTGTAGCTTTAGCTAAACACTGTGAGGAGGACGCACTACACTAACTTGTAGCTTTAGCTGAACACTGTGCAGAGGTCTCACTACACTAAATTGTAGTTTTAGCTGAACACTGTGAGGAGGACGCACTACACTAACTTGTAGCTTTAGCTGAACACTGTGCAGAGGTCGCACTATACTAACTTGTAGTTTTAGCTGAACACTGTGAGGAGAACGCACTACCCTAACTTGTAGCTTTAGCTGAACACTGTGCAGAGGTCACACTAAACTAACTTGTAGCTTTAGCTGAACACTGTGAGGAGGACGCACTACACTAACTTGTAGCTTTAGCTGAACACTGTGCAGAGGTCGCACTACACTAACTTGTAGCTTTAGCTGAACACTGTGAGGAGGACGCACTACACTAACTTGTAGCTTTAGCTGAACACTGTGCAGAGGTCGCACTACACTAACTTGTAGTTTTAGCTGAACACTGTGAGCAGGACGTACTACACTAACTTGTAGCTTTAGCTGAACACTGTGCAGAGGTCTCACTACACTAACTTGTAGCTTTAGCTGAACACTGTGCAGAGGTCTCACTACGCTAACTTGTAGTTTTAGCTGAACACTGTGAGGAGGACGCACTACAGTAACTTGTAGCTTTAGCTGAACACTGTGCAGAGGTCGCACTACACTAACTTGTAGTTTTAGCTGAACACTGTGCACTACACTAACTTGTAGTTTTAGCTGAACACTGTGCAGAGGTCACACTAAACTAACTTGTAGCTTTAACTGAACACTGTGAGGAGGACACACTACACTAACTGTAAATAGTCTAGCTGCCTGAAATGTGGTACTAATAGGATCAAAAGAACACCAGCAATTTTCTTCAGGTAGCTGTAAATACTGTAACAAGACAAGCCTGCCTGTCAGTAGGAAGATAACAGGAATGGATCTAGCTAAACTGAATACAGTGTAAATATATATATATATATATGCAACACCTGGGATGCATATATATACACAATACACTGTAAGTGCAGCTAACTCACTGACTGTCCTGCCTAATCTAGCTAATTCAAATGAAATGACACTGTCTCTTTCTCTCTCTAAGCACGCAGGAACACACTACACAGGGCCGCCGTGCAGGCGGCCCTGTATAGTGTGGGCTGTGTTCTAAACCCCCTGAGCCGTAATTGGCCAAAGCCACCCTGGCTTTGGCCAATTACAGCTCTCTCTACCGACGGCGCTGTGATTGGCCAAGCATGCGGGTCATAGTGCATGCTTGGCCAATCATCAACCAGCAATGCACTGCGATGCCGCAGTGAATTATGGGCCATGACGCGCCACACGAATTTGGCACGAACAGCCCATATTGTTCGCAATTCGACGAACGATCGAACAGCCGATGTTCGAGTCGAACATGGGTTCGATTCAAACACGAAGCTCATCCCTACTTTACAGGCTATCAGATGTATGTTTGTTGGTGGAGCAGCAAAATCAGTGGGGGTTTACAAGGGCTTTATAGGTTTTTTATATGTATCTGGATTAACTGTGGGTTTAGAGTTCTGCATAAAAAGGTCCTCTATTCATTTTTTTTCTATTTGTTAAACTAGATTGACTTGTATCTTTTTTCAACCTGACAAATTATGTGGGGGAAGATTGGTAAAGAAATTGATTAATTGATTCTCTTTGGGGAATTCAGGGTACTAGTAAACCCCCCCCCCCCAAAAAAAAAAACAAGCTCTTATTTGACATATAAGGGAATCATGCCAAAGAGTATAGGTTCAATCAGGTGCCCAAATGGCGGCTTACTCCTTTCTAGTAAGAAAGGTGCACACCAATGAGAACAGCCCCAACAATCTCATGGATGTTGCAGAAGCACTAGAATCCTGGTGGCACCTAAGGCTTCTGTGATGCCTTTTCCTGCACTACTATTGGCTGCAGTGAGATATTTAAGGCTCTTTTCTCCCAACTAAGCAAATCTTCAAAAATCGGGAAAGGTAATTTTTCGATAGACTCAGTTAAAGTTTACATTGTCCTATATGCAATAATTATATTACTTTGTTTCCAGGTGGGCTGTTGCAGGATACATTACATTTTCCACTCTGCTTGAAGACTTCCATTAGAACCTTTAAGGTTATACAACATCGTAACATATCACCCTTATGTATTGATAATTTTGATTTACAATCTAATTTTAAATGTTCAAATCCTTTAAATGATTCAGTGCACAGAAGTTACACAGGTGTGTCACCATCATTTGTGGTAAATTAGTTAGTTATTAAAGAAACAAGATGCACACATTCACAGATCTTCTTGACAAGTACACTATTATGAACAAAACTGACATAGTGTAAATTGTGTTAATTTTTGTTTACAAATTTCAATATTGTACAATTTTAATATAAAAGTAGGAATGTGTTGCTCAAAAATGGTGGACAACAACAAAAGATGTTTTAATTATTGTTAAGTTATGTTTGAGAAAATATAAGACACTTTAACCTATTTTGTTGTAAAACATCTATTTTTTTTCTGCAGTTAAAAAAAAAAAAATTATCAAAAAATGTAGTGTAAATAAATTAATGGTCCTTTTCTAACTTCCATTGAAAAGAATGGATTCTAGTTTAAAGGACTTTGAAGTTGAAATAACTGTCCACCAGTTGTTAAGTGGCTATAGTGTTAAAATAAGTATTTGATTTACCCAAATAGCTTCTTTTTGCTGCTTTTGTTTTTTACATGTAAGTTACAAAATTCTAATATTTATTCAGTAAATTTTCAGTTAATTTTAAGTTGACATGTCTTTCGTCAAATGTCAAATGTATTCTCACAATTGTACAAAATATGCATTACAGTGTTATGTTGATCTATCTCTGAGATGTTAATGTTAAAATTAAACCTCTAGATTACGAGTGGTTGGCACTAGATTACTATTATAAGGAATTGGATTTCCAAAAAATTCACAATGCTACCAAATATTGCTATTAAAATTAATTAAAAAAAAGATTGACTCACTAAATCCTGTTGATTGGTTCACGTTGGGTACCATTAACTGGCTCACTTGACTTGCAACCTAACCTATGATTATTTTTTGGATTAACTACGTTTGTGCCAAGATCCTTCAATGTGGGGTCCAGTTGCTCCGCACTCTTAAAGCTGACAATTGCCAGTACTGTACATTTTAAAGCTCGCAGCCTTGCTACAACCGACTTTAGGTCTTCATCACCAATAAAGGAAATAATTTTGATATTATATATAATATCTCTACAAAGGTGCCAAAGTCAATATTCCTGCCAAATTTCAGGTCTTGTATTTTCACATATAATAATTTTTCTTTAAGATAAACCACTTATACAGGTTCTAGCTTCAATATTTTATGATAAGGAAAGGTTACTGAAAAATCATGATATGATATGTGAGTGATATTTTGATGTTAAAGGTCATGGGAAAAAATGAGTGATAATTTTTTTCTATACACAATTGTAATGTGCCTGCTTAAATTCTGATAAATGCTCTTAACACTCATTTGAGAGCCAAAGCCCTGCAGTTTATCACACAGAGTTCAATCATTTCCACCATAGTTTACAACACATTAAATCCAGTGAAAGATGGCAGAAACTGTATTTTGCAGTAACCGCAATGTTCAGGCCAATGTCAAATAGAAACCAGTGCTTGTTGGATCAATACAAAACTCTGGTAATGACAGACAGAAACCACACAGCAGACGAGTAATTAGCACAATCCTGGCAGATATTTTGCATAGTAATATATATTCAAAGTATTTCTCATTTAAAGAAAATCTGTAGCTTTTTTGAACAATGTGGCTTAACAGAAACGTTGTCACTGCAGCAAGGAGGGGCAAATTATTTTAGGTCTGAAGTGCAGGCACCTATCAGAAGCATTGTTCCAAACTTTCCTGCTATGGCTGAATGCCTGCTTCAGCATTTGTCACTAAGCCATGCCCTCATACATTCTTATTAGGCCATCATTTGAACTCTAGCCATTTTTTTAGAATCTCTGTATGATGTCTTTGTTTTCTCTGTCCCTATTTATTTTCTATCACTTCCTGTCAAAAAGACATGACTTAAAGTTAAAAAGTTACTCCACTTTTGTTGCAAAAAAAAAAAATCTCCTCTGAGTGATCAATATACAGTGCAAGGGTTTTGACAAACTTTGTTTCAGAGTCCTACCTGTCTCCACTCTGAAGCAGTGATGTTCAGTCAGGGGAGGCAGAGCCTCCCCTGCCATGAACATTAAAAAAAAAAAACAAAAAAAAAACATTGAGCTTCGAAGGTCATAGCTCGGTGACTTGGGGTCACAGAGGCCCCAAATTTGGGGGGTAGGTAGCTGAAGTCCCACCCCGCCAAAATGTGGGGGTCCTGACACCCATAGTTCTGAAGACACGAGGCTTCCTGTGCAGAAGCTACATACAACGCAGCCAGTTTAAATACAAACTGGCACAATCTGCAGACTGAGAGGATCAGCTCGCAGTGCCTCTCACTTCTTGTCAGAAGCACTGAGCTTAATGGACAGCTTGTTTGAAATTATAACTTCAAACTTCGGTAATTTGTCCGTTAAGCCACATGCTTGAGTACAGTTTTTGAAAATATAGTAAATTACCTTAAAAACAATACATACCTTATTTATCAGCGTATAATACGCACCTTTTCACCCTGAAAATCAGATGCAAATAGCATGTGCTTGTTATACGCTGATACTTCAATTTTGGCTGCCTTGGAGGGGACAGGGAGGGGGGCAGAACGAGCGCCATCAGATTACATATACTGAGAATCTCCTGTGTACTCAGCGGCCTCTGTAATAGGAAGTCCCGTCTCCTGCGCTGGCATTGGACCACTGTTTTGTCTATCATAGCCAGCCCTGGAGGCGGGACTTTTTATTAAACAGGCTGCAGAGTAAACAGGAGATTCTCCTGTATGTAATCTGTCGGCGCTCATCCTGCCCCCCTCCCTGTCCCCTCCGAGGTAGCAGTAAGGTGAGTCTGCACTGATGGCACTTGTGAGGCTGCAGCTGCAGGTGGGCATTGATCAAGCTGCATTGATGGCACTTGTGATTCTGCATTGATGGCACTTGTGAGTCTGCATTAATGGCACTTGAGGCTGCAGCTGCAGATGGGCATTGATCAAACTACTTTTTTTTGGCAATGGTGAGGCTGCAGATGGGCACTGATAAGGCTGCTTTGACAGGCACTGACCCTTATTTTGCTTCACAGTTCTTTATTTAAAATTTTAAGTTTTTTCCTGAAACTTCCCTCTTAAAGTGAAGGTGCATGTTATATGCCTGTGCGTGTTATGCGCCAATAAATACGGTAATAATTATTTGTATATTACTTACTTATGGTAATTAACCCAGGCCAAGTCTGACACTTCTCTCCTACTTGTAAAAATCATAATTTTTTCTGCTAGAGAATTACGAAGAACCCCCAAACATTATATATATAATGACACCCTAATGAATAAAATGGAGGGCGCAGCAATTTTTCAAACGCGTTTGTTTTGGAAAAAAAACTGTTTCATGAAAAAAAAAAAAACACTAAAGTTAGCCCGATTTTTTTTGTATAATGTAAAATATGATGTTACTCCAAGTAAATAGATACCTAATATGTCATGCTTTAAAATTTTGCACAAACTCGTGGAATGGCGCCAAAGTTTGGTACTTAAAAATCCATAGGCCACGCTTTAAATTTTTTTACAGGTTATGTTTAGAGTTACAGAGGAGGTTTAGTGCTAGAATTATTGCTCTCCCTCTAATGTTTGTGGGGTAACCTGTGTGTATCTGGCTCTGATACTAGCCAGTGCCTCACCAGCCACTGACCTCACCGCACGTCCCTGCTTTGAAGGAATAGCTCTTTGTTAGATCACAAGACTGATTTTGAATGGGAGTGACATTTTCAATTTTGTTCTGCTGATCCTCTTGCAGGGCTCTAATGTTGAGAGTGTCAGGGTCTACATTCCTTTAGTAGTGATTAAAACTTTAAGGGCATCTCACCAAAAATGAAATTTTTTTTGCAGCTGATGCCTAAAATGTGATTTGTATCTTAGTGTAGACTTCTGAGAAAATCTGTGAGCCAATCATACAAGCAGGAAATAACATCCCTTGGGGCGTTCCGTACACCAGCTGTGTAAAAGTACACCTCCAGGTTGCCATATTGCATTGAATTTTACATAAAATTGCAGTGCTGCAGATTGAAAAGGAAGCATAATTTGTTAATGACATTAAATTACAACATTGCTTGTGTCGCAATTTTATATGCTTATATTTTTTATTTGCAATGTTTTTTCCCATGAAAGTGGAGTTACCCTTTAACAGAAACATCCTCAGAATGAGCTGAAATACCACCCTCCTCTTCCTAATATTTTCTCTACTGGAAATATTATGGTGAGTTTTGAGATTAAAAAAGGTATAAAATTAACAAACACAGTCTAGGTTTACACTTGTGCGTTGGAATCTATGAATTAGGTATGGCCAGCAAGGCCAGCATAAGAATTTTTTGGGTCCCCATAACCAAAACATTGGAGCTACCAGACTGCCACCTTTCATTACACCTCTGTAGTAAACATTATCATAATTCCCAGCAAGATGTGATAAGGGTTTGATGTTAATTACCATACAGTAAATGTGTTTTTAGTATTATATACATTGAAGAAGAAAATTATTTTACCAAAAGATAACCAGCCAACAGCAAATATATTTTAGGCCACCATATCCAGCAGCAAATCTTAACTTCCTAGCAGCATAATATAGCCTATCCCCAAGCACACATTATTCCCCCCCTCATCCGCATATTATACCCTTTCTCCCAGCAGCACATAATAATATCCTGGCGTCAGACAATAACCCCCCAGAAACACACCGATTATCCCCAAGTGCAGTGTGTATTTGACATGCAGTACAAATGAAACATGCCGTCTAGCCATCAGAATTGTTTCAACATGATGTTATAACCTCTGCAATCAGGCCAATATCTGATCTCCAATAGCTGGAAAAACAGTTTTCTCCCCAGGATTAATATGCTATCCACTTCATGGCAGAGATTCTGCAAAGTGCATTAATGTACCACAAGCATGTTAAATTTCAGCTCTGGCTAAATCTATATGCCTACTAATGTGAGGCATGTTCAGGAGGTACTGTAAATATCAACTTTGTGGCACACAATTTTGTTCTAAAAATGTATGTAGGACTCCCCTGACTCTCCACGGGCATATAGGGTACTCCAAAATATGGGGTGGGTTAACATTTACCCTAGGAATGAGTCCTTGGTATGTATTGGGGAGTTTGTAAAGATTGGGAACCAGTCATTTTCTTGAATAACCACTAAAGTTTATTCTTACTATTGCCACAGGAGAGAAGAGTAGGGTTTCAGATGCTCTAAAACCTCACGCAGAATGCCAGGACTTCACACTGCATTTTGTACAATATAAAATGTCTTAAAGCGGGAGTCCGGCGACCAATCTTTTTTTTTTTTTTTTTTTTAGGTCATTGAGACACTTTGCTAACCCTAAAATAATACTCACAGTTTGGGTGTAATATTTCCCCCTCTGTCTGTTTTCGTACTGAAGAATAACTTAAAAAATGTGATGCTGGCTGTTTCCATCTTGCTTGTGGGCATGTGAAGCCCACAAGCATTGATTTCCTGGATGCGGTGAATGCTGTTTATTCACAGCTTGTTCAGGCGCAGGATCATTGTTTCCACACTGAATCTTGGGAAGCCTGACACTAAGCTCCCAGGAGACAGTGCGGCGCCGGGGAAAGGCAATAAACACGCCTACTCCCATGGGAGGAGAGACAGGAAGTGCCACAATAAAGTACAATATAAAGGTAATTACAGCGATAAAAAAATGTTTTGTGTGGCATTTGAACATCTATGCAATTAACTGAAGGGGGTAAGATTAAGTTAAAAATTTGAGTGGAACCCCGCTTTAAACTCTGAACCAACAACCCTATATCTATCAACCTCCAACAGAAAATGTGGGTGACCATAACCCTTTTCTCCATCATGAGTCAACCAGCATCTACACTCGAGGTTCCAACATAAAAACCCTACAGACACCTCATGTATGATCTTCCTCTGGAACCCCATCCTGTATCCAGCTGCAGATTTACACTCCAGACCTAGTCCCATAGGCCTCTCTAGACAGCAGGCCTATAGAAACAGCAACTCCCCTTGTCAGACCTATGCCCAAGTAATCAAAGCTCCAGGTCAAGGTCATCCCAAATATTTATACCCTTTCCTACAATGCATCACTGGCAAAGGAACTCTTAGTGGTTGGCTGAGAAAGGATATAAATATTCATAACCCAAGCCCGTTGTTTATTCTCACTCTATTGCTAGAGGTACCAGCAACACCTACTGGTAGCAGGGAGAACCGACAGCCAGGCTAAACTTAGCACTATCAAATTTAGCACTTACTTATTATAGCCAAGCATACTTCTGTCCATTTATAAGATGCTGAGGGTTATTTTTCTACTGTGGGGTACTGAGAGAGTTGGAAGGGGCAGTGCCGTAGTGGACTGAGACACCAGAGACAGTTTGCAACCAACTTAAATAACATTTACCATAGACTACAGTTAAGGACAAGGTGCTGCTGGAGAAGCATGCCACCAAGTATGGTTGTCAGACAGCAGCAAACATCGTGAGAATTTGCCAGCATTAAATATCAACACAGCAAAGCCTAGTAACCACTTGCCACAAAATCACGTTTACATGTTTACATTCCTTGTGACAGCAATAAAAGTTATGAAAAAAAAAGCAACAGTGTAAAAAATAAATAAATAAATAAACAAAGTAAATAAGAAAACATTTTTTAAAGCGCCCCATCCCTCCGTGCTCGCGCGCCAAAGTAAACACATGCGCAAGTCACGCTGTAAACAGTGTTCAAACCACACCTGTGCAGTATCCCCTTGATCATTAGAGTGCAAGCAATAATTCTAGCACAAGATCTCCTCTGTAACTCTAAACAGGTATCCATTAAAATGTTTTAAAGCGTCGCCTATGGAGATTTTTAAAGAAGACCAACAGTCATTTTTTCATCTTTTCATGTATTAAATCTTCTGCCCTTGTTGTTTTAACTTTGGATAGTAAAACATTTTTTCTGCCAGTAAATACCTTATACAGCCAACTTACTGTTTCTTGTCTGCTAAAAAGCCTAGGCTTATGACATCATGCACAGCTCTCTCTCACTCTTGTAAGAGTTTGCCCGGAAGGGATGAGTCATAAAAGGGCCAATGAGTGCTGCAGAGCTGGAGGTGTGCCTCTGTTTGTCTATGTAAATCCAGGAAGTGAACAGGCAGCAGCTTCAGCTGCCCACAGTTAAAATGGCTGCAGCCAGACTCAGTGGAGGGAGATTTCTGCAGCATATTTGGAAAACACAGAATCACAGTATATAGACTGTAAAATAATATGCAAAGTGGTTGGAGGGAAGCTTCAGAATGGCAAAGATGTTTTTATTGCAATTTATGTGAGCAGATTGCAGTTCTTCTTTAAGTACCGTAGTTTGTTGCCATTCCACGAGTCTGGACAATTTGAAAGCGTGACATGTTAGGTATCTATTTACTCGGTGTAACATCGTCTTTCACCTTATACAAAAAATTGGGCTAACTTTACTGTTTATTTTTTTTTTATTAATTGAAGTATTTTTTCCCAAAAAATTGCATTTTAAAGATCGCTGCACAAATACATGGTGACATACTGTAAAATATTACACCGACCGCCATTTTATTCTCTAGGGTCTCTGCTAAAAAAGATATATACAATGTCTGGGGATTCTAAGTAATTTTCTAGCAAAAAATACTGATTTTAACTTGTAAGCAACAAGTGTCAGAAAAAGGCCTGGTCTTCAAGTGGTTAAGTGGAACACCACTTAAACCAACTACTCAATGCAGTTTGCTCACAGACTCATCCCAAGCTTGAGTTGTCCTAGGATATCAATCGAAAGCATGTCTGGAGTTTCTGGGTCTGGCTCCCTGCTCAAGTCCCACTGCGCTGCTAGTTCTATAACTATTTGCAACTGTTTTCTATAGGTGATACATATGGAAACTCTCGGCATCCTTTGAATCTAGGAATAGGTAACCTTGGTGGACATATAGATAGTATACTTCTTAACCTGTATCCTTCATACTACCAGGTATAGTTGTCTTTTAATAAAAGGGTATGCTTTCTTCCCCCTACTTTACAGTTGTGTGTGCAGAATTGAATGGGACATCAATGAAGAGTATACTGGCTGACTAGTATGGCAGGTTATAGACTTTGAGGTTGATTTACTAGCAGTGTTGGCAACATATATATTGGCTTTGAGTGGCACCTTAGACAACAGAGATTAAGAGGGTTTACTAAAGCTAAATTAGATCTTTATATATAACTTTTGTATATAAATGACATCTTTATATATTTAAATTTAAAGAATGATCTCCACTAGCAGTCCGCAGCATAATAAACATGCTTTTCCTCCACCATCATTTTCTTTTCTGATGTAGATGTAAAGGCTAACACCCCAATTGAAAAAACGGCAAATAGCATGCTCCCCCCTTTTTGGAACCCCTTTCATCAGCTCAGACACAGTCTCCAAATCCTTTGCTGGCTGGGAAAACCGTGCTGAGGCTCCTTCCCGTCACAAGAGGTTTTTTTGCTGTTCCTGAAGTTGGGCTTTAAATGCAATATTTCACATTTACCTGACTTGAAATTAAAATATATTGTTCTATTTTTTTCAGTCCTCAGGAAAAATAAAGAAAACATATACAAAGGTACCAATCCCCTTTAGCCCTTATGGCCTGTACACACGATCTGAACTTTCCGCTTTCACGACCACTTTCAAAGAGATCGTACAATAATCTGATTTTTAGTACACAGCTTTCGATAGTCGATCATGACAGTTCGTCCGATATTATCCAATCGGACAAGTATGGAAATTTTTCTCGTACGATACCAGATTGTACGATTTTCGTTAAATCATTACAGTTGTCCTCCAAAAATACAATACAAATACTCTACAACACATGACATCACTTCTGAATTTTTATTCTGTTTTACGAGAATTTCCGTAACTTTAGCAACCTATTCAATTGCTACTTGCGACTAGCAAGTGAAAAAAGTCTGAAATCTGTAGTCCGATTTTCGGATTGTGGGTACGGGGCATTAGGGTTACAGCAGTGGCAGAAATGGCATGTAAACAAACTGACAGCCACAATAACAGATTTGTTTACTTTTTTAAGAGCAGGCTGCTGGCAATGTTGTAGAAGCTTTGAAATCCAGGGACCCAAAACACATTAGGATAGTAAGTGGGGAGAAAAATCTGTTCCTTATTATCCTGTGGAGTATGAACACTGAAGTGCTCAGCTATGAACACTTTCAGGTTCAGAGCGGTCAGTTCCCAGGTTGGAGAGTCAGGTGAAGCAATGTCTACATATAGAATGCTTGACACTGCACACATTCTATCACATAGGGATTTATCAGTGTATCTGTGATGGCAATAAATTTAAGTAAACAAAAAGTACAAAATGAAAAAAATTATAAATAAATAAAAACAGTTTTAACGCCCCCGATCCCTCACATGTGCACATATGTATAAATTGCCACACCTAAATGTCATCTTTAGGATTGATTTGGACCTCTGTCCTCAAGGGGTTAATGATTTTTTATAGCATGGCTCAATGCAAAGCTGAGCTATGTACAAGCCCACAGAACCCAATTATTGTTAGTGGAGTTTTCCAGCCTGTTTTAAAGCAGTTTTTCTCAACTTTTTTTCAGTCAGAGCACCCTTTAAAATCCCATACATTCTAAAATGTAAAAAAAACTAAACTAATAGTTTTACACAATACAGCGGTATTGACACACACAGGACACCCAACATTGGAGGTGATTTATTTTTGAAAAGTCAATACCTCTTTTCACATTGGTACTGAATAGTATTCCAGCATTGCTCTTCTCCCTTAGTTTTTGTCCATTATTCAGCCAATCATGTGAACCCAGTGCTGACAGATAGAGGCAAACAGGCGCCCGATGTCCTCCTTATCAATCTATGACATCATTTGTTAGAATGACAGCAGCTGGCCTGCACAGTGCCCAGGGTGATAATGCTGCACAGATAAAACCTGTGGCTTTGTGTACAAAAGAATCAATTGAGTACTGTCTGTGATACTCTTTTTTTTGTTTTTGCACTAACATACAATTTGTTAGGACAAGGTTTTGGAGTGTGCCCCCTTCATCAAGGTCCAAGCAGTAGTACTGCACACCATTTTAGCAGAGTGTTAAGACAATCTCTATGAGAAAAAAAAACTTGGACAGCTGGTGACACAAGGTAGGGAAAGCACTAGTGAATTGGTGGGGGGGGGATAGGCATAGAAATGTTGAATAGTGCTTTAGGAAGCTGCGGTCATTTAGACCATTATTTTTTGCATCAAATAGAATTATCTTTCGTAGTTCAAAGTTTTCCTTTCCTGAGTAGTTTTAATGTTCCTTTAACCACTTCCCGCCCAGCCCATAGCAGATGACGGCCAGGCGGTGGTTCAGTTATCCTGAATGGGCGTCATATGATGTCCAGCAGGATAATATGCCGCTGCGCGCCGGCGGGGGAGCGCATTGCGGCGATCAGTGGAGCGGTGTGTCAGTCTGACACACTGCTCCACCGATCTTGGTAAAGAGCCTCCGGCGGAGGCTTTTTACTCTGTGATCAGCCGTGTCCAATCACGGCTGATCACGATGTCAATAGGAAGAGCCGTTGATCGGCATTTCCTCACTCGCGTCTGACAGACGAGAATAGAGGAGAGCCGATCGGCGGTATGTACCCCATGGCCATCCACATGTGCCCAATGTGCCCAGTCAGTGCCCAATCTGTGCCAATCAGTGCCCACAAATGGGCACTGATTGGCACCATTATATTGCAGTGATCCCCAGCAATGCCATCCTTAGGGGCATCAGTGCCACCAATCAGTGTCATCAGTGCCACCCATCAGTGTCCATCGGTGCCACCTGTCAGTGCCCATCCATGCCGATCAGTGCCCACCTATCAGTGCCCATCTGTGCCACCTATCAGTGCCACCCATAAGTACCCATCAGTGCCACCCATAAGTACCCATCAATGCCACCTACGAGTGCCCATCAGTGCCACCTATGAGTGCCCATCGGTGCCACCTATGAGTGCCCATCAGTGCTGCATACCAGTGCCACCTATCAGTGCCCATCAGTGCCGCCTATCAGTGCCCATCATCAGTGCCCATCAGTGCCACCTCATCAGTGCCACCTCATTGGTGCCACCTCATCGGTGCCCATCAGTGCCACCGTATCAGTGCCCGTCAGTGCAGCCATATCAGTGCCCGTCATTGAAGAAGAAAACGTACTTATTTACAAACATTTTTAACAGAAACAAAGAAAAACTTGTTTTTTTTCAAAATTTTCTGTCTTTTTTTATTTGTTGCGCAAAAAATAAAAACCGCAGAGGTGATCAAATACCACCAAAAGAAAGCTTTATTTGTGGGAACAAAATAATAAAAAAATTGTTAGGGTACAGTGTTGTATGACCGCGTAATTGTCATTCAAATTGCGACAGCGCTGAAAGCTGAAAATTGGCCTGGGCAGGAAGGTGTCTAAGTGCCTGGTATTGAAGTGACTAAGAATCAAAACATTCAGGTCTCGTTTTGAGAAATGATGTCCCACAGGTGTGCAGAAATCATCTTCTTTATGCTCTTTAATGATGGATCTGTGAAAAATTGTGCTTGTGATTTTTGTACATTTTTTGCATAAAAGCATCACAGACAGTACTTAAAGTGATACTAAAAGCCTTTTTTTTTTTTAATAACAAACATGTTATACTTACCTGCCCTGTGTAGTGGTTTTGCACAGAGCAGCCCAGATCCTCCTCTTTTTGGGTTCCTCATCTGCGCTCCAGACCCCTCCCTCCTGCCGATTGCCCCCACAGCAAGCAGCTTGCTATGGGGCACGCGAGCTGAGCCGTTGCTCTGTGTGTCCATTCAAACTCAGAGCTGTGGCTCGGCCCTGCCTCCTCATTGGCTCACTGACTTTGATTGACAGCAGCGGGAGCCAATGGCGCCAATCAGGAGGCTGGGGGGGGGGGGGCTGCTGAATACAGAGGGTTTTTTATCTTAATGCATAGAATGCATTAAGATAAAAAACCTTCGGTCATTAGAACCACTTTTTCCTTTGCAAGTGCACTAATACGGCTACAATCACCTCCAGCAAGTTGTAACAAAAGAAGGCAGATTTATCCATCTGCTGGCTTGAGCTGGGTACACACAGGCCGAATGTCGGGAGACATTTGCCGGTTCAAAAAAAAAAAAATGGCTGACGTTCAGTCCGTGTGTATGTTGGTCAGTCCGGCCATTTGCCCAGCTTCTGTTGGACGAGCATGCTGGATAACCAGCAGCCGGCTGACTCCCGATCAGTGCTCTCAGTCAATGGCAGAGAGCACTGATCGGAGTGTTCTGGTGGGGAGGCCGTCCCCCTGTCAGAACTCAATAGCTTAGTGGGGGAGATCGCTGTGCTTATTTTCGCTGGGTTGAACGGAGAAAAAACTATAGTGTGTACCAGGCTTAATTGACAATTTTTGGGAAATTTGAAGCAGTTAGGCATTTTGCCAAGGCACCCCTGAAGAACTCAGAAGGCATCCCAGGGTGCCATGGCCCCCTAGTTGAAAAAAGTTTTTTTGAAAGCACTTATTAAAATCTAAAATTATTATAGCTTATTTTTTCATACATATCCAACTGACAGATTTGAAATGCAGGAGATCCTCTTTCATCAAAAAGACTTTGAAAACTTTTATAAATAAAACTGTTCAAGCAAACTACTCACACAGAGCCTCTCAATTTCCATGGTAAACATGTTTGTTTTTCCACTAGTTTTATTCAGTTGTGTTGTTGCGATGAGACTTTTAGTGTCTTGCTGCGTGCAGACAGCCAGTGGTCTTGTACCTACATTTGCAGCGTCTGATCATGCAGTCAGAATCGCTTCAACTAATCACAGAGCTGCTGACTCATGGAAATGGTAAC
The DNA here is from genome assembly GCF_042186555.1 of Aquarana catesbeiana. Lineage (NCBI taxonomy): Eukaryota > Metazoa > Chordata > Amphibia > Anura > Ranidae > Aquarana > Aquarana catesbeiana. The sequence continues at coordinate 858,754,933 of NC_133324.1, forward strand.
AATACAAGAAAAGGAATAATAGGACGCAGCCTGCAACTTCTACTGTAAAAATCATCTTCTTCTCTTTCATTAAAACAAAATCTTCTTTCTGCCTGTTCCGGTTAAAAAGGAGATTTGGTACAGGGTGTTCAGGATCTATTTTGTGCTAGAGTGCTGATTGTCTTTGTACTTTGCCTTCCAGACCTCTCGCTGTTTCTCTCCATTCCCAAACATCTGCTATAAAAGAACCGATGTTACTGGAATGGAAATTATTGCATAGTAATTGTTTCTAGCACTAGATGTAAACAGCTGCTTTAACTCTGTGTATTTGTGTTGCTGTTGAGCAGCTCTCTGAAGCTCTGAATAGCTGATTTACACAGCCTGGCCTAGGGAAACTGGGAGCACGAGTGGATCAGTTGCCCAAAGCAACCTGTCTGGTTTATTCTTTTAAATGAAAAAAGGAGTATAATAGGCTGCTCAGGTGTAACTGCGCCACTTTTGCTTTCATTTTTCCTGCATCTGTCTTTAAAAATCAGGCCACTAGTGCTTATTTTTAAATCAGTCAATTATGTCTGAAACATTCATTAACATACAGAGCGACAAGAAGTTGTTGAAAAATGCCATTGTTTTTTAACTGGTGGCTGATACACTACAACAGTTTTACACTCCAAACTGTATGCCAGTATTTTAGTACTTATAGGGAATGCATAGTGTGTGTATGCATAAAGCCCAATGTATTCTTTATACCAATTATCCCTACATAGGAACACACAAGGCAGAAACAAAAGGCAGAGACTGGAGTCCATAGTCCATTTAGAACATGGGTGCCCAAATTGGTTGTAAACCCTTACAGACCACTTTTTGCTACAGGTAAGCCTATAATAAGGCTTACCTGTAGCTACCCAGGATATCTCCTAAACCTGAACGGTTTAGGAGAGATCCCCTGTATTTGCATGTGGCAAATTCATTGGCACATGCGCACTGAAGCAAACTGAAGCAATGGCACGTACGTGCCGTTTGCTTTAGTGAGTGTGCCGTTACCAGCGGCTCCCGTACCCATGCGCGGGAGTGACATCATCGCGGCTCCGACCAATCACAGCGCTGGAGCTGCGATACCTGGAAGTAACCCCCGGGAGTGATGTCGCTGGCCACTGCTGTGTATGGGCACCGCAGCGATGGCTTAGATCTCAGGTGACTATTATATAATGAGCTAGTATGCTATGCATACTAGCTCATTATGCTTTTGTCTTGCAGGTGTTAGTTTTTTGGGTTTTTTTTTTCAAAGTGGGTTTACAACCACTTTAACCTGTGGCCCTCCAGGTGTTGCAGACCTACAAGTCTCATGAGGGATTGCAAGCCATTGACATTTGCAAGCATGACTCCCAAAGGAAAAAGCATGATAGGGTCCTGGCTGCACTTTATCCCAGTATCACCATGGGATGGATGTATATCAGGAGCCAAGATTCCAGGATGGATTACCATACAACCAGGATGTTCAACAATGGGCAATTATCTTCAGAGGGTGTGTGTTTATCCCAGTATCAACATGGGATGGATGGATAGCAGAAGCCAAGGTTCCAGGATGGATTACCATACAACCAGGATGTTCAACAGTGGGCATTTATCTTAGGAGGGTGTGTGTTACTCGCCATCACAAATGAAAAAAGACGGTGACCATGTTGCCATGGCACACACTATGGTATACCACAGCAACATGGCCGCCGTCTTTTTTCATTTGTGATTTTGCGCAACGCATTTTTTCATTTAAAAGCATGATGGAACTTGTAGTTCTGCAATAGCTGGAGATCCATAGATTGAGCACTCATAATTTAAAAGTTCCTTTCAGCAAACTGAAGTGAATTAGATCCAAATTCTTTCTGTCATCCTAAACTATCCTTCTTAGTCCATAAGTTGCTACTAGTAGGAATGCTACCGAAAGCATGAACCTTATGGCAGTATATGACTAAGGCAAGCCATAGACAGAGAAAATTTCTTTCCTGCAACCACAGACAGTGTTGATGGGGGAATCCCTCACATTGAGCCACTGTATTCTCCTGGCGGGGGGCTTTTAGTGATAAACATATTTAAAATTTGGCAGGCCGGTGGTACCCAAGTTGATCGGTCGATCATCTTGGTACATTCATCCTGCACATACATGGTTTGGATCTCAGTCGGTCCTGCTGAACCGACCAAGATTCGAACTGTCTATGGCTTGCCTAAATCATTGACATCATTATTGCAGTACCAATGAAACCTGAAGATGTTTTGATTGTCTTCATGAACAATAAAACAGTGGAGCATTTGCTGATTTTCAGCCATTACAGCAACTGGTTCTTGCTTGAAATGGAGCAAAACTGCTATAAGTTAGGCCCAGTGAGAGGGAGGGCATGGGAACACCTTTACAGTATGTCCTAAAAGTGCAGCGCTAAATAAAATTACCATATGCAAAACCTTTGAAGTGAATAGAAAATCCAATCAACATATAATTCAATCCAAAAATGTTCTTATGCAAAAGTGCAAAATATAATATATTCATGAAGTTCAAAGTTCATAAATTGATCACTAAAGTGCTCCTGTTTGCTCATGTTTGGTGTTTTGCACATGGTAATTTTATTCAGCGCTCCACTTTTAGGACATACATATTTGATTAACCTGGTATTTAGGTTTTAGTGCACAGCTGCTGTATTTACTTTTGACAACACACTTTTCTATATAATACACCTTTATATGTGGCTTACAAGCATGGTACACATCAAAACACAGGAGGTACCAATGTTCCCCCCTTCCATAAGAGGTGGAACACGCTCTGCATGATCTCCCTCAATTATCTTCTGTATAAAGTCAACAAAAAAGTGTGGCCTCATCCAGGTTTTCTGTTTAAAGTGTCTCTCTGTCTCTGCATGCTGACTAGTAGTCTTTTTCTTGGAGTAAAAAATGGTAGAGATGCTACCCAATTGTTGGATTTTTCCCGGTAGAACTACTTACTTATAGTTTTCAGCAACTCCTTGTTTTCATTTGTGGTTGACAGCCTGTTGGGGTTGATTTACGAAAGATAAATAGAACTGTTCACTTTACAAGAGAAGTTGCACTTTGGAAGGGAAGTTTCCCCAGAGCTTAGTGAATGAGGTGAAGCTGTGCTAACTTTCATCATCCAATCATGTGTGAGCATGCTGTCTTTTTTTATTCTTCTTTTATGTAATTGGATATTCTTTGCAAAGTGAAATTTCACCACACTCCCTAAGCTCTGGGTTAACTTCCCTTGCAAAGTGAACAGCCTATTTGCTTTAAGTAAATCAACCCGATTGTCTTTCTTGGTTACATCAAACACTGCAGTGCCAAAGTTATCATACCAGAGATCAACAGGCCTTGTTATAACTTTGTGTGGTGGGTGGTTGCATACATTTCCTGCATAATCTTTCCTTCATACTGTACTGGTGCGGACACTGTTTCAAACAGGTAGTGTGTCCATTTACAAGGACATGTCTTAAAGGAGGCTGTTGTGCAAGACTTTCTCATTTAACTCAGGAGACATTGCTTATGATGACCCAACCTAGATTCAAACATTGGGCAAATGGCCTATCATATGGCCAATTAATCTGTTGGTGCATATTGTGGACCTTTAGAGTGTCTCTGCTATGTAGCAGGAGGATAATGCCATTTGTGTCAAAGGTTAGGTCACAATTGGCTATGATTATCAATTGAAAGTGGTGAGAGGCAGCTACAGGAGTAGGGATCTCCTCACTGTTGGTTGGAATCCGGTTGCACTTAATGAGAGTTAATTAATGGTATTTTCACACTGTCATGAGTTGGTGTTATAAGACAACTGGTCCCCCTGCATGAGACCTCCATAGTGCCAACACAGGTGAACATTGGTCACCCAGTGACAAAGTTCCCCCTTACACTGGCAGTCTGTGGAGACATACCTCTTTACATTGCTACCGGCTCTGCTGATCAACCTACCCAAGGACTCTTGCATGGTATTTTTTTTCTGTAGTGTAGGTAAATTTAGGCAGGCCTGGCTGGCAGCCAGGCCTGTTTGTTTTGATTTGTGTGGGCTGGGAGTGGCTCAGAGTTAGCAGCTGGTGACTCACAGGCAGTGTCACTGAGACCTCCCTCTAGAGGATTCTAGAAGGAGAGCAGGAGAGGTGAGGTGGAGCTGCCTGGGGTGTTCTAGGGAGATTTGACCAATCCCCAATTTGGATTGGCAGGGGTCAGCCCAGCTGGGGAGGAGTTGTTGGGTGGAAGAACTGGAGATGGAGTACTAGGCTGTCGGGGCCTTTAAGGGAGCTTCCCTGTCTGGGGGGGGTGACAATGGGCCTGGACTGGGGTGCAGGGTGGAGCCTTCAGGAAAGTGTGAAGGTTCTGGACAGGAGGCACAGGAGGAGCAAGAGAGGACAGCAGGAGCTAGTACTACAAGGCAAGTCAGGAGGGAACCAACGGTTGCAGCCAGTAGGGCTGGTGAGTGACCAGTGCAGTCAGGAGGACTAGGGAGGCACGCCCGAGAGGACTGGGTGCATGCAGTCAGAGATGGGTGCAGAGCCAATAGTGGGGACTGCAATGTCATGGGTTGTGGAGTCGGGCAGCTGCAGCCAGGGGGGCTGGCAGGGCCTCAAGAGGGCAGACTGGGAGCAGTAGTCCACCAGTAGGACAGCTAGCACTAAAGACTTTTCATTTCTTGCTACACCATAGGGGGCGCGGTCCCTGTCTGCCAAAGGCAGTTGCTAAGGCCTGGCTGAGCCAGTGTCAGGCCTAAACATGTGATAGCTGCTCCTGGGAGATAAAGAGTTGTGCAGGAGGAAGGATGAGGAATAGTCTTCAAGCAAGGAAATTGCTGGAGGAGACTGGAGTAGTAACTTGTACAGAGAAGTGTCTGCCAATTAATTGATATACAATCCGCCAATTGATTGATATACAATCCGCCAATTGACTGATGTACAATACACCGGGCATCCCATAATTCCCTTACCCCATCCAAGTTAAATTCCCTAATAAAATAACAAAAACAAGCAAATGGACTGTTCATTGTCTAAAAAGTGACTGGGAAGTAAATGCTGGGCTGGGCAGAGTGACATGTGGGCCACATCACTTAGCAGCCCCTACGGGGGTACCGCTACACACCCATTATTGAAAAAAACTAAAACCAATTATATGTAGGAGAGATTTATTTATACCGGGCCACTAATTTCACCCTAACAATGAGACCTAAATAATGACCAAAATTGTTATTAACCATAAGAACAGTATTAGGTGAAAGGTCCGAGCCTTCTAAATATAAAATTATATTGTCAATGTACAATCCTACTTTTTCAACACGTACTGGTCTCCCTGTTGCTATGACAGTATAGAAAAGTTGGGTTGTTAGCTTTTTTTTACCAAAGGCATCTAAAGTCTTATTTAAGTCATGGATCATGGATTGTCAGCTTCCATTTCTGTTACCAATATTAGCATAGTCCAGTCAACCCTTGAACTAGTACCATTATCAAATGAGGTTAAAAATGTAATTTTGTGCCCATCACTACCACTTCTTTCTGTTTGAAAGAGGGTTACTAACATGCTGCTCTTGGATTGTTGGAGGACCTCCAAGAAATTAGTTTTACACAACAATGTAACAAAACAACGGACAATTTAAAGCCCCCTTAGCTTAAAATGGCCATATATTTAATCAGTAGTGTGATGTAAAAGTCATAGTTCAGCCACTTGGGGATGTGGCTGAACTATGTGGCATCAAAAAGGGGTTGTAGTTGAGGTTATGACCAAACTTATTTGGGTTTCTGTATCTTATGCTGTGCTGCCGGCAGTTATACATTATAGCCAAGGGAGAAAAGGTGCAGACTTCAACAAGACTTCAGGAGTTATTTACAAAAGGCAAATCCACTTTGCACTACAAGTGCACTTTAAGTGCACTTGGAAGTGCAGTCGCTGTAAATCCGAGAGGGACAAGGAAAATAAAAAACAGTATTTTAGCTTGCACATGAGCTTCCCCTCATTTCAGATCTACCCCTCAGATTTACAGCGACTTTACTTGCAGTGCACTTCTAGTGCAAAATGGATTTACCTTTCATAAATAACCCCCATTGCTCTACATAGAGGCCACCAAATAACAGATTACATGCAGCCTGTATATTCTGCCTTTCTTTCCAGAGTGCCTCAATCTAATGCAGTTGGAAGGAAAATGTATTTGACTTTTTCTGTTAGGACTCCTAAGCACTACATACTTGCTTCTGGTGTTTTATTGAGTTCAATTCAGATAAATAGCAAGTTAAAACTGCGTTCAACTTGACCTATTTTAATTTCCATAATATATTCCTATCCAGTCAATTCATATTTTATTCTAGCTAATATACTATAACTGATGCATTTTAAACACATACAATTTAATTTTCCCTTGTACTGGCCTGGTAGGACAAGGCAAACTATATCCACTTTTTTCTTCCTTTAATATTAAACATTGATTTTTTTTTTTTTTTTTACAGTACAAAGAAATCTCATTGTTATATGTACCTTACCTTTCTCAGACCTGGCAGTGTAATAGAGTTTCAAAATTGCAATCAGTGAAATAATGGTTGTATCATTAGTAATCAGCTAGGGGCCAAAGGGCGGGCAGGCAGAAGACTTTTCATTTAGACTAATCTCTTTTTGTACCCTTTGACATGCTTGTTATGTTTTGGGAAAGGCTGAGAATAGACTGCTTTCAAACAACCCTTTCACTTCCTCAATGGTCAATTTTTATTTTTTATTTTTTTGAACTTACGCCAGATCCATCTCTCCTCCTCAATCAATATAGATGGATATGCACTTGGGTAAAATGCATAAGCCCAAGAGACAGGGGGATTTACTGAAACTCAAATGAATGTTACATCATTATAAACAATCTCCCTCACTCCAGCTTCTGGATTTCCTGCTGTAAAAGTCCTATTCACATTGATTGTCTGGCCATTCAGACAGCGCCAGAACTAAAAATGGTTATGAGTGAATTTTAAAAAGGGCAATTCCATCTGTCACGACCAGTCTTCATTAAATATAGGAGTTAAGGGATGAAGAAAAACATTGCAGACTGTTTTTTTCTTCTTTTTTTAACAGTTCTACAGTTTTTTCCAATCTGAACAAATTGTGCTTTTTAGTTAAACAATATAGGAAAAGCAGCACACATTGGGGATGATTTACTAAAACTGGAGAGTGCAAAATCTGATACAGCTCTGCATGGAAACCAATCAGCTTCCATTTTTTTTGGCAAAGCTTAATCGAACAAGCTGAAGATAAAAGCTGATTGGCTACCATGCAGAGCTGCACCAGATTTTGCACTCTCCAGTTTTAGTAAATCAACCCCATAGTGTTTGAAGTAAACAGGCAGCTACATGCAACAAGTAAAGTATTAGATAAACAGAAGTGTTCACTTTGCCCATTCAGGGTGATAGTCACATATAAGGGTTGATTTACTGAAACCGGAGAGTGCAAAATCCGGAGCAGCTCTGCAGCCAATCAGCTTCCAGATCTTTTTGTCAACGTTTAAAGCTGAATTACACCCAAGAATGGAACTTCCGCTTTTCGGAACCCCCCCCCCCGGTGTCACATTTGGCACCTTTCAATGGGGAGGGGAGAGCAGATGCATGTATAATCCAGGTATTTGCTCCCACTTCTGGGCATAGATATCCGTGGGCACCCGCGGATATCTACGCCATATCCGATGCCTCCTCCATCTCCCTCGCTGTCTTCTTAGAGACACACAGTTCCCAGAAGACAGCAGGGACCTGTAGGATCGCACAGCACTACTCGCACATGCGCAGTAGGGAACCAGGCTGTGAAGCCGCAAGGCTTCATTTTCTGATTCCCTTACCGAACACGGTGACGCCTCTACCCGAGAGCCGTGGGACAGATCGGCTTCAGGTGCCAACATTGTGGGTGCCCTGGACAGGTAAGTGTCCATGTTTTAAAAGTCAGCAGCTGCAATATTTGTAGCTGCTGAGCAACTTCTCCCAACCATCCAAGAACAGCTTGGTGACGAACAATGCCTTTTCCAGTATGATGGAGCACCTTGCCATAAGGCAAAAGTGATAACTAAGTGGCTTGGGGAACAAACATCGAAATTTTTGGTCCATGGCTAGGAGACTCCCCAGACCTTAATCACATTAAGAACTTGTGGTCAATCCTCAAGAGGCGGGTGAACAAAAAAAACCCTCAAATTCTGATAAACTCCAAGCATTGATTATGCTAGAATGGGCTGCCATCAGTCAGGATGTGGCCCAGAAGTTCACTGACAGCATGCCAGGGCGAATTGTAGAGGTCTTGAAAAAGAAGGGTCAACACTGCAAATATTGACTCTTTGCATAAACTTAATGTAATTGTCAATAAAAGCCTTTGACACTTATGAAATGCTTGTAATTATACTTTAGTATACCATAGTAACATCTGACAAAAAGGGCTGAAACACTGAAGCATTAGACTTTGTGAAAATTAATATTTGTATAATTCTCAAAACTTTTGGCCACGGCTGTACATAGTTAAAGGTGGTAAAGGTAAAGGAAATTGAAAAAGAAAATTATGTAATGTATGGCCAACCTTAGCCTTTACAACCACTTTGACTTCTTACCTGTTCTAAATTGATGCAGGTTGATTTACAAGAGTTTTAGACCTCAAAAAAATCATTCCAAATATTTAAATTGACAACAAACTGATGCAGTTTATCTTGTATTTAACTCTCCCCCCAAAAGGAATTAGAAAATAACATTCAGTGAAAACGAATTTATAAATGTAACTGGGATGCCCTTCTACTCTCATGATAAAAATATACATATATATGACATACAAATAATTTATATCCTAACTGGAGATGTCCTTTAAGTCCCAGTGCACTTTTAGCATACCAGTAAATGAATTCAGATGAGGCTTAATGTAATGTAACATGTATAATATTACATTACACCACTTTCCTTACACCATGCATGCTCGTGATTTGATGTGTTAATCCCTGTTGTGTATTTGACATTTTACAGCAGCTGGTGAGTTCTGTAACTTTTTGTTCTGTTTTGGTGCAGTGCATTCTGGGTATTGTTACATTTATTGATACAAGCGTTTGCTGCAAGATTTGCAAAAATAAAGTTGAACACCAGGCTAATAAAAAAAATCACTAATTATTGCAGTCTTTTATTCATTATAATTTATAGGAAAAACTTGTATTTAGTTTTGGATAAAGCAGGCAAGGATTATAACCCATCTCATTTATTTTATATCTCCACTGAGTAGATTTACCCTCTTTATTAAGCTGTACCGGTATTGCAATAAAGGTCCAGGAACTAGCTGTTTTATCTGGTAGGGGTGCCTGGATCACAAGACTTGGTGAAAGTAATTAAAATCCTTTGGCAGGTATAACAGTTCATATACTGTGTATTTTGTGAAGACAGTTATTATAACAGTAAGATTGTCAACAGAGATATTCCTCTCATTTTGGGAAGATTTCAACTTCAGTGTTTTGTTTAGCATGGGACTATGGCATTATGTCTGTGAAGCTACACAAATATGGAGGTAATTAGTGTAACCCTGTGCCTCTGCCATAGTCCTACGTCCATCTTTAATTAGCCATATGGTGCCTACATATTACTGCCTAGATAGATGATCATGTTAATGTTGAACTTGACTCTCCCAATCAACATTGATTATTTTCAATCCTCATGCTGCTAGCATTAGTAAATAGATAGGAAAGTATATCACATTTACTTGTTTTAAACTTTTTAATTTTTTTTTTTACATTTTTTCAGTTATTTCCTGATTTCTTTCCTAGGCAAATGATATCATACATCCCAGGAGTCTTCAGGAGAGGAGGAGGGGTTTTCTCAGCAAAGCACACTTTTCTGTGTACATGCTTGAGCTAAGGGCAGGTGGATTCCAGAAAGTAAATGCTACAGCCGCCCCCCTAATCCATGCGCCTGGCCCGTAATCTACAGGCAGGGCACTGGACACATGAATTTAATAGGGATTTTTTTTTTAAGCACATGATTAGAGCCTGAGCCTCTATTGGCCTCAAAAAAGGGTGGGCTCGGGGTGCAGAGCATTGCACCCTGAGCCCACCCACTTGTGTGACAATAGAGAATTAATATTTGCTATTGGCTTCCTGATTCTCCTCCCTGCCAATCAGGAAGTAGCTCCTGAGACCTGATTGGCCAGGGAGTCTTAAGACTCCCAATAGTGTTTCGGGATAGACTGGCCAATTGTGTCTCAGGACACACTTCCTGCTCAGCCCGCAAGAGAACGGAGAGGAGAATGGCCTAGATCTTCATTCCCTCTGCCTCCTATGTTAAGGTTAGTCTCCGCTGCCACCTTCTTGTTCGTCTAATGCCTGGGGGGTCATTGGTGTGCTTGCAGCGATCGCCACTTTCCTGTCCACTGTTCGTCTCCCACAGGGGAGAGGGAGGGTTGCTTGCGGCGAACACCACCTTCCCGTCTGTCTGGGGGATGGCGTTAGTTTGCTGCCCCCTGGAAAATTTAGCATCAGCTACCACTGTCATAATGTGGTTGCAGAGTAGTCACTATGTTAAGAAGCTTATCTTCAAGGTAGGATGTGCTCAGAAAAACATATGTAATAGAACTGCTTCATTTTATACAAATTATTGTGCTGAGGTTTGCATGTGTCTTTTAATAAACTGTCGCTTGTGACACAATAATTATAGCATATTTTTTGGGTCCAAAGACTGTAACATATGTTAGCATGTACACAGTGGGTAGACTCATGTCTTTAGCCCCTCCCACTATTAGTGAAATTTTAGTCCACCCAAGATTTTACATGATTCATGCAACATGCTATTTAATTCTTTTTGCGTGCCCAAGGTGAAGCTGTCCCCAAGAAAGAAAAAAAATGAAGGACCTGCCACCACAGTATGCTGCTGCCCCTTCATTGTCCAGTCACCAGACTGGCTTAACTGTACTGAATGTCAGAGACCTGGCTACCTTGTTTGGCAGGGATTCCCAGAGTACAAAACTGGCTGAACAGTATTACAAATCTAAAAACCCAGTATTTAAACTGTGTATATTCCAATTTGTCTCTTACCGGTATCATGTTCTGCCCTTAAAGTGTTACTAAACCCACAACAGTAAAATCAGTCTGTATATGCAGCATAGCATGCTTGTTATACTTACTGTGGAACTTAAGGGGGTAATCCTCTGCATTTTGTAAAAAGGCTGTCTTATTCTGTATGCGCAGATCCTCCCCCTCCTGTACTGTCTATCTGGGGAAGGCCAGCTAACACAGACAGGGTAGTCGACCTGCACATGCTCAGTTATGTCTTTTATGCTGGAGAGAACATTTACTTGTTCTCAGAGCTAGCCAGGTCACATGATATTGACATCACCAATGTGGGCATGTATACAGGCTGTAGTGTAAATCTCCTCCTACCTGAACTCTCAGCACTGGAGAAACTGTGCAGTTTACCATGTAACCGTGGCATACAGATCATCCAAAAAGGTATATAGTGGCAGTAGTTTAATGTAAAAAGAAGAAGGGGGGGGGAACTATTTTCATATTACTGGGTTTAGTAACACTTTAATTATAGTTTTTTTTTTTTTTTTACAAATCTCTAGTTTAATTATTTCTCTAGTTATTAGTATAGAGCTCAGAAGTTTCTGACAACCACATGAACTATTTTTCTGTTGTGTTTTTTAGAGTGGACTCGTCTCATTTACTCCAGAGTGCTATGAGTCAACTGCAGCAATGAAGAGACAGGTAATCACTCTATTTCTATATTTGTTGGTGTGATTCATTCTTTAGCAAGTGTCAGGCACTGCGCACTCCCAGCCTCGGCACCTCTCTGCAGCCTCTTGTTCTTGCATGAGCCCCTGAGGCAGTTAAAGGTTATCGAAAGCGGATTATTTTAGAACAGTGCCGATGCACATTAACGCCATGGAGATTTGTGGGAATTGTATAAATGCTTTTGTGCGAAAATCAATCAAGTAAAAATATACTTCTAAAGGTTTATACATAAACGGCAATTCAAAAGCAACATTAAAAATGTCTATTTTGTAGTATGCGCTTGTGTAAAGGAAATATTGACTGAATACTAAAGTGGCTGAATTGTAAAAGAGGGTATTGCTATGTCTTTATGCTTTATGCATACTGTGGGAGGCCAGCTTCATCTATATTGAAGATTAATGTGTTACAAATGTTGTATTGTAAGCAAAGTTGAATTGTTCCAATGTTAAAGTAGAGCTATGGGCAAAATAAAAAAATGACATATACAATGCAATCTGTCAATAACATTAATCCTAGGATCACACTAGAATGCAGTGTGGGAAACCTGCGATCCATGGGCATTTCCCGCACAGCATACGAAACGCACTACAGTTGCGATCTGTAGCAGATGTCAGTGTTAACAACAACACCTCAAATGCAGGTAGTAAACGCAGTGCATTTGCCCTGCCCCAGATTGCATGGCTCAAAAGTACCATGCGATCTGGTTCCAAAAGTAATGCATTCAAATGAGCTCAAATCTCAACCCACTGAATCGCATTCCTGTGCAATTCATAGTGTGAACTGGGGCTTACACAGAATTTTTTGAGGTTTTGGAGTTACTGCTGTAATATACTTAAATTAACTGTTGATCTGTCGATTTTCCACTTCCTGTAATAGCGTGCCTTTTTAAAAGCATCGACAGGAATTCCTTTATCCCTGTAGACAGTTTTCACCATCGTTTGTGCTTGATGTCAGTCCTGCGTAGTCAGCTTTTGCAAATTAAACCGAAAAGTTCCAAAAGAAGAAGACTTTATACCTCAGACGGGACTGTTAAGGTAGAGGTTTATTGACAAAGGTTATGATGTAGAAATGTTGGATGTTACCAAGTTAACAGCAGAGTTGCCTTTTGGAGGAGAGGGCAAGGTCGAGTGGCCAAGGTTCTAACAAATTTACATGATCACTGGATTTGTCTTTCTACACCCAACATTATGCCATTAAAAATATTTTTAAGAGGCACTGGCATATATTATGGTGTCAAGGGGTTTCGATTCGGAATTACCTGAAACACACAAGTTGTATTGCCATTATTCTTTCTATTTATGTATAATCATGCCACTGTATTTAATTAAATACAAAACATCATCTAAGTATGTTATTTATTAGTTGCTATACAGTAGTCACATGACATTTCCCAGGTGTTTCCTGTTTCTAGTACTCTGCCAATGTATGAATCTATGTCTGCACAGCGGTAATTGGTGCTGTGCCAGTCACATGACATAAAAAAGGCTTTTAGAATAAAGAATTCAAACAAATAATTTATAGCAACAACGTGTTTAAAAGCTTCATACAGATCTATATTTCAAAGGAAATGTTTACTGTTTTTTGCAATAACACATAGTTAAAATATAATTGATGTACAGTCAGGTCCATAAATATTGGGACATCAACACAATTCTAATGTTTTTGGCTCTATACACCACCACAATGGATTTGAAATGAAACAAACAAGATGTGCTTTAACTGCAGACTTTCAGCTTTAATTTGAGGGTATTTACATCCAAATCAGGTGAACGGTGTAGGAAGGGACCAAAAGTAATGGGACAGATTAACAATCATCCATCAAACTTTCACTTTTTAATACTTGGTTGCAAATCCTTTGCAGTCAATTACAGCCTGAAATCTGGAATGCATAGACATCACCAGACGCTGGGTTTCATCCCTGGTGATGCTCTGCCAGGCCTCTACTGCAACTGTCTTCAGTTCCTGCTTGTTCTTGGGGCATTTTCCCTTCAGTTTTGTCTTCAGCAAGTGAAATGCATGCTCAAATCGGATTCAGGTCAGGTGATTGACTTGGCCATTGCATAACATTCCACTTCTTTCCCTTAAAAAACTCTTTGGTTGTTTTCGCAGTATGCCTCGGGTCATTGTCTATCTGCATCTTGTGGTGAACCCTCTGTATTCACTCTGGTGAAGTCTTCTCTTGATTGTTGACTTTGACACACAAACACCTACCTCCTGGAGAGTGTTCTTGATCTGGCCAACTGTTGTGAAGGGTGTTTTCTTCACCAGGGAAAGAATTCTTTGGTCAATCACCTCAGTTGTTTTCCGTGGTCTTCCGGGTCTTTTGGTGTTGCTGAGCTCACCGGTGCTTTCTTTCTTTTTAAGGTTGTTCCAAACAGTTGATTTGGCCACACCTAATGTTTTTGCTATATCTCTGATGGGTTTGTTTTGTTTTTTTCAGCCTAATGATGGCTTGCTTCACTGATAGTGACAGCTCTTTGGATCTCATATTAAGAGTTGACAGCAACAGATTCCTAATGCAAATAGCACACTTGAAGTGAACTCTTGACCTTTTATCTGCTCCTTGTAAATGGGATAATGAGGGAATAACACACACCTGGCCATGGAACAGCTGAGCAGCCAATTGTCCCATTACTTTTAGTCCCTTAAAAAGTAGGAGGCACATATACAAACTGTTGTAATTCCTACACCGTTCACCTGATTTGGATGTAAATAACCTCAAATTAAAGCTGAAAGTCTGCAGTTAAAGCACATCTTGTTCGTTTCATTTCAAATCCATTGTGGTGGTGTATAGAGCCAAAAAGATTAGAATTGTGTTGATGTCCCAATATTTATGGACCTGACTGTAGGTAACAGGACTAGTCTCTTATTTAGCAAATAAAAATAAGATATTTTAATATCAACATGCAAGATTTTTGGTGTTGGGGAAAAAGGTTTGTTTTAAAAGGACATGACATTTCCTGAAACATGCAAATGAGCCTCTATTTATGTCTCCTGACAAAACAACCAGAAAAAAAAGCGAAAACAAATGAGCGAAGAAAAAAAGTCAGAGTGAAAAAAAAAACAAAGTAGGTTTAGTGGTTTTATTATGTTATCAGCATTAAGAGAATTTGAATCTAGTTTTATGGCCCTGTGAATTGCTATGTATAAAAAGGAGGTTTGCGGAAAGCAGCACACAGCTGTTACTGCGTGCTCGTGGAGTGCTCTGCCTTTATTATGAATTGAGCTAATCAGTGGCATAAACATGAATTGGCTTCTGTTGTCAGAATGATTTTAGTGTAGAAACAGATTATAATACATGACTCAATGCAAAAATGCAGAAAGCAAATGTGGGAGGATAAAGATTAGACTTCAGAAACTTGAACTTTTTTTTCTTTCTTTTCAAGAAACGTCATTTATTTCTTGATATTTTTATAAGTAGCCCTGGAAATGTGAACCTAGTAGGGGCCATATTAAAAGTCCATTGCCTTGTAGGTGTTGAGAGTTTCTGTGATCTTTATTATACTATATAACTGGCTATAGCATGGGTTACGTGTTGCCTGGTTACTATCTACATTGTAGAAGTGCGAACATTCCTAATGCTGACCATATACAGTACAAATTTATTTCCTGTAACCAACCACATTTTGCAGGAAAGAAATTTTCCAGCAATTGTCTTCTCCCGGTGGTGGGGAGGGGCATGTGGGAGAAGCCGTTCCTCCCGGGAGAAGACAGTGATTATCACTATAGAAGCTGCTAGTGATAATCGCAAGAGAATCCAGCATGCTGGTTGTACCCAAGTTGGTCGATCGATAAACTTGGTAAATTCAGCTGCCCATTACGCGTTGAATCGGGTCAACAGGAACCGACCGAGATTCGAACCGTGTATGGCCGGCTTAAAGCGTTTGTTAACCTAAAAAAAAAAATATGGATCCTATCCCTTTAAAGCATGTTATACAGCACAGTGCTTGTGCTGTGTAATTTGGCCCCCTGTATCACCTGAAATACCTGGCTGATCCTGCCAGTTTCTACCCTCCCCTCTGTAAACTAACCATGGTTTATCATGGCTGCTGAGCCCTGACACCATGGTCAGTTTACGTGCCTCCTCTCCTCCTCATCTGCAGCTCTCCTGTCTCTTCTCTGTCCTCTCTCCCCCTTCCCTGCCTGTTAGCTAGTGACAGTGCCCACCCCCTCCCCTCCCCTCCTACTGCTGGAATAACATATACATGTTTATACTATCAGCGCTGTCTCTTAATGCAGTGCCCCTGTGTGTGTGTGTGTGTGATTTATTAAAAAAAAAGAAGATACATCATTTCTGAGCACCGATCAACAACCATGCCACCGACTGTCTCTCTCCTCCTCCCCTCCAGGCTGATCTCAGCTCCGCCGGCTGCAGCTGTCAGATGGGGAGAGGAGAGAGCCGGCCGGTCATGTGATCGCCAACCAGCCAACTCAGAAATGAGGTCTAATCTGCTTTTTTCTTTTTAAATCATGCACACAAGGGGCACACTGCATTAAGAGACAGCGCTGATAGTATAAATATGTATATGTGGCCTAACAACCACTCCTACTCCAGCTAAAACCTTTTATTTCATTGTAAATAGAAGAGTTAGAACCTCTGTCAAGTTTTCTATTGTCATCTTGTATTTATTAGGGCTTGTTCACACCAACAGCTGCGTTATATTGAGGCTACTGGTGTGTGCTGTGAGGGCCGGTTCACCGGGCACTTGCGCAAATTAAAAAAATTCCCATGCGGCACATTTTTTGACAGCCCACTCATTTTAATGGGCTGTCAAATGTGCAGGAACGCGCAAAAAGAATGCCAGGCGCAGATTTTAAAAACGTCCTGCTCCAATCCACATTGTACTGCGGTACCATTGGGGTGGGTGCAAGGTGCTCATAATTCTTAGATGCATGCACCAAAGGTAGCTCATTCCCACCTGATGCAGGAAATGCACATTTTCTGCACCACAATTGGTGTGAACGGGCCCTAAAAGGAGCGGTTCAGCTACATCATAAATGACGAATTGTACTGTTTACTTTTTTTTTAACTTTATTAAAATGTCACAAAGTCACATTTCATTTGTCCTTAAAGATGGCAATGGGTTAGGATGTGGTGAACTGTGCTACAATATGCTATGATGAAAAAGGTAGTGCTTTCCCTACTCTTCTTCAGTGCACATCGCTATAGCACTGTGGTGTGAACGGAACTCATAGTACTCAATTCAGATTGCCTTGTCTATGCTATGGGACTGCGCTGAGCAAAGCTGACCGCTCAACCCAATGAATAAATCATCAGTTTTTTTTCCCATTGATCACTTCTGATAGGAATAATCGATCTATAGTTAAAGCCCACTCAGTAAATGTGCCACGCACTAGGAAGAGGATTTCTATGGATAGTTACGTTACAATCATAACATATAATCATAAGGTATTGATTGTATCTTTGTTTCCACCATGTCATATCATAATCAAATCAATCAAAATACAATCGTATTTCTAAACAAAGTATTTCAGTGCTGCTAAATGATTGACACAAAATGATTGATAATATTCCACCTTGGCAATCGATTAAGCTTGATCAAATCCAATCAAAATTAAGTCTTATGCCCCGTACACATGGTCGGATTTTCCGACGGAAAATATGTGATAGGACCCTGTTGTCAGAAATTCCGACCGTGTGTAGGCTCCATCACACATTTTCCATCGGATTTTCCGACACACAAAGTTTGAGAGCTTGCTATAAAATTTTCCGACAACAAAATCCGTCGTCGGAATTTCCGATCGCGTGTACACAAATCCGACGCACAAAGTGCCACGCATGCTCAGAATAAATAAAGAGATGAAAGCTATTAACTACTGCCCTGTTTATAGTCCCGACGTACGTGTTTTACGTCACCGCGTTGAGAATGATCGGATTTTCTGACTACTTTGTGTGACCGTATGTATGCAAGACAAGTTTGAGCCAGCATCCGTCGGAAAAAATCCTAGGATTTTGTTGTCGGAATGTCCGATCAATGTCCGACTGTGTGTACGGGGCATTAATGAACTGGAAGGGCAGTTTAAACGAATTGCTTCTTTGTGGATTCATTTGTTTTAGTCGAATCACGCATCAATTGGAAAAAAACTGAAGTGTGTGTGTCCACCTCCTGTCAGAGCAGCAGGTGAGGGTAATTTTATAAAATGAAAGCATGAATGAAAACACATTTTCAGTAGGATGAAGAAGGCATAGTTGCCAACATTGCAAAAAAATGTTTAGGGACACTTTTTTGTCTGTAGGCGAGGTCTTGCTATAATTAGGGAGCGGTGCAAGCGTTTGAAGGCGGGACGCAGGGAGGAAAGAAAAATGCAGCTAAAAGCGGACGTGGTTTAAATGAAAATTGGGCGTGGCTCGAAGGGGGTGTGGTTAGAGTCTGAGATGAATGAGGGATGGAGGGAGAAAGTAAGGGAGAGAGAAAGAAAGAATGAAAGAAAGAAAAAAGAAAGAAAGAAATAGGGAGGGAAGGAGAGAGAAAGAAGGAAAGAAAGAGGGATGGAGGGACAGCCCAGATCCTACACCACAATAGCAATATGTGTATTCCAGAAAGTTTAACAATCAGCAGATAAAGATACTCCAAACATCTAGTGTTAGTGCTTCAGTGTTGTGTTGTCAGGATGATTAAAGCGCATTATTTCTATTATTACATTGTAATATAAAATGAAACAGTTCAACTCCCCATAATGCAGAATCAGTGGGAGCCCTGAGCATGTCATTTACCACCTCACCTGCCACCAGATGCCATCAGGTGTCCCCAGCAGAGTCCCTCCTTACATCAGACATTTCCGGCAGAGTCCCTCCTTACATCAGGCATCCCCAGCGGAGTCCCTCCTTACATCAGGCATCCCCAGCGGAGTCCCTCCTTACATCAGGTGTCCCTAGCAGAGTCCCTCCTTACATCAGGCATCCCCAGCGAAGTCCCTCCTTACATCAGGCATCCCCAGCAGAGTCCCTCCTTACATCAGATATCCCCAGCTGAGTCCCTCCTTACATCAGGTGTCTCCAGCGGAGTCCCTCCTTACATCAGGCATCCCCAGCAGTGTCCCTCCTTACATCTGGTGTCCCCAGTGGAGTGCCTCCTTACATCAGGTGTCAGTGTCCCCAGTGGAGTGCCTTCTTACATCAGGTGTCTTCAGTGGAGTGCCTACTTACATCAGGTGTTGGTGTTCCCAGTGGAGTGACTCCTTACATCAGGTGTCTTTAGTGGAGTGCCTCCTTACATCAGGTGTTGGTGTCCCCAGTGGAGTGCCTCCTTACATCAGGTGTCTTTAGTGGAGTGCCTCCTTACATCAGGTGTTCCCAGTGCAGTAGAGTCCCTTGGCTTTGCCTCTCACAGACCAGCAGCAGGCCACGAGGCGGAGGGTTGGCGGCAACTCCATGTGTCTTTGCAAGTGGGTCTTGTTTTCCTGTTTTCAGTGAAGAGGAGAGGTGCTTCTGATCCGTGCAGCTAACCGGCTTCAGTGAGAATTGTCTACTTGTACACTGAAGAGAGAAGCCGATTGGCTGCACGGAGGTAGGCCCCTCCCATCTTAACTGAACACACGGGAAAAGAACCTGCTAGCCGGAAAAAGATCTTGCGATGGCGGCGGCTATATTTTTGGAGCCAGAAGCTGCGGTGCCAAAAACATTCCCGATTTCCCGGAACAAAAGCAAAATCCCAGGATTTTAATCAGCATGGCCTCATATCAGGATCCAAAAATTGGAATTATCCCAGGAAAATCGGGACTGTTGGCAAGTATGGGAAGGGTTAGCACTTGTAATATTCTTTTTATTGCTGTCTATGTTCGCCTCTTCCAGTGACATTCCAGTGACATCCATTCCCCCTTTTCCTTCTATCGGCATCACAGAGACAGGAAGTAAGATACATTCTCCCCAATAGGGTCACAGACAGAATTAGACACCTGTCAGAAATGTTAACTCTTGACCAATTTATTTAAAATAAAAAATATGGTCAGGAGACTTTAAGGCACAGATACTCATAAAATGGCCACCAGATTCCACAATTTTAGATACACCTCCTGCATTGACCACTACTTTTAAATACAGCAACCCCTGCACTCTGCACCTTTGTATCTCCCCTACTCCAACACTCTGCACCCCCTGCATCCCCACTACCCCACATTCTGTACCCCCCTGCATCCCTCATTATGTCTTATTCTGCCCCTACACCTCACTCTGCTCCACCTGCATTCCAAACTATCAGCATTCTGTACCACCTGCTTTCCCCACTACTCTCTGTGTACCCTCATTACACCTCACTCTGCACCACTTGCATCCCCCACTACTTTGTATGTACCTTCATTACACCTCACTCTGTACCTCCCCCCCCCACTACCCAGCACTCTGCCCCCCCACTATCCCACATTCTGTACTCCCTGCATACCTCATTACACCTCATTCTGCACCCCATTACACCTCACTCTGCACCAAACCACCTGCATCACCAACTGCCAGCACTCTGTACCACCTGCACCCCCCACTACTCTTTTTGTACCCTCATTACACCTCTCTGAACCACCACTCTGAACCCCCACCCACTACCCTGCTCTCTGTACCCTCTGCACCTACCCTCTGTATACCCTGCATTACTGTGTAATTTTTCTACATACATACCCTGCTACCAGTGTACTAAAAATGACAGCAGGTTTTAGAGTCCTGTGGCTGTTTTGTGAGCCTGCATTCCATTCGGGTGCAGTAAATGCAGTTGTCTCAATGGTATCTTCAAAATGCAGAGGGAGAAGTCCTGGTCTGCACTCTATACATAGAAAAACACTAAGAATACCCTAATCCTTTCAGGGGCGGATCCAGGGGGGGGCAACAGGGCAATTGCCCCCTCCGAGATTGTGGGTGAGTGGGTGGGCAGGGCAGGCATCGCTGTGGGTGAGAGTCGAGAGCCGGCGGGCGGCTCCACAGCTGAGAGCACGGGCGGCTCCGTTGGTGAACAGCTGTGTGCGGCTCAGTAACAGTTTGTGAGCGGCTGCTGGCCAATCAGGGAGCCGGCGGGAGGGGGAGCAGAGAGATAACATCATCTCTCACCGCCCAGCGCCGCCCTGCATCCCTGCAGTTCCGCCCTCACTGTAGAATGTACAGGGAGCCGCGGCAGCAGAGAGATTACATCATCTCTCTGCTGCCCCTGGGGCAGGATGCAGCGCTGACACATCCACTCAGGATGAGCCCTGTGTTCGCTCTGCTCCCATCGCTCTCCCAGCAGCAGCAGCCAGCCCATTCCTCCCTGCCCAGCACTGATGACAGGGGGGTCACCAGTTAAATAAGCCTAACTCTGACTGGGACACAGCAGACAATTATAGCAGGCAAGTGACAATCCCCAACCTGTGGCATGGGACGTGGCAAGTGACAATCTGCAACGTGTGGCAGGGGACGTGGCAAGTGACAATCCGCAACGTGTGGCATGGGACGTGGCAAGTGACAATCTGCAACTTATGGCATGGGACGTGGCAAGTGACAATCCGCAACGTGTGGCATGGGACGTGGCAAGTGACAATATGCAACGTGTGGCATGGGATGTGGCAAGTGACAATCTGCAACGTGTGGCATGGGACGTGGCAAGTAACAATCCGCAACGTGTGGCATGGGACGTGGCAAGTGACAATCTGCATCTAGTGACAGGTGATGTGGCAAGTGACAATCTGCAACGTGTGGCAGGTGACAGTGGCAAGTGACACGCTCGGGGCTCCCACTGATTCTATGGTGAGTTGAACCATTTCATTTTTTATAACCATGTAATAATGCGCTTCAATCATCCTGACACCATAACAACCATGGTGCTGTGATGATTGAAGCGCTAACACCAGCCATTTCCCCGTTAAATTTACCCGAAAAAAAACGTATTTTCTGGAAGTGCCCCTCCCGAGACTAGGCTCTGGATCCGCCCCTGAATCCTTTTTAGTACTGTAATACTGCTGAAAAGGAAGGAGAAAAAGAACTTAACCAGACAAATCAACCATGGACAGGGGTAAATTTACTCCCATCCTTATCTCTGAAAATTAGCTCTCGAGTCAGTGTATTGATACTACTAGACATTTCAGTTGAAAGTTTTTACAGCTGGGATTGGTAGGAGTCTGTCTAAAAAATAGTAATGAAACAACAATTTTCCACTGGTTTGCTGGGCTCTTGGGTTGTACTGTTGAAGACTGGAGGACCCCAAGAATGGTTGAGCGTAATGCTATGTGTTAGGGAACATTTGAAGCTTCATCATGGTGTGTCATGCCATATTTCTTGAAAGATGTTATCTGACCAAAGCATTGTCTGACCCTTGTAAAAGCCACTTGACTGGGGTACTGTTATGCTTGCGATGTATGAGACTTTTTTATAGGGTTACAGATTACAGTTTTTGGTAATTGCTGGCAAAGGAGATCAACTACTGACCCATTTTGGCATAATTATATTTTTATTGAGTTTCAAGGATGAATAACATCACAAATAAAAGAGTCAACAGCAATTGTGACATGTAGTATAAAGAGAAAATAAAATCTCCAAGGACACTACAAAATCTTATGTTACAGAATATATAATAAGTAAAAAATAACAACAGGTAAAAATAAAGGCAGTCAGGTAAGTAAGTAAGGTGCCTATAAGGAAAGCATACACACCAGTCCAGGGTACTATGGAATGAGCAGCGAGGTACAGTATAAGATGTTTAAAAAATGGTGGAAATTCAAGGTAGCGAGTCCCTATATTCAGACTGGTCCCAGAGTTCCCACATTCTGTTGAATTGCGGAAGGACATCATTGGCAGTAGCAGTTAGGTTTTCCATTCTTCGGATTTCAGGTATAAGATGTAGAAACTGAAAACAGGGTAGGTGGGTCAGTAGACAACCAGCACAAAAGAATGGCTCTCCTAGCGGCCAGGAGAATATAGGATATCAGATGTTTTACAGGTTTTGCAAAGCCAGAGATGGGAAGACCCAAAAAATAGTGGACAGGATCTAACAAAAAAGACATACATAACATAAGTATCAGCATCACATCAGGCCAGAAAGGTCGTATTTGAGAACATTGCCAAAAAATATGATAATGAGAACCCACTTCAAGAACACAGAACCAACACATTACTGAGAGTGAGGGGTCTTGGTGTTGAGCTACCTCTGGAGTCCTCCTGTACCAGAACATCAGTATTTTAAGAGCTGTCTCTCTCTCTACTGTCCCATTTTATTTCTCAAGGATTCCAATTGTAAATGTTGGTTCCCTTCTTTACAACTCTGCCTGTCCTATCCATTACTAAGGGTTCACCCATTTTTCATTTCATTTAAATTATTGAAAACACAGCCTAAGAAGTGAGACCTCCTATGGTTTATTAGGAAGGGTAGGAACTGGGATATAGGTACCAGAGAGTGAGTTAAAGAGTTATTAAACCCAAAAAGCAAACATTTATTATATTGAAGCTTACCAATTCTTACATGTGATGGCTCCATTCGTTTTCTTTTTTTAGGATTTTTTTCATCTGGTGTTACAGCCAGTACATCTGTTGTTTTTCTATATTCTAAGCTGTACTGCAGATGTAGCAGCTAGAGAGTTGAGACAAACCATTTATCACTGACAGGAGTGCTTACAATGATCTGCTTTTATTTATTTATGTAAAACCTTTATCTGAAGGGTAACAAAATTATTTGCTGTAATTGCTTATTAGGTTTTAGGCCTCTTTCACACTTGTCCTGCGACTTGGAGCAGCAAAGTCACATGACAAGTCGTGCCCCATGATTTCCAATGAGTACCATTCATATACGTGCGACTTCACGTCGCACCAACTTCAAAGTAGTCCCTGTACTACTTTGGTCCGACTTTGGTGCGAGTTGAGGTCCATAGACCTCAAGTTTACACAGGCATTCCCTGAAATCGTGGCAAAATCACGTCAGGAAGATCGCACGATTTCAATTCGCTGCGGTGTGAAAGGCGCCTTAGCCAGAGTTTGACTTCAATTTGTTTTGTTTTTTTCCTGATAGGGCTTCCATTTGTTTAGTATATCTAAATCTGCTAGTGCACCTAACACTCCTCTCCCCAACAATGCTGCTGTCCAAAGGTGTTTCTGTTGCTCTTTCATCCAGAATCTACTCTAATACAGGCATTCTAATAAAGGAAATGTGTTACTGGCCAGATCACCAAGTGAAAACAGAGGGGGGAAAAAGCTTAAAAAAAGAAAACGATTGCAGCCACCACATCTGATGATTGGTACGCTGTAATATATTACATTTTTGGTTTTGGATTCATTACTGCTTTAAGTTGGCAAAATCTACTGAAAACAAAAATTTTGATTTTGGACAGACTGACTGTTTATACTCCCTTCCAATTCACCAGTTTATACTTAGTGGAATTATCCTAATGACAATAAAACAAGGCATATTTTAATGAATATACAATATTTCACAGTTTACATCATAAAATTAGCTTGTATTTGGATCTGTTTGTTCTGCACTCATTTTGTGTTTGAGTTCAGTTTTCAGATGCTGGGCTTATGGTTAATGTGACATTATACACCAGTGTACCCAAGTGATTCCAGGAAGTGCAATTCATTTTGTGTGTCATTATGCATTTCTTATCCAAATGATTTTCAAAAATGATGTCATGTAGGACAGTTTATAGAGTTGTCTGGCTATTCTCCCAATAACGAAAATCTCTGAGAAACTCATTTAAACAGACTGACAATAAAAGATTTATAATATACTATTTATTCATGGAGGACAGATGTCCATTTCCTGACATCGGCATCAATGCCTTTTTATAACAGCTGTTGAAGTATGAGCCCTTATCGGAAATCAGTGGATTGGTTTGTACGGATGTTGTTGCTGTAGGTTGTTCATTGTCATGAACAGATAATGCTTATGCCCCGTACACACGATCCGATTTTCCGACAACAAATGTTGGATGTGAGCTTGTTGGCGGAAAGTCCAACCGTATGTATGCTCCATCAAACATTTGTTGTCGGACTTTCCGCCAACAAGTGTTGGCTAGCAGGTTCTCAAATTTTCCGCCAACAAATGTTTGTTGTCGGATTTTCCGATCATGTGTACACAAGTCCGTCGGACAAAAGTCCACGCATGCTCGGAATCAAGTACGAACCGGAAGCGCTTGGTCTTGTAAAACTAGAGTTCGTAATGGACACATCACGTACATCTTGTACGTCACCACGTTACGTTCATAATTGTTGGCCAACATTTGTGTGACCGTGTGTATGCAAGACAAGTTGGAGCCAACATCCTTCGAACAAAAATCTATGGTTTTGTTGTCAGAAAGTCCGATCGTGTGTATAACAGCAACCCTTCCGACAACCAGTCATTATCAGTATTGCTGTTTTCAGGCATAGACTTGGACTTCATACAGGCCTCTACTGTACCATGAAATGTAGATTGTAGTTGTGGTCTGTAATCACTGAAGAACCCCCTTCCTCAGCAGAAGAGTCTAGATCTAAATTCTAAATGGAAGACATTAAGGGGGAGATTTTCTAAAACTGGAACACACAGAATCTGGTGCGGCTGTGCATAGTAACCAATCAGCTTCTAACTTCAACTTGTTCAATTAAGCTTTGACAATGAGCCCCCCTTCACATCGGTGCGATTTGACATGTCAAATCGCAGCCTATTGCCTGCAAAGGCACTGTCCCAATCTGTGCAACGCCGATTTACAAAGGTAGTTCCTGCACTACTTTTGGTAACTTTGGAAGCGATTTCAATAGACATCTATGCATGAACCCGCACAGATGTCTTTCAAATTACCCCCCCGAACTTGCACTGAAATGCGGGTTTGAAATCAGCTAAGCTCGCATGATTTCAAACCCGTGTTCAGTGTGAACGAGGGCTAAAACTTAGAAGCTAATTGGTTACTATGCACAGCTGCACCAGATTCTGTATGCACCAGTTCTAGTAAATCTCCCCCTTAGTTTGCTAAAGAACAGTGAACCAAAAAAAAATTTCTATTTTTTATATAAAAACTATTTTCATTTGTTTTTCATTCTTTTTGCATCTCAGTGCTGCTGGACTTCTACACACTTTTTTGTAGCCTCTTCCTGTCTACATGCACAGGTTCTATGTTGGCTGTACATTTTTTTTCGGCATGACACTTGTAGCTTCTATTGGAGAAGCATGTGACAATGTGACAACATAAGAGCAGAATTTAGAGAATCGTTGTTACCCTACAATAAGAAGTGCCTGAAGGCTCTTCATGGCAGGATCACCAGGTGTTATTTTAATGAAAGACAGGATGTTTTAAAATGTTTTATGGGATTTTAGTAATTGGGTTGCGTTCTAATCAAAGTGAATGTATAGTCCTAAAAGTATTTACTTTTTGTAATCCTTATGCTGCTAGCATTAGTAAATACATGACTATTGGATAACAGATGTCTATTACCTCTGATAAAATCCTTATACTCCTACTCCAAATAAATAAGACCACACCAGCTTTTTGGAGTAATAAAAAAGGCCGTAGCAGCCTACTTTATTTTTAACAAAACCTTTTTCCATAAAATTATAAAATATATAAAATATAAAAATATAAAATTCTGTCATCAGAAAAACAATAACCAAAAAACATCTGTTATACAACCTGTTATTTCAAAAGAGCGTTGGTCTGAGCAATCGCTTAGCAAAACAAACTGATGGCCATAACAACTATCGCACTGTAGCCCCAATCCAAAATCTCCAATAGGCCTCAAGCCGACAAGCTGGCTCAGAGACGGCCATGACCACAGTGCCCCATATCACTTCCCGGCTAACCTCCGTTAACCGGGAACCAAAAAACCTCCGGACCCATATCAACGTTGGATCCCCACTCTTACTTTTTTGCCATCTTCCTTCCTTTTTGCCCAGACCAACGCCCGCCACTGCCACGACATCTTCTCTCTTTTTACCTGTGAACAAAAGAAAACACAATACCCTTCTACCCTAACCTTTTCTCAGTATTAGGGAGGGTGGGCGGGAACTTTCCTAATCTTTCTGTTGTCCCTCCCAGGGCGGGAACCCCTTTTAACTAGTCCCTCCCCTGCTCCTCCCTCCCCCTCGGCTCCACATTCACAACTTAACCTTAACCCTTACACTGCTACCACTGTCATGTGCGCCCTTCGCATACATCATTGCATGCTGTTGCTCCAGGCTTTTCTTGACTATTGGATAACAGATGTCTATTACCTCTGATAAAATCCTTATACTCCTACTCCAAATAAATAAGACCACACCAGCTTTTTGGAGTAATAAAAAAGGCCGTAGCAGCCTACTTTATTTTTAACAAAACCTTTTTCCATAAAATTATAAAATATATAAAATATAAAAATATAAAATTCTGTCATCAGAAAAACAATAACCAAAAAACATCTGTTATACAACCTGTTATTTCAAAAGAGCGTTGGTCTGAGCAATCGCTTAGCAAAACAAACTGATGGCCATAACAACTATCGCACTGTAGCCCCAATCCAAAATCTCCAATAGGCCTCAAGCCGACAAGCTGGCTCAGAGACGGCCATGACCACAGTGCCCCATATCACTTCCCGGCTAACCTCCGTTAACCGGGAACCAAAAAACCTCCGGACCCATATCAACGTTGGATCCCCACTCTTACTTTTTTGCCATCTTCCTTCCTTTTTGCCCAGACCAACGCCCGCCACAGCATCCCAATAGTAACACCTTACTAATGGGTGCCCCTCCACACCTGAATAGCTCGCTGTATTCCATCCTGCAAGCCTAAAGTCCACAAATCTGTACCCACATCGTTGAGGTGTACCCCATCGCGTCTCAGATACCTCCATGTCTCGAATTCCAATTCACTATGCCGTATAGCCAACCCCCCATTACCGACCACAAACTTACTAATTTCCCTGTTGATCTTCTTCCTGGCTCTGTTCACACCCTCCACTGACCTGGCCATTCTCCAAGACATCCTGGCGACCATATCCGACCATATAATGATCATCTGCGGGAATTCCTTCATCAATCGCCAGATGTCAAATTTGATATCTCGCGTGATGTCAATCATCGAGCGAATGCCCAAATCGTTCCCGCCAACATGTATCACCAGGACATCCGGAGGTCCCTCTCTGTTTGCGTAGCGCTGTACCTCCTGTACCAACCTACCCCACAACATCCCCGGTATACCAAACCCCTTTATATACACTTCCCTTCTATCAAAACTTAGTTGTCTACCCTCAGGCCGCGCGTCTCCCCTCCGAGCCCCCCAACATACATAAGAATGGCCCATAATCCAGACCATTCTCGGCGCTGCACCTGTAATTAGAAGAAAACAAAACACTATTCTCAACGTTGACTATTCCAACTATAATCCTGGCCATAACAGATAACTCTAAATCCCATGCCCTATATAACCGACAGAAACCCCACCCTACCACCTACAATTTTACTGCTAGCTGTGGCCGCACATAAGATTGAAATCTATTAGATTCCCACCGCCCAATGCTTTTTATTACCTCCACATCCATCCCCAACCTGGCCGCTTCCGTCGCAGCTCCTATCCTAAATGAGTGGGATGAAAAATCCTTCTCTTCCAGCCCCAGTCCCTGCAAACATTTCCTCAACACGGCAATAAACTGAAAACGTGATAACAAAGTACCATTTGAATGCATTAACAGGGGGCCTGCAAAATCCGGCCTAACCTTCAAGAATTCCCTGACCGTGCCCACCGGGCACAGGGGGGAACCGTGAATGGGATAAATTCTCACCATCCTGCCTCTTCCCCCCTGATCCGTCTTAGATTTCCTCAAAAATATCGATACCCCCTCCTCTTCTAGTTGCACCTCCTGTAACCCAATTCCCCCTTGAACCTTTTTGGAAGGACTGACCAGTTCCCCTATCCGAAATGCCCCAAAAAATGCCAACACAAAAGCAACCTTAAACAAAGTAACCTCGTATTCAGATGAGCAAACCACACCCAACTGATCCACAATACCCCCCAGAATCTCGAAAGTTACCGGTCTCCTCGAATCGCGCTTGACCACTGCCCTCCTATAACCCTTCAACGCTTGTCGTACCCAAAAACCCTTAGTCACGTCGGGCTGCCCTTGTAGCTTGAAAAGGAAAGCCAGACCAGCCAACTGTGTATTCATTACTGACACTGACACTCCCTCGTCCAATTTCTTTGCCACATAGCACAGCAATAACGAACTTAATCCTTGCCCTACAGGCTTCTCCCCTAACTCTTGTCCAAATGACATCCATTCCCGCCATACCTTATTGTATGCTGCCCATGTACTCCCACTTACCGACCGCTTAATCCATCCCTCTATGATGCCAGCGCAATCTCCCACAGCCAGTCTGGACAAGGTACCCCCTGTTGCTCCGCGTCCGGCGCCAACTCTCGGAACCTGTCCCACTGGAAGCGAGACAGTGCATCAGCAATGACGTTTTCCACCCCCGGCAAGTGCACAGCATGAATGAAAACATTCAGTTGTAGACATCTTAAGACTAAGTGCTGCAGCAGCCTGATCACCGGCGGAGATGACGCCGTGACCCTGTTTATCACCTGCACCACCCCCATATTGTCCCCATGAAAACGCACTTTCAGATCCCTGAACGATGCACCCCATAGCTCCACTGCCAGAACTACCGGAAACAATTCCAGCAGAACCAAGTTCCTCGTGAAGCCCTCATCTATCCAAGATTGTGGCCATGGACCCGCGCTCCATTTTCCCTGAAAAAACGCCCCAAAACCTGTTGCCCCTGCGGCGTCGGTAAACAATTCCAAGTCAAAATTGCTGACTGGTCCCGACATCCACATTGCCCTGCCATTAAAGGATTCCAGAAAGGTATGCCATACCCTCAGATCCTCCCTATGCGTTTTTCCTAAACGCACGAAATGTTTTGGTGATTTTACCCCACTCGTGCTGGCCGCCAGCCGGCGACTGAACACTCTCCCCATCGGAAGTATGCGGCAAGCAAAATTCAGTTTGCCCAACACCGATTGCAACCTACGCAGTTGTACTTTTTTAATTCCTATCAACCCTGCCACCTCTTTTTTCAAATCCTCCAATTTGTCCGCAGGCAATCTACATTCCATGGCTTCTGAATCTAACACAATCCCCAAAAACGTGATGACCGTGCAGGGTCCCTCCGTTTTGTCATCCGCCAATGGAATGCCAAACCTGCCTGCTATATGCTGCAATGAAGCTAGCAACACCGCGCATACTCTAGAAGAGGCCGGGCCTATGCATAGAAAATCATCCAAGTAGTGAATTATCGAATTCACCCCGGATATATCCCTTACCACCCATTCCACAAAGGAGCTGAATTGCTCAAATATCGCACACGACACCGAGCAACCCATTGGTAGGCATTGATCGACATAGAATCCGTCATTCCAATGGCACCCGAGCAACCGGAAACTATCCGGATGAACCGGCAGCAGTCGAAACGCTGACTCTATATCTGCCTTAGCCATCAAGGCACCTTTTCCATAGTGTCTCACCCACCTTACCGCAGCATCGAATGACGTATACGTCACCGAGCATGCTTCTTGGTCTATGGCATCATTCACGGATCCTCCTTTTGGGAAGGACAAGTGGTGAATGAGCCTGAATTTGTTGGGCTCCTTTTTGGGTACCACTCCCAGCGGAGATACCACCAAATCGACTATAGGTACTACTGGGAAAGGGCCACTCATTCTACCTAAAGCCACTTCCTTCCGCAGTTTCTCCGAAACCACTTCCGGATGTTGCAGGGCCGACTTTAGATTTTTGGGCACCGGGGGAGTCACCGATAAACTACATGGAATCCTAAAACCTAATGCAAAACCATCTTCTAATAGCGATGCTGCCTTTCTGTCTGGGTACTTACCGAGAAACGGCCGCATCCTTTCCACCATCACCGGCGTCCTCCCTTTTGTTCCCAGCCTCTCCTTGTCGACCTTTGCCCTGCTTAAAACATCTGGATGATGGATGTGTTCCCCCGCAGCCCGAGCACTCATGCTTGAACTTACATGTTCCTCCAAACTTACAGTATCCTGAGTTATACTGCCAGCAAACCCCTTTTTTGTTTCCAGCCGAATGTCCCTGGGCGGACGGTCCACCGGCTCCCCCTTGAAAAAACTGATTCGGCGCCCTCGCCGTCGTCATCAAGCGCATCCATAGGCTGATGTCCTTATGGTCCCAACGTAGCTCTGGGCGAACTGCTCTCCTCTGCCTGAACTGTTCGTCATATCGCAACCATGCTGTACCTCCGTATACTCTATACGCTTCCCCTATCGCATCTTGATAGCAGAAAAGAGCCGAACAGTGTTCCGGTTGCTTCTCCCCTATCACACTTGCCATGATCGCGAACGCTTGTAACCAATTTGTAAATGTCCTGGGTATCAGCCTATACCTCCTCCTTTCCTCATCTTCCTTTTTGGAGTCGTCCGGCTTGACTCTATCAAGATTGAACTTCTCCAAGGGCAGTAACGAAAATATTTCCACATACTCACCCTTCCATAACTTTTCCCGCACTTCTTGTTTCAAGTGCGCTCCTAACGGCCCCTCGTAGCACACATACACTTCACAGCGAGCCGCGTCCGCCAGCCTGATGATATCCTTCCTCGCCGCAGCCTCCCCTGTCGGCGCTGCTTTTTCCTTCCCTTGCGCAACTCCACTCCCCGTGGCTTGCTGAGCAGGCGCCGCGACCACAGCTGCAACCTCTGTGGTCGGGTCCTCCCCAGTCCTTCCTAAATCCATCCCTGACTGCTGTACCCATGCAGCTCCCGGACCTTCTACCGACTTCTCTGCCGCCTCCAACCTCTGCACCAGTTCTTTTATGCCCGTTAGAAACCCCAGGAAACCCGGAGTACCCACCCCTATAGCAGACCCCGCCATGCTTTTTTCTAACCCCCCAGCCCCAGTTGCTACACATGCTGCATCATTTAAACTAGACATTGTAATGACCTGTGCTGGCTCACCTGGCTGCATAGGTGTCGTCCCATCAGCCGACCGTCTGCTCTCCTCAGGCCCCATCCTCCTGGGCAGGGGGGCCGCCTCCTCCTCCGATCCGGACTCCTCATCTCTACCGCTCCGACCCGACTCCTCACTTGCATCCGACGGTGGCCCGCCCGGGATGTGGACCGCGGCTGCCGCATAACTCGCCATCCTTTCCCTCCTCCGCGCAGCGAAACCTCCTGTGGACTTCCGTGTCGCCTTTCCAGGACCGGTGTGGGCTACCTCAGTCCTGCCAGCCTCCGCTCCTGCAGATGTTAGGCCAGCCCTGCTTCTCTCTCCCCTCTGCCTGTCCCCTGCCGCAGAATTAGAAGGCCCGGGGATCCCTCCAGGCAGTGCAGCAGCCGCGATGGCGGAGCTTCCCGCCGTCATCCTGGGGGCGGGGCTTGCGCTCTCCCTGCGTCTCCTATTAGTAGGCCTCACTGTGGCCGGTTCCCTGGCTTGCCTCTGCTCCTGTCCCCCCGGGGCCGCACGCCCGCTGACCCGCTCTCTACCCGCTGGTCGTTTAGCTGGTGGTCCCCCCGGGAGTCTGGAAGACAGACTACCCGAGTGCCGCTGCGCTGGCGTCATGCGGTCCGGAGAGAAACCGCTCAGGCGGACGAGAGCGGCGTGCTCTGGTGCCGCTTCTCTCTCCCCCACTTGCCTGTATCGTGGAGCCCTGTAGTGCGGCTGCGATCGTCTCCTGGAGCCACTCCGCACCCCGCACCGCTGCTTCTTCCCTCAACTGGGCCATGAGCCCCTCTAATTCAGCCATGTTGGTAGCACAACCTTCCTGAGAACTTTCCTAATCTTTCTGTTGTCCCTCCCAGGGCGGGAACCCCTTTTAACTAGTCCCTCCCCTGCTCCTCCCTCCCCCTCGGCTCCACATTCACAACTTAACCTTAACCCTTACACTGCTACCACTGTCATGTGCGCCCTTCGCATACATCATTGCATGCTGTTGCTCCAGGCTTTTCTATAGATGGGAAGGTATATTATATTTAAGTTTATTTCAGCAAAATAAAACATGCAGACATAGATGGTTGGGTGAGTTTACTTTGAATATTAAAAATGAATTAAATAGTCTTTTCAGTTTGTGGTGCTTATATACACTTGAGTTCCACTTTAAAAGCAGTCATAATACTATAAGATTCTTATTGGTTGCCATAGAATAAGGCCCTTTACACATTGCTCTGTCTCTTGATATAAAAATCCAGGCCTTTATCTGCGACTGTATATATTATATACACTATATTGTCAAAAGTATTGGGACGCCTCCCTTTACACACACATAAACTTTAACGGTATCCCAGTCTTAGTCCGTAGGGTTCAATATTGAGTTGGCCCACCCTTTGCAGCTATAACAGCTTCAACTCTTCTGGGAAGGCTGTCCACAAGGTTTAGGAGTGTGTCTATGGGAATGTTTGACCATTCTTCCAGAAGCGCATTTGTGAGGTCAGGAACTGATGTTGGACGAGAAGGCCTGGCTTGCAGTCTCTGCTCTAATTCATCCCAAAGGTGCTCTATGGGGTTGAGGTCAGGACTCAGTGCAGGCCAGTCAAATTCCTCCACCCCGAACTCGCTCATCCATGGCTTTATAGACCTTGCTTTGTGCACTGGTGTGCAGTCATGTTGGAACAGGAAGGGGCCATCCCCAAACTGTTCCCACAAAATTGGGAGCATGAAATTGTCCAAAATGTCTTGGTATGCTGATGCCTTAAGAGTTTCCTTCACTGGAAATAAGGGGCCAAGTCCAACCCCTGAACAACAACCCCACACCATAATCCCCCCTCCACCAAATGATTTGCAAGGTCCATAAAGACATGGATAAGCGAGTTTGGGGTGAAGGAACTTGACTGGCCTGCACAGAGTCCTGACCATAACCTGACAGAACACCTTTGGGATGAATTAGAGAAGAGACTGCGAGCCAGGCCTTCTCATCCAACATCAGTACCTGACCCCACAAATGCGCTTCTGAAAGAATGGTCAAACATTCCCATAAACACACTCCTAAACCTTGTGGACAGTCTTACCAGAAGAGTTGAAGATGTTATAGCTACAAAGGGTGGGCCAAATTAATACTGAACCCTACAGACTAAGACTGGGATGCCATTAAAGGCAGGTGTCCCAATACTTTTGACAATATAATGTATCTTCAGGGAGTAGGTTTGAATGCAAACAGATTTTTCAGGAAGCCCGTGCAAGTTGATAATAGCATATAAGTAGAAAGAGGCAGTTAGGTACCTGACACACATTGCTAGACAAAAAGCCCTAAAAATGAGCATTTTATTCATAGTATTATCATTCCCACATCAACAGAATTTGAATGTGATTTTATAGACCACCAAATTGCGATGTATTAAATGTAGGTTTGTGGAAAACACCACACAGCTGTTGCAGCGTGCTTGTGGAATGTTCAGCTTTCATTATGAATTGGGCTAATCAGCACCATAAACATGAAATGGCTTCTGTTGTCAGAGAGATTTCATACTAGAAATGAATTACAGTGTGCCGCTTGGCACAATGCATCATAAAATGAAGCACGTAGGAGTGGAACAAAGCACTAAGAAAGGGAACAAAGCCTTTGAAAAATGGCAATAGCCTTCAATAATCTATGAGTGTTTTTACAGTGTTGGAACAGATATCTCTGCCTGCCACTATCTTTGCCGGACTTGCTGTGTATATTTCATGAGCTGAGGGTGATCTGCACAAACACTGGCTACTAAGGGCTTCATTGAGATAAAACACAGTGGAGCTAATAGATTCCTACTGTGTGGGAGACTGTTGGCATTGTATGTGGTGGGTTTGTATAACCTTCTGTGTAAATCTTCAATAACATTTTGAAAATACAGTAGATATAACAGCATTATTTCTTTTATGCCACTTTATTCTGGAAGTAGGTGTAACAGATAACAGGATGTGGAAATTTAGAAATGTGTCCCAAAAAATACCTAAAGTAGAACTATAGCCCAAACTTTTTTTTTTCACTTTGGGTAGAGCAAGGGAGGGTTATAACCCCAGTCAGAATTTTTTTTTTCCATCTGTGTCCCATTGTGGAGATTTCCCTTCACTTCCTGTCATATAGCTAAACAGGAAGTGAGAGCAAATCCCTGGAAATTAAGGGAATTCCTTGGGGACCCCCAACTAGTGTCCCCATTGGTAGATTCCCTCTGTGTTACTTTTCTGTGGACAACCCAAAATTTGGGATTTTTCTTTACTTTCCCTTTCAATGATAATGGTAAACAGGACAGATAGAGAGAGTGAATCTCCCTAACAGAGGCACAGACAGCAATAAAAGTTAACAAGCATTCTAATCCCTCTCCACTCCATACAAAACTAAAAAAAGAAGTTTTGCCTTTTAGTTATACTTTAATTAACCACTTGACCACTGGAAGGCTTTAACCCCCTCCATGACCAGGGCATTTTTTGCTATTCAACACTGTGCTAGTTTAACTGGTAATTTCTTGGTTATGCAACACTGTATGCGAATGAAATACATATCATTTTTTTGCACACAAATAAAGTTTCTTTTGATGATATTTGATAACCACTGAGTTTTTTCTTGTTAGATAAACGAAAAAAGACTAAGAATTTTGAAAAACAAAACCAATATTTTCTATTTTCTGTTATAAAACAAATCCAATAAAAAAAATAAAAAAAAATCAAACAAATCAAATTTCTTCATACAGTAAATGTAGGCCAAAATGTATTCTGCTACATTTTTTTGGTAAAAAAAAAAAAACTTAACAAGTGCATATTACGGTAATTGGTTTGTGTGAAAGTTATAGTGTCTACAAACTATGGTATATACAGTATATCGGAATGTGAAGATTTTCTCTGTGATAGGCTGTGCAGCATACAGGGCAACAAATTACACCATGAAAGTGCAGGAACAATGCACATCGTTCGCAGGTGAAAAACACAAGGTGCAGATAGAAAGGGTTATAATGCCTTTAGACTAGCGTGTAACCAGGCCATATTCTGCATGCCATGCCTATGGACAGCATAAAAATCGTTACATATTTTACTTTTTTTTTTTCTACAGGCATTTTGAAAAATGTAATCCTCAGCATTTTAGCTTCTCAACTAGGCATTGCAGTAGTGCATCAGTCCACCTAACTCCTTTTATTAGTGGTAAAAATATTAATTAGAAAAAACTTGATTTTATATAGCATCTTTAATGGTTACTTCTCAAAGCTCTTGACAAAGAAAACATAAGAAATACACTGGATAAAACAAAGGAAAAAGGGACAATTAAGTAAAAGCTTAACCACTTCCCGCTCACCCTATAGCCTTCAAACTCAACTGATCACGGATCGGGGTAAAGGGCCCATCACTGGGTCCAATGACAGCTAATCATGAAGAAAACACAAGCCGATTATCGGCTTTCCTTTACCCACGCTCATAGCGTGAGGAGGGGAGAAGAGAGGCAATAACCAACTTGTGTTAACGGGATATCTACACCGATAATCAGGGCACTGTGTTCTGATTGTCAGTGCAGTCCCAACAGTGCCCACCAGTGCTGCCAATCAGTGCCCATCAGTGCCTGCTCATTAGTGCAGCCTATCAGTGCCCATCAGTGCCACCTATTAGTGCCCATCAGTGCCACCTATCAGAGTTGGCTCATCAGTGCCTCCTCATCAGTGCCCACCAGTGGTGCCTCATTAGTGCCCATCAGTGCCACCTATCAGTGCCCATCAGTGCTGCCTCATCAGTGCCATCGCATCAGTGCAGCCTATCAGTGCCCATCAGTGCAGTCTCATCAGTGCACATCAGTGAAAGAGAAAAATGACCTGTTTGCAAATTTTTTTAATAAACTATGAAAAACGTTTCTTTTTCAAAATGTTCAGTCTTTTTTTGTTTGTTTAGCAAAAAATAAAAAAGCCCAGTGGTAAATAAATACAACCGAAAAAAAGCTCTATTTGTGTTGCATGACTGTGCAATTGTCATTCAGCTGAAAGCTGAAAATTGGCTTGGGCAGGAAGGGGGTGAAAGTGCCCAGTAGGCAAATGGTTAAAGCAGTAAATAAAGCCTGCTTGGTGATTTTTACCTACAGGTAAGCCTAAAATAAGGCTTACCTGTAGGTAAAATGAATATCTTCTAAACGTGCACCGTTTAGGAGATATTCATCCTGGATGCAACCAGTTACATCACTGGCGCATGTGCTCTGAAGGTCCGGCACACCTTGCCGGACCTTCAGAGCTTTGTGCCGGGAGCTCCCGTGTGCCTGACGTCATTGCGGCTCCGGCCAATCACATAGAGCATGGACCAAAAAGAAAGACCAGGAGATGATATCAGCCCTCTCACCCGTGAAAGGACAGCGCTGGAGGGATTTGTTCCAAGGTAAGTATTTCATAACGTGCTAGTATCCAAAGCATACTAGCACATTATGCAATTGCCTTACCTTTTTTTTTTCTTAACCACTTTGGCCCCGGAAGGATTTACCCACTTCCTGACTAGGCCATTTTTTGTGATACGGCACTGCGTGGCTTTAACTGTCAATTGCGCGGCCTTGCAACGCTGTACCCAAACAAAATTGACGTCCTTTTTTTCCCACAAATAGAGCTTTCTTTTGGTGGTATTTGATCACCTCTGTGGTTTTTATTTTTTGTGCTATAAACAGAAAAAGAGTGACAATTTTGAAAAAAAAAATTTTTTACTTTCTGCTATAATACATATCAAAAAAAAAAAAAAAAAAAAATATATATATATATATATATATATATATATATATATAAACAAATGTATTCATCATTATAGGCCAATATATATTCTTCTACATATTTTTGGTAAAAAAAAATGCCAATAGACTTATATTGATTGGTTTGCACAAAAATTATCACATCTACAAACTATGGGATAGATTTAGGGACTTTAATTTTTTTTATTGTTTTTACTGGTAATGGCGGCGATCTGCAATTTTTAGCTGGTCTGCAACATTGCAACAAATCTGACCCCCAATTACACTTTTTGGGGACCAGTGACATTATTACATTGATCAGTGCTATAAAAATGCATTGATCAATCTATCAATCTAATGACACTGGCAGGGAAGGGGTTAACACTAGGGGGCGATCAAGGGGTTAAGTGTGTTCCCTAGGTGTGTTCTAACTATGCTGCCTGGAACAACACATAGATCGCTGTTCCAGATGACTGGGAACAGCAGATCTCCATCATTTCCCCTGTCAGAACGGGGATCCGCCTTTTTTACATAGGCAGATCCCGCTTATGCCTCTGTATACCACTATCACATGAACGGACCGAAGTACATCTACGGCGACTTGCTCTATCCAGCCACCTTGCAGTATAAACAGCCGTGGTTTACTGCCACTTTAGCCCCTTTCATACATGTTTTCAGTTTGTTTTATCAGTTCAGTCACGTTCTTTCAAAGAAAAAATTGATCATTTTACATCATTTTTTCACCAGTTTACATCATTTTTTCATCATTTTTTCATCAGTTAGCATCGTTTTTTCATCAGTTTTTACATCAGTTCTTTACATCCACTTAACCACTTGAGTCAAGTTTTTGGTTTATATTAGAACTGCACAATTCTGGATAAAATAAGAATCACTTTTTTTTTGCTTAGAATAAAGATCACGATTCTCTCACAATTCTCACGGCGTAACATCATCTTTCACATTATACAGAAAAAATGGGCTAACTTTACTGTTTATTTTTTTTTAATCCATGGAAGTGTATTTTTAACGGAAGTGGATGAAAATGGATGAAAATAGATGATCATCCGTTGTCATCTGTTTTTACATAGACATGCATGTCAACGGATGGATGAAAATTGGACGAACAGTCTGTATGTGTGAAAGGGGCCTAAAGTGAAAGAAAAATGTTTTTAGATTTTATTTGAATGAGTTTAGAGAAGATGACTCTCTGATGTTCTTTGGAAGTGAATTCCAGAATTTTGTAGCATAGCATAGGAGAAGGCTCTGTTGCCCACCAAGTATATAGGAGAGTAGAGAGGACTCACAGAAGACCAGAATTTGAGGAGCGGAGGTAATAAGGGGGGCAATAAGTTGATAAATATTCAGACAGATATTGGGGTGCCAGGCCATGAAGGGTCTTATAGGTGAGCAAGAGGATCTTCAAGTCTATGCGAACCTGAAACCGGGTAGCCAGTGCAAGGACTCCAGGATAGGGGTAATATGATCACTTGTACCAGACTTAGGGTTCCAGCTGCAGAATTGTGTACATATTGTAGTCAATTAATAATGAATTTAGACACCAGCGAGTAGAGCATTGCAGTAGTTGAGTTGGGAGAACACAAATGTATGGCTCAGCTTTTCAGCTACAGTGTATGATAGCATAGAATGCAGTCAAGCAGGATTTCTCAAGTGAAAAAAAAGATGTTCTGACAACATTTTGTACATGTGGATCAAAGGTTAAGCTAGCATTAAATACCAGCCCTAGATTTTTCAATTTAGACTAAAGCTTAATTACAGGGCCATCTATAGATAAGCTATTAGGACTGGCCTTACATAATTGATGGGGGTGCCAATAAGCATAACTTGTCACAGTTTAATTGTAGAAAATTATGGGCCATCCAAGCTTTTATATCATGAATACAGTTAGATAGGAGAGAAGCAGCCAAAGAAGAATTTAGTTTAGTGTGGATGTAAATCTCAGTGTTGTCAGCATAGAGGTGATAATTGAGCCAATGGAATCTAAGCAATTGGCCAAGCGGAAACATATATGCTAACAAGTAAGCGACTCAAGATTGAGCAAAAGTGCAGACACAAATAACGAACCCCATTAAAATCAATGGGACCCAAACGTTAAAAATCAAAAGAGCCCATTTTGAAGGCTTATAGGCAAGTAAATTGGCATACAATGGTTATAGGGGTCTGGGTCCTGCCCTGGGGGACATGTATCATTAAAAGAAAAGTTTGTGAAAAACTTCATTTGAAATGAACAGTGATTTATTGATTTTTAAAGTGAAAGTATAAAAATGAAAAATTCCTTCCAATATAGTGCCTGAGGAGTCCCCTTAGTCTACCTGTAAAATGGCAGATCCGTACCATGTTTAGAATCTGCTGCATCCATAATTGCATTTATTAAGTAAAAAAAATGATATTTCCCTGCAAGCTGCCTTTATTTTGCTCATCAACAGCTAGGGAGCCAGTGTGTATGATGAGGCCACAATGTATTGCACTGGTAACAAGATTAGAGATTTTTTGGATACATTCTGGTGTCACTTTGACTTTGGATAGAAGTAATGGGTGCGTAAAAATTGGTCTTTGGGTGTCGGTGGCGCCTTCCCTTCCTGAAACCCTATAGAGGTAATCTTGATGAAAGCAAGAATTGGCCTTGCTGTAAAAAATTGCGATGATATGCACAGGTCAAACAGGTGCAGAAAAATTGGTCTCCTCCACTATCATCATTACCACTGGAGTCAACTTGGCAATACGCTGCAGATAGGGGAACATGAATGCCAATTTGTCTACCAGTGTTCTCCCCTCTCTCTAGGCTCATGTTCCTGTCATCCTCAACCTCAGAACCAACATCTGAATCCAGTAATGGCTGGGCATCATCAAGGAGCAAGTGGCTGACACTGTGGTCAAATAACTCAGCTGACTCCTCCATGGCTGATGTTGGGGCTATGGCAGGAATAGATGTGGGCAAGGAGGCATGGGCAAACTCACTAAATAGAGGAAATGATGCCCTGCCTGAGGACTGACCACCATGTCCACCTTTCATTGTGGACACATTTGTTGCTGGCCCCATTACAGTGCCAAGGGAACGTCTGCCTCTCCTTGTTGTTTTCCCAGACATTATTGGGAGGGAGGGGGTGGTGCTTCTAAGCAAATGTAAAGAAGAAGTGGAAATCTGTACCTAGATGCACTTTAATCAATGTTAAGTGGTGTTTGGTGCACTTTAATTTGAGTACTCACACTAGACAGACACACCCCATGGATACACTATAATATACTGCAATATAATGCGCCAAACGTACAGTGACGCACAGAACTATATGGCGTTAAACTGGCAGTAACACACACACAACTATATGGCGTTAAACTGGCAGTAATGCACACAGAACTATATGGCGTTAAATTGGCAGTAACACACACAAAACTACATGGCGTTAAACTGGCAGTAATGCACACAAAACTATATGGAGTTAAACTCTTAGTAACGCACACAAAACTATATGGCGTTAAACTGGCAGTAACACACGCAAAACTATATGACGTTAAACTGGCAGTAACGCACACAGAATTAAATGGCGTTAGACTGGCAATAACGCACAAAACTATATGGCGTCAAACTAGCAGTAATGCACACAGAACTATATGGCGTTAAACTGGCAGTAATGCACACAGAAGTAAATGGCGTTAAACTGGCAGTAACACACACAACACTATATGGTGTTAAACTGGCAGTAACACACACAGAACTATATGGCGTTATACTGGCAGTAACGCACACAAAACTATATGGCGTTAAACTGGCAGTAATCCACACACAGAAGTAAATGGCGTTAAACTGGCAGTAACACACACAACTATATGACATTAAACTGGCAGTAATGCACACAGAACTATATGGCATTAAACTGGCAGTAGCGCACACAGAAGTAAATAGCATTAAACTGGCAGTAACGCACACAAAACTATATGGCATTAAACTGGCAGTAACACACACAGAACTATATGGCGATGAACTGGCAGTAACGCACACAAAACTATATGGCGGTAAACTGGCAGTAATACACACAGAACTATATGGCGTTAAACTGGCAGTAACGTACAAAACTATATGGTGTTAAACTGGCAGTAACGCACACAGAAGTAAATGGCCTTAAACTGGCAGTAACGCAGACAGAAGTAAATGGCATTAAACTGGCAGTAACGTAATCAAAACTATATGGCATTAAACTGGCAGTAAAGCACACAGAAGTAAATGGCCTTAAACTGGCAGTAACGCAGACAGAAGTAAATGGCATTAAACTGGCAGTAACACACACAAAACTATATGGCGTTAAACTGGCAGTAACGCACACAGAAGTAAATGGCGTTAAACTGGCAGTAACACACACAACACTATATGGTGTTAAACTGGCAGTAACACACACAGAACTATATGGCGTTATACTGGCAGTAACGCACACAAAACTATATGGCGTTAAACTGGCAGTAATGCACACAGAAGTAAATGGCGTTAAACTGGCAGTAACGCACACAACTATATGACATTAAACTGGCAGTAATGCACACAGAACTATATGGCATTAAACTGGCAGTAGCACACACAGAAGTAAATAGCATTAAACTGGCAGTAACGCACACAAAACTATATGGCGTTAAACTGGCAGTAACACACACAGAACTATATGGCGTTGAACTGGCAGTAACGTACAAAACTATATGGTGTTAAACTGGCAGTAACGCACACAGAAGTAAATGGCCTTGAACTGGCAGTAACGCAGACAGAAGTAAATGGCATTAAACTGGCAGTAACGTAATCAAAACTATATGGCGTTAAACTGGCAGTAAAGCACACAGCAGTAAATGGCCTTAAACTGGCAGTGACGCAGACAGAAGTAAATGGCATTAAACTGACAGTAAAGCAATCAAATTGACAGTGTTCAACCATGACTACACTGACACTATCTGAACTGTCCCTACTCTAGCTATACACTAATGTAGAGATTACTGACACAGTCTCACTACACTACAGTGAAACTGAGCTGTCCTTACTCCAGCTGCACACTATTCAAAGCTGAAAGATGGTCATCCTCACTACACTCACACTATCCCTAGACTGACACTAAACTAATATTTTACACTGACAATTGAAGCAAAACAGAACAGTATAGCACACTAACTACTGTAACTGATAGCACTGAACAGAGCCCTGTTCTATCTCTCTCCACGCCAAAATCTCACTGAAAATGGCTGCCATTGAAAGGATACTTTTATACCGTGGGGCAGGAATGAGCCATGATTGGATAAAGTCATGATGACAGTGTCCAATCATAACTCCGACAGGGATCTGTGCCCTGATTGGCTGAAGCTTTCACTGCTTCAGACAATCAGGGCTTGCAATGCACTGTTCACTGCACTGTGCCGCAATTCATTGTGGACAGTTCGGGGGGGCTAACAAATGGTCGAACGACCTGTTTGTTTAGATATTTGCAGAACGACTGAACAACGAACCTTTCGCCCATCCCTATTCATCAACTGTAGTCCTTTTAAAACACCTGGTATTTCTGAGCATCGGGGAGCATATGACTTTGCCTCTTTTTCTCACTATGCACAGTGCCTGAGCCACCAATCACCAAGGCTGAGTACTTGAACAGAGGAGATGACCCTTAATTCTTTTGTAAGCTTTACCACAGACCAAAACAAGAATTTCTGCTGCGGGCTGCAGCAGATGAATGGGTCAGTAGGGAAACACAGGGAAGCAGAGAAAGTGGACTATAAAGAGAACAAGTTACTTTTCCCTGAATAGGCAACTTCACTTTAAAGTTCCTTCCCACTGTACTTCTGTTTAAGCCAGAACATTTCACACATTTTCATATATGCACAGGGCAATGAGAGAACAAAGTTTAAGTAATAGTTATTTTTGTATATCTACCATTTTCTTTCTACCTAAAATAGTTTTACTTTTTGTTCCCCTTTCAAACACCTATCTACTATGGTTAGGCAAACTGTTTATGTAGAACATTAATTATTTATTGCAGTGTTCCTTGAAGTCAACTCTAGTTGGCATTCAAGTCACATAGGGTCACCTAGTTCACCATATATGTAATCTCGTGTGTTTAATTGCTCCCTTAGGCTCACTTTGCTCTTATAGATTAAATTCAATTTATTTTATGTATATTGTAATATGCTCTGATGTCTTCTTTGTGTAGTAAAAATCAGAAAATAGAAAGTAAATGTAAACACTGATGCAATGAACATGGCTGATTTGGAAAAAGAGATCTTTTTATTTATCCATTAGGATATTTTTGATATTTGTGTTTTTTAAGAGTAAAAATCATTCTATGTATAATTATGTGTAATCCCCTAGACCAAGCAAATGTCAATGTGATGACAATCCAAGTTCTCAATGCAAATATCTTTATTCCATAAAAATCAGAGTATAACAAGCAGATGGAATATTTTACTTGTTTCACGCATACTAGCACTTAATCACGGAATCATAAAGTCCTGTCAACCTGACATTTGTTTGGTCTATATGTCTGAGTGACAAGCTGGATGTGCATCCAAGGAATCTTCTTCTAGCAAGATTGGATCAGTGGTAGCATTTATTTAGTACCCGTAATTCTCCCCTGTATTATAGTTTTCTCATTACTGCAATCCCAAATGAACTTAATTTCAGACTCATAGCATTTCTTAACTGACAGTGAGATAGATAGCAGGCGCCATTAGCATGAGTTTGAAATAATTCTAGGGGCTCAGGTTTTGTGCAGACAGGAAATGTGTGGATTGAGTTTGTGCACATTCTTAGATATGTAGCAATTTTTAGATACAGGCCACATACGGCAGAAAAGAGAGTTAAATGTATTTTAAGTTTGGAGCTGGAGGACTATGCAAAGCAAGTCCATTTCTTGGCACAGGCAGACAGTCTATAGACCACACACCATAAAGACCAACAAGCTTAATCAATAAAGCAAAGAGCAGAGTTCAGCAGCCCATCATAACTGATACAATTAATCTTTTAGTGATCTGTCCTGTAATTAAAATGATAAATTATACTTAACTGTTTATTATAGGC
Source organism: Aquarana catesbeiana (assembly GCF_042186555.1). NCBI lineage: Eukaryota > Metazoa > Chordata > Amphibia > Anura > Ranidae > Aquarana > Aquarana catesbeiana. The sequence continues at coordinate 858,799,292 of NC_133324.1, forward strand.
TACGACACTTTGCACTTCTGGTTTGCTCCTTGAACCATCTTATTGAATTAATACGGAAGTTCTTTTCCTGTTTGATGTTGATTGCTTCCAGTGGTTAGAAGTAAGTTAAGGTGCATTTGCTAACAAGATTGGAAAACCGAGCAGAGCCACTGTATAATGCTTTGAGTGGAGTTATGTTTAAATAATGGTCAATAGCCTCATGCTGTTTAGAGAAAGGGAATGCAATAGTGATAATGTAGCTTGTGTAACACCAAGATGTGATTTCCCCAAAGAGTTGTATAAGGCACATTATAAATAGGTGTATATGAAATATTGTTCCGCCATACCAACTTTTTCAGAAACTGAAATCAAAATAACTAACACCGTTATGAGCTATTTGAAGGGACATATTAAGTAAACAGATCCTTCTCTTTTTAGATATTATTTCACAGTACGCAAATATTTTACTGCATTATGCAACTGTCTTAGTCAACATTTGTGAAGCTGGTTATGCATAATGAATACAGAGTTGAGAAAAAACAGGTACATTCCAGGTAGGGGATGAAGTCTTTAGGCAATATATTGTAATGGATGAAACTCCTTTTAATTAGTCTCCAGATGAAACAAGTATCATGTATGCCAAAGCTCAGTATGAAGCACTTTGACAGTCTATCCACCCCTGCTACTAATTCAGCACACTATTTCTGAGTAGACTGCATTGTTTGTAACATTAAACAGACACAAGAGATGGGGCATTGCGCCTGCTTATCATTGCATGATAAAAATAATGTTACACAGTATATTGGCGTATGAGATCACATCCCCATAATAATCTGCCCGCTTAATGCTATTATAATGCAATTCCACTGTTCTTTATATAGACATAAAATAGTATACCTTCCCAGCAAGGTCTGACTGTACAAATCTTCTTCTTCCTAAAGAGAAGTCTGCCCAACAGAACCTTAGCAGCAGACAAATACATAATAGTTTTGTTTCATATTAGACACACAGAACATGACAGCTAGCCAACGTGATCACATTACTCTTGCAGACATCAAATACTATGCACGCTCAGTGTGAATAAGCCACTAGCTGCAAAATGTACGCAAATCTTTATCTTTCCTTACAGATAAGACATTGCACTGCCCAGTTTGGATTAATCAATTAATATAATCCTTATACAATTCTCTACAAAGGAAACCTTCCCACATGGCCTGAGCTCTAGACATGACCATAATAAAACTCAACACATTTAAAACTTAACATATTTATAGTGAGATAGGCCACACAGAAACAAAAATGGAAAAAAAACGTTGTAAAATACAGTATTTGCTTTATTAAATCAGAAATAAAATAACATTTATTCTAGCCCTCTTTATACCTGACTGTGTTCATTGCAGTGAGTTAATGCATGCATATTAACATGCATTATATTGTGTGTAAAAAAGAAAAAACATTCATTCTGGGCTGTCAACATATCACAAGGCACAAAACAAAAAATAGTTAGGACAGAATCTCATTGGGTGTCTTATATAATGGATATCAATGCAATGCCAGTCACGCCTTACTGTGTGTAAAATCCATAGTAGTATTATTCGGGGTTGGCATTACTCCTGTCACATTACAGGAGTAATGTACAGGTAAGCTCAGCCTTTACAGTGAGGAGTTTTACAATCTTTACTGAAATAAAGAATCCCAGTTAATGAAAAACTTCTGTCTTTATCTGTCCTATAGAAGCAACAAGATTGAACATGCAACAGTGGCTTTAATTACCACAGGTTCATATACTGTAGCTGCACATCCAGCAATGTGGCATAGAATATAACAAGAACAGCTAGGGATGTTACAATATACACATTAACTACGTTATACATACTAACCTATAAATGGAGGTGGTGGACCATTTGTTCATCTGTCGGTCTTCCATTCATAGATCGTGTTTCATTTATGGAAGCTTTTGTACAGCTTCTATCAATGAAGGAGGTGGGTGGAAAGGGCTTTTTTCAGGTAGCTTTAGCAGTGACAAAGTTTTTTTTATCAAATGATAGTAGCCCCCTTTGACAGGCAGATACAAATTATCCAGTGGTATGCCGTGGTTGCCCCTGTTCTCACAGATGCAAAACTGTCCTGCCACTGGCCATCAAGTTCTAATTAAGAATTAAAGCCTCATACACACGATCTGATTTTCTGCAGACAAAAACCTCAGCCTTTTGTCCGAAGGGTATTGGTCCCAAACTTGTCTTGAATATAAACGGCACACAATTGTCGGCCAACAAACATGAACGTAGTGACATACTATGTGGTTTTGCAGCTCTTTAGTGCCATCCTTTGGTCCCTTTCTGCTTATTTCCTGTTAGTAGAAGTTTGGTGAGTGTTGATTCACGCTTTTCATGTCGCGGTTTTCATTTCGTGCTTTTTATTTCGCACTTTTCAGTTTGTTTCTGAACGGCCGTTCATCAACCAGCCATGTTGTGGAATCGGAGGAGAACGTGTTATTGATTATTGGCCTTGAAGTTATTGCTTTGACCCAAGTCCAGTCCAGGAACAGGAGGAGGAGGATTTTTTTGGACCAAAAATTGGTTGCTTTATTACTCGTGACCAATATGTCATATGCCTTTGCTGCGGGAGCTCCAGGAGAATAATCCAGATGATTTTTGGGATTATCTCCGAATGACGGACCCCTGCTTTCACCAACTCTTGGCTTTGTTGACCCCCTCTATTAAGAAGCAGGACACATGCATGAGGCTTTTATTTTATTTTTTGATTTGGCATATTTTCTATATTTTTAGATGCATAAAATGCACTTTTTGGTTAAGATCTTTTGGCAGATAGCATGTCGAATTTTATTTGTTTTCTTTTTTTAATGCACAATAAAAAAATTGTGGAGAATAATACTTGGCTATGTGTTTTACTTCAAATGACAGTTTGGGAGTAAGCAGTTACATTTTAAAAAACACAATGTAAAATTAACAAGGGACACCAACATATGTGTATCTTTGATCTTAAAAACTACGGGATAATGATGTTAAAAGCCTTTGAAAATTAGTTTGCTATAACTCCATCAATATCACCAGCAAAGCAGCTTCATTATTATCCCATTAACCGCTTGCCAACCGTCCGCCACAGTTATACTGTGGCAGAATGGTACAGGCAGGTGAATCGCCGTCATGCTATCTCGGGCACGCAGCCGGCTGGGGGGCAATCGGATTCGATCAGGAACCGATCAATCCCCAGGCCCAGGCCAATGAAATCTGTCCGGGACCTGGTAATCGCTCCTGACAAATGATATCCTTCCCCTGTCTGTGTAACTGTAAACACTGACAGGGGAAGTGATGTCATCTCTCCTCATATCAGTCTTTTCTTTTCCAGACCGAGAGGAGAGAGCATCTAAAAGTGAGTTGTGCCAACACTACACTGACACCAGGTCACATAGGTCAAAAATAGTTGTGGTTGTATTTTTCTTCTCTCTCTCTCTATTGGTCTCTCTCATTTATCTTCACTCTCTACTATCTGCTCTACTGTTCGCTCACTATTGTTCTATATCTATCGTTCTCTCTGTTTTATTTTTACTATGTTTTATTGTATTTGCTTTGCAGGTATGGTATGTTATACTGTAATGTTTGTTTTATTGTTAGCCATCATTTGCTTAGCAGGTACGCCATTCAGTTGCAGCGTGGATTTATTTATCTTGACAGCAACAGCGTTTGCTCCCACAATACATAAAGCCGTGACTCCAGCGCTGTAGGAGGTGATTTCACCACCACAGTTAAAAAAAAGAGCATATATGCTGAAGCATGGGGGCAGCAGGGATGGAGGAGCGATTTGCTCCTAACTTTTGGGGCGGATGCCCCCATGCTTCGGCATATATATATTTTAGGCACAGATTGCATTAAAAAATGTTTTATTTTGTACTATTTTTTTTTGTATTTGCTTTGCAGGTATGGTATGTCTTACTGTTATACTGTAATGCTACTTTGTTTTATTGTTAACCATCATTTGCTTAGCAGGTACGCCATTCAGTTGCAGCGCGGATTTATTTATCTTGAAAGCAACAGCGTCTGCTCCCACGATACATAAAGTCATGACTCCTGTGCTGTAGGAGATGATTTCACCACCACAGTTAAAAACAAAATGGTGCATATATGCCCATCATTAGAAGTGGGTGGATGAAGTGAGGTATTCTAATGGTGAGCATACCCACTGATTAATCTCTTTTTTTCGTTCAGCCCACAGGCTGCATGAAAAAAAAGATTACAATATATGCCCAACAAGGACTTTGAGTGGTTATACCAGAATGATGCCTCCGGGTTTAGGTATCATCTTGGTATCATTCTTTTCAGCCAGCGGTCGGCTTTCATGTCAAAGCAATCCTAGTGGCTAATTAGCCTCTAGACTGCTTTTACAAGCAGTGGGAGGGAATGTCCCCCCTCCCATCGTCTTCCATGGTTTTCTCTGCCTCTCCTGTCCCAACAGGGAGCCTGAGAATGCAGCCTGTTGACCATAGAGCTGATGAGAGACCAGAATGGCTCCAATTATCTCTATGGCCTAAGAAACCAGAAGCTACGAGCTTTTCATGACTTAGATTTCACCGGATGTAAACAGCGACATTGGGAAATTGGGAAAGTATTTTATCACAGCGATCTTGGTGTGGTCAGATGCTTTGAGGGCAGAGGAGAGATCTAGGGTCTAATTTTATCAAAAAAGAGTACCTGTCACCACCTATTGCTATCATAGGGGATATTTACATTCCCTGAGATAACAATAAAAATGAAAAAAAAAGTGAAAGAAACAGTTTAAAAATAAAATTAAAAAAAACAAAATAAATAATTAAAAAAAAAAAAAGCACCCCTGTTTCCCCCTGCTCTCAAGCAAAGGTGAACACAAGCGTCAGTCTGGCATAAAATGTCAACAGCAATTGCACCATGCATGTGAGTTGTCACCGCAAAGGTCAGATCGAGAGCAGTAATTTTAGTAGTAGACCTCCTCTGTAAATCTAAAGTGGTAACTGGTAACCTGTAAAGGCTTTTAAAGCCTTTACACCATGCCTCTCAGAAAATAGCTTGAGGTGTCTACTTTCCAAAATGGGGTCATTTGGGGGGTTTTGTGCTATCTTGGCATTTTATGGCCTTCGAAACTGTGATAGGTAGTGAGGCGTGAAATAAAAAATTTACGCCCTTAGAAATCCTGAAGGCGGTGATTGGTTTTTGGGGCCCCGTACGCAGCTAGGCTCCCAAAAAGTCCCACACATGTGGTATCCCCATACTCAGGAGAAACAGCAGAATGTATTTTGGGGTGTAATTCCACATATGCCCATGGCAGGTTTGAGCAATATATCATTTAGTGACAACTTTGTGCAAAAAAAGAAAAGTTTGTCATATTCCCGCAACTTGTGGCAAAATATAAAATATTCCATGGACTCAACATGCCTCTCAGCAAATATCTTGGGGTATCTGCTTTCCAAAATGGGGTAATTTGGGGGGGGGGGGGTTGTGCCATCTTGGCATTTTATGACCTTCAAAACTATGATAGGTAGTGAGGAGTGAAAGAAAAAAATTACGCCCTTAGAAATCCTGAAGGCGGTGCTTGGCTTTCGGGGCCCCGTACGCGGCTAGGCTCCTAAAAAGTCCCACACATGTGGTATCCCCATACTAAGGAGAAGCAGCAAAATGTATTTTGGGGTGCAATTCCACATGTTACCATGGCATGTGTGAGCAATATATCATTTAGTGACAACTTTTTGTAAAAAAAAACTTATTTTTTTTGTCATTATTCAATCACTTGGGACAAAAAAATTTAATGGGCTCAACATGCCTCTCAGCAATTTCCTTGGGGTGTCCACTTTCCAAAATGGGGTCATTTGGGGAGGGTTGTACTGCCCTGCCATTTTAGTACCTCAAGAAATGAGATAGGCAGTCAAAAACTAAAAGCTGTGTAAATTCCAGAAAATGTACCCTAGTTTGTAGACGCTATAACTTTTACGCAAACCAATAAATATACACTTATTGACATTTTTTTACCAAAGACATGTGGCTGAATACATTTTGGCCTAAATGTATGACTAAAATTGAGTTTATTGGATTTTTCTTATAACAAAAAGTAGAAAATATAATTTTTTTTCAAAATTTTCAGTCTTTTTCTGTTTATATCGCAAAAAATAAAAATCGCAGAGGCAATCAAATACCATCAAAAGAAAGCTCTATTTATGGGGAAAAAAAGGACACAAATTTTGTTTGGGTACAACATTGCATGACTGCGCAATTACCAGTTAAAGCAGCGCAGTGCCAAATTATAAAAAGTCCTCTGGTCTTTAGGCAGCCAAATGGTCCAGGGCTTAAGTGGTTAAAGAAGAAGAGAATGCATGCTACATTTCGAGATTTCATAATTTTCCACATCACGAATGTAAATTCTCCATTATGAACGCTAGTTTACAAGACCGACCGCTTCTGGCTCGTCCTTGCTTCCGAGCATGCGTGTTTGTATTTTAGACATTTGTCCTTTGGACTTGTGTACACACGCTTGGAAAATCCGACAACAGACATTTGTCTGAGCAAAATTTTAAAGCCTGCCATCCAACATTTGCCTGCGGAAAATCCGACAACAATTGTTGGATGGAGTGTACAAACGGTCGGATTTTCCGCCAACAGCCTGTCACACAATTCCTGTTGGAAAATCCAATCGTGTGTAGGAGGCTAAGATACCACAGATGATAAAGCATTGTAATATTGGCCAGCAGCAGGACAGTTTTAATCAGGGATAATAGGCCAAAATGTACTTAAAACAAAAGCTATGGACAGGTATTTTACTACAGGAATTAAGAGACTCTAGATGATACAGTAGTGTAAAACTGGCCACTAGCAGGACAATTTTATTTAGCAAGACTAGGCCCAAATTTACTTGAGACAAATAGCACATGTTGGCGTTTTCCTATAGGAATTAAGTGCAGAAGATACAGCAATATAAAAGTGACCAGCAGCAGGACATTTAGAGGCAGTAGGCCTAACTGGTGTATGCCTAACGTTTATTTTTTCTATGGGGAAAAAACCCCAAATACCAACACCTTAAAAAAAAAAAAAAAAAAAAATACCCATTTTTTTTAAAGGGAAGCCTTGAAGAAAAAAACAATAGTTTTCTATGAACAGCAGCTTTAAGTAACAAGTGACCTTAAATCATCCACAATATAAAATGAAATACAAAACCCCCCTAATAATAACAGAAAAATGCACCAAAGGGTTTGAAGAATTAAAGTACAGATCCCTAAATTACCCTAATCTCCCCTAATATAAAATGAAATACAAAACCCCCCTAATAATAACAGAAAAAATGCACCAAAGGGTTGAAGAATTAAAGTACAGATTCCTAAATTACCCTCATCTCTCTACTAATTTAAACCTATTGTGCAATTTTGCCAAAAGCCATACAGTGCATTAAGGTTTAAGAAAAATTCTCCCAGGAGAAATTTGCACATGAATTTGTGGGACCACGAACCCCCAGGATTCCCTTCGAACCCATGGTAGTGGTGAACCCAAGCTTCATCCCTAATGGTACATCATCAAGTATATGATTGTCTTGATTCTTAAAGGGGATTACAAAACGAGAAAGAAAAACCTTTAAAATAAGAATAGAGTGTATGTAACGTAGATTTGACAAATCATTACCAGATACCTGTATGCCCATTCTCACATGTGCAGCTTTCCCCTCTATTCTTTTTTTATTACCCTGTATATTTCCACTCCTCCACATTACTCCATATTATAATAATTGTGAACTTTGTCTTGGCATTTTGCCAAACCGTAGTAAATCAGCACAGTTTTCACCTCACAAAGAGAGTGTCTCTTTCAAAAGCTTATCCTGAAAAATTAACTATAAGTGCAAATAATTTAAAACCACTTACAGTGCTCATCTGTTTGTTACAAGAGCAATTATATGGCCACAATCAGTTCATGTTTGTACTGCCCTGTACTGTCGAATTTCCGAACCACAATGACTGATTTTAAATGAAAATGAGTTTACTAACTGACTATAAGTTTATGGAAGACTCCCACACTGATTCCTCATAGAAGAATGCACCTGCTGCAGTTTAATCTGTGCTTAAATCCAAGTTGCCAACAGCACAGTGGAGAGCTGGGCCATTTCTATGACACAGAGCTCGGTGTGTGGTCTGGTGATTTGACTCCACCTGCACAGATCTCCAGTAATAAAAGCTCATACTCCCTAAGCCACGTTGTCACATATAGCACTGTGCAAGATGCGTGCGGATTTGCTGGGTTCATATCACTGCACTCTGTCTGCAGTCCAGTCCTCCAAGATATTGTTGGCACAGGACATCTTCTTATAGTTTCAGTTAAAAAGTGCATAATACTTTTGTAAATGCCATATTTTTTTTTACTTTTAATGCAGCCTAATTTATAAGTAGACAACACAAGACTTCAGTTGGGCTTTAATTAATAAAGAAAGATAGAAATGACCCATGATTTTTCAACTCATCCGATCAACGCCATTAAGGTCAGTGTTTGTCGGTTGCAGCTATCCTGTGCATATACACAATTATTGAAAACTGCTCAGGTTGCGTAAAGGTTGCATAATAGTGTGATAGTACTGTTAGTTTTTTTCACTACATGTCTCTGGGTTGCTTTGTAGGTGCTCTGATCCCAGTCATCACCACTGAATAATAGGTGTGAAATTGTGCATTTATTATCTCCTGCAATAGTGATTGGTAAGGTTTGCGTTCAGAGCATTATAGAGCACAATTTAGTTTAGTTAAAAGAGGCTATTGAACATTTATTGCATTGCAAGGAGAAAAAATAGTACCTGTTAGGACCTGTCTATAGTATAGTAATTCATCTGGACAGGTGGTCAACCATGGCTTGGTCATACACTTGGCACACAGTCAGACACCAACATCTGCTATTCCTTCTGCTGTTTCCCTAGGACTTCATGTCCACATATTACTGATGTATGTACGATGGGTCCTTCTGTTCACCTGTTGCTGTTGCACTCCATTTATGCTTTTAGAAATGCTATATACATAGAGAATCTGGCATATTCCACTTCCAGTTGAACAGATATCCATATTGTCACAGACTGTTTTAAAATGGCAGGTTGCTGCATACTCTGGTTGCAAATTGTAGCATTATTTGGCCAGTGCATCCAATTTTGCTTGCAGTATTAGACTAGGTACTGACACTATTTTTCACCTGCATTTACTCTCTTTGACTCCTCATGTCAACTCTGCTGTACATTTGGGCTCTGATGCTCAGATTCTACCTTCTGTGGCCATGAACCCTGGTAATTTATTGATTATGCTCCTGTTTCATCCTTTGGTATTGACAATTTCCAGCTGGTGTGATGCCTGCCTACTTAAAGTGATTGTAAAGGCACAAGTTTGTTACCTTCATATATTCTATGCATGAAGGTAAAAAAGCTTGTGTGCAGCAACCTCCCCAGTCCCCCTAATACCTGAGCCCCTGTTAGTTTTTATTGCCGTATGTGCCCCTGTTAAGGAGATTCATTATGTCTATTTGTTCTGTTTACCATTATCATTGAAAGCTAAAGTAAAGAAAATCCCACATTTTGGGTTGTCCCCAGAAAAGTAACAGAGGGGACACTAGTTCTGGTGATCTAGAGGTCCCCAAGGGATTCCCTTAACCTGTAGGGATTTCCTCTCACTTTCTGTTTGGCTATGGGACAGGAAGTTAAGGGAAGTCCCCAAAATAAAAATAAATCTCATGAGGTTATAACCCTCCCTTACTCTATCCAGTTACTTTATAGTTTTACTTTAAAGCGGGGGGGGTCCACCTATCTATCGTTTTTTTTTTTTTGAGTTCATTCACAAACTTTTCTTCTCAGCATTACATACTCACATATTGTGTGTAATATGTCCGCCTGTGTCAGATTTCGTCGGAAAGAATAACTTATATTATTCACTGCAGGCGGTTTCCATCTTCATTGTGGGCATTTGAAGCCCACAAGCATTTATTTCCTGGATGTGGTGAATGCTGTGCTCCCAGCATTCACCGCTCGTTCCCGCACATGCTCAGTGGCATCCTGGGAAGCCTGAGACTAGCTCCCAGGAGTCTGGGAGAGGCTAGAAACACGCCTACTCCCACGGGAGGAGAACCAGGGAGTGCAAAGAAGAATAGAAAAATAAAAGGTAATTACGGCGATTTAATTTTTTTTAAACGGCATGTCAGCATCTAGGCAAGGAAGAGAATACATACAGATATTGTTCAAAATTTGGGTGGAACCCCGCTTTAAGTGTTCAGTGCTTAAGCCTTTACTGCTGTGTGAAACCCTTTGGAAGGAACAGTTGCCTAACCCAGAAACTGTGGACAAATGTGTCAGGAAAACCAAATATTATGTCACACACAAATCATATTCCAACAAGGTTGCTCTAAGTGAAGTGGGCTGCAGCAATGACCTTATTATCCGGCTGAAGAATGACCCTACACATGGGCCCCTCTTTATTTCTGTCAGAAACCATGAAATGAGACCGAGACAGAAGTACAGTTAAATCACACTTGTTTAATAATAAAATTGAAAAGAACAAACGTAGTCAAAACATAGCCAACATTCAGTAACCGGAACAGATAGTCAGCCAAGCCAGAAGTCAGGGATCCAAGTAGTGGAACAGCAAGCAGGATCTGGAGCCAGAAGGGATGTCAGCAAAGCCAGTCTTTAAACAGGAACACAGGAGATAGTTTCTTGTGATGTGACCAAGGAGAAGGCAGAGCTCCTCTGGACTGGACGGCTTAAAGTGGAGTTCCACCCACTTTTACAACTCTTCAGCATCCCTCACTAAACTGTGCACTGTAAACGAATTGGATATTTTAAAAAAAATTTTCTCAGCACCTGCTGTATATCTGCTGTATTAATTTTTCACTTCCTCCTCCCTGGCCGTGGCCCATCGCATCATTTCCTGTTTGCAGTGCCTTCTGGGAAGGGGCAGCAACTTCCTCTGACACTGCCGTTGCTATGGAAACCTGACCTGAAACCTATTACACTGCTTGTGCTGCACTGAGCATGTGTGAGATCTGTTAGGATGAGATCCAGGAAGAAATGCAGTCTGGCTTCAGATGCCCACACTTAAGATGGCCACGGCCTGCTGTAAGTTTATAAAATAGCAAACTACTGCTATAAACTAACAAAACAGACCTTAGTTTACAGACTAACTTTACTAGAATACATGAAGCTTGTTTATTATAGGGGTATTTTTATTTAAAAAGTATAATTTCGGCCGGAACACCACTTTAAGTAGGCAGGACTGACGAGCAGGATCATCAACAGCTGGGTAACTGTGGAGAGAGATGGGAGCTGGCAATTAGCCAACAGCTGAGTGGCCAGCTCAGAAAAGGAAGGGCTAAGCCAAGCCCTGACAATTTCTGCAGAACATCGCAATAATTATTCCACACTGTGTTGACATTTTACATTTCATTCATAGAAATATTGAAGCCTACTTTGTGCTTCGGAGTGTTCTCTGTATAACATTTCAGAGAACATACTGTGATAGGAGCAGAATCTTGACACGTGACTTGTCAAAGCCGCATGACAGGTTTACTGCTCCTCCTAGGTCTTTTTTTTTTACTCATATTTAATAAAATAAATATCATTTTGTTTTCTTTGGGTCTCTGAGGAGTAAAGCACAATGCAGTGGCATGACCATGATTAGTCACAGCATCCAATCATAATCTTGTAATTTTCAGCAGAGATGCAGTCTTGGTGGCTTTGGCTTGCTATGGGTTACTGCATTCTGTGGTTTGCTACTTGTATTTGTTTATTGAATAAACAAGACCTAATGTTAATGCTACTAGCACATTAGTTCATACATGTGTAAGAAGATGGATGTGCACCAACCACCTGTCTCTGTCCTATTTTCGCAGACACTTTGCTAATGAATACTAAGGGATACTTAGCTTTTGTTTGGTCCTTTGAGAAAAGTTGACTGTGTCATTTGACATTCATTAAAATCAGTGGGAGAGCATCATTCTTCTATAATAAGTAAAAAAGGCTCATTAATCAAAAGCTATTAAAGTGTGTGGCTAATTTCCTAAACAGAAATAAAACGGCCCGGGGCTAAGATAACTAGCTTTGAGGCTCGTAATTCTGCTTTGGTATGTTCGCTTTACTTATGAATCACAGTTTAATGTGCAATCTACAGACATCGCTGGAAACTGACTATGTTCAAGCAGACTGAGTTCTTGAAAGTTTAATGCAAATTAGTATATATTTGAAGTACAGATTTCATTTAAAATTATAGTTGTATCAGTCATTGGTGATATAGCATAAAAATACAATGCAATAGGATTTATAGGGTTATTTTCTCCATTATATATTTATTATTATGATAAAACAATGGAATTTATGGTTTATAGATGGATTCTGGTTGGATGAATCATCAAATTACCTAGCATATTTCTTGAAGGTTGCAAGATCTCCCTGCTGGTTATCCCAAGCTTTTGTTCCTTATTGCTATAGGTCATTCCCCTGTTTTGTCTTCTCTGTAAGGTTAAATATAGCTTTGACAGTGTAAATGGGTCGCAATTACAATGGCTGTGGCCAGGGCCACCATCGGGGGGGGGGGTACAGCCATTACAACTGTGAGGGGCCCTGGGGCCAGAAGAAGGCAGGACGGGTGAAGGGGAGCCATGCTGTGCATTACAGAAACAATCTCACAGCGTCTGCTGCTCTCTGTGGCATTGAGCTCAGACTTCAAGCTCTTTACTGCCACCTCTGGCAATTATGTGCATGTGCACCCCTCGTGTGATCTGTCTATACTATGCTTCTCAGCAACACGTCTGCTTTGTGAAAATTAGCTGGGACTAGGTAGGAAGACCTTCTTTACAAGTAGGGTCTGTGAAGGAAAGGGGGGTCTGGCATATTAACAGATGGGGGGTGGGGTTGACATATAAACAGGTGTGAGGGTGGTTGACAAATATACAGGTGTGTGGGGGGGGCTATAGGAGTGCGTACAGGTGAGGTGGCCAGTGTGCGGCTTCGGTAGGATGGCTTGTGGGCAAGCCCTGGGGAATGTTGGTGGTCAGGCTCGAGGGGGCGGCAGGCCTAAAGATGTGCAAGGGGCCCAAAAATTTCTGATGGCTGCCCTGGCTGTGGCACATATGAGATGCATTAATGTTTTTGGTGAAGTTACTGGTAGATAAAAGTAAGCTCGTGAGTGAAATGTCAGTTTGGGCAGATAAAGCCTTTTCAGCTAAATTCTTTTTTTTTTTTATTTCTTTCTTTAAATCCAATGTCCAGCAATATTTAAAAAATAAATAAAAATAAAAAAAGATACAGGTTTTAGCTGCAATCCCCTCCTTCGGGTGGTGTTATCATGCAGGAGTAAGGACTGCTCATCACCACTAACAGAGAAGATTAGGAGTCTGTGATACCACCAGACTGAGAAGGAGACTAATTGATAAGGGGTAGGTAGAAATTAGGTTGTGTAGGGTATGTAGGAATTAGAAATAGTAGAGCTTTAAAGTGACATTAAACCTTCTTTTTTTAAAAATTAAAATAACAAACATATTATACTTACCTGCTCTGTTCAATGCTTTTGCACAGAGCAGCCCCGATTCTCTTCATCTGGGTTCCCCCAGCCTTCCCCGTGGGAAGCCGCTTTCCATGAGGCACCCATGCAGGCCCGCTTCTGAGGTGCCCTGTCTGCGTCTATTGACACAGAGTGGGCGGCTCAGTCAATGGTAGCCGCTGCTATCAATCAGCCCAGAGAGGGAGGAGACAATGGCAAGAGCGGCTGCTCTCCTGCACATTGCTGGATCGGATCGGTCTCAGGTACGATAAAGGGGGGGCTGGGGGAATCCTGCAATACAGAAGGTTTTTTTACCTTAATGCATAGAATGCATTAAGGTAAAAAACCTTAAAGTGGGAGTAAACTCCCATGCATGAATTTTACCTATATGTGCACCATTTAGGAGATATTTACTGTATATGTAGCTGGTGACATCACCGGGCCATGCGCTCTGAAGTAACGGCATACCCCCTGTGCCATGTGCCATTTCTTCAGAGTCATATGAGTCCTGTACCATAAGCGGCAGCTCCCGCGCTTATGTGTGGGAGTGATATCATTGTGCCTTTGGCCACTCACACAGCCGGAGTCCATGAACCCGGAAGGAAGACCGGGTGAAGATGGAAGCTTCTTCCGCAGTGACAGCGTGCTGCTGAAAGGCTTAGTTTTCAGGTAAGTTTCACATAATGTGCTAATATGCAAAGCATACTAGCACATTATGACATTGTCTTTCAGGTTTAAAAAAAAAAACACACCCATTGGTTTACTACCGCTTTAGGGCTTTAGAACCACTCTAACTTCTGTTTTGTTTTTTTAAAAAAATGAAAGACAAAAGAAAAAATATTTTATTTATGCTTTTTTAGAGATGTTCTTATTTTATTTTATCTATCATTATTATTTAACTAGTAATTTTTCTTAAGAGCATTGTTTCTCTCTAGAAAAAATAGTAGCAGCTTTACCAAGTATGGTGCCTATTCTTCTCAGTTTTTGTTTAATTTCTATACAAGGGGTTACTGGGGTTGATTTACTAAAACCAGAGAGTGCAAAATCTGAGGCAGGTGTGCATGGTAGCCAATCAGCTTCTACCTTCAGTTTGTTCAATTAAACTCTGACAAAAAAACTGGAAACTGGTTTCTATGCAGAGCTGCACCAAATATTGCACTCTCCAGTCTTAATAAATCAACTACACTGTGCTTTACTCACTGGATTTCAAGAAATGCCCTTCTCCTACATATATAATAACTGAAAAAACCTTTCTCAAAATCACCTCTGTTATCAATGACATTTAACCAGAATCAGTCCACCCATAGTTATAGGTGGAGTCACCCCCTGGTTTTCTAAATTTCTTGGGTACTATAACAGTGAAATTCTTCTATAATTCTCAACTCTGTCACTGTCTGCATGGGAGGGTTGTGTATTCCAACCTACCTTTGTGTAATTAAAGAAGCTATATACTCTATCGAAACATGTTGAGAATACGTTTTTGTACAGTAATACATTATATTCTTGAATAATTTGGTCTGATCTTAATGTTTATCACTAGGATTGCTATACTTTTTTAACCTATGTACAATAAAAACCTTTTTATTATACATGTTATAGTTTCATATGTTTTGCACCTTAAAAGTCCCCTCTCTCCCAATTCCATTTCTTTGTGTAATTAAAGTATACAAACAAATTAACAGGGAGAGTGGGACCCCATTATAACGGCCACAGCAGGTGTACAGACTCAGGAATTTAGAGATCTCACCAACAGAGTTATAAGAAATTGCTAGGTGGTTTAACTCTTGAACACCACCAAAAAGCTAATATAATTTTATAATGGACTGAGAGTTAAATTGTGAATTCCCTCTTTCACAGATACTACAACTAGTATTGTAATGCGTACACACGAGCGGACTTTACGGCAGACTTTGTCCGGCGGACTTTTCAATGGACTTTACGACGGACTTTTCGAATGAAGGGACTTGCCTACACACGATCAACCAAAGTCCGACGGATTTGTACATGATGACGTACGACCGGACTAAAACAAGGAAGTTCATAGCCAGTAGCCAATAGCTACTAGCATACAGACGAGCGGACTTTTCGACCGGACTCGAGTCCGTCGGAAAAATTTCTAGGTCCGTCGAACTTTTGGGGAAAAAAAGTCCGCTGGAGCCCCCACACAATGGAATTGTCCGACGGACTCCGGTCCGCCGGACCAAGTATGCCGTAAAGTCCGGTCGTGTGTATGCGGCATTAGTGTGTAATCTAATCCTCCCCTAGTTACACCTCCAGTGATGTAAGTGCAGAATCTGATCCACCTCTAGTTACCCCTCTAGTACTGTAAGTGTGGGTTCTAATTCACCACCCGTTACACCTCTAGTGCTGTAAATGTGGGATCTAATGGAATCAGATAATACTGACTTGCAATTCACTGTAACCTTTACATCCAGAGCTGCAATTTTAGTATTATGAATTATGAATTCACATTTCATTTGTACATCACAGTTCCTTAAAAAGGAATCACAGTGAGCGTATATCTACAATACAGATTGATCAAAAGAAGAAATGTGTAGTTGTCTTACAATCGACCAAAGACTGACATCGATAAAAAAGAAAGCTATCTAGCTGGTCAAATGTACATCTGAACTAAAATAAAGCAAATTCGGGTTTGTTTTCTTTAATTTCCTTGGAGAGTTGTTTATTACCTGGGTTCCTGATGAACAAATATATACTTGATACATGGCACAATACATTTCCAGAGTGCAGTGAGTTAGCTGAAGGGACAACCCAGCAGACGAGCTTGCTGTAAGGTGAATTTCTCTGACTTAAACCTCAGAGACTGCAGACATGATACAAGAGAGATGGTCAGAGGCCGCGGAACTTGCTATAGGTAGGGTGACCACATTTCCAAACTGCCATTCAGGGACACCCCCCTGCTGACTTTGTACATCACAGGGGTCCTCTTAGTCTGCCTGTAACGTGGCACATCTGTAGCATGCATAGAACATGCTGTAGCAAAAATTACATTTCTAAAGAATAAAAAAAAGAGTCAAATCACATTTAAATTGACTCGCAGTTGCAATTGCTGGCACCCGGCTATTGAAAAAAAAAAGAAAGAGAGAGCCTGTGTGTTGATGGGGACAAGGATCTCTTCTCCACAACTCTGGGCTGTAGTTGTGGGTATATGCGGGCAGCTGGCTTATTGGAATCCGGAGACAGGGTGCTTTGGCACAGAGTCCCCCCTGCCCCAAAGCACCCACCCCTCCATTTTGAAGGCATGTGTCCTGCAATGGTTCAGGAGGGGGGCACTCGCTCATTCCCCCCCACACTTTCCTGACCTGCCAGGCTGCATGCTCAGATAAAGGTCTGGTATGTATTTTGGGGGGACACCACACCATTTTTTTTCTAATTTTGGCGTGGGGCTCCCATTAAAATCCATACCTGAAGGCAGCTGATGACTCATCGGTTGTTAAGGATGCCACAGACGGCTTCCCACCCCCGCTCCTTAACAACCAGCTTTTTCTGCGCTCTGATTTGGCAAAGCTTTGCCCAATCAGGGTGCAGAATGCACTGTGCAGGGTGGCTGTGTTAGTTTCATTCCGGGACATGGTATTGTCCTGGAATGAAGGTGCTCGGGACCCGGGACAGACCTGCAAATGCGGGACTGTCCCGGACTGTCCCAGACAGATCCAGGACAGGTGGTCACCCTAGCTATAGGAGTTGTTGGAGACTGGGGACAAACATTTATTAGAGACATATTACATAAGACTGCTACAACAGAGCAATAGGAAAAAACAAATTGGTATCTGCAGGGACCCCCAAGGGACACACAAAAACTGTCAAAGGGCTGCAGGTTGGGTATCAGGGCTGTAGGCAAACTGTGCGACATCTTGACAGTTTATAGAGCCACAGCAATAGCCACATGGCGGGGTGCCAACACCTCTGCTGCTAAGGCAGTGGGTGAGCATTTTCACCCTGAAATCCTACTGCTGTAACACTTACTGTACTAACTACACTAAAATGTACATGATCTCTAGAGATTAATTAAACATAATATATGGTTTGAATATAAACAGGGGCAGAGACAAACATATCCCTGAAGAAGCTCATGCTGATTGGGCAAAACATGTCGGCTGTCACGATACCACGTGAGTGACATTTTGACGTCACCGCTGATGCCACTCTGCAAATTTGCACATGCTCACTGAGTTCCACGGCATCCATCTTGATTAAGGCACGCCGAGATGCGGGCTTAGAGCCTAATTCAGACGAACGGCTATCGCTTACCCTAGTGAGACCTGAGCCACTACTCTTGGACTTCATGTCTATCTGATGTAAGACACGGATGAGACAACAGACCGCCACAGACTGTCCAAGACATGAACCTGCAGCGCTTGTGGTCGGGTGAGCAGTTCTGCTGGTCCTTGGTCTACTTTCAGCTCTATGCCTTTTATCTCATAGTGACATCTTGATGGTTACTTGCTTTACCCCAACTACTTAACTACCCCTGGGCTATTGCTGGCAATACTGAGAACTTAACCATATTCACATGGCCCCACATATACATGCCCATATAATTCACCTGGGCCAGAAACTTCTTGGGCCATGTTTACCACTGATAGCTGTTCTCTCAGTAAGTGTTTGTACTATACAATGCAATGCTTTTAGAACACGCAGACTGCTATACTCATTGAACTGCACATTCCATACCTGCCAGCTGGAACCCCACAATCTGGGCATTTTCTTCACTCCAGTGGATCTTAAAAGTTTATTTACTCATCAAATGCTATCCCATATTGAATTCTCTACTCCCATTGAGGCCGGCTTACCAGTTCATTGGCTGTATGTGTGGAACTATATGTGTTTGAGCGGTTTGTATGGTGCAGCTGCTGTTACTATAGACAACATTGTCTTTTTAATTCCTTTTTGCTGAGGTGATGGTGGTGGAAAGATTTTTACCCAGTTTTTGTATTACAATTTTGCAGTAAAGATCCCATATTTAACCTGCCCGGTCCTCAGTAACTAACTTCAGGTGTGGGTCCACCCCCACCATCTTTGTTTGCATAGACAAACATACAGTATATTTATGTTCAAGTTTTTGGGTTTACACTTTAAAAACTATAGAAAAGTTTTTGTTAGTTCAAAGTTCTTTTAAGTTGAGCGCAGCTGGGATACAGAAAAGCAACAGAAACTCTGAAGTATGAAGTATTAAAAAAAAAGCAAATCATGTTTACAGATATTTATTGTTATTTATCGTATTACAAGCTGAACCAGTTACCAGCGGATGGTGAGTCATCACGGCCTTGCTTATTGCCCTCTTAGCAGGTAGTCCCTTAACATAGATAGTACAACAGTTTTATTAGCTGCTGTGCAATAAAAAGAATATATATGTATTTCTCAGCAGCTGTCTGCTATACATTACTGCACTCCCCTGACAATATTTTCTTTTCAAATCAGACTAATGTTCTATTCAGTGGAATAACTCAGGAGCTTGTCACTGTATTATGAAATAAAACATTGATGGCACCTTAACAGATAAAGCTCTTCTCCAATTTTTCAATTTTCTTAATGGAGAGACTCCTACAGTTGGTAAACAACAATAAATATACTGAATCCAACACGAAGCCGGGAGGATAATTTGGCAATATGAAATTTGTATCAGAAGAAAGAAAAATCAAAACACTTTTATGTTTAGAGATCAATTAAAAAGAATGAGTAAATTGCCGTGGATACAGTTTTCTAATATACAATGCAGAAATCAATCCAACTTTTATTTATTTTAAAGGAAAAAAACAGCTGAATAAACAATGAAGATACATACACTAAGCGAAATTATAAAAGCAACACCTTTGGGTTTGCCCCTATTTATCATGAGCTGAACGCAAAGATCTACAACTTTTTCTATGTACATAAAAGGCCTATTTCTCTCAAATATTGTTCACAAATCTGTCTAAATCTGTGTTAGTGAGCACTTCTCCTTTGCCAAGATAATCCATCCACCTCACAGGTGTGGCATATCAAGATGCTGATTAGACAGCATGACTATTGCACAGGTGTGCCTTAGGCTGGCCACAATAAAAGGCCAATGTTCAGTTTTAGGCCGGTTTCACACTGGGGCGGTGGGTGTGTCGGCGGTGCTTTAGCGTTGTTTTAGCCGCACTATTCGGCCACTAGCGGGGCGGTTTTACACCCCACTAGCGGACGAAAAAGGGTTAATACCACCTGCAAAGCGCTCCTGCAGCGGCGCTATGCCAGCAGTATAGCTGCGCTGCCCCATTGATTTCAATGGGCAGGAGCGGTTTAGGAGCTGAAGACCGTGGTTCACGACCCTGTTGCAACTCAGCCTCCAGCCTCCAATTCCTCTTCCGATAACCCCGGATCTCCTATCTCAAGGCCAATTCTTACACCCAGCTCCAGAGAAATTGCATCTGACAGCCTGGAGTTGAAAGGTCTAGGTTGAGGAAACAAGACTGTTCTCAGGAAGTCATATCAACCCTGATGCAAGCCAGGAAAACTACCACCAACACCACCTACACAAGAATTTGGAGGAAATTCTTTTCTATGGCACAGCAAAAGGGATGGAACCCCCATTTCTCCAGAGCCTCCTCAAATTTTAGAGTTCCTCCAGTCAGGAGTCGACAAGGGCTTAAGCTCAAGTACCCTAAAGGTTCAAGTATCTGCTTTGTCTGTCAAAACAGGCACCAGATGGGTATTACAACCTCTGGTAATCCAATTCCTGAGAGCCTGTCTGAAGATCAAACCTCCCAAGAAACCAGTTCTCCCATCATGGGACCTCTCAGTAGTTCTCGATGCCTTCTCCAATCCTCCTTTTACTCTGTCTGAATCAATCTCACTGTGGGATTTAACTCTGAAACTGTCTTTTCTCATCGCAATTACATCAGCAAAGAGAGTATCTGAGATCCAAGCACTGATGGCATCAGAACCTTACTTAGTGTTTTTTCCTGTTAGCACTGAGACCTTCGGACCACTTCATCCCGAAGGTAGCAACTTCCTTCCATTATAACCAAGACATCGTCCTCCCATCCTTCACTAATGATCAAGGCGAACCTCATCTGCTGGATGTTAAAACAACCATCATTAGTTACCTTGCGGCTACAACTCCTTTTAGGAAGACTGATTCCCTCATGGTCATTCCTCATGGAAACAGACGAGGTCAAGCGGCTACTTCACGTACAATCGCCTCCTGGTTAGTCAAATCCATCAAGAAGGCATACTCCATTCGCCATCTGGCAATTCCTGAAGACATCAGGGCTCACTTGACCAGGGCAGTGGCCACCTCCTGGGCAGCGTATTGCAGAGTCTCACCAGAGACGATTTACAGGGCAGCGACTTGGTCCTCTAGACACGCTTTCTTTACTCACTATAGAGTGGACACTGCTCACGTAGCTATGGCAGACTTCGGTAGATCTGTTGTTAGAGCCAATTCTTCTGCATTATAAGGAATAAATATTATTTTCTTGCACCCACCCGACTGGCGAGTTATTTCCCAGTGTGTGCTGCCATGAAGGCATCTTCATGGCAGCACACAGAATCCCACCCCCTTTTATGATGATATATACTGTACAGAGAATGCAGTGGGGTGTCTCCCCTTCAAATTTATAGTTAACCAATCCTGTCAGGTTGTGGGGGCGGAGTCACAACCCAGTGTGTGCTGCCATGGAGATGCGTCCGGAAAGGAAAATTTACGAAAAGGTGAGTATACAATTTTCTGTTTTCTCAGAGACCGTGACAATATTATAATGGTGCATCTCTTTACAGTGGCCTCCTCTGGTCTTTGTGTTCAAATTGCTGCCCAAAATAAAAGTTTCCAGCTTTTAATTCATGCATTTTATTGTAGGCATACTGATAAACATTTCTTTTCTCTTTAGTGTGATTGGATAAAAATAGAGCAGAGACCAGAAGAGGTAGAACCATGGGGTATACAGAATTTCAGCATGACATTACAGTCCTGGTTTCTTTATACTGTTTGACTCTTTTACATCAATAAAGAAAGGAATGTATGGGGTTGGGGGCTTCACTGATTTGTCAAGGAATATTTTCTGTGAAGCTAAGAGGGTTGGATGTATTACAAGAGGAAAGTTCATGACATCAATCTAATAAGATAAATATGGAAGGCAGTGAGTTGCTTAGGAGTTGCTTAGAATGCTGGTGATCACGATGGTCAGAGGATCCAATTTTGAATATTTATCAGATTTCATATATATTTGTTGAATTTTTGGATATATTGGGGCTGTGCAGATTTACTATTAGACTTTAGGTCCACTTTAGTAATGCATTAAAGGCCATCTCCAGACAAAATGAAAACCCATTTCTTCCCACCCATTTAAAATTTTATAAAAAAAATAAAAAAAAATAAAATCTCCTTTTTACCTAATGGCGTCTCTTCTGGAAGTGAAGTACCCACTTCCAGAACCCACTTTAGCAGTCCAAGCTTGCCAATTGGATGAAAATAGATATAATATAAAGAGTTTCAGCATGACATTACAGTCCTGGTTCCTTTATACTGTCTGACTCTTTTACATCAATAAAAAAAGGAATGTAGGGGTTGGGGGCTTCACTGTTTTGTCAAGGAATATTTTCTGTGAAGTTAAGGTAGAGGGTTAGATGTATTACAGGAGGAAAGCTCATGATGCCAATCTTAATCTATATTTATCAAATTGTGTATATATTTTTATAGAACTTCTCAGTAGAATTTTTTGCATTTTTGGATATGTTGGGGGACAATGGGGCTGTGCAGATTTACTATTAGACTTTAGGTCCACTTTAGTAATGCATTAAAGGCCATCTCTCAGGCAAAATGACAACCCATTTCTTCCCACCCATTTAAAATTTTATAAAAAAAAAAATAAATAAATAAAAATCTCTTAATGGCGTCTCTTCTGGAATTGAAGTACAGTAACCCACTTTAACAGTCCAAGCTTGCTGCCATTATCACCCTTCACTGTGACCTCATTGCACTGCCACTGGACCCTGTTAGAACCTCACTGATCAACAGCAATGGTAAGTGTCCATTTTAGTAGGCAGTGATGTGGGTATATCCAAAGATGTGTCACGTGAGCATAGATTAAGGTAAGTATTTTGGTTATTTAGGTCTTTTTTTAATCTAAGTAAGGGGGTTAGCTAGAGGGGGTTACATGGTTAATAATTAGTAGAGGTGATTAGGCCAGAGGTTGACTTTAACACTATTAATACACAATATCATACTATTAAGACCAACCCTCTAATGCATAGCTATGTCATATAAAAATACAGTGCCTTGCAAAAGTATTCACCCCCCTTGGCATTTTTCGTGTTTTGTTGCCTAACAACCTGGAATTAACATGGATTGTTTGAGGATTTGCACCATTTTTTTTTTTTTTACAGAACATGCCTGCAACTTTGAAGATGTATTTTTTTATTGTAAAGTAAACAACAAATAGAACAAAATAACAGAAAAAGTCAATGTGCATAACTATTCACCCCCTAAAATGAAACCTTTGTAGAACCACTTTTTGCAGCTATCACAGCTCCAGGACACTTTGGATAAGTCTCTATGAGCTTGCCACATCTTACCACTGGGATTTTTGCCCATTCCTCCTTGCAAAACTGCTCTAGCTCCTTCAAGTTGGATGGTTTGCACTTGTGAACAGCAACCTTTAAGTCTGGCCACAGATTTTCGGGCTTTGACTGGGCCATTCCAACACATTTACATGTTTCCCCTTAAACCACTCAAGTGTTGCTTTAGCAGTGTGTTTGGGGTCATTGTCCTGCTTGAAGCTGAACCTCCGTCCTAGCCTCAAATCACATAGAGTGGTACAGGTTTTGCTCAAGAATATCCCTTTATTTAGCACCATCCATCTTTTCCTCAACTCTGACCAGTTTCCCAGTCCCGACTGCTGAAAAACAGCTGCCACCACCATGTGGTGATAGTGTTCTTTGGGTGATGTGATGTGTTGGGTTTGTGCCAGACAGCGTTTTCTTTGATGGTCAAAAAGTTCAATTTTAGTCAGACCAGAGTACCTTCCTCCATACATTTTGGGAGTCTCCCACATGCCTTTTCGCAAACTTAAAATGTGCCATTTTGTTTTTTGCTGAAAGTAATGGCTTTATTCTGGCCACTCTGCCATAAAGCCCAACTCTTTGGAGCGTACGACTTATTGTCGTCCTATGTACAGATACTCCAGTCTCTGCTGTGGAACTCTGGAGCTCCTCCAGGGTTACCTTAGGTCTCTGTGCTGCCTCTCTGATTAATGCCCTCCTTGCCTGGCCCGGTCTGTGAGTTTTGGTGTGCGGCCATCTCTTGGCAGGTTTGCTGTTGTGCCATGTTATATCCATTTGGTTATGATAGATTTGATGGTGCTCCTAGGGATCAAAGATTTGGATTTTTTTTTTATAACCTAACCTTGACTGGTACTTCTCAACAACGATTGACCCTTACTTGTTTGGAGAGTTCCTTGGTCTTCACGGCAGTGTTTGGTTAGTTGTGCCTCTTGCATAGGTGTTGCAGCCTCTGGGGCCTTTCAAAAAGGTGTGTATATGTAATGACACTTAGATTACACACAGGTGGACATCATTTCACTAATTATGTGACTTCTGAAGGTAATTGGTTAAACTGGGGCTTTTTATGGGCTTCATAACAAAGGGGGTGAATACATACGCTCATGCCAATTATCAGTTTTTTATATATGAAAAATAGTTTTATGTATATATTTTTCTAATTTTACTTCCCCAACTTAGACTATTGTGTTCTGATCCATCACATATAATTCAGATTAAAAAAATGTTGAACTAAAGGCTGTAATGTAACAAAATAAGTAAAAAGCCAAGGGGGTGAATACTTTTGCAAGACACTGTAAATACATATCTCTAAGTTCCCACAATAAAAATAATGATAATGATAACAATTATGGGTAACGTAACAAATCATTTGCATTACAAGTAAATATCTAGAGCCCATCAATATTTAGGCCATTAGAATGCAATATTTGAATGTATAAATCAGCTTTCCTTGCTCTGGAAGCTTGAAATTACAACAATATTGCATGGCTTTAGATCATCAAGCAAGATCTCTTAGGGGCAGAGTATTGATGATATTCTTGGTATGAATAATTTTATTTTTATTTAATCTATTTTTCCCTGTGTGCTAGACATCCTTCTGACATACCAACATATTTAAAGACCAGATAGATCAATGGGAAACAAACTAGATTAGATATAATTAAGATTTTCTGTTGAGGCTGTTGGAATTTTATGTTTTAAATTAAGAAAGAGATTATCTTTGTGATCTTTATCCTTACAATGTTTATTATGGGTTATGGCAAATGTGGATATAGTTATAAAATTATCACTTCATAATCTGCCTGATTTAACAAAGTTTGAAAGCCTATGCACAAGCACAATCAAAAAATTGTGCATGTAAAAGTGAAACGCACTGTACCTTTAAGGCACAGAGTTCCATCTGTCATTTGCTTTTTTTGTAACTGTATTTATCCCTTTTGATCCTGCCAATAAAAATGCTGACGGGCCACTTCCTTGACATGGGTGACAGGGCTAAAAAT
The DNA here is from genome assembly GCF_042186555.1 of Aquarana catesbeiana. Classification (NCBI taxonomy): domain Eukaryota; kingdom Metazoa; phylum Chordata; class Amphibia; order Anura; family Ranidae; genus Aquarana; species Aquarana catesbeiana. The sequence continues at coordinate 858,824,336 of NC_133324.1, forward strand.
TAACTAAGAAATTATCCACAGTGTTGTCACCATATACTCCTTACGACTGTCTCATTGATACAACTACACTCTGTGCAGAATTATTATTACGCAAGTTGTATTCTTGAGGATTAATTTAATTATTTAACAACTGCAGTGCTCTTGGTCGATCCAAAATGTTAATAAACCTCAAACCTGAATATTTAGGAAAGAAAAAGTGAGGTTTTGGCTTTCTTAGGAGATTATCTATGTGTGCACAATTATTGGGCAACTATTAGGCCTTATGCACACAGGACGTTTAAAACATGCCAGCGCTGCTGCCAGGAAAAAAACAGCATTAAAGACCTGCTGTTAGCCACGTTTTTGAATAGCGTTTATTGTTTTTTTTTTGCATTTTTTTGGCATTAGTGTTTTTTGGCTTTTTTTCAGTAAAAACACTCCCTATAATGTAATTATATATATTTATATATACAATTTGCAGCGTTTAGGGGCGTTTTAGGAGCGTTTTTCATTTTTACAGCTCAACAGCCTCTGCTCCTGGACGCACAGGCTGTCGTTTTTTTCTACTGCCCCTAAATGCTTATGCCTCCAAATGCCTACGACAGTTTATGTGTGCATGGACACATATGCTAACATAGAGGGGCATTTAGAGGCAGTTAAAAAAAACATCAGACGCCCCTAACAGCAGCTGTAAAAACATCCTGTGTGAATGAGCCCTTAGTGTGCAAAATTATTATGCAACTAAATGAAAAACAAACATCTCACTTGTTTATTTTCATCTGTTAAAGTGAGAATAATAAACAAATAACTCAAAATTTACAAATAAACATTTCTGAAATTAAAAAAAAAAAAAAAATCAGTGACCAATATAGACACCCTTCTTCAATAACAGTCATAAGCTTTCTATTCATGGAGCCTGTCAGTTTCTTTGTCTGTTGACGATCAACTTTTTGTGCAGCAGCAACCACAGCCTCCCAGACACTGTTCAGAGAGGTGTACTGTCTTCCTTCAATGTAAATCTCTCATTTAAGAAGGGCCTACACGTTCTCAATAGGGTTTAGGTCAGTTGAGGAAGGGGGCCATGTCATTATTCTTTCATCTTTAAAGCCTTTACCGGCTAGCCACGCAGTGGAGTACTTTGATGCGTGCAATTGAGCATTGTCCTGTATAAATATCATGGTCTTCTTAAAAGATGCAGACTTTTCCCAGTAACACTGCTTTAAGAAAGTGTCTTCTAAAAACTGGCAGTAGGTTTGAGAGTTAATTTTGAGTCCATCCTCAACCTAAAAAAGTCTAACTAGCTCATCTTTAATAATACCAGCCCATACCAGTACCCCACCTCCACCTTGCTGGCATCTGAGTCAAAGTAGAGCTCTGTGCCTGTTGCCTGTTACTGATCCAGCCACAGGCCCATCCATCTGGTCCATCAGGAGTCACTGTTCAGTGGTGGTCGGGTTTCAGCCTTCCTTACCTTGGCCATATCTCAAAGCACTGAACACCTTGTACTTCTTGCACTCCAGGTAGGTGGCAGTTCTGGAAAATGACAGCACAAGAGGATAATGGGTTCCTGGTAGCTTCATGTTTGATTATTCTCAAATCCTGGCAGTTATGTTGCATCTTTCTTTCTTAACACGTTTCTTGCGACCCTGTTGACTATTTTCAACAAAACTTTTTTGACTTTTTAGAGACAGTTAAGTTTTTTTTTGGCCCATTTTCCCTCAGGAAAATAAGCTGCCTAATAATTATGCACACCTTGATATAGGGTGTTGATCTCTTTATGCCACACCCTACCTCATTACACAAACACACCTGATATGCTTAAATCCAAAAAGCATTCAAGTTTATATAGCTTGGAGTTGGAGATGAGCCAAAAGTTTGGACTCTGGATCCTCAGAGAACTTACTATCAAATGGAAAACACTGCTACTCTGCAGCGAGATTCTTCCTGTGTTGCAGTACCCCACCTAGGCCTGGCCCCCCCGGGTCAACACCTGTAAGTCCATCACCAGGGCGGTGTTTCACTTCATCTGGGGCTTCAAAATGGACAGAGTGAAGCGGGCAGTCATGTTTAAGGAACCCCTCAAGAGCAGTAAGGGTGTGCCCGACATCGCTACACTACTGAGGGTGTTCTTTGCTTGTAACTGCATCTGCAGGACTTTGGTTGACAGAACCTTGGACTCTGGTGGTAACTCCATGTCCCTTTTTTCCTGCCTCTTTGGAGGTCCCTTGGATGGGACAAATGGGACAGTTCCATCCCCTACAACTGGGACACTCCTTGGTATTACTTAGACACTTTTAAGTTTATCAAGGAGCAGGGGCTGCATGGAGTTAAGCCCAACTTGTGGAAGCCAAAAACTATGTACAAGTTAATTAGAGCCATGGACATTGCAGAGACTGTTCATGGATGGCAATCTAAGGGGGGTTGCCAGAATCCTGTTCAGATACAGGTACTGCCCATTTCGCATCATCCAGGAGGAAACTGCTTTGCAAGTTTTCTGGGAGTGCCCCTTTGTACAGGACCTGTTGAGGGCCTTGGAACCAGAACTTAAGGACCTTGTGCCACAGACTGACATCACACACTTCGGTGCGTTGAACTGACTCTTTTGTGGGACTCATTCTCAGGAGGGCATTGGCTGGTGCTGTGTTACTTTAAGAAAGCTTTATGGTGTGCCATAAAGCACCTCATCCACCAGAGGGAGAGGATTTCCATTGAGGACTGTCGCAGACTGACTCACAGTCTGCTCAGAGACTATAACTTGATGGACTTTAAGGTGGAGGAGGAGGTCTGAAGATTTCCCCTTCCCCCCACTCTCCCCTGTGTGTCTTTGTCCTTTCAATAAAGCTTCTGGCCTGTGGTCCTTTTCCCCTCCCCTATTCCTCTTCCCTACCCCCCATCACACCCGGTGCTTGTTGAAATTGTATTCAGTTTGAAACAATGCATGCTTTGATTCAAGTAATGTGTACAGTAACATGTTTTCTCTTAAATGCTTTCAGGGTCAGTGGCATCATGCATGACGTGATGTTTCGGGGTATTTTTACTTTGCACAACATGTATTTATTTGTATGCTTGAAACTGTATTGTTATGTAGTGTATTTATGCGCTGCTTCGCAGTACAGGGTAGAATGTACCCCGATGAAGTATTTGTTTTTTGGATATTTTATTGTGCAAAATAAAGTATACCTTTTCAATAAAAAAAAATGCATAAAAATTATGATTTGGTCAAAACACTCACTTGTCTAATAAATGTGCACACAGTGTATGTGTAGTGATGCAAACTCTTCCCCCAGTAGCTTATTGTAACTTTGATGGAGAGGCTGGTCACTTCCGCCCCAGCTTTAAAGCCCAACGTAACTTTCAGTTTAGGGGTCTTTGTCAAAGAGCTTTTGTTTGCTTCAAGTGGGTTTTGCATTCCCATACAAGCTAACTGTAGGTCAAATGCACCTGTCAATAAAACTAATATCAAACTAATGCCATTGACACACTGCCTGTCAACACTGGCCCTTAATCAGCTAAATACATTCCAGGTGCTTGAAATCAAAAGAAGTGCAGTTCATTTTTATTAGAAAGAAGAGAGCAGTTAAAGAGGAAGTAAACCCTCAGCAAAAAAACGAAAAAACAAAAAACCCTGCAAGACAAAGGCATAATTAGGTAGTATGCCTAGCATACTAGCTAATTATGTATTACCTCAGATCGAAGCTCCCGCATCGGTCCACGTCTCCCCCTCCAACATGTTGTCCCGGAGTGACTTCCGGGTATCGCAGCTCCGGCGCTGTGATTAGCCAGAGCCGCAATGACGTCACTCCACGCATGCGCACGGGAACGGCACAGTACAATTAAAGCAATGGCATATAGCGCCATTGCTTCAGTTGTCTTAAGTGCACATGTGCCGCATGACGTCGGCACATGCAAATACAGGGATATCTCCTAAACCGTGCAGGTTTAGGAGATATCCTTGTTAGCTACAGGTAAGCCTTAATATAGGCTTACCTGTAACATAAAGTTGTAAACAAGTGTTTACAACCACTTTAAGCCGGTCACCTACCAGCACCCTGCTAGGAAGGACCCTTTTTCTTTGTCTGGAAGCAGTGGTCTCTTGGCAGAGGTATATGCTGAGTCACAGCCAGAGCTCTCCAATTAGCAAAGCTGAATATGATTTATGTGTTCTAAAGAGCCAAAAGTCATTCCAGACAAGTTATACTCTAGCACAGCAGCCCTTCTGGCACATTCTATCAGTACCAGTATTGCAAAGGATCCTACCCATTCCTTCCACAGTCTCTTCCAGCTCTTGCCATCAGGTAGAAGGTATCGGAATATCAAAACCAGGACTGTCAGACTGCTCAACAGTTTTTTCCCCCAGGCTGTGAGAGCCCTCAACTCCAATCCTCTTTGAAACCTCTTCTACAACCCACGTATTGTGACCAGGAATGTCTCACTTCCCATCCTTTTTACTTTTATAAACACTTGCTGCTACAAAGACTTTTAGAAATATACAGTATATGTATAGTTACGTAGTTCCCAGATGTGTATAGGTTTATAATTTTGTATTTATTTATTTATTTTTTGTTCTTCGCTGTGTTTTTATTCTTTGTATATTTATTTATAATTATGTTTCATTTGTATGTAGCACGTGGCCCTGTGAGATACGACATTTTGTTCTACTGTATGTCCTCATGTGTAGTAGAATGACAATAAAGCTTGACTTGACTTTACTTGACTTCTATACAAAACTTTTATAATTTTAATAAATGTTATATAATTGATATAAATGCTTAGCAATTATATCAAGTAGCAGTGACTTTAGTGTACAATATACCCACATCTTCAACCTCTACCTCTCCTCTGGCACCTTTCCCTCCCCGCTCAAACGTGCACTGGTTACCCCAATACTTAAGAAAAAAACCCCACTGGACCCCACCTGTTTGAATAATTGAAGACCCATCTCCCTGCTCCTGTTTGCCTCCAAGCTCCTTGAACGCCTTGTCCATGACCGTATGAGTTGCTAACTCACTGACAACAACCTTCTTAATCCCCTACAGTTCAGCTACCCCCCACAATATTCCACTTAAACTGCCCTACTAAAACTCACCAACAACCTACTAACTGTTAAAACCAATGGCCAGTACTCCATACTCATACTCTTGGGCTTCCTTGGCCTCAGTGATTCTGCTTTTTCCTTGTTCTCCTTCTATCTCAGCGCACTTTCAGTGTCACATACAACACCATCTCCTCCGTTCATCTTCCTCTTTCTGTTGGGGTACCCTAAGGCTCTGTCCTTGGGCCCCTTCTATTCTCTCTATACCTCTTCCCTGGGCCAGTTGATAACCTCCCACGGCTTTCAATATCACCTCTATGCCGACAACACCCAGATCTATCTCTCCACTCCTCAACTTACCCCCTTGATCTCCTCGCGTATCACAAACTTACGGAATGACATATCGGTATGGATGTGATATTACTTCCTCAAACTCAATCTTTCTAAAACTGAGCTTGTAATATTTCCTCTTCTCTTACCTGATCCCCTCCCCATGACTTTACCATTAAGATCAACTGCACAAGCATTGGTCCCTCCACACATGCCAGGGTGCTGGTGTAATCCTAGACTCCAACCTCTCCTTCATCCCCCACATCCAATCGCTGGCTACATCTTGCCGCCTTAACCTCAGCAAAATTTCCAGATGTCTCTCCTTCCTGACTAAAGACACCACAAAACAACTTCTTCACTCCTTGGTTATTTCCCGCCTCAACTATTGCAACTTTCCCCTCATCGGCCTACCCTTACACAGGCTATCCCCTCTTCAGTCTATTATGAATGCTGCTGATATACTTATACACCTCACTAACCGATCCATGACTGCTGATCCTCTCTGCCAATCCCTTCACTGGCTTCAACTACCCCACAGTATAAATTTCAAAATACTAACCACAACATACAAGGCCACCCACAACATCGCCCCCAGCTATATCCCCAACCTCATTTACAGATATCGCCAAAATTGTCCTCTCCACTCCTCCCAACACCTCCTGCTCCCTAGCTCCCTTGTTACCTCCTCCCATGCTTGCCTCCAGGACTTATCTAGAGCCTCTCCCATCCTCTGGAACTCCCTAGCCTGGTATGTCTCGTCAGCCCCTGCCCTGTCCACCTTTAGGAGGTCCCTGAAAACTAATTTATTCAGGGAAGTCTATAACACACCCACCTAAGAACTGTACCTGAGCCACCCCCATCAAACAATCCCCCACAGCTATTACATTTTGTACCACTTCCCCCCTCCCTTTAGAATGTAAGATCCACAAGTAGGGTCCTCCTGTCCCTTCTGTATTGAACTGTATTTTAATTGTGCTGTCCCGCCCTACATTAAGCATAAAGCACAGCACAAACTGTTGGCGCTATAAAAATAATAATAAAATATTGATATGTTAACAAATTCAGTCTGTGTTTTTCTATTTAATAGACTTCTTTTTGTAAAAAGTGATCACAGATAAACAGACCTGTATTGGTTTATTTTATCAGTCACAGCAAGTTTCGTACTGCTCCTTTCATTGTAGCCCTTCCAGCATGCCTGAACTTGATCTCTGTCATTACTAATCTGCAGCTTTGTTTTACAGGTGGCTACATCTCCCTTACAGGCACTTGTTTCCTCATTAGGAGAACATATGAGTTTGTACACACCAACAAGGGAAAGGGCTGAGTCCAATACATTTCATTATAAAAATGGTTTCCTCCCCATATAAAATAAAGATAACTGCTTCTGGAGACCCCAGAAGAGGAGAATTAGGGCTTCTCTGTGCAAAACCATTGCGCAGAACAGGTGCAGTAAGTATAACATATTAGTTATTTTTAAAACAAAACACTTTCCCTTTCACAATCACTTTAACTTCATAAAAGTTATGGTAAGTTGGTTTGGAGCTTACACAGGGTTTGAATTCCTAGGTCTTGGTCGCTTAATGGAGAGGCGGGGAGAGTGAAGAAAAGTGAATAATGCTCCTGGGGAGGGGCTAAGTGACTCTTTTCTTTTCCTTGCATGGGCAAAGGAAAGGGTCACTTTAAATTGAAAGCACAAAGAAATACAGCAAGAAACGTGTCTCGGCTTGCTAAAAGAATAAACTTGGACAAAAGTTCTTCATTTAGCGGAACAGAAATCTCAAACCAAAGTAACTCTGGAGCTGCTTGAGTACAAAGAGGAGAATGTGTTAATAATTGTCCAGTCAGAGCTGTGATGTCAATCCTACTGACAGTCTGGTATGCTATTTAAAAACCAAGAAGCAAAAACATCATTCAAGTAACTTGAACAGCCCAGAGCAAATCTGCCTTGAAGAATGGGCTGAAATGGTATGCAGAGTGTCTACTTCCCCGAAAGATTTAAAGTGACTCTTAGAAAAAAAATGTAAATAAAAAAGGACCAGCCCTGTAAATGAAGAGCCATTTTTCTTATGCCGCGTACACACGACCGGTTTTGCCATCGGAATAAACTCTGAAGGTTTCTCCGATGGAACTCCAACAGAATTCCATTCAAGCGGTCTTGCCTACACACGGTTAACCTAAAGTCCGACCAAAGTCCGACCGTCTAGAACGAGGTGACGCACAACACGTACAAGGGACTAGAAAAAGGAAGTTCAATAGCCAGTAGCCAATAGCTTCCGTCTCGTACTTGCTTCAGAGCATGCGTCGTTTTTGGTCCGTCGGAACAGCATACAGATGAGCGGTTTTCCCGACAGAAATCGATTTCTTCACAAATATTTAGAACATGTTTCATTTCTAGGTCCGTCAGAATTTTCAAAAAAAAAGTCCGATGAGGCATACACACGATCGGAATAGACGATGAAAAGCTTCTGTCAGACTTTTTCTGTCGCACATTCCGCTGGTGTGTATGCGGCTTTACTTTTTCAGTGGCCCATGTATAGAAATGCTGCTGCCTCACAACACTCCAGCCAATGCAAGTATTCAACTGGACGGATAAGTTTAATAGTTGCTTCCTTTCCTTCACAGTGATTCCTCCTGCTGGCTTGTACACATTTTAGTGGAGCATAAGCAGGCAAAAAAAAAACAACACTTTGTACAGCAAGAGGAGCTGAAATGCACATGTCTAGAATTGTGGAATATCTGAAGCAGCTAGGGAGCACAGAGGGGAACAAGTGCTTAACCACTTCAGCCCCGGAAGATTTTACCCCCTTCCTGACCAGAGCACTTTTTGCGATTCGGCACTGCGTCGCTTTAACTGACAATTGTGCGGCCGTGCGACGTTACACCAAAACAAAATTGATCCTTTTTTGCCCACAAATAGAGCTTTCTTTTGGTGGCATTTGATCACCTCTGTGGTTTTTATTTTTTGCGATATAAACAAAAAAACAGCGACAATTTAAAAAAAAAAGCTATATTTTTTACTTTTTGCTATAATAAATATCTCCAAAAAATATATAAAAAACAAATTTTTTCCTCAGTTTAGGCCAATATGTATTCTTCTACATATTTTTGGTAAAAAAAACTGCAATAAGCGTATATTGATTGGTTTGCGCAAAAGTTATAGCGTTTACAAAATAGGGGATATAGTTATGGCATTTTTATTATTATTATTTTTTTTATTAGTAATAGCGTGATCTGCAATTTTTATCGTGACTGCGACATTATGGCGGACACATCGGACACTTTTGACACTATTTTGGGACCATTGTCATTTATACAGCAATCAGTGCTATAAAAATGCACTGATTACTGTGTAAATTACACTGGCAGGGAAGGGGTTGAACACTGGGGGGCGATCAAGGGGTTAAGTGTGTCCTAGGGAGTGATTCTAATGGTGGGGGGATGGGCTACCACTGACATGACAGCGATCACTGCTCCCAATAACAAGGAGTAGTAGATCCCTGTCATGTCACTAGGCAGAACGGGGAAATGCCTTGTTTACATCTCCCGGTTCTGCAGCTCCGTGACACGATCGTGGGACACCGGCGGACATTGAGTCCGAAGGACCCACGGGCATGGTCACGCTGTATGCCGCGGACATGCGCGCCCACTAGCCCCCGCCAATTAAATGGGACGTGCAGGTATGCTCATTTGCCCAGTGCTGCCATTGTGCCGACGTATATTGGTGTGCAGCGTTTGGCAAGTGGTTAAAGGTGGACAGCAACTAAGACAGTATGGACCAATTACAATGTGGATGACGGAGCAAGGGCACAGAAGGAGAGCATTAGAGAATACTGAAGGACAGTTCAAGAACAATGAGGTGAGGACAAGATAACAATAAATAACAATTAGGAGAATAGCTGGCACAAAATCACATGTGAGCTGTCCTTTCTTTTATATGAGTGTGTAAAAAACAAAAAAAAAATAATACCATCCCTACACCTTTCAGCATCAGCTCCCACATCCTGAATTAAAAGGTTATCAAGATGGTGGTGGGGTTTCATGGTACAGAACTCCAGCACATTACTGAAATGTCTCCCAATATGTGCTGCCACATGTAGATTACTGGCGGTCACATGATCACAAATACTTTAGCCACAGACCTAATATGCAGTATTTATACATAGTAAGGAGGCAGGCAGCAAACAGGGAAAAAACTGTTAACTGGAAGAAAATGAATATATGGTCATGGATAGTTTGACCGTGTTTTATATAAAGCAACATTAAGAATCCGAACAATTCGGTGAGCAGTGGCGTGGGGAGGAATTCATAACCCTGTTTAGCGACCAAATGATAAGAAAAGAAAGGAAGGCTACATGAAGACTATAGACCAAAAGCCTAGGCAAGGTGCCTGGTTTTCATGCTGATCCAGTGGTTTCAATAACATAGCTCCCAACTGTCCATGATTTCGAGGGACTGTCCCTCATTCTAAACAAAGTCCCTCTGTCCCCTTTTCCTTCTCATGTGTCCCTCATTTTGGTCTGATCTATATAGTTGTATATAAAATGCACTATTTATCTATCAAAAAGTGTTTTGGAGTGCTAAACCTTTCATCAATTTCTAAATTGCTGCATTTGTAAATTCCAAAAGACAAAATAAAGAAATTGTAGTGATAAAAAAGCACTTGTAGGTTTAACCAATCATTTTTTTCTACAATTCTCCTTTACGGGGGGGTGTGGTAGGGGGTTTGTCCTATGCCGACATACTTTTGCTAATACGTGTTCCTCATTCACATCTCAGAAAGTTGGGAGGTATGCATTCATTTTTGAGCAGCATACGTGGAATAAGTATGCAGATCAGGAGTTCAGACTTTACTTTAACTTTCTAGCCTGCATGCTTGTTCTCAGTTATAGGACAGCTTTTTAATTCTTTTAGTATAGTTTCCATGAAGGAGACTGCAACATAGTTATAAAGGGATGGAGTAGACAAACTGCTGTTAACATGGGGACGAGTGGGGGTGTGGAACAGAGTGAAAGCAAAGAAAGTAGAGTAGAATCTTGAGGAGGAGAGCAGAGAGGAAGGTTGTGTCTGCAGCCCGAGGGTGTAAAGGTGAATGTGTTATAGAATCCTTCACAATAGCTCACAGGGAACATACAGTAATTTTCTGCTTTTTTATGATACTATGCAGACTTAAGCGTTGATCACTGTATTGAGAAAGACATAGATAATTATGGATACACACACATGTTGGGGTGATGTGGTGGCATTCACTCTGACTGACACCCCAACACACCTTCCTAGCACATATGTATTGCAACGCAGTGCAATGCATGCCAACACATTGACGTGCATTGTAGCTCACAGGCTAAAATACTGCCACCATGCTTTTTTTTTGGTCTGATGTGGTGTTTTAGGCAATCTATTTTATTGGACAGCCTTAACACAATGCATGTTAACACTTGTGTTTAATGCATCGTAGCAGACCAAGTTGGCGTGAACCCACCCTAACAGATGTACCTTTATAAAAATAAAAACTATACACACCAATATTGTAACCACATTTGAGTTCAATTTATTTCTGAATATTTCAGAAACCATTGTTGGACACTTTTTCAAAACTGGTTCTGGAAAACCTGTAGCTGACAAATATATTGCAAAAAAGCTTAGCCTGGCTTTTATTATGTCGGCATAACTTGTTCTATTATCTTATTTGACTTTCAGTTTATTTTTCATGTAGAGAATATTTATTATGAAAAGCTAAAAATAAGAAAAGAAAGGCAACAAAGTCAATGGGGAATCAAATGCAGCTATTGAGTCACGGCCTCTATATCCCTGTTTTTAAAAGCTCTGATTTGTAATAAGGTAATTTGACCTCATCAGAATGTTATAGAATTATATGTTACTTTATACTGAGTAGAAAGTGTGGATTACTAAGAAATCGATTTCTTTAAAATGTCATTTGTGACTGTACACATCCAACCAGATTACATTTTATTTGACAGCAGTGAAGTTCAGCTGGGAACAATCGGTACTTAAAAGAGATTCAAAGGCCAAAACATTTGCAATAGAATGCTCTACTCAAGATAGTGAGATGAAATTCTTTTTTTGCTGGTCTAAATCATGTAGCAATATAATTTGATGCATTTTATTTAAACATAGGTAACATTGTTCTTTCTCTGTGTCGTCTGTGAAAGAAATTGTACCAATTATTCTGACAATGTATTTAAATTATCAAATCAAAAAAAAACAATAAGATTGTGTAATTAAAGTATAAAGACTCATATACAGTAAACCTATCATTTGAAAATAATGGGCAGTCTGAAAGCAGTTGTTAGGTGCCAACACACCTCTCGGTGGGGTTGATTTACTACAGGCAAATAGGCTGCTGATTTTGGAAGAGGATTTTCATGTAGCAAGGGAAGTTTTCATTAGTGAAAGTGGTGAAAATTCACTTTGCTAAAAACACGTGCATGTAAAACAAAACAAAACAAAAAAAAAGCTGTATTTTTTTCTTGCACATGATTGGATGATGAACGTCAGTAGAGCTTAACCACATTTACAAAGGTTAAGGAAAATTCCTTTGAAAAGTAAACCCTATTTGCCTTAATAAATCAACCCCAATATCTTCTACATGAGTTTTGTGGGAGCTCTAAAATCTTGATCTCACTAGCATAAATATCTTGACTATTCTCAGAATTTTGCAAGAGCTTTTCTCTCCCACTTTCCTTCTTTCAATACAGAGTTTCAGATTTAAAAATAAAAGTTGAGATTTGCATGTTGGACAGAGTCAGGGCTTTAGGACTCCTGGCCCTACAGACCCTGATGTTGCAACGTTCAATCAATGGTGAAGAAGGATCTGGGGGTTTTGGTAGATCGTAAGCTTAATAATTGCATGCAAGGCCAAGCTGCGGTTTCCAAATTGAGCAAAGTACTTTTGTATTTTCAAGCTGCAGTTTCCAAATTGAGCAAAGTACTTTCTTGTATTAAGAAAGGTATGGACTCCAGAGAGAAAGATACAGTATCATTTTGCCCATGTATAAATCATTAGTAAGACTTCATCTTGAAAATCTAGTTCAGTTTTGGGCACCAGTTCTCAAAAAGGATATCAGGGACCTGGAGAAAGTACAGAGATGGGCAACCAAACTGATAAGAGGCATGGAGAAAGCTCAGCTATGAGGATAGATTAGAGGAACTGAATTTATTTTCTCTTGAGAAGAGATTAAGGTGGGATATGAGCAACATGCACAAATACATAAGGGATCCATATAGTAAACTTGGTGTTGAGTTATTCAGTTTAAGGTCATCATAGAGGACAAGGGGGAACTCTTTACGACTAGAGAAAATACAGAAAGACTGTGAAAATGTGGAATAGACTCCCTCAAGAGGTGGTCCTTGCCAGCTCAGTAGATTGCTTTAAAAAAGGACTGGATTCTTTCCTAAATGTACATAATATAGCTGGTTACTGACATTTATTGTTAAAGTTGATCCAGGGAATATCCAATTGCCTCTTGGGAAAAAGGAAGGAATTTTTTCCCCTGATGCAGCAAATTGGATTATGCTTTGCTGGAGTTTTTCGCCTTCCTCTGGATCAACTATGGATATATGATTGGGTATATGGGCTTGTGTGATCTTTTTTTCTCTTTTATTGTGTTTTACACCAGGGAGGTAGCACACACAGCTCATTCATTGGATACACATACAACACTGTATTTGCAATCATCCCCACGCATGTGGAATGTGTTGTGGCGATCGAGCATGCTATGTGGATGTTTTCTTGGCTGGGGCAGGGTCCCCTGTCTCAGCTGCGGAACAGACAACCATTTTGGGGTCCCATCTCTCTCGGTGCTAGCCCAGCGCAGTGCTTTAGCTGACCTTTTATTTCTGTACCCTATTCCTGATGAATGGCATATAGCCATGAAATGCGTCGAGTTTTCATGGGGTGCTCAGTCAAATCTGGCTCATGATCTAGTAACTGGCCCTTATATACTTTTTATACATTCATAATTCATTGAGTACTATGTAACTATTTATGTGCCATTTACATTTATTGCCAAATGCCGTCTCTATGACATGTTACATATTTGCATTTATACCTTTTTATCAATGTTCAATACTTCTCATGTGTTGTCAAGCTGAAACCTATGTATCCATCATGCTCATGCCATATGTGCATGTGTATGTATATATATATATGAAAATACTTTTTAACTTGTTTCATACTATTGTTACAAATAAACAATGTTTACCAACCATTCTACCTCCACAAGTCAATTGCCTCATTTAAAATCCCACACTCCTTTCTTATTTAGTTTTATTGGTTGAACTAGATGGACTTTGTCTTTTGTGTCTCTGTGTCTTTTTTCAACCTAACTATGTAACTTTGCTATTTTTATAGGAAAACTTTACTTTAATAGAACACTAATAAATAAATAAAAACATAGAACTTCTGAAATGTACACAGTACAAATATTACCTTATCAGACCCCACTCAATTACACTGTTCCAACTATTGTTCCATTAGAACACATTTTCACTTCAGGGGTGCCAAAGACAATAGGCATAAGCTTACTGCTGTTTATCTAAATGGATTAGGGTGGCTCTGTCACAAAAAAAGACAGCTAAAGTGTGAAAGATATGTAAATGACCATGGCGTATTTCTCCTTGAAGTAGAGCTGAAAAAGTTGCAATGATTATGCAGTAAAATGATTCTACATTGCATTGTATTACTCTATCACTTGTATAAGTAAGTGGTTTTAACCACTTGAGCCCCGGACCATTATGCTGCCTAAGGACCAGAGGTCTTTTTCCAATTTGGCACTGCGTCGCTTTAACTGCTAATTGCGCGGTTATGCAATGCTGTACCCAAACGAAATTTGCGTCCTTTTCTTCCCACAAATAGAGCTTTCTTTTGATGGTATTTGATCACTTCTGCAGTTTTTATTTTTTGCGCTATAAACGGAAAAAGACCGAAAATTTTGAAAAAAAATGATATTTTCTACTTTTTGTTATAAAAAAAATCCAATAAACTCAATTTTAGTCATACATTTAGGCCAAAATGTATTCGGCCACATGTCTTTGGTAAAAAAAATGTCAATAAGCGTATATTTATTGGTTTGCGCAAAAGTTATAGCGTCTACAAACTAGGGTACATTTTCTGGAATTTACACAGCTTTTAGTTTATGACTGCCTATGTCATTTCTTGAGGTGCTAAAATGGCAGGGCAGTACAAAACCCCCCCAAATGACCCCATTTTGGAAAGTAGACACCCCAAGGAAATTGCTGATAGGCATGTTGAACCCATTGAATATTTATTTTTTTTGTCCCAAGTGATTGAATAATGACAAAAAAAAAAAAAAAAAAAAAATATTTACAAAAAGTTGTCACTAAATGATATATTGCTCACACAGGCCATGGGCCTATGTGGAATTGCACCCCAAAATATATTCAGCTACTTCTCCTGAGTACGGGGATACCACATGTGTGGGACTTTTTGGGAGCCTAGCCGCGTATGGGACCCCGAAAACCAATCACCGCCTTCAGGATTTCTAAGGGTGTAACTTTTTGATTTCACTCTTCACTGCCTATCACAGTTTCGGAGGCCATGGAATGCCCAGGTGGCACAACCCCCCCCCAAATGACCCCATTTTGGAAAGTAGACACCCCAAGCTATTTGCTGAGAGGCATATTGAGTCCATGGAATATTTTATATTTTGACACAAGTTGCGGGAAAGTGACACTTTTTTTTTTTTTTTTTTTTTTTTTGCACAAAGTTGTCACTAAATGATATATTGCTCACACAGGCCATGGGTCTATGTGGAATTGCACCCCAAAATACATTTAGCTGCTTCTCCTGAGTATGGGGATACCACATGTGTGGGACTTTTTGGGAGCCTAGCCGCGTACGGGGCCCCGAAAACCAATCACCGCCTTCAGCGTTTTTAAGGGCGTGAATTTTTGATTTTACTCTTCACTGCCTAACACCGTTTCGGAGGCCATGGAATGCCCAGGTGGCACAAACCCCCCCCAAATGACCCCATTTTGGAAAGTAGACACCCCAAGCTATTTGCTGAGAGGCATGGTGAGTATTTTGCAGCTCTCATTTGTTTTTGAAAATGAAGAAAGACAAGAAAAAACTTTTTTTTTTTTTCTTTTTTCAAATTTCAAAACTTTGTGACAAAAAGTGAGGTCTGCAAAATACTCACTATACCTCTCAGCAAATAGCTTGGGGTGTCTACTTTCCAAAATGGGGTCATTTGGGGGGGTTTTGTGCCACCTGGGCATTCCATGGCCTCCGAAACTGTGATAGGCAGTGAAGAGTGAAATCAAAAATTCACGCCCCTTAGAAAGCCTGAAGGCGGTGCTTGGTTTTCGGGGTCCCGTACACGGCTAGGCTCCCAAAAAGTCTCACACATGTGGTATCCCCGTACTCAGGAGAAGCAGCAGAATGTATTTTGGGGTGTAATTTCACATATTCCCATGGCATGTTTGAGCAATATATCATTTAGTGACAACTTTGTGCAAAAAAAAAAAAAAAAAAAAAAAAAAATTTGTCTCTTTCCCGCAACTTGTGTCGCAATATAAAATATTCCATGGACTCGACATGCCTCTCAGCAAATAGCTTGGGGTGTCTACTTTCCAAAATGGGGTCATTTGGGGGGGTTTTGAACTGTCCTGGCATTTTATGCACAACATTTAGAAGCTTATGTCACACATCACCCACTCTTCTAACCACTTGAAGACAAAGCCCTTTCTGACACTTATTTTTTACATGAAAAAGTTTTTTTTTTTTTGCAAGAAAATTACTTTGAACCCCCAAACATTATATATTTTTTTAAAGCAAATGCCCTACAGATTAAAATGGTGGGTGTTTCATTTTTTTTTTTCACACAGTATTTGCGCAGCGATTTTTCAAACGCATTTTTTGGGGAAAAAACACACTTTTTTAAATTTTAATGCACTAAAACACACTATATTGCCCAAATGTTTGATGAAATAAAAAAGATGATCTTAGACCGAGTACATGGATACCAAACATGACATGCTTTACAATTGCGCACAAACGTGCAGTGGCAACAAAATAAATACATTTTTAAAAGCCTTTAAAAGCCTTTACAGGTTACCACTTTAGATCTACAGAGGAGGTCTACTGCAAAAATTACTGCCCTCGATCTGACCTTCGCGGCGATACCTCACATGCATGGTGCAATTGCTGTTTACGTTTGACGACAGACCGCCGCTTGCGTTCGCCTTAGCGCAAGAGCAGGGGGCGACAGGGGTGCTTTTTTTTTTTTTTTTTTTTTTCTTTATTATTTTTTTGCTTTTTTATCTTATTTTTAAACTGTTCCTTTCATTTTTTTTTTTTTTTAAATCATTTTTATTGTTATCTCGGGGAATGTAAATATCCCCTATGATAGCAATAGGTAGTGACAGGTACTCTTTTTTGAAAAAATTGGGGTCTATTAGACCCTAGATCTCTCCTCTGCCCTCAAAGCATCTGACCACACCAAGATCGGTGTGATAAAATGCTTCCCCAATTTCCCAATGGCGCTATTTACATCCGGCGAAATCTAAGTCATAAAATGCTCGTAGCTTCCGGTTTCTTAGGCCATAGAGATGTTTGGAGCCACTCTTGTCTCTGATCAGCTCTATGGTCAGCTGGCTGAATCACCGGCTGCATTCTCAGGTTCCGTGTTGAGACAGGAGAGCCAGAGAAAAACACGGAAGACGGTGGGGGGGGGGGGCATTCCCTCCCACGGCTTGTAAAGGCAGTCTAGAGGCTAATTAGCCGCTAGGATTGCTTTTACATGAAAGCCGACCGCTGGCTGAAAAGAATGATACCAAGATGATACCTAAACCTGCAGGCATCATTCTGGTATAACCACTCAAAGTTGTGAATGGCGTACCTGAAGACAAAAAAATGGTTAACAATAAAGCACAGTAAACAATAAAGTATAAATAATTACATACCTGAAAAACAAACATGATAAAACATAATAACAATAACAATAACAACACTGCAGAATAGAATACAGTAAAAAAAGAGCAGAACAATAGAGAGAGAGAATAGAGAGAGAGAACAATAAAACGACAACTATTTTTTTTTATTTTATATATATTTTTTTTTTTTTTACACTTTTTTTGTAACTAACTTTTATAACTGTAACCGGTTCCAGGTTCGGGTCTCTCAAAATGCGATGGCATCTTGGGAGACCCTGTGAAAGTGTGCCTAGTCTGTGCAATGCTGTACCCTACGCTAATACTCAACTAGTGTATGGTAGCGTTCAAAACATTCACCAATGCAAAGACCAGGATTGTCAGGACAGAAGGGACAATAATAGCGGGTGTCACGCCTATATCCGCGTTTGCTGCAGACACAACATCTTTTTGGGGGGGGTTCGTTGGGTAGTGGTACTCGGGAGCACATAAAAATGCCTCTCATGCAGCCGACTGCATTTCGTTGGGGGATGTGAATGGGGGAAGTACGGGCGCTGCAGAAGTGGTGGGTTCCCAATTAGGATTGGCGAATGCAGCAGGAAGGGCACTATGGGCACGACGGGCCTGTGTTTGTCTTTTTGGTGGCAGCGGGACACTACTTGTGCTTGCCACCTCACCAGCTTGAACTGCACTTATGGGACTCGCTACGTCACCAAGTGTTACTGCAGTGCTGGTTTGACTACGACCGGGGTGTACTAGGCCGCTGGTGCTTGCCAGTTCAATAAAAAGCTTCCAAAAAAACTGTTAGCGATCGCAGGGATCAGGCCTGACTCTGCGAACGCTGCAGTAATGCGTTTAGTGTTTTGTAAGTGACAGTGATCGATCGATACTGCGCTTGGGTGGGCTGGACTGGGCCGGGCGGAGGGGCAAAACGCAGGTGCTAGCAGGTATCTGGGCTGATCCCGCTAACACTGCGTTTTTGGGAACCCTAAACTGCTGGGGACGCTAGTATAGATCTGATCTGATCGGATCAGATATTGATCCGTTCAGATACTATACCACTAAAGGAGGCGTATGCTGCGTGCGTGGGTGTTAGCGGTACTGGCGCTAACCTGACGCTGCCTGGGGCCGGTGCTTGCTAGTTCACCAAAATGCTACCAAAAAAACTGTTAGCGATCGCAGGGATCAGGCCTGACTCTGCGAACGCTGCAGTTATGCGTTTAGTGCCTTGTAAGTGTCAGTGATCGATCGATACTGCACTTGGGTGGGCTGGGCTGGGCCGGGCGGAGGGGCACAACGCAGGTGCTAGCAGGTATCTGGGCTGATCCCGCTAACACTGCGTTTTTGGGAACCCTAAACTGCTGGGGACGCTAGTATAGATCTGATCGGATCAGATATTGATCCGATCAGATACTATACCACTAAGGGAGGTGTACGGTGCGTGCGTGGGTGTTAGCGGTACTGGCGCTAACCTGACGCTGCCTGGTGCTTGCTTGCCAGTTCACCAAAATGCTACCAAAAAAACTGTTAGCGATCGCAGGGATCAGGCCTGACTCTGCGAACGCTGCAGTTATGCGTTTAGTGTTTTGTAAGTGACAGTGATCGATCGATACTGCACTTGGGTGGACTGGGCGGAGGGGCAAAACGCAGGTGCTAGCGGGTATCTGGGCTGATCCCGCTAACACTGTGTTTTTGGGAACCCTAAACTGCTGGGGACGCTAGTATAGATCTGATCAGATCAGATATTGATCCGATCAGATACTATACCACTAAGGGAGGCGCATGCTGCGTGCGTGGGTGTTAGCGGTACTGGCGCTAATCTGACGCTGCCTGGGGCGACGCATATCACCGCCGGGCGATCAGGGGGCTAAACCTTTATTAGGTAATAAACGGCGGGTGCCCTGACACTATAAAAAATAAACGAACTAACCTGCGTCACCCGTAACGGTTATACGGTGATCAGTGGTGAAAGGGTTAACTAGGGGGCAATCAAGGGGTTAAAACATTTATTAGGTAGTATATGGGGGTCCCTGTCACTATAAAACGCTGACGGCGAACCTAAATATTTACCTCACTAACTAGCGTCACCAGCGACACTAATACAGCGATCAGAAAAATGATCGGTTAGCAACACTGGTGACAGGGGGTGATCAAGGGGTTAAAACTTTATTAGGGGGGGTTAGGGGGGTACCCTAGACCTAAAGGGGGGTAATATTCACTGTCCCAACACTGTAACTGTCACAAACTGACACTATGCAGTAATCAGAAAAAAAAAAAAAAAAAAAAAAAAAAAACCTGCTGGTGTCAGTTTGTGACAGGGGGGGGGGGGGTGATTGGGGGGGGATCGGGGGGCGATCGGGGGGGGGATCGGGGTGTTTTGTATGCCTGGCATGTTCTACTGTGTGTGTAGTGTGTTGTGCACTCACATTGATGTCTTCTCCCCTCGGCGCTGGAACGGAAAATACCGAGCCGAGGGGAGATGACATCATTTCCTTTGCTGCTGTTTAGCATACAGCAGCAAAGGAGTGTTCCCATTGGCCGGCGGCGATCGCGAGGGGAACAGATGGCCTCCCCCTCATCTCGGATCGCCGGGGAACAGAACGGGACCGCTTCGGGCACCGGGGGGGGGTCCGATCGGACCCCCCACCCGCGAGAGGCAAATCACGTACATGTACGTGATTTTGCCTGCCCGTGCCGCCTTGCCGACGTAAATCGGCGTTAGGCGGTCCTTAAGTGGTTAAAGCCTATACATGTTTTACCTTAATGCATCTCCCCTCAACCCCCCTTTTAATTACCTGAGCCCTCATTCGATCCAGCACTGAGCACATCTTCAGCTCTTCTCTCCCCTTACTTCCGCGTCTCGCTAGATTTGCTGGGGCACTGGGAGCCATTGGCTCCCAGTGCTGTCAATCAAAGCCAGTGATGAGGGAGCAGGGGATGGGGGCTGAGTCCCGCTGCCTGTGTCAAGGGAGGCAGCAACAGGACTCAGGAGCGAGCACGCACTCCTGACCCCTCCTCTCTGTCCAGTGCCCCCATGGGAAGCTGCTTCCCATGGGGGCACTGGACAGAGAGGAGGGGTCAGGAGCGCCGGTGGGGCACCAGAGAAAAGGAGGTTTGCGGCCGCTCTGTGCAATTTCATTGTACAGTATAGACATGTTTGTTATTTTAAAATAAAAAACCTTTACAATCGCTTTAAATACAGCACACTAACTTGGCATTCACCAAAAATAAAATCAATATAGACACTTCTGGCTGTTGGAGTCAGGCAATCTATTGGGCTTCTTAAGTTAGCAATTAATTGTCATAGGTACAATCTGCTCCAGGGCTACCCTTTCCATTGCCTTGTAGAAAGGGATTGTTGTCAATAGAAAATTAGTATTTTTATCATTGGGGGGGATCCGTGTAGCAGTACCACTTTACTGGTACTGGGTGATAACCCCACTTAGGACGTCACTGTTAACTTATTGGTATTATACGTTCCACCGAACATGGGCAGCCTAGCTGCAAGTGAATGGAAGAGCTTTAAGTGCTTTCTTTGTTGCTCCTGAAATTACATTACGAGGTGGTATCAAAAAGTTTTGAGACTCGTTTTGTAACATGCCAACAGAGGGCAGCACAAGGTTGCACGCACAGCCAACCTTCATAAGTCAGTGTGCCAAAAGACATTGTCCTGTGTACATCGGGAGCTATGCAACTGATGCTATTCTGACCACATGTGTTACCATGTTTGCTATTTCATCATGAACAGCAAGTTAGAACAAAGATCAAATGTGAAAAACTGGATGCTCCACGACGACAATGCACCCTGTCACTAAGCTCTCCTCATACAAGAGTTTCTTGCTGGAAACCTGATCTCACATCACACACCACTGCAGGAGATCCAGCACGAGTCACAGAAGGTGTTTGACACGCTTCGAAAATAAGACTTGCAGGACTGTTGGAAATGCTGTATTGCTATGCAAGGGGACTATTTTGAAGGTGATCATGTGTAAACGTAGATAAATAAAGTACTTTCTTCTAAACAGAGCTAGCCTCTAAACTTTTTGATACCACCTCATACTTTTTTCCTGTATGCTTGTATGTAAAGTCTCCACCCATTGTAGTCTTCAAACATAGTAGCTATTTCCTTTGCCTTGATATCAAAGCTTGACACTTTTAGTATGATATCACAGAAAGTAATAGAGCCTGGGGTCTAGAGCAGCAAAACACACAAAATACACATTATCCAGATGGCTGTCTGTACTGTTCCTTACTTATCACTTATTTTGCATATACTGTACCTCTTCAGGAGAAAAATCCACAAAAGTTAGCATTCAAATACATATAAAATATGTTACACGAGGCATAGCTTGCAAAAGATTGCACCACAAAATGAGACTGGGAGCAAAACCAAAAATGTAATCTGGCCATAAGAGTTCTGTGTGACAGATCAATAACTACAAGACTGGGCACTACACACACAATTATAAATTGCCAATAATAAAATAACTGCTGTAGATAATTAACACACAATATCTGTTTATATGGTCACTGGTATATATGTGACTGTACAACAGTGGCTGAATGGTCACGTTTCCCAATGTCTATGGTCAAATATTTTACAAATCCAGCTTCTTGACACTTAGGTCAAAATCTTGAGAGGAGAGTGTGACAGACCTAGCCGGGAAAGAGACTTCTGGAGGGGACTGTATGCTAGCCTCTTGCCGATCGATCGGGGGCCCTTGCATTTGGGGGGAACGGTGCTCTTTGTGAGCTGTATGCCTGGGGACCCTTGAGGTGGTATTACTGTGGATTCGGGTCCTGGTCACCCAGGACACACAGACTCTGGGGACCCTGGATTTGCCATATTGGAATAGTGGCTGATTCATAATGCTGGGACAGATACTGTTAGGAGATGCTGATGTAAATTCCAACACCTGTCTGTCTATTGTCTGCTAAAATGTGTATTGTAAATAAGTCTACTATGGGATCTAAGAGTCATTAGATCCCCATTGTTATTTGTGTTAATTAACTCTGCTATTGTGTGAAGAAGAGTCTATGTTGATTGGGGTAATGTTGATTGGATTTTCTGAACTACAAGACGGCCAGTCTGGCCTAACGGTCATGTCTGAGTCATCTAGGCTGTCTAAAGGGATTAGTTAATTAGCTCATGTTAATTAGGTTAATTAGGTTACAGCTGTATTGTTAGAGTAATATGAGCAGGAGGTCTGCACCTCCACTTTGAGTGTATAAAAACCTGTATTTTGCAATAAAGTGAGAGTCCTGTTTGAACTTTCATACAGCCTGCCTGGTGTTTGTTCTGAGCTATCACAACTGGACTAGAACGGCACAGAGCTGTAGTTCTAGTCCCGGAGCATCGGATGACCGAACCATCAGACGTAGCAATCTGATTCAATAGCTGCAGAGGAGTGTGGAACCGAGCGAGCAAGGGGCTCGTTACATTGGTGGCAGCAGTGGGATTTGCTCTCCAGTTACTGGGACACTCCAAACCAGCCTGCAGGAGAGCCATGCTGAAAGACTTACTTGAGAGCCGTGGAGGGAATGGTGGGATCGTGCTTCCTTGCCATGAACACATTCAAACCATCACCCGGATAAAAAGGGAGCAGGATAGCAGGAGAGGAGAGATACCAGCCACCATGGATGAGGAATCCAGAAGGAGGTTGCGAGAGGAGATACAGCACAGAGGACCAGTATCAGAGCAGGTCCTGCTAGGATGGTTTGATTCTATCCGCTGTGAACTCTGGAAGGAAGCGCTAGCCTGTGAGCAGCGACACCAGGGAAAAGTTCTCCCCTCCATCCATGTAAGGTACTGGTCGCAGTATGAAGTGCGAATGCTGTTTTTGGGGGAACAGCCGAACCAGGAGTGGACAGCCGAGTTAAGCAGGCTGATCCGGGCAGAAATGCGGTTGGACGAGAGCTACAGAGCCCTCCAGTGGTATGTAGCCCAAGTGTGCCCATGGACAGCGGATGACAGCCCCATGGAAGGCTTTGACTACGATGGCCTGGGATTGTTATACTGGAGGCTGTCCAGGGACCCTGACTTTGGAAGTGATCGGGAGTGGCGTTTGGAGGAAATAATGGAGCACAGAGAGCGGAGACTGAATGTCTCAGAAGTGCACTGGAAGATTTGGAGTTTCTGGCCGTTCAGGAATGGGAGTTGGAGATCGCCTACAAACAGCTGTTAGAATCTGCTCAGCAGCAGGGTGGTGTTCCCTTTGCCTGGGACTATCATGAAATACCAGTTGACAACTCTGAAATCCTGGCTGAAGAGTTGACAATGTGGCAGAGTAACGGTGTGCTTTGCCAACCTGCACCCACAGCTATGGAGGTGGAGGTCTTATGGTGGATGCAGCAAGTGCTGACTGACCTTGATGAACCTGTTTCTGCATCGGATGATCTTGGATGGAGGAATGTGCCTGTCCAGCAGAATGCCAGAGAATCGGCAGTGGAAAATCTGAAGATTGTCGTCCCCAAACCTGAAGTGCTGACAACAGGGCAGAGCTCTGCTAACCTCTGCCCAGCACTGATAGCATCTTCTGGGTTCCACGGAGAGGAGATGCTGAACCTTTATCCCCAGACACCAGTTGCAGAGACAGGGGATTTGATAGACTTTTCTGCTGAGGAAGAACAACCTGGTGAGCCTCCAGCAGAAGAGGAGCTGTTATTAGGGCCAAACTTCACTGTGCTCTGCCCAGCACTGATAGCATCTTCTGGGTTCCAGGGACAGGAGATGGTGAACCTTTATCCCCAGACACCAGTTGCAGAGACAGGGGATTTGATAGACTTTTCTGCTGAGGAAGAACAACCTGGTGAGCCTCCAGCAGAAGAGGAGCTGTTATTAGGGCCAAACTTCACTATGCTCTGCCCAGCACCAACAGAAGTATCTGTGAAGTCACAAGGAACTTCCCCAGCTGAAGCGCTGGCAACCGGACAGAGGGTCTAAGATCTCTGCCCTACACCTGCGGCGGTTCCGGAGGCTCAGGGTGAGAAGGAGGTGGTCACGTCCCAGCAGCAGATCAGGATACAGGGGGAGAAGGGAGAGGAGGTGTTCTTCGTACCTCCCCAACAATTTGCCGGAGCAGATGGTGTGGGGTTTCCAGCAGAAGGGCTGGCAACAGGGCCGAGTACTGCTGGACTCTGCCCTTAACTAACAGAGGATGGATGTCCTGTGAAGGTGGATGGGACTTCAGTCTCCACCTGTATACCCCAGGGATGCTGGGCAGTCGGCCCAGATCCCCAACAGCATGACGGAGTGAGCCCAGACACCCCGTCTTCTCTTCTGTGGCAGAAAGGACTCCAGGGAGAAGGGCCAGTCCGGGCCTCTCCCCAGCGGCAGATATGTTCTCTGAGAGAGGCAGAGGTTGGCTGGGTGAGTAATGCTTTGTTTGGAACAATTTGTTTGGGGTACTGTGTGGGTACAGGCATTAGAGGACTGGAACTACTGACTAACTTCGGAGTCAACCCGTCTGGGGTCTCCCCCTGTGTTAGTCTCCTGCCGAAAGGGAAGAAATGTGACAGAACTAGCCGGGAAAGAGACTTCTGGAGGGGACTGTATGCTAGCCTCTTGCCGATTGATCGGGGGCCCTTGCATTTGGGGGAACGGTGCTCTTTGTGAGCTGTATGCCTGGGGACCCTTGAGGTGGTATTACTGTGGATTCGGGTCCTGGTCCCCCAGGACACACAGACTCTGGGGACCCTGGATTTGCCATATTGGAATAGTGGCTGATTCATAATGCTGGGACAGATACTGTTAGGAGATGCTGATGTAAATTCCAACACCTGTCTGTCTATTGTCTGCTAAAATGTGTATTGTAAATAAGTCTACTATGGGATCTAAGAGTCATTAGATCCCCATTGTTATTTGTGTTAATTAACTCTGCTATTGTGTGAAGAAGAGTCTATGTTGATTGGGGTAATGTTGATTGGATTTTCTGAACTACAAGACGGCCAGTCTGGCCTAACGGTCATGTCTGAGTCATCTAGGCTGTCTAAAGGGATTAGTTAATTAGCTCATGTTAATTAGGTTAATTAGGTTACAGCTGTAATATGAGCAGGAGGTCTGCACCTCCACTTTGAGTGTATAAAAGCCTGTAGTTTGCAATAAAGTGAGAGTCCTGTTTGAACTTACATACAGCCTGCCTGGTGTTTGTTCTGAGCTATCACAACTGGACTAGAACGGTACAGAGCTGTAGTTCTAGTCCTGGAGCATCGGATGACCGAACCATCAGACTTTGCAATCTGATTCAATAGCTGCAGAGGAGTGTTGGGAGAGTGGAACCGAGCGAGCAAGGGGCTCGTTACAGAGAGTATGCCCGGTTTTACACTAGTGACGGTGAGTATGTATGTTTTTTTTTTTTATAACTCCATATATCTCCTTGAAATCATTGTTCATAAAAGCATCGACGAGTAGACAAATATTCTAGGGAGGCTTTGGTCATTGAGCAGCCAACATTGAAAGCTGAATATTTAACTGAGTGGGTTTCATCCCTTTGTGGTAATTTATCAAAGGCATAAACTTAAAAGCTGGGCTTCAATTTAAATTTCCAATTTAAAATTAATTGTGTTTGTGTTTTTGAAAGATTCCATTTAAATTGATTAGAATGGCAAACTGCAAGTAAGAGTTCCTTAGATCCAGTTTGTATGATTTTTTTTTTCAAGACATACAATTCAGTGGTGTGAAGCATTTTTATAGAAAGCAATGGATTTTTAGTTGACCCTTGGCATGTGCTTGAAAATTTACCAAAATGCATGGCAGCACATTATTTACAAACTCATCCCAAGGAATCAACCCTTTAGGGACCACTACGATTTTCTCATTATACACTATTTTTTCTGAGAGGGGTACATATACGGCTTTAATATGATAGCAGATTTAAATACATTTATATTATAGGATTCAATTAGCAAGAAGGAGATAAAAGAGAAACAATACATTTTCCAGTAATGATTCCTAATACTATTTATAAATACTTAGCAGAACCCCAGGGGGTTGAAGTGGGGCTGAAGTGGTTAAAGGCAACATTTACTGTCCCACCCTTCTGACCTCCCCTCTAAAGTGTTTCACCCAAAAGTGTTTACTTGTAGAAATCTCTATGAGTAAGCCGTTTCAGGTGAAATGCATTAAAGGATAGTCATCCCAAAATTTCCAAGCTCTCTTGAGTAAAAGAATACCACAAAGATGAGATTTTTACATAAGTACAAAGTAAAAATTAGCCTTTAATGTAGAAGAACTTTCATCACTGTCAATAATAATAATGAGGATAAAAAAACTGTTGGCTTACATTGTGTAGCACTAAGACCAATGAGTCAGTTTTTACAGATGGGAATAGGCATACAGATACTGTTTTTGTGTGTTTGTACACTTGCAAAGTAGAAACAAATGTGATCCAGAAAATTCAATATATTCCTAGGGGTTAACAGGAATGGCAGTACTCACACTCACACCCACTGGACCTGTCTGACTTTGT
This sequence comes from Aquarana catesbeiana, assembly GCF_042186555.1. NCBI lineage: Eukaryota > Metazoa > Chordata > Amphibia > Anura > Ranidae > Aquarana > Aquarana catesbeiana. The sequence goes on from NC_133324.1 coordinate 858,851,054, forward strand.
TAAAAGGAGAAAGAAAAAGGTATTTAGTGTTCAAGGTTGGATGTTTAAAGTGGACACATTTATTGGTCTAACATAAACACGTAAACATAATTTTATTGGAAATGGTGTAGTAACTATTTCAAGTGAAGAAGCTGTCCGTGCTCCAACACATAGACAAGAAGAAGGAACTTGTGACACTCCGATAACATCACATAGATTCTGATTTATTAACCACTTGCTGACCAGCCGCTGTCATTATACTGTGGCAGGTCGGCACGATCCCGCAAACCGTCGTAGCTATACGTCGGCCCCTTTAAGCGGGATAGCAGGCACATGCGCACGCCCGCTGCACAGCGGGGGTGCCTATGCTCGTGCCCGGCGGTCGCGATGACCGATGGCCACGAGCGATCGCGGGCACGAGGAGCAGAACAGGGACGTGTGTGTGTAAACACACAAACCCCTGTTCTGTGAGGAGAGGAGAGAGAGATCGTGAGTTCCTATGAGCTGGGAACCATGATCTCTCATCTCCTAGTCAGTTCCATCCCCCACAGTTAGAACACACACATAGGAAACACATTTAACCCCTTGATCGCCCCCTAGTGTTAACCCTTTCCCTGCCAGTGACATTTATACAGTAATCAGTGCATTTTTATAGCACAAAAATGTGTTAGAAGTGTCCAATGTCATAATGTCGCAGTCTCAATAAAAATCGCAGATCGCCGCCATTACTAGTGAAAAAAACAAAAATAAAAACATGCCATAAATCTATCCCCTATTTTGTGGATGCTATAACTTTTGTGCAAACCAATCAATATACGCTTTTTGCGATTTTTATTACCAAAAATATGTAGAAGAATACATATCAGCCTAAACTGTGGAAAAAAATAGCTTTTTTTAAAAAAATAATTGGGGCTATTTATTACAGCAAAAAGTACAAAATATTGTGTTTTTTTCAAAATTGTAGCTTTTTTTTTGTTTATAGCGCAAAGAATAAAAACCGCAGAGATGATCAAATACCACCAAAAGAAATCTCTATTTGTGGGAAAAAAAGGACGTCAATTTTGTTTGGGTACAACGTTGCATGACCACGCAATTGTCGGTTAAAGTGACACAGTGCCGAATCGCAAAAAAATGGCCTGGTCATTGAGCAGCCAATTCTTCCGGGGCTGAAGTGGTTAAAGGCAACATTTACTGTCCCACCCTTCTGACCTCCCCTCTAAAGTGTTTCACCCAAAAGTGTTTACTTGTAGAAATCTCTATGAGTAAGCCGTTTCAGGTGAAATGCATTAAAGGGGAAGTCCCAAGAGCCGGACTGTTATGCCCTGTACACACTGTCGGACTTTGTTCGGACATTCTGACAACAAAATCCTAGGATTTTTTCCGACGGATGTTAGCTCAAACTTGTCTTGCATACACACTGTCACACAAAGTTGTCGGAAAATCCGATCATTCTGAACGTGGTGACGTAAAACATGTAGGCCGGGACTATAAACGGGGCAGTGGCCAATAGCTTTCATCTCTTTATTTATTCTGAGCATGCGTGGCACTTTGTCCGTCGGATTTGTGTACACACGATCGGAATTTCCGACAACGGATTTTGTTGTCGGAAAATTTTATAGCCTGCTCTCAAACTTTGTGTGTCGGAAAATCTGATGGAAAATGTGTGATGGAGCCTACACACGGTCAGAATTTCCGACAACAAGGTCCTATCACACTTTTTCCATCGGAAAATCCGACCGTGTGTACGGGGCATTACAGTGCTATAGAATCTATGTGATGTTATCGGAGTGCGACAAGTTCTTTCTTCCATCTTTTTCAGAAAGTGATTGGCATTCATTAGAACACCCTCAGTATCTCTTTGGGATATCTTATCCTTCGTTTTCTAAAATTTTGTCTGCTTTTTTTTTAAATTTACAGAGCCTCGAGGTATTGTCAATTTATCAAAATAATGAAAATACAGAGCGTGACAAAAAAAATAATTAGCAGCAATCTATTTTTTACTAAAAAATACTTATTCTTTGGAGGCATTGTTTAATGCATGGTTAATTATTATAAGGTCTTTCCGTAGAAATTTTACTTAAACCAAATAAGACACACAACTTTTAAACTTTTCTTTTTTTTCACACAAAATCCCAGAATGTCCGTAGGTAATTACAGTTTTGGCCGTATTTATGTAGTAATAAAACAGCAGTGAGAGTAATAGTGCAGGCGACATTTATTTCAGTGTGTGGTATAACACAGTGCTCCAAGGGATATTTTATTTATATTGATCAAGAGCAAAGCAAATAAAATGTAATGTAACATTTACTAGTTTTGTCTTACAAATAGACAGCATTAAATGAAAACTATTATTGGTTTTGGTCAATTGTATTTATTTATTAAATTTTTTACTTTACTGATTTATACACTGATCTTGTGTTTCTTTTTTTAATTTGTGGGAAATCTTTAACCAATTCAATACCAGGCACTTACAACCCCTTCCTGCCCAAGCCAATTTTTAACTTTCAACACTGTCGCACCTTGAATGACAATTGCGCGGTCATGCTACACTGTACACAAACCAATTTTTTATCACTTTGTTCCCACAAATAGAGCTTTCTTTTGGTTGTACTTGACCACTGCTGGAGTTTTTATTTTTTGCGCAACAAATAAAAAAAGACCAAAAATTTAGAAAAAAAAAGTTTTTCTTTGTTTCTGTTATAAGATTTTGTAAATAAGTAAGTTTTCTCCTTCAATGATGGGCACTGATGAGGCTGCACTGACAGACACTGATAAGGCAGCACTGATGGGCACTGATGAGGTGGCACCAATGAGGTGACACTGATGAGGTGGCATTGTTGGGCACTGATAAAGGGCACTGATAGGCACTGATGGGCACTGATAGGTGGCACTGGTATGCAGCACTGATGGACACTCATAGGCAGCACTGATGGGCACTCATAGGTGGCACTGATGGGCACTGATAGGTGGCACTGATGGGCACTGAAAGGCTGCACTGATGGGTACTTATGGGTGGCACTGATAGGTGGCACAAATGGGCACTGATGGGCACTGATAGGTGGGTACTGATGGGCATGGATGGACACTGATATGTGGCACTGATGGACACTGATGGGTGGCACTGCTGGGCATCACTGATCTGGCAGGAATTCATAATGAGCACTGACTGACACAATTTTTTTATACTGATTGACATATATTGGGCACATTGTGGCATCCCTGGTAACTATGGGGGACATACCAGGGAAGTGGTTAAATTACGAATAAACATGCATTACAGGGTGCATCTATGAAACTATGTTAGCAAACTATGCTGGGTCTTGCAGTACTTTATGCTCTCTGGCAGACTGAACCAATCCACTAGTTAAGAGGTTTCTATTTCTTTTAATGAGAGAAGAGGGGTGTGTCCTGCCTCTCAATCAGTTTTTAGCACAATAATGCTGGCTAAACACTATATGAAAAATCGGCCGAACCCATTTTCTAAAAACAACATTTGGCCATGAGAGCAAACGATAGTGCCATCATGTAATGACCGATAAATCGTTCAGTGGACATAAATGAATCCATTTTTTGTTTTTTGTTTTTCTACCTATACCTAGTGCAAACAGTTCGGAGGGGAAGCACATTAACCTTTCAATTTATCATTCGTTCGGCAGAAAATTTCCAAACATGTCCTTCCTTTTTTCGGCTCAAAAACATCCCAACAATTTTCGATTTTGTGCCCATTAACTGGCCGAAAAACAAATGAACTGGCCGAATTTTGGCCGATTTTTCATATAGTGTATGGCCGTCACAACTCTCTGAACTGAAAATATTTCAGAGAATATAATTTATAGCACAATTTAAATAGAGCTACACCTGCTGGCTGCAAGTTGCAAATGTGAAAAATTAATGTGTTGTATTTAACAAGATAAAAAGACCTTCATTTTTCAAAACGTGATGTTCAAAAGAACATTTCCATAAGACGGTCTTAAAATGACTCAAACCCAAAAATACACGGTATATCATCCTTTAAGGAGATTTACCCTAATTCTCTGTCCCTGTGGTACCTACTGTATGCAAAAATGGTGCTTGTCCCTGAGACAGGAAGGCACAGACAGCTGTAAAATATTGGGAGAAGTTCTAACTTTTCCTAACTCTACTAAACATGTGTTTTCTCTGTGCCTCCATTGGAGACATTATTCTGCTCTTGAGTTTGGTACATCTTAGATCTTCTCCTGCCTCTGACAGCTTTTTCTAACCGGATACAACTTGTGATAGCACTTTTGAGCATATGTTTGCATAACTAGGATTCCATTGCAATATTTCCTGGTCTTCTTTAAATTGGCTGCAGAACTTTTTTCCGGAGCAGTCAAATTGAACCTTCTCAGCTTGATTGGAGGTCAATCCATTGAGTAAACATCAATACGATACGTCATCTCCGCTATTTTTGAAGCGCAGCTGGAACACACCACAGTGTTTCCATGCACATGGGTTTCTAATCTGCAAGAATTTGCTGTTTTTATCTTGTTTTCATCTGGTTTTTTTTTTGGAATAAATACGGTGACATACTTCACTATGGAAGCCCTTTCTTTTTAATTTTTCCCACTAACCATCGGACAACTCCCTTCAAATCGTTCTGTTCCTGGGAACGTGCTCAAATGATCTGGATTCACTTTGGTGTGTGTGTCCTAGAGGTCGGTTAAATGCTGGGATCAACATTAGGATTGTGCACAACTCCTGCTGAATACATCCATATGTGCTTTATGACTACCTGTAATAGGGGTCATGGAAGTCTGGTGAGTAAGATGTGTGACAGGTGATGGTGGTGGAAGATATTTCAGTCAAATTTACCTACTGTTCAGCAGGGATTTGAAGATTGTGTACAATATCTGAAGAATTTGATACATTGTCTGAAGACTGATACACTGTTTGAATATTCACTATTTGCACTACTGAACTTATTTTGTGTTTGGACTTTTTATACACATATTATTATATTATCATGTTGGTGCTCAGTTGAAATCACTTTTGTATGTTTGCACTTTATTAGGGAGGGAGCGTTTCAATTTAGTAATGATTTTTACTTATCCATTTTTCTTTTATACAATGTGCTGCTCCTTACCAACTTTCACCTGTTTAATTATTCTAGTTGCACTAATTATCCTACCACTTTGTGCTGGTTCTGGGGTTTTTAACCCCTCATTCACAATCCATTAAGTGATTGTAAACATTCTATTGGCACACACAGTGTGGCTTGGCCCCACCCCCGCTCTCTTATCACTGGATTTGTTTGGCAGCAGTGCAGTAAGGTGTGAGAGAGAGCAGTGCCGCCGCTCTCAGGCACAGTGCTGGATTGAGATCAGGCTCAGGTAAGTTTTTAGGGGGAGCTGCACATAAAAGTTTTTTTTTTACCTTTATGTAGAGAATGCATGAGGGTAAAAACCCTTTTGCCTTTACAGCCACTTTAACTCTGAACCAGTATGTAACCTAGAAATTGGCCAGTCACCTATTCTATCTCATAATGGAATCAGTGTTGCCAACATCAATATTTTTTACTGGTAGCCAGTAAAAAATGGATACTTTTCTCCTGCCAGTAAATAGCAGTGATAGGAAACATTGGCAATAAAAAATATGGCTGTGGCGCTGGGCTCGGAACTGCACATGCCCAATTCAGTCTGGAGCTGGCTGAGACTATCCAAATGCCTGCTACAGTGTGTTCTGGTGGCCCTGGCAGAGGAGTTACCTGAGAGTGTCCTGTGATGTCATGGTGCAAGCGAGCGTCGTGTGCAGGTCTGCGGGACAGGAGCGGGACAGTGCTGTTTGGACTGGAGTGGATAGAAGGGACCACCTGGCATGTAGAGAGACTGTCACTGACTCAGAAGGTGTAATCATCATCTGTGCTGTGAGAGTCAATTTCATGTGTGTGTGCCTGCCCATTCTAATGCTGGCCATACACTGTACGAAAAATTGTCTGAAATTCTGTCATTTAGACAGTTCCGCCAGTTAGTGGGCACAAATTGGTAATCGGTTGGGGTGTTTTTGAGCTGAAAAAATGAAGGACAAGTTTGGAAATTTTCTGCCGCATGAACGATAAATTGAAAGATGAATTTGTTTCCCTCCAAACTGTTTGCACTAGGTATATGTGAAAAAACGAACAAAAAAAGGATTAAGTTATGTCCAGTGAACGATTTATCAGTCATTACATGATGGCAGTATCGTTTGCTCTCACAGCCAAATTTTCATTTTTTTTTTTAAATGGGTTTGAATGATTTTTCATATAGTGTATGGCCAGCATAACTTCTTACCCTCTGAAGTCTTGTCCCTGTGCTACTTTATCCAAAATAAAATAAGAAATATTTTTTTTTGCCTAAATATCTACCCTAAATTACATTGATAATTGCACATTACAGAAATTTGCACTTGCCAGTAAAAACTTGTCTGTTAAACCACGCTAAATAATGAGATAAACTAGAAGGTAGATATAGTGGAAATATGAATGCCACACAAAAATTTGTTAATTGAAAATTGAAAAACAAAAATTCAAAAAAAAACTGATAAATAAAAAGAAAGTCCAGATATCTCCTGAGATGGGATCAATCTCCCAATCACCAGAGTCCAACAACATGTATAGATAACAGTCCAAGGATTATAAGAGTAGGTTGCCCTTACCAGAATAACAATTATAATAGACGGATGGCTTAAACCCAGCCAGGGCCTTATGGGTGGAAACCAATCTGCTCCGTCCGGATTCAGGATGTAATTCCCTCAATGGATACAGGAGAAAAAATAACAAAAGGAACCGACCATAGTGTAGTATGATCAGATGTTTCTATGGACACATAGACATACCAACACCCTGGTGTGCACACAAGAAAACAGGGGGGAGTGTGATAACCCACCACCGTGGCTGTGGATTGCGCTTACCGACTCACAGTGGTACCAGGCTCTATATCATACTAGGAGTTGATTAATGGATGACAAGGAACGGTAGATTCACCCGCTGTGGCCAGGAATCCATATTCTCAGTATATGACCCAAAACGAAAATAAACTATCCATAGTGTAATACGTTTCAAGGAAAGTTTAATAAATAAAAGTAATGCACTTACAAAATAGAAGGATGATTTTCGCATAAAATACAATACAACACGCCGGCCGGCATAAAATCACCAAGTGGAGCTCGTCCTACTTCCTGGTCATGTGGTAGCGTCGCTGCGTGCATACCCAGACGCGTTTCATCATTAAATGGACGTTCTCAATGGGAACGAGCAGCGCAGTGAGCCACCACCATTATATAGGCAACCAAGCCTCGTTCTGAGATACAGGCACAAGGACGCCATCTTGGGTATGGTCAAATGCCCTAACAACCACTGGAATGTATGGATGGTTAAGATTACATAGCCCAAATAGAGCAACAAACAGCGCCATGCTGGATATGGGCATTCGCCCAAACTTTAACGGGACGCATAAACATTACGTCACAGAAGCATATCCAGCTACTCTGTTGCTAGAAAAAAACATATATTAAAAAGTCACATATAATCAAAAAATTACCTTTGAGAGAAATTATATATAAGTAATTAGATCATATTAGACATGGCTACATATAATCATGTGTACTAATATTCTAAATAATTACCCAGATAGATAATAAATAAACTCTGGAAAGCTTGATATATCTTTCAAAAAATCATAACTGAATGGTGTATTTAAACAAATATAAAAGTGAATGAATCGGGTAAATACCCAAATTATAAAAACAGTAAGAAGTGATGAAATGTGTGTCAGAAATAATTAATTATAATTAATCTGTGATGTGCTGTGTGACGAAAATCGTTTTGTGAATAGACCCATATCTCAAATATATAGAATTGTACCAAACAAGTTGGAGATTGTGTGGTGGTACAAAAATAAAATAAAAAACAAATAAAATTAATACTATGTCTATTATTACTACAACATATATGGATAGTGAAAAAGATTTTCAATTAAAAATCCGACATTATATGAATTTTCACACCACGATGCCCTCTAGCAGGTAGCTCAGAACGAGTTCACATCTTTATATAAAAATGCAGACAAAATTAAAAAGTTAAGAATTATCAATAAAAGCATTTACATCCGTGTCAATGTTCAATCCATAAGGGGCATAAGTCCTCAACCGATGGATCCAGCTCATCTCCAATTGGGATATCCCCCTAATCAGTGAACTGCCCCTCCAATGGGGTTTAAACCTATCTATCCCCATAAAGATAGTTTTGGAGGGATTCCTATCATGTAAAAAAAATAGTGCTTGGACACTGAATGGTTCCTAAAACCTGTTAAAATGTTTGTAATGTGTTCATTAAGTCGCACCTAAAGAGGTCGCTTGGTCCTACCCACATATTGCAGGCCACATGGGCACTGCAACAAATAAACAACTCTCTCAGTGGTACAAGTAATGAACGGTTTAATAGTATGTGTCTCTTGTGTACTAGTGGAAATAAAAGTAGTAGTACGTCTATGAGAACATGCACTCAGAGTACAGACCCTACATTTCCTGCATTGGTAAAAACCAGTTAACTGGTCAATAAAGGTTGGTCTTTCAGGGGGGCGCCCTCAGTTAGGAATCAGTTGGCCCCTAATATTTTGAACCCTCCGGTCACAAGACCAACCTTTTTTGACCAGTTAACTGGTTTTTACCAATGCAGGGAATGTAGGGTCTGTACTCTGAGTGCATGTTCTCATAGACGTACTACTACTTTTATTTCCACTAGTACACAAGAGACACATACTATTAAACCGTTCATTACTTGTACCACTGAGAGAGTTGTTTATTTGTTGCAGTGCCCATGTGGCCTGCAATATGTGGGTAGGACCAAGCGACCTTTTCAGGTGCGACTTAATGAACACATCACAAACATTTTAACAGGTTTTAGGAACCATTCAGTGTCCAAGCACTATTTATTGGTACATGATAGGAATCCCTGCAAAACTATCTTTATGGGGATAGATAGGTTTAAACCCCATTGGAGGGGCAGTTCACTGATTAGGGGGATATCCCAATTGGAGATGAGCTGGATCCATCGGTTGAGGACTTATGCCCCTTATGGATTGAACATTGACACGGATGTAAATGCTTTTATTGATAATTCTTAACTTTTTAATTTTGTCTGCATTTTTATATAAAGATGTAAACTCGTTCTGAGCTACCTGCTAGAGAGCATCATGGTGTGAAAATTCATATAATGTCGGATTTTTAATTGCAAATCTTTTTCACTATCCATATATGTTGTAGTAATAACAGACATAGTATTAATTTTATTTGTTTTTTATTTTATTTTTGTACCACCACACAATCTCCAACTTGTTTGGTACAATTCTATATATTTGAGATATGGGTCTAGTCACAAAACGATTTTCGTCACACAGCACATCACAGATTAATTATAATTACTTATTTCTGACACACATTTCATCACTTCTTACTGTTTTTATAATTTGGGTATTTACCCGATTCATTCACTTTTATATTTGTTTAAATACACCATTCAGTTATGATTTTTTGAAAGATATATCAAGCTTTCCAGAGTTTATTTATTATCTATCTGGGTAATTATTTAGAATATTAGTACACATGATTATATGTCGCCATGTCTAATATGATCTAATTACTTATATATAATTTCTCTCAAAGGTCATTTTTTGATTATATGTGACTTTTTAATATATGTTTTTTCCTAGCAACAGAGTAGCTGGATATGCTTCTGTGACGTAATGTTTATGCGTCCCGTTAAAGTTTGGGCGAATGCCCATATCCAGCATGGCGCTGTTTGTTGCTCTATTTGGGCTATGTAATCTTAACCATCCATACATTCCAGTGGTTGTTAGGGCATTTGACCATACCCAAGATGGCGTCCTTGTGCCTGTATCTCAGAACGAGGCTTGGTTGCCTATATAATGGTGGTGGCTCACTGCGCTGCTCGTCCCCATTGAGAACGTCCATTTGATGACAAAACGCGTCTGGGTACGCACGCAGCGACGCTACCACATGACCAGGAAGTAGGACGAGCTCCGCTTGGTGATTTTATGCCGGCCGGCGTGTTGTATTGTATTTTATGCGAAAATCATCCTTCTATTTTGTAAGTGCATTACTTTTATTTATTAAACTTTCCTTGAAACGTATTACACTATGGATAGTTTATTTTTGTTTTGGGTCATATACTGAGAATATGGATTCCTGGCCACAGTGGGTGAATCTACCGTTCCTTGTCATCCATTAATCAACTCCTAGTATGATATAGAGCCTGGTACCACTGTGAGTCGGTAAGCGCAATCCACAGCCACGGTGGTGGGTTATCACACTCCCCCTGTTTTCTTGTGTGCACACCAGGGTGTTGGTATGTCTATGTGTCCATAAATACATCTGATCATACTACACTATGGTCGGTTCCTTTTGTTTTTTTTTCTCCTGTATCCATTGAGGGAATTACATCCTGAATCCGGACGGAGCAGATTGGTTTCCACCCATAAGGCCCTGGCTGGGTTTAAGCCATCCGTCTATTATAATTGTTATTCTGGTAAGGGCAACCTACTCTTATAATCCTTGGACTGTTATCTATACATGTTGTTGGACTCTGGTGATTGGGAGATTGATCCCATCTCAGGAGATATCTGGACTTTCTTTTTATTTATCAGTTTTTTTTTGAATTTTTGTTTTTCAATTTTCAATTAACAAATTTTTGTGTGGCATTCATATTTCCACTATATCTACCTTCTAGTTTATCTCATTATTTAGCGTGGTTTAACAGACAAGTTTTTACTGGCAAGTGCAAATTTCTGTAATGTGCAATTATCAATGTAATTTAGGGTAGATATTTAGGCAAAAAAAATATTTCTTATTTTATTTTGGATAAAGTAGCACAGGGACAAGACTTCAGAGGGTAAGAAGTTATGCTGGCCATACACTATATGAAAAATCATTCAAACCCATTTAAAAAAAAAAATGAAAATTTGGCTGTGAGAGCAAACGATACTGCCATCATGTAATGACTGATAAATCGTTCACTGGACATAACTTAATCCTTTTTTTGTTCGTTTTTTCACATATACCTAGTGCAAACAGTTTGGAGGGAAACAAATTCATCTTTCAATTTATCGTTCATGCGGCAGAAAATTTCCAAACTTGTCCTTCATTTTTTCAGCTCAAAAACACCCCATTGAGGGAATTACATCCTGAATCCGGACGGAGCAGATTGGTTTCCACCCATAAGGCCCTGGCTGGGTTTAAGCCATCCGTCTATTATAATTGTTATTCTGGTAAGGGCAACCTACTCTTATAATCCTTGGACTGTTATCTATACATGTTGTTGGACTCTGGTGATTTGGAAATTGATCCCATCTCAGGAGATATCTGGACTTTCTTTTTATTTATCAGTTTTTTTTTTTAATTTTTGTTTTTCAATTTTCAATTAACACATTTTTGTGTGGCATTCATATTTCCACTATATCTACCTTCTAGTTTATCTTATTATTTAGCGCGGTTTAACAATTTTTATTTCTATGTAGTGTTGTCGCACTGTTTACTGCTGCTTATGTTATATAGTTTCTTCTAGCGCGGAATTTTTTTACTAAAAACTTGTCTGTGCCAGTAAATGTTGGGAGTCATGTCAGTAAATTTCAATCTGGTAGGTTGGCAACACTGAATGGAATGTACTATTTAAACAGATCTATTCACTTTGGACATATTACTTTTGCATATTTTATATTACTTTGATCTTATATTGATCTATCATTGTGTGATACCTTGGTGTACTCTGCACCCCTTCTTCTGACATTTGCAAATTAAAATAGCTAGATAAATATATTTAAGCTTAAACTTGCAATGTACTCAGGTGTTACCTTAAAATTCATTGTTGGGGGTTGGTTGCCGCGTTTCATTAAAATTTGGTTGTGTTTTTTTTTCTTGTGATTGATTTTGGCCCATATAAAACTTATCCTCATGTGTCTTTATATACATGTGCTTGACAAGCAAAGATGGGGCTCTGCAAATATGTCCATGCAATAGCACTAATCTCATTCAAGGTAGATGAGCTGCACAACTCACCTAATTGGGGAACACAGGAGTTTATCTTAGCATCTAATGTACAGAGAACCATAATTAGATAAGATATGACTAATTATTTCCAGGTAAAATTATGTGCTGACACCAATCCAGAAATAAATTGGGAAGCCCATAAGGCAATTTAAGAGGCTACTTAATTGGTCATAGCTCCATGTAAGAAAAAAAAAGTAAGACTGTCCTCCCACTCAATTACAGCTGTAGTTGGAAGACTGGGAATATCTGAAAGAAGAGAGCCCATTAGTAGACACGCTACAAAAATCAGTCACCACGTTCATCAGATTTCCTGCCAGTGAAAGGAAAAGAAAATGTTCATCATCCACAGTAACGATTATAAAAGTATTGAGTTAAAATCACATACTATCCATATCAGTTATAATATAATAGAGTTTGGAGCAAAAAATGTAAAGTATTCAGAAAAGGAAGGTAATAAAATACAGCAAGGTATATATGTGCATTTTCTTACCTACAAAACACAACTCTGGAAGAAAAAAAGCAATTATTTTAACAAGACAATTACATTTTGATCTATTGCATTCTTGAAGGGAATATACACCGTAGTCTTTTTTTTTTTTTTTTTCTTATACAGGTAAAAAAAAGTTTAGCCTGATGTAAGCATTCTTTTTATTAATATGTGTTAATGTTTTTAAAGCCTTGCTTCTATGTAATTTTTTAGAATCATATATGTTCATGGGACAGTCATATTTGTTCACTTCAAATAAAGGTCCATCTGGCTTTGCAGTCCTACACTGGCAGTTGGGAAACTACTGGAAGGAAGAGAGGAGAGATCCCTGGTGCTTCACATGACTAAGTCATGACTAAGCTCTGAGGGTTGGAGTGAAACATGTTGGGGGCATGGCCTGGTGGGAGCCCAGGCTGAGGTTGTCTCTCTCATTCTCTTTCCTCTCTTCCTTCTAGTGACTACAGGAGCTGGAACAAGCTCCATCCCTTGTTGGCACTCCTGCAGTGGTTGTGGCATAACCTCACTACTCCCCATAGTGATCGAGCCTGAGCGGCACACTAAACAAACCATGGGTCACAGTTGAGAAACTACCCCTTCCCACAATGGAAGTCTAGAGGGTTGATTTACTAAAGACAAATAGACTGTTGACATTAGAAGGGAATTTTGTTTACAAGTAAATGAGGGCCTGTTGATTTCCATCACCCAGCCACAGGCAAGCAAAAATATACATATTTTTAAAGATTTTCCTTGTGTGATTTTTAATTCTTTCAAAATTAATTTTCATAACATTTTCTAAGCTAAGGGAAAATTAGCTTTACGGACTATTTGCCTTTACTAAATCAACCCCTTTTTCTCAGCATTTGTTTCCCTGGAAAGGTAAAGCATAATGGGCTACTATGCATCGCATAGTAGCCCATTATGTGACACTTACCTGCAGGAGGAGCCCGCAATGTCCCCGTCTTCCTCACTAGCAGCGAGCGTCCATTCTTCACCCCTCTTCCTTCCGGGGCCATGAACTCCGGCTCTGTGACTGGCCGGAGTCACGTGATGTCACTCCCGTGCATGTGCGCGGGAGCCGCCAGTCACAGCATGACCCGAGCTAGAGACGGCACAGCGTGCCCATTCTAACTCCGGCGCATGCGCAGAAGAAATCGCCGTACGGCGATTTGCAAATATCTCCTAGACCGTGTAGGTCTGCCAAAAGTACCAATACCTGGTTTAATGATCATTGAATCACTGTGTTTAATTGGCCAGCAAACTCGCCTGACCTATACCCCATAGAGAATCTGTGGGGTATTGTCAAGAGGAAGATAAGAGACACCAGACCGAACAATGCAGATGAGCTGAAGGCCGCTATAAAAGCAACCTGGGCAACCATAACACCTCAGCAGTGCCACAGGCTGATCACCTCCATGCCACACCGCATTGATGAAGTGCTTCATGCAAAAGGAGCCCTGACCCAGTATTGAGTGCATACTATACTGCACATGGACATACTTTTAAGTAACCCAACATTTCTGTATTAAAAATGCTTTTTTTTATTGGTCTTATGTAATATTATAATTTTCTGAGATACTGAATTTTGGGTTTTCACTAGCTGTAAGCCATAATCATCAAAATTAAAAGAAAGAAATGCTTTAAATATATCACAATATATTGCAGCTTATAAGTCCTTAGATGAGGTGATCAAATACTGGGTATTGGGCATGGTCACTTTTGTTCTAAATTGTACTGCATGTTATGGCTGGGTTATATTCAGTGCAAAAGGGAGGTCACAATCCTTCAGTTTTCTTCTGCAGGCCCAAAATAATATGGAATAATTGTCTCGGAATTGAATACAAGTAACAAACCTGAAACATAAAATCTGGGTTTGTTTAGAGTGCTGGCTGACAAACTAATTTTGTGCATAGCAAAATCGCAGTCCCTGGATACAGAGAAATGCCCACCCTTATCTGAGGTGCCACCACTCACAAACAGCGTAACATATGAGAATGTTGGGTATACCAGCCCGGACTCTCACTGCTGTAACAGGCACAGACACATGCATATCTCACCCTATAGCATGCATGCAAGCACATCCGTACTCCCCTACAGGGACACCCTGGCTGCCATAGTAGACACAGAGTCCAAATAAAAATGTAATATCACACTTGTTGGAGTTGTACTCTATATGTCCTGCCGCTTCCCTCTGTCATAGATGTAATGTGACTAACCAGCTGAACCTGCCCCTTGACTTAAAGTAGAGTTTTACCCAAAAGTGCCACATTTGGCAAATTTCGGGGGGAAGGGGGGCGTGGGTACCTGTTTTTGACAGGTACCTGTCCTCACTTCCGTTGAACCTCGCCACAGCGAGGTATGTCAGAAGTTAGGTCCCCCTCCTCCTTCTCCGCTGCCAGGCCATTCAGAAAAAGCAGTGCGCTTTGCGCATGAGCAGTAGGGAATTGGCTGTGAAGCTGCAAGGCTTCACTGTCGGATTCCCTTAGAGGCTATGGCAGCGGCAGCACCCGAGAGCCGATGGAAACATCGGCTGGGGTGCTGACATCGCCAGATTCCAGGACAGGTATGTGTCCTAATATTAAAAGTCAGCAGCAATATGTGTAGCTGCTGACTTTAAATGTTTCCATGGGGTGGGGTTGAGCTTTAGTATGATGGAGAGTATGAACTAACATTACTGTCTGCAGATTATTCTTACTTGAAGCAGAGATTAATAATGGTCTGATTAAACTGCATTAAAGTATATCTTGTCTTGGCTACCGACCCCCAACCTACCCCCAACCTTTTTTTTTTTTTGCTATTGTCTTGTCTACATTTACTCACTCCAGTGTTTGCATGTTATTGATCTTTACTGGCTTCCTGATAGTGACAACGGTGGACCATTCTTGCAGTCTACATTAGAGGAACATGTGACATTGTGATAACAGGTTAACACAAATGGGAGACAGTTTTCACCTCAAAACAGGAAGTGACTAAACATGGACCTTTGGCAGGATTACTTTTGAAGCTACATTAACATGAGATTTTAGTGATTAGGTTTAGATCTACTTTATTTCCGCATGAGTGTTTTAACCACCTGCCCACTGCTCACAGTAAATATACTGCAAGCGGGTGGCAGGTATAGGCACAGTCACGTATATGTACATACGCGGCAGCCTTCACTCAAGTTTGGGGCGCATATGTGTGCGCCCTGTCTTTCCTGGCTGTGATTGGCAGCACATGATTTCGGCTGAAACCTGCTAATCGGCTGTGTCAAATCACCTGCAGAACTCTCTGTACAGTAAACAGCGATCTGGCTGTTTCTTCTCCCTGAAAAGTAGAGAGAAAAAACAGCCAAATTAGTCATTAAAAGGTGTACATATTACACACATTACACACGTTACATTAGTTAGGCACATAGTTAACCCCTTGATTGTTCTTATATGTTAACCACTTCCCAGCCAATGTCCTTTGTATATTGTCAGTGTACAGTATTATCACAGGTGACATCAGTATCAGTAAGTGACCCTCCCAGATAGTGTCTGTTAGCGGAAGATTGCTGCCACACTATAAGTCGCTGATCACCGCAATTACAGTATAATTGCGTAAATTCCAGTATATATACCATAGTTTGTAGATGCTATAACTTTTGCACAAACCAATTATTATACACTTATTATTTTCTTTTTCAACACATGTAGCAGAGTACATTTTGGCCTAAATTTATGATTTTTTTTTATTGTCTATGTTTTATAACAAAATGTAGAAAGTATTGTTTTTTTTATTTATTGTTTTTTTTTTATTTATATAATAAAAAATAAAAAATCCAGTGGTAATCAAATACCACCAAAAGAAAGCTCTATTTATATGAAAAAGAAATATATATATTTAATTTGCGTACAGGGTTACATGGTCACGCAGTTACCAGTTAAAATAGCACGGTACTGAATAACAAAAAAGGCCTGGTCATGGGGGGGGGGGGTAAAACCTTTCAGAGGTAAAGTGGTTAAAAATTAACATTTTGAATTTTGCATCCATGTGTACACACACATGCACACTTATTATAATTCCACACAAGTTTTTTTTTTTTAAAAGACCATTCTAATTTTGTGTCCAACCCCATTAAATATATATATTATACATTCACACATTTTCACACAATGTTCATGTTGCTTCCAACCCCAAGTTTACATACAGTATATACCATATATGGGTGTACCTGGGTTCCACTGTTTTTTTTTTTTTTTGCGTGCTGATGGCACTACTGGATATCTTCCGACGTTGAAGGGAAGTAAGCATGATGTGTCTTTCATCTGCTGCATTAGGTTTCCCAATGTCATTAAGAACTATCTTCAGTGTAAAGAAGAAGAGTCCTGGAGGTGATGGTTTGGCCCCCACAGAGTCCTGATCTCAACATCATGGAGTCTGGGATTACATGAAGAGATAGAAGGATTTGAGGTAGCCTACTACCATAAAAGATCTGTGGTTAGTTCTCCAGGAAGTTTGAAACAACCTACCTGTTGAGTTAGATCAAAAACTGTGTGCAAGTGTACCTAGAAAAATTGATGCTATTTTGCAGTTTTATAAATATTGATTTGATTTAGATTTTAATTCTGTTTGCTCACTTTGCATATTGTAAATGAATAAAAATAAACAATTAAAATATATATTTTTGAAAGCAGTCTTACATATAGCATTTCTTTACACAGTACTATACTGTGTGTGTGTATATATATATATATATATATATATATATATATATATATATATATATAGAGAGAGAGAGAGAGAGAGAGAGAGAGAGAGAGAGAGAGAGAGAAGAGAGAGAGAGAGATATATCTATATATATATATATCTATATCTATCTATCTATCTATCTATCTATCTATCTATCTATCTATCTATCTATCTATCTATCTATCTATCTATCTATATATATATATATATATATATATATACATATTTTAAACACACACACACACACATGTATCTATCTATCTATCTATCTATCTATCTATCTATCTATCTATCTATCTATCTATCTATCTATCTATCTATCTATCTATCTATCTATCTATCTATCTATATCTCTCCCCCCCCCCCCTTTCTCTCTCTCTCTGTATATATATATATATATATATATATATATATATGTATATATATATATATATATATATATATATACAGTATATATTATAAATTCCCACAGTTAGTAAAAGAGTTTATAAACCATTCCATCACAGTTTCTTTTGTAAAACACGTATACACTGTGGATTGTACATGACATTTGGGTGTCAAACAGTTTGCCTTAAGCACCAATGTTTTCTTTATGTATAATTTAATATAGTAATAGTTTATCTACAGCAGATGGCAAATTACAACAATCTCCATTCATAATTAATTGTAAAGGACACTTAGCAAGTTACCTCCCATGATGCTTAGGTTGTAATACTTCCTGTACTCCTGGTCCCTCTCGTGTTGTTTAAAGAGGAGTAGACATAAGGTAGAGTTGTAAAACTCTACTTCACATATTAATTTTGTTACCTCGGGCTTAATAGTCATTTTATGGTAATTTTTTCCAACTTTTGTAGCTATAATGTTTAATCTGTTTTTACGGTCTCCTAGCTGTGTTTAATCAGGGTAATTATAGAATGTTAATTAAATAAAATACTGCTCTGTTACTATTAAAATGTAAGTCGTGTTGCCATAAATGTAAAGAATTTATACGCAGTGTAACTCAAATGAACGTTAATGACTGGGAAAAAATATTTATTCAACGCTACTATTACGTAGTTTGGAAAATGCAACGATCTTCTACTCTATAAGGTAATTTAAAATTGGCACATTTATTTGCTTATTTTTACTTTAGTTATTAGTAGCAACATAAAATTGATAATCCGTGAAAAGTTAGCAACGTAACATACAGTATATTACATAGGCTATATATATATTTTTTCTTTTTCCACTAAAATTCAGTCTTTGATCTTCTTAGTATGATAATAATATTTAATCTTCTATCGTTACTACATCTTCTGGGGATAATAATAATATTATATATTTATCAGTATATTATGCAGTATTGCACAAAATGTATGCTTGATAATTAAATTTGGAAGTATTTTTTAAGAAACTGTAATTTCATACAACATTATTTAAGGAGACACTAAAGTGAAAAAAAAAGAAAGAAAGAAAATCCTTTTAAAGCAAAATGACTGAAACTGTAGTTAGTTTAAAGCATAACTGAA
Organism: Aquarana catesbeiana; assembly: GCF_042186555.1. NCBI lineage: Eukaryota > Metazoa > Chordata > Amphibia > Anura > Ranidae > Aquarana > Aquarana catesbeiana. The sequence continues at coordinate 858,869,795 of NC_133324.1, forward strand.
GTGCAGAAATAAAACATTGCAAGCTTGTAGCTTGTCAAGTGCAGTTGCTCCAGAGCTTAGTAAAAGAGGTGAAGCTTCACTTTGCAAAGAATATCCAATCACGTGCAAGGGAAATAAAAAAGCAGCATTTTAGCTTGCACATGATTGGATGATGGAAGTCAGCAGAACTTCCCCTCATTTACTAAGCTCTGGAGCAACTGCACTTGCAGAGTGCAACTGCACATTGCAAAGTGCACAGTCTAATTGTCTTTAGTAAATCAACCCCACAATGTCTGCTGGAACAGTGGTGAGTATTTGCAGAATTTAGTTCTTCTTTAACTGTTACAAATTATCCAAGTATTAGTGACAATTAATTAAGTTCTAAAATGACATCCTCACTACAATCAATATACAACCTGTATAAACAATATGTAAACATTAAAAGTATCTGTATAGATAATCTGCCTGGCTTAAAAAGTCAAAACAGTTAAGTTGATTTAATAAAACTGTAGAGTGCAAAATCTGGTGCAGCTGTGCATGGTAACCAATCAGCTTCTAAATTCAGCTTATTCAATTAAGCTTTGACACAAAACCTGGAAGCCGAATGGTTTCTATGCAGAGCTGCACCTGATTTTGCACTTTGCAGCTTTAGTAATCAGCATCAGTATAACAAAATGTAAGCATGACTAGGATTATGAACTGGTGCATCGTAGGATAGAAGTAGAAACAAAATCTGAAAATGATGGGTGTGACAAGATTATACCTAACAATTGGGATGCCTCAAAGGGGGATGATTAAACAGAACCTGTGCCTATTTGCTGTATACACTGCACACATACTGTATGGCAAGGTCCTTGTACTCACAATATACATCTACTTTCTGTGCTACCAATGACAGTCTCATAGACACACATAAACCTCAGCACAAAGGATAATTTTTAAAAAAGAAACTCTTCTATTACATTTGCTTTTTATATATATATAAATATATATATATGAGCCTACCTTAAAGAAGAAGTCAACAGCTGCTTAGACATAGAGTTGGTCAGGGCTATGTATGTACAACAAAATGTATAAAGTACATTAATCAGGAATGGGAACTGGAGGGATACCGAGGCCCCAAAAAGGAAAAATATAAGTAGTTGCCAAGGACAATGTGTGTTCTATTTCCTCCAGACATAATAGCAAAGATAGAGATCACAATTTCCTGCTATGCGAATTGGATGCCATGAAACCAGCATCCAATTCACAACAGTGTGAACCCAGCCTAAGAGAAAATCCCTCCAAAATGAGGGAAATCCCTCATTGTCACCAGGGTTACCATATTTAACCACTTCCATACCAGGCACTTAGACACCTTCCTGCCCAGGCCAATTTTCAGCTTTCAGTGCTGTCGCAATTTGAATGACAATTGCGCGGTCATGCTACACTGTACCCAAACAATTTTTTTTCATTTTGTTCCCACAATTAGAGCTTTCTTTTGGTGGTATTTGATCACCTCTGCGGTTTTTATTTTTTGCGCAACAAATAAAAAAAGACCAAAAATTTTGAAAAAAACAAGTTTTTCTTTGTTTCTGTTAAAAATTTTTGGAAATAAGTATGTTTTCTTCTTCAATGACGGGCACTGATATGGCTGCACTGACGGGCACTGATACAGCGGCACTAATGGGCACCGATGAGGTGACACCAATGAGGTGGCACTGATGAGGTGGCACTGACGGGCACTGATGATGAGCACTGATAGGTGGCACTGATGGGCACTGATAGGTGGCACTGATGGGCACTGATAGGTGGCATTGGTATGCGGCACCGATGGGCACTCATAGGTGGCACCGATGGGCACTCATAGGCGGCACTGATGGGCATTTGTAGGTGGCATTGATGGGTACATATGGGTGGCACTGATGGGTACTTATTGGTGGCACTGATAGGTGGCACAGATGGGCACTGATGGGCACTGATAGGTGGGCACTGATGGGCATGTATGGACACTGACAGGTGGCACCGATGGTCACTGATGGGTGGCACTGATGACACTGATTGATGGCACTGATGCCCCTAAGGGTGGCATTGCTGGGCATCAGTGCTATATAATGGTGCCAATCAGTGCCCATTTGTGGGCACTGATTGGCACAGATTGGGCATTGACTGGGCACATTGGGCACATATGGATGGCCATGGGGTACATACCTGGCCATCCACATGTTGCCCCTCTCCCTGGTGGTCCTAGTGGCGATCCCTGGTGGTCCAGTGTGGTGATCTGAGGGGGGCTGTACTGATAAACAATCAGCGCTGACCCCCCTTGTCAGGAGAACCGCCGATCGGCTCTCCTCTACTCGCGTCTGTCAGATGCGAGTGAGGAAAAGCCGATCAACGGCTCTTCCTATTGACATAGGAGCCGGAGGCTCTTTACCAAGATCGGTGTAGCTGTGTGTCAGACTGACACACCGATCGCCGCGATGCTCACCCCCGCGGGCGCACAGAGGCATGTTATCCTGCTGGACGTCATATGACGCCCAGTCAGGATAACTGAACCACCTCCCGGCCGTCATCTGCTATGGGCCGGGTGGGAAGTGATTAAGAAGATTTCTCCTCTATTCCTGTTCTGGTGATAACTTATAATTTGGAATTTGATTTCACTTTGATTCTCAGTTATAATAGTCACTAAGACAATTAAAGAGGGTGGATCTCCCTAACAGAGTCATATACAGCAAAAAAAATCACATATGTTGTAAACCCTCTCCACTGTATCTAAAACCAAAAAAAAAAAAAAAAAAAAAAGTTTTACCATTAGTTATAATTTAAATGAAGTGTAGATGCTAATGTGTGTCTAGTATTGTTAGCCTTACACGCGTGCATTACATCAATAAAGGTAAATTCAAGGAATTCTCGTCCAATGATCAGACTTGTCCTGATACCCCCCCTGCACAGCCAATCACTGGTCTGTGTACTGCTGCTTCTCCACCCCCAGCTCCTATGCAGCTAAGAACAGAGGGAATGTGATCACTCATAACAAAAAGGGGAGAAAAGCTATTTATGATATTTTTTATATCTATACACAAATGTTTTTCCTTTCATTTATATTTTAAATGGAATGGGTTGTTTTAAGGCTCACATGCCACACATATGCGTCACTGGGCAGCTGATGTTTATGTGTTTAAAGTGCACTCACTGCGCACTGCCAGCACAAAGACTGAGCTGTCGAACATAGCTCTCAGTCTGGACTAAAAATCAGTAGCCAGTGTGCCCTGCTTCTAATAATGTGGTCATTGTAACCAGAGTCACATGATCGATGATCTTTCCTGTTCCCGGGCATTCCAAACTGTTTAAAGAAACGCTGAGGTGGCCGGGAAGGGGTTAAGTAGTAGTAACTTTACATTACTCAGACAAACACTAGACACTGTTAGATGCAGTGTGGATGGCTCTGCTATAAGGGGTTGGTAAATTAGCATGCCTATTCCATGAGTCTCTTATACCCAACTTTCAAATGTAATATATATACAGGCAGGGCTGGTGCAAGGATTTTTATCTACTCAGGCGAAGGTGCATTTTACTGCCCCCCCTCCCCACCCTCATCTTTGTGCCCTAAAGCGGCTGCCCAAGCAGCCTTAAGCCTCCTGACTCCCGCAACTGTGCCCACATCTAATAAAAGTCTACGACCGGGCGTCAATGCAAGGTCCCTTGGCTGATACCTGCAGCTAGATCCCTTCTGCAAAAATAAAACTCTTCCCTCTCCCTTGACCATCCTTTGACTTACTGTGTTTTTATGAGGAGGTAAGTAAAACCTTGGACAGAGGAGTGGCTGTGGATTTTGCAAAAGCGTTTGACACAGTTCCCCACACACGTCTCATGTGTAAGGTAAAGTCTCCTGGCTTGGAAAGATCAATTTGTAAATGGATAGGAAATGGGCTAAAAGTTAGAATTCAGAGAGTAGTGGTTAATGACTCTAATGCCCCGTACACACGGTCGGACTTTGTTCGGACATTCCGACAACAAAATCCTAGGATTTTTTCCGACGGATGTTGGCTCAAACTTGTCTTGCATACACACGGTCACACAAAGTTGTCGGAAAATCCGATCGTTCTATACGCGGTGACGTAAAACACGTACGTCGGGACTATAAACGGGGCAGTGGCCAATAGCTTTCATCTCTTTATTTATTCTGAGCATGCGTGGCACTTTGTCCGTCGGATATGTGTACACACGATAGGAATTTCCGACAACGGATTTTGTTGTCGGAAAATTTTATCTCCTGCTCTCCAACTTTGTGTGTCGGAAAATCCGATGGAAAATGTCCGATGGAGCCCACACACGGTTGGAATTTCCGACAACACACTCCGATCGGACATTTTCCATCGGAAAATCCGACCGTGTGTACGGGGCATTACTATGAATGGTCTAAGGTTATCAGTGGTGTACCCCATGGTTCAGTGTTGGGACCCTTACTTTTTAATATCCTTATAAATGATATAGGGTATGGATTAAAAGTAAAATTTCTGTCTTTGCAGATGGCACGAAGCTATGCAGTGGAATAACATCCTTACAGGATGTCTCCAATTTACAAGCCAACCTCAATGCACTAATTTGGCAACTAAGTGGCAAATGAGGTTTAATATTGATAAATGTAAAGTTATGCACTTGGGGGCTAAGAATATGCATGCATCATACATACTAGGGGGAGTCCAACTTAGGGAATCAATGGTGGAGAAGGATCTGGGGGTTTTTGTAGTTCATAAGCTCAATAATAGCATGCAATGCCAAGCTGCAGTTTCCAAAACGAGAAAAGCCCTTTCTTGTATTAGGAGAGGTATGGACTCCAGAGAGATAGATATCATTGTGCCCCTGTACAAATCATTAGTAAGACCTCATCTGGAATATGCAGTTCAGTTTTGGGCACCAGTTCTTAAAAAGGATATCGGGGAACTGGAGAAAGTGCAGAGAAGGGCAACCAAACTAATAAGTGGCATGGAGGAGCTCAGCTATGAAGAAAGATTAGAGGAACTGAATCTAATCCCTTTTGAGAAGAGGAGATTAGGTGGGATATGATCAACATGTATAAATACATAGGTGGTCCATATGAACTTGGTGTTGAGTTATTCACTTTTAGGTCATCATAGAGGACAAGGGGGGCACTCTTTACAACTAGAGGAAATAAGATTTCTTTTACAAAGTATTTTATTTGTAGAAAAACTAAATTCAACAGGTTACGTTGACAATTAGACAATTAGATGGTTACATTAAACATAGCATACAGAAAAGAATGCCAACGAAGAGATGAGATTGGAATATTGGAAATGTCACCAAAACAATGTAATGTTACTTGAAGTCCTCGAGGCAGAGCAGTCAGTGCTTCCGATTACAGTGCATGGTGAAATAAGGCTTAGGCGCATCAAATGATCGAGCAAAGTACAAAACAGTTCAATCGAAAAAGAGAGGCTCCTATATATGCAAAGCAAATATACTGTACATTAATGGTGATGTACAAATGTTGTAACTATTTTATAAAAAAAAATAAATATTGTAGTAGGGCGGAAACTAAAGTGTAAGTGAGAAAGAAAGTAGAAAAGTAGAAGGTTTAAGAAAGAAGGGGGAAAAAAGAAGAGAAGAAAAAAAGGGGGGAGGGTCCAGCGGGGGGGTGCAGTGGGACACCTTTAAAATGAAAGAAGTCTATTGTCGAACCTGGAAGGTTGGGAGTACATTATCCATGGTTGCCATACCTTGAGAAATTTATTGTGGTTGTCTGAAGCAAGGGCTGACTCATTGATCATGATATCATTCATCCAATGCTTGACTGCTTCAAAACTAAGCATCGGGGACTTCCAGGCTCTTGCAATGGTCAACTTAGTGGCAGTAAAAAGACGTAGGGCCACTTGGCGCTCAGGGCAAAGCAGTTCCAGGATTGGTTTATAAAGAAGGGCTTCATAGGGGTCTCTTTTGAGGTTGATGTGAAACATGTTATGAAGAAGAGTATAGACCCTGACCCATAGTCTACAGACCTTGGGACATGTCCACCAAATATGAGCCATTGTACCATCTAGCGAGCAGCCCCGGTAGCAGAGAGGAGAATTGGATGGAGTGAAATGGGCCAACCTAGCAGGAGTGCAATACCATCTATAAAACACCTTATAAGCATTTTCCAATATAAGGACATTCTTGGAACTTTTGGAAAGGGCTATCGTCATGATCTGCCAGTCTTCTGCATCCATTTCCCTCCCCAAATCCTTTTCCCATTGTGAATGGTAGGATTGTACTGGGGTCTCCTGTAGGAAATGATTGAAGAGTAGAGCAAAGAAATTATTCCTAGGGATTGGGGTCGTGCCCTGCATAAACTCTCGAAAGGGGTCAAAGTATATGGGGTAGGTTGAGATTTTATCAGTTGTTGGAGGAAGTGTCTAATTTTTAGATAGCTGTAATGTTCTCGTAGGGGAATATCATGGGAAGATCTAAGAGATTCAAAAGTCAATATTCTCATAGGGGTGAACAAAGAATGAATATCAGTTAAACCATTATCAGTCCACCAAGAGAATTGCTTAGGATTGTTGCAGCCGGGAGGGAATAGCGGACAGTGTATAAGGCGAAGTAGAGGTAAATGGGGGGATATTAAACCTGCTGAAAATTTTACAGCGTCCCATAGGTGAAGAGAATGGGTCAAGCATGGTCTAATTCTAGTCGGGCGATGTACATGAGGGAACCAGGGTAACGATGACAAAAGAATAGGGTGGGAGTCCACCAGGTCCATAGTGGCCCATAAAGGTAGTTGATATGTATCATGGAGATTGGATAATGGGGCTATGGTTGCTGTGGTATAGCATGCTTGTAAGTTGGGAACCGAAAGTCCCATATTGATCCTCTGAGTGTACAAGACCCGTTTATTGATTTGGGGGTGAACAGAGCCCCATATAAATTTTAAAAGTTTACTTGGATGAATACGCAGTATATATGAAGGGATCGAGACCAGCAATACTTGGAAAAAATACAGTAGTTTTGGAAGATAAGATATACGAATCGCAACAATCTTGCCAAACCAAGATAATGGGAGTTGAGACCAGGAAGAGAGCATATCTGTCAGTTTCCTAAAGAGAGGGGAGAAGTTGGGCTGATATAGCCCGTCATATTTAAGGGTAAGTCGAACCCCAAAATAAGGCAAAGAGGGAAGCCACTGAAACAGGAAAGTCTCTTTCAGTGAAGCCAATTTGGGGGAGAAAGATTCACTGACATAGCCTTAGACTTATTTGAGTTAACATGCAGGCAGGAAAGGGATTCAAAAGTACTTAAAAGAGATAATAAATTGGGCAGTGAAAGAGATAATTTGAATCCATAATATTTAATTTTGGCCTGGGGGGCATCATATAATGCCCTCAACCAACTCAAGAAGGAGGTACCAAACCCATAGTGCTGGAGTACAGACACAAGGTAAGGCCAGGACAGGGTGTCAAACGCTTTGTTCACATCCAATGATAAAAGCATTTGTTTCCAAAGAACGGTTATGGGCAAGGTGTTGCAGCTGTATAATTTGTCTAATGGCATCCCCTGCCTGTCTTTGAGGCACAATCCGACCTGGTCCTTTTTAATCAAATGGAGGAGGAATGAATTTAAATGGTTGGCCAAAATTTTTGTAAGGATTTTCATATCAATGTTGATAAGGGAAATAGGTCTGAAGTTGGCCTAGGAGGAATGGTCACGGTCGGGTTTTGGCAACATTACTATGTAATCTGTCAAAAGATCGGGTGGAAAGCTCTGACCATTTTTAACCGAGTTATACATAGGTGTCAAAGGGGGGGCCGGAACGTCCAAAAGTTTTCTATAATAGAGTGCCGTGAAGCCGTCCGGACCGGGCCTTTTGCCCACTTTTGATTCTTTAATACCTTGCCTGACTTCAGATTCCTGAATGTCACGGTCCATAAGGTCCGTGTGCGTTGTGGATAGTGTGGGTAGTGTAGACTGTTGCAAAAAAATCAGCTATATCCTGGTCATTTGCAAAGTTATGAGCCGAGCATAAAGTCGTAAGCCTATGATGGAACTTATTCAGTATTCGGATTGGGTTGTGGTAAGGACATTATGACAAGTGCGCAAGGTGATAGGAGTGAGTTTGGGATTAAAGGCATGTAATCTCCAGGCCAGCATTGCAGTTGGTTTATTCGACTTTGCGTACAAATTCTGGCGGGACCAGCGTAAAGCGTGTTCCGCCTTGTCGGTAAGACATAGTCCAATTCCATACGTGCCTGATCCAAAAGATGACAATTAGCGGGTGCAGGGTTTTGTTTAAAAGTAGTAGAAATAGATTCTAGACGGGCTTCTAGCGTCTGTTGGAACTGTTGACGTTCCCTTTTACGTTTCGTGGCCAACTGTATAATGTGTCCCCTAAATTCAATCAGAGTTAAGACAAAAGTATTCCACAGAGGTTTTCAAGAGGTCTTCCTGAATGCCCTTAAGAGACAGGAGCAAATAGTTCATGACCCGGGGGAATGTTGGGGCTTTCACAATAAGGACCGACAGACCACCAGGAGAGGATCATGCTCTGTCCATGGGGCAGTAAGAATAGACGCTGAGCTAACCAGAGGAAGATGTTTTGTAAGCATGAGCACATGGTCAATTCTAGAATGAGAGTGGTGTGGGTGGGAGTAATATGTGTAATCCCTACCCAGTGGGTGTAGTTCTCTGCAGGGGTCCACCAGATCATGAGAATATAGAGAGTGGGAAATTTTTTGATATGGCAACACGTTCCGAGGGATATTTATCCAGGATAGGGTCCAATACTACATTTTAGTCCCCTACCAGTAGGAGGGTACCCTTTTGGAGGTATGTCAATAAGGAGCAAACATGGGTCAAGAAGGGTCCGGGATTGGAGTTGGGTGCATAGTAGGTTATTATGGTGATCTCTGTGTTATAGATGGTACCCTGAAGCAGCAGGTATCTACCATCTGGGTCTGCTATCTGTTTGGTACAATGGAAGAGGACAGATTTACGGAACGCTATGAGGACTCCGCTCTGTTTTGTTGGGCCCGTGGCCAAAAAAAAACTGACGGTATTGTGCATCAAAATACTTAGGGTAGGTGGTGGAAGAGAAATGGGTCTCCTGTAGACATGCTACGTCTATATGCTGTTTGTTTAGATACTTAAAGACCTTCACTCTCTTTTGCAGGGAACTCATACCTTGAACATTCAGTGATTCCAGTTTACCAGATTACCAGGTGGGAAAAAAGTTACAGTAGTGGCTCTGTGACCAGGATAGGCATGGAGAGGATCTGCAACCAAGGCGGGCGGCATATGGCACAACACATAAATCAGGAGGAAAGTATAAAGTCAGCATGCCAGACGTGGGCAACCTCCAGCCAGGACTGCCATCCATCATATTGGGCAGCCCAGGCCGGCCGGCAAACCCACCTCCAGCATCGCCAACCACAAGTAAATGCAGAACAACTTTTTATTTCCTCTGTCTTTTCTTTTTTCTTTTTCCTTTTTTTTTAAAGAAAAACAAAAACTGAAACTAGAGTAGAATACCAAGAACGTGGCTCAGGGGAACCACTCAGTTACCAAGAGGACACTGATCCCATACCGGCAAATGCAGCCTATACAGGCTACAAAAAGTAGAAAGCGTAAGGTAATACCCAGGCTTATGGTAAAATTAAAGCCTCAAAGGGAGTCCTAGTTATTAGCCGATGGGGACATCCTGAAAGCGGTGCGCTTGTAGAGAGCGGAGGGCCTGGGAACCTTGCTGAGACGCCTGAAACGGTTTGCGAGGAGGCTGAGACAACCGTGTCCACCATCTGTTTGAGATGGTGGAAGGTCTAAGTGCAATTCTTGGAAGTGTCATCGTAATTCAGGCAATGAGGACACCTGGAACTGGCGGCCCTGGTAAGAGAAGGAATGTTTAAAGGGGAACCCCTATCTATATTTAAAGCCATGGGTTTGCAAGATTTGTAAGTAAGGTTTCAGGTTCTGTCTCTTTGCGATGGTAACTGGAGAAAGGTCCGCAGACAGCTTAAGAGAATGAGTTTGGAAGGAGAGATCTGGACGTTCCCTCGCAGCTTGTAGAAGCCCCTCCTTGGTGCGGTAAAAGCTTACGAGAGGCTGCAGTTATCTCATCCCTCACTATAGAATGGAATTTGGACAGTAACACCTCTGGGTCAGCTGTAGCAGGGCTTACCAGATCAGTGGGGAATTGCTGGAAGCTGTCTGCAGGGGAGACCGGATCATCAGGCGAAAGTCGCGTGGTGTCATCATCTTCAGGAGCGTCAGACGCCATCTTGCCCTTCCCTACAGCAGGAGACACTTTCGGCTGCAGCTTGCTTTTCTGCTTGTTTTTGTGCTGTTGGTACATGCCCACAGGTGCCTGGTGGTGTCCATGATCATGGGCGCCGGGACAAGCTTGTCTAGGTGGAGATGGTGTTCTGTAAGCCGCGTTGTCAGAGTCCGGTGGCGCGGAGCGCAGGGATTAAGCTTCCATCTCCCGCGATCTCGCGCATGCGCCCCTCGAGGAAAAAAGATTTCATCTCCAAATACAGAAAGTTTTCTTCACAGTAAGAGCTGTGAAAATGTGGAATAGACTCCCTCCAGAGGTGGTTCTGTCCAGCTCAGTAGATTGCTTTAAAAAAGGCCTGGATTTTTTCCTAAATGTACATAAAATAACTGGGTACTAACATTTATAGGTTGATCCAGGGAAAATCCAATTGCCTCTCGAGGGATAAGCAAGGAATTTTTCCCCTGCTGTAGCAAATTGGAGCATGCTCTGCTGGGGTTTTTCGCCTTCCTCTGGATCAACTGTGGGTGAAGGATTGTGTATACGGGATTGTATTTTTTTTTTGGTTGAACTAGATGGATGTGTGTCTTTTTTCAACCTAACTATGTAACTATGTGTTAAAGTTCCTATTGTGTGGGATTCTGACTCTCTTGGATGCAGAGGGGAGTTGGAAAAGGCTGTAGGTGCACTGGTGAACCTTTCTTCACTGCGATCCAGCAAAGTAATTGCTTTATGATCATAGCGCAGGAAGTCAGCAGCTGTGCTGTGCTCTGGTATATCGAGGTGATATGGATTTATAATGTGGGATCAGCCTTCCTAGGCAGGATTTGTGGATCTCAGCGGCTCCTCTACCAGGTATAGATGGTGTATGTTGTCCCCGCTGTCCCCTGATGTGTCCCCAATGTGTCCTTCTTTAATCCTCTCCCCCTCCTGCCATCCTCCTTTACTGTGTGTGCCTGGGGTGCTGTCCCCTGTCTGTTCAGTGTAGAACCCTGGTCAGGGGGAAGTGTCCAGTGTCCAGTGCCCCTTTCTATGGCGCCACTAGCTGCCCCCATGTGCCACAGTAAAAAACTGGCACCAGTTTTAATCCTTCCGTACTCCATTCATAATAAAAAAAAGGTTTTGGCTTTAGATATACAGTATCTCACAAAAGTGAGTACACCCTTTACATTTTTGTAAATATTTTATGATATCTTTTCATGTGGCAACACTGAAGAAATATACAGCTTGTATAACATTGTAAATTTGCTGTCCCCTCAAAATAACTCAATACAGCCATTAAAGAAGTTATAAACCTCCAAAAAAAAAATTCCCAAAAAAACAAACCTGCAAAACAAAGGCATAATGAGCTCCTTATGAAATACGTACCTTAGAACAAAGCCCTCCAGTGCCGCCCACACTCCGCTCACACGGTCAACATCTTTCCTGGAGTTACTTCCAGGTTCGCGGGCTCTGGCGCTGTGATTGGCCGGAGCCGTGATGACGTCACTCTCGCGCATATGCACAGGTTCCCGCCAGGCATGGCACGGGTCCTGAAGAAACGGCACGAGCGGGCCGTTCCTTCAGTGTTCATGTGCTGATAATGTCGATGGCAGCGTATATAGTAAATATCTCCTAAATGGTGCAAGTTTAGGAGATATTTACAGTACCTACAGGTAAGCCTTACTATAGGCTTACCTGTAGGTACAATTAAAGAGGAAGACTTTACTTCCTCTTTAATATCTAAACCGCTGGCAACAAAAGCCAGTACACCCCTAAGTGAAATAGTCCAAATTGGGCCCAAAGTGTCAATATTTTGTGTGGCCACCATTATTTTCCAGCACTCCCTTAACCCTCTTAGGCATGGAGTTCACCAGAGCTTCACAGATTGCCACTAGAGTCCTCTTCCACGCAACATCACGGAGCTGGTGGATGTTAGAGACCTTGTGCTCCTCCACCTTCCATTTGAGGATGCCCAACAGATGCTCAATAGGGTTTAGGTCTGGAGACATGCTTGGCCAGTCCATCACCTTTACCCTCAGCTTCTTTAGCAAGGCAGTGGTCGTCTTGGTGGTGTGTTTGGGGTTGTTATCATGTTGAAATACTGCCCTGCGGCCTAGTCTCCCCTAGGGAGGGGATCATGCTCTACTTCAGTATGTCACAGTACATGTTGGCCTTCATGGTTCCCTCAATGAACTGTAGCTCCCCAGTGCCGGCAGCACTCATGCAGCCCCAGATCATGACACTCCCACCACCATGCTTGACTGTAGGCAAAACACACTTGTCTTTGTACTCCTCACCTGGTTGCCACCAGGTGAGGAGTACAAAGACAAAACACACTTGTCTTTGTACTCCTCACCTGGTTGCCACCACACATGCTTGACACCATCTGAACCAAATAAGTTTATCTTGCTCCCATCAGACCACAGGGCATGGTTGCAGTAATCCATGTCCTTAGTCTGCTTGTCTTCAGCAAACTGTTTGCAGACTTTCTTGTACATCATCTTTAGAAGAGGCTTCCTTCTGGGATGACAGCCATGCAGACCATATTGATTCAGTGTGCGGCGTATGGTCTGAGCACTGACAGGCTGACCCCCCACCCCTTCAACCTGCAGCAATGCTGGCAGCACACATACGTCTATTTCCCAAAGACAACCTCTGGATATAATGCTGAGCACATGCACTCAACTTCTTTGGTTGACCATGGCAAGGCATGTTCTGAGTGGTACCTGTCCTGTTAAACCGCTGTATGGTCTTGGCCACCGTGCTGCAGCTCAGTTTCAGGGTCTTGGCAATCTTCTTATAGCCTAGACCATCTTTATGTAGAGCAACAGTTCTTTTTTTTTAGATCCTCAGAGAGTTCTTTGCCATGAGGTGCCATGTTGAACTTCCAGTGACCAGTATGAGAGAGTGAGAGCGATAACACCAAATTTAACACACCTGCTCCCCATTCACACCTGAGACCTTGTAACACTAACGAGTCACATGACATTGGAGAGGGAAAATGGCTAATTGGGCCCAATTTGGATATTTTCACTTAGGGGTGTACTCACTTTTGTTGCCAGCGGTGTAGACATTAATGGCTGTGTGTTGAGTTATTTTGAGGGGACAGCAAATTTACACTGTTATACAAGCTGTACACTCACTACTTTACGTTGTAGCAAAGTGTAATTTCTTCAGTCTTGTCACATAAAAAAGATATAATAAAATATTTACAAAAATGTGAGGGGTGTACTCACTTTTGTGAGATACTGTACATGAAGCCAGGAGAATGACACCCTTTTCTTGTCTTGCAAATTTTGTGAAGATTTTTGGGACATTTTGGTACATTGGCATCCCATTGCATTAAATTGGCTGCCTTAATGTATGGCTTGTTAACACACAACATAACTAGTGTTAATGCACTACAAAAATGGAAATGGGTCCTAATAGAACAAAAATGGTAAGTAGTGACTTTTAATATGGCCGCAGTTCTCCTTTACAGCTGAGCTCCAACCAAAAAGCTAAATAGTTGAAATAATTGGTGGAAAGTAAAACTTTTATTTTTGTATTTTGTAATTTGCTACTTCTATACTTTATATTATAATATGGTCACCAACAAAAAAGCTCCTGAACTTCCATGAACTTTGTTAAGAGCTAAGAGCACAGGGATGACCTCATCGATGTGTTCCTGTTTTCTCACTGTCCAGTAACAGGATGGAGTGGAATTTGACAGTGTTGATGGGGGAATTTCTCCCACAGAGCTATTGTAGTCTGCCTGCGAGGAACGTGGGGAGCCTTCCCTGCTGGCAGAACACAATGATTACTGTTGCTGGCTATAGCCAGTGGCACTAATCCTTCAGGAAAAACCTGACAGACTTGTTGTACATGAGTCATTGAATAGATCGACTTGTGTACAACCGGGGTGCCCATATATGAATTGAAATTCAGCAGGTCTCTGCTGAACCGGAAGACTTTCAATCCATGTATGGTCGGCTTTAGACAGGCTGCAGTGAGGCTGGATGCTGCATATTTGCCTCCCAGCTGCACAAAAACGCCAGCATTGGACACACATGGGCTAAACATCCAGTGCACATGTGGCCTCAGTAGTGGAGATTTAAATTCTTAAAAATGTCTGATTAGGGAATTATTTAAAATCTACCTTTACACTAAACATGTCTTGTTTTGTGAGGACACCATAAACTCTACTCCATGGCAGACTGTCAAGTGACAAAGTCAATATAACTTCCTTGTTATTTCAGTTCTTTCTGTGCTTCTAGTATACAGTACATTGTGAAGATGTCATGTAATCTGTCCATTAGCCAATAACACCAGCATAGTAGGTATTATACAGAACAGCTGGGTCTGGTCTTGTAGAGAAGAGTTAATATCTCTAGGGTAGTTTCAGTTGCAATCATTGTATTATTTATTGCTATCTAATGAATAAGACTTGGGTTGGCGCAAGATAGGCTTTAGGCTGGTAGAGTAAGCAGCATTATTTGTTCTTCACTTTACAAAGCAAGTAGGATTTAATGTCTACATGACTGTGATTTATCTTAGAGAAAAGAGAAAGGTGCTAATAGAAATAGTTAATAATAGTTATTGCATTTTGTATATCAATGGAATACTGTATTTATTGGCGTATAACACTCACTTTTTGACCATGAAAATCGGGTGCAAATAGCATGTGCGTGTTATACGCCAATACTTAAATTTTAGCTGCCTCAGAGGGGACAGGAACGAGCACCATCAGATTACATGCAGTGAGAATCTCCTGTTTACTTGGCGGCCTCTGTAATAGGAAGTCCCGTCTCCTGGGCCACCATTGGACCACTGTTCTGTCTATCATAGGATTCTCACTGCATGTAATCTGTCGGCACTCATCCCGCCCCCCTCCCTATCCCCACTTGCTGCAGATGGGCATCGATCAGGCTGCACTGATGGCAATGGTGAAGCTGCTTCATTGAAGGCAATGGTGAGGCTGCTGCATTGAAGGCAATGGTGAGGCTGCTGCATTGAAGGCAATGGTGAGGCTGCTGCATTGAAGGCAATGGTGAGGCTGCTGCATTGAAAGCAATGGTGAGGCTGCTGCATTGAAGGAAATGGCAAGGCTGCTGCATTGATGGCTATGGCGAAGCTGTACTGATGGCACTTGTGAGGCTGCAGATGGACATTGATCAGGTTGCATTGATGGCAATGGTGAGGCTGCAAATAGGCACTGACCCTTATTTTGCTTCAAAGTTCCTTATTTAAAATGTAAGTTTTTTTCCTGAAATTTCCCTCTTAAAATGAATGTGCGCGTTATACACCTGTGCGTGTTATACGCCGATAAATACGGTAATTATTTACACAGAAGATTATTTATTATTTGGAACCCTAAACTGCATTTTAATGTTTGTGAGCAGTACAGTAAGTGAAATAACACAACTCAAGCAACTCAGGCTTTGTGTCCCTTTACTGGTTAGCCACTCTGTCCTCTCTCTCTCTCTCTCTCTCTCCCCTGCCTCTCTGTCCTCCCTCCTCTGTGGTGGATTAAGTCTGGACTGCTGGAGTGATCAATCTAAATCCTCCTTTTCTGCTCTCTCCTGCAGGCCTGTCCACCAACTGGCTCAGGGAGCAGGAACAGGCTGTGCTGCAGCTAGAATGCTTTGGATGGTCAGCTCCTGCACCTTAGGGACCACAGAGGCAGTGCTACAAACCAGTGACACTTTCAGGGACATGTACAGTATGTCTCTACCAGCTTTGCACATCTAGAGAGAGACATTTTTGCCCATTCTTCTTTGCAAAATAGCTCAAGCTCTGTCAGATTGGATGGAGAGTTTCTGCAAACAGCAATTTTCAAGTCTTGCCACAGATTGTCAAATGGATTTAGGTCAGGACTTTGACTGGACCATTCTTACACATGAATATGCTTTGATATAAACCATTCCATTGTAGCTCTGGCTGTTTGTTTAGGGTTGTTGTCCTGCTGGAAGGTGCACATCCGCCCAGTCTCAAGTCTTTTGCAGACTCTAACAGGTGTTCTTCTAAGATTGCCCTGTATTTGACTCCATCCATCTTCCCATCAACTCTGACCCACTTCCCTGTCTCTGCTGAAAAAAGCATCCAGTGCGGATGGTGTGTTCAGGGTGATGTGCAGTGTTAGTTTTCCTCCATACATAGCATTTTGCTTTTAGGCAAAAAACTTCAATTTTGGTCCCATTTGACCAGAGCACCTTCTTCCACATGTTTGCTGTGTCCCCCACATGGCTTCTCGCAAATTGAAAACCAGACTTCTTATGGCTTTCTCTCAACAATGGCTTTCTTCTTGCCATTTTTCCATAAAGGTCAGATTTGTGGAGTGCACAACTAATAGTTGTCCTGTGGACAGATTCGCCCACCTGAGCTGTGGATCTCTGCAGCTCCTCTAGAGTTGTCATGGGCCTCTTGGCTGCTTCTCTGATTAATGCTCTCCTTACCTGGCCTGTCAGTTTAGGTGGATGGCCATGTCTTGGTAGGTTTGCAGTTGTGCAATGCTCTTTCCATTTTCGGATGATGGATTGAACAGTGTTCTGTGAGATGTTCAAAGCTTGGGATTTTTTTAATACCCTGCTATTTCCTGCTATAAGTATTAAGAATACTGATGAAGTCCGGAGGTGGACGATACGCATGCGGGAGGTTTTTGGACATCACTGCAGCCACCATCTAACTTACGCCATCCTTTGATGCTATTTTATCTGTATCCCAGCACTAGGGCATAGTGCTGTGTTTGTGAGTACCTGACTTTTAATAAATGTTATCATTTTTAAGCCACGCAGTGTGCACTATGTATTTTCATTTTTATTGCATGTGAAATGATCATCAATATTGAGTGCCATCTCTATTACCGTGGGACCATCTGCCTATACAAGTCTTCATCCCTATCCACTGAGAGTGGTAAATGCTGTTTGACCCATCTGTTAGTTCAGGGGTTCATATGCTGAGGTGAGCAGTTTGGCTAGCTGGTGGTGGAATCACGGATGTGTAGCACTGCATGGACTATCTTGAGCACTTATATCACTACAGAGGAGAACCTTTCTCTACCAACATTTGATTTTACTCTAAAGGGACTTTTATTTGGACTTCTGGGTTTAGCGCTGCACTGCTTTGTTTATTATATTTCCTGCTATAACCCTGCTTTAAACTTCTCCACAACTTTATCCCTGACCTGTCTGGTGTGTTCCTTGGCCTTCATATTGCTGTTTGTTCACTAAGGTTCTCTAACAAACCTCTGAGGGCTTCACAGAACAGCTGTATTTATACTGAGATTAAATTACACACAGGTGGACTCTATTTACTAATTAGATGAGGTCTGAAGGCAATTTGTTCCACTAGATTTTAGTTAGGGTTGTCGAGTAAAAGGGGGCTGAATACAAATGCACACCACACTTTTCAGATATTTATTTGTAAAAAATTTGGAAAACCATTTATCATGTTTCTTCCACTTTACAATTATGTGCCACTTTGTGTTGATCTATCACATAAAATCCCAATAAAATACATTTCTGTTTTTGGTTGTAACATGACAAAATGTGGAAAATGTCAAGGGGTATGAATACTTTTTCAAGGCACTGTATCTGCAGACATCCATTAGTTTGGAACTGTTCCAGGAAACGTGGAATGTCTGGTCACTCTACCTTATTAGGCACTGTCATCTTGCCCCACGCACAGCTTAGAGAAGGCGAAGCCAGACTGTCAGATCAAAGACAACTCTGCCCTTCCTGTGACAGTCTTGTGTCACTTCTCTCTGCATTGAAGTGATTAGAGATAAAGACCAGGGCTTTGCTGTTGACTCTTTGCAAAAAGTCTAAATTTGCTTATTGGTAGCAGGCTGTTTGCCTGTTTAGGCTGCATTTTAAAGAATGTGTGTTTTTGGAAAAAAACAATGGGGCAGGTTATTACAGGTAACTTAATATAACAATATATTTACAAAAGTGTGAGCATCAGTGTTATTTTTCCACAGTGAGTGCCATTGCCAAGATGGCTGCTGACAATTTAAAATTATCGCAAGGGACACTTTACTGGTAAACTGGTGTAACTATGCCCTTTATGTGCAGTGAGGCACTGCATAATTAATTATGACATGTTTATTAAATTGGAGTGCATTTTTTTTTTACTATGCTGCTCAATTAATATTAATGTGGGAAGCCCAGAGAATCATTTAGCTCATATAAATTGAATCAAATATACAGTAAAAGAGAAATAGTAGAATATTTCTAATCAGGCCACAGACAGTATATACACATTTAGGCCAATACAATAAAATAATTGTATAATAAAGTAAAAGAAGCTGAAAAGCTTCCCAGGACAAGTTTTAAAAAAGTTTATTTTTCTCATATAATATAATATATTATAATATAACGCCTTTCTTTTATATTGGTTTAAATGTAAGCATTGTCCTATCCATGGTGTTTTTATATACAGTATAATATATTAAAGTACATCTAAGGGCTCCTGTGTGGCAGTCTAAACAAGTTCGAAATCCAGTAGAGGTCTCATAACGTAAAAAAAAATGATAACCCAAAGATGAATCTAGAGTCAGCCAAATGCTTGTTCATTAGTGCCTCCCACGTTCCTCCTCTCAGGCACTGCAGTCAAAGTGGGAGGGTTTTAGCAGTACAGTCAGTCTGCCCAGAGAGCCGTGGGCAGGAAAAAGTGTGTCCAACTGCTGAATAACAAACTATGGGTTTATGAATTAACATTGACCTGTCCATGACCACGGCAACATTTTCTTTTCCCATTGTAGTGCAAGCAGCCACGGTGTGCATGAGAAACCGCACTATTTTGATTTCAGTAGCAATACAGCAGCATTGTCCTCTCATTCCAAAAAGCTGCCCGAGGCAGACTACACTGCTAGGACCACCAGGTATTTGTGCAAGGGGAATAAGGGAAAACTATAAGGGCACATACACTTACAAGTAAGTGCTGAAGCATATTATTTTTTTAATTGGATCCCATATTTCTACTTTAAGGGTTTAATTATATGAAATAATTCACTCTTTTTTGGTAACATGAAAGTAAAGAACTTTACCATGGACCTACACACAGTATACAAGGACAAGTCGGACTGCACTGTGGTTTATAGCATCACAAAACTGCTCAGCAATCATTGATATGCTTGCATAGTATATCTTTTTTACTTTAAACTATAATTTAGCTCCAAGCTTTGTGACTAAGAGTGCTTAAAGCCGTTTTTTTATTTTTTTATTTTTAAGTCCTCTGAGTTACTTATTTTTAATTTTAAAATATGTTGTTGTTATATGCAGTGACCTGTCAGATTTCGCCTGTCATTTTTCCAAGTCAAAAGGAAATGTTGAACTGGTTTTTGGGGTCATTATTACTTTCAAACATCTTATATACTTGCAGCCCATGGGATTATTGATGGCACTCCCCATCTGCTATAAGACGACAAGAAGCAAATAAAATACAGACACAAATAATTGTTGCAGAGCTTATAGTGCTTGCGAATACCTGAATTCATCTTCATAACAATATTTATGTATTTTTTGATTGAAAAAGGAAATAAATGATGGCCACTTTTAAAGTGAATTTATTAACCCTTTACCTTATTCAACGCATGCCCTTGATTATTGTCCTATATGATTATGGCTATTTATGACGTTAAAGTAGAGTTCCGCCGAAAAATAAATAATTAAAAGTCAACAGCTACAAAAAGTGTAGCTGCTATCTTTTAATAATCAGACATTCACCTGTCCCACAGTCCAGCGATGCGGGCATACGAAGCCCCATTCCTTTTCCTCTCCTCTCCATGGCACCGGGAAATTCTTACTGTGGGTGGCTTTACAGCCGGGCACGCACTGCGCATGCGCGAGACGCACTGTGCATGCGCGAGCTGTGCTGTGTGCTTTGAATGGCCACTCAATCTTCTGGGACCTGTGAAGTGTCCCAGCAGATTGCAGGGAGGGAGGGGGGAGAGGTGAACTTCCTTCCGGTGTCGCGGAGCCCCGGGAGGAAGTGGGAGCTGGATGCCTCTAAAAAGAGGGTATCCGCCCCCCCCCTCCCAAAAAAAAAATGACATGTCAAATGTGGCATGTCAGGGGGTCACCATCACTTATAGCGGAAGTTCAATTTTTAGGTGGAACTCCGCTTCAATTTGAATATTTTGTTTATTTCTTGTTTTAGTTATACATTGTGTTATATGTGGATACAAGAGAGGCCAAAGAGGTCCTAAGGAAGTGGTATGTCTGCAAAGTGCGTTGACTCCATCTTAACATACTTGTGGCATTCTATGTCGGAATGTCCCAGAGATGATTTGTTGATACCATTTGCTGACCTTGAACATGTGATACGTATTTTATAATGGAATGACCATGGTTTTATATCTTTTGTATACATTAAAAATGTAATGTTTTTAAAATATGGTTTAATTATTTCTGGAGGTTTAAACAAAGTCGCACGCTTACTTCTTTATATTGCTATGTTTTTTTAGGAGCCACCTGGATCCTAGTTTCACAGTGTACAGTACACAGGGCACAGTCTTAAATAAGCAATTAGCCCCACTCTCTCTTTTCTACTGCTAGATAGTCCAGTATGAGAACCTTTAGTTGACAAAAGAGCTTCTGTCTTTTGACAGTTACATGGAAGAGTGAAGGCTTAGCCCCGGTTCACACAGGGGTGGCATGACTTGCAGGTCGCCTCACCGAGGCGACCTGCAAAACGACTTCTGTATAGAAGTCTATGCAAGTTGCCCCAAGTCGCCCCCAAAGTAGTACAGGAACCTTTTTCTAAGTCGGAGCGACTTGCGTCGCTCCTATTAGAATGGTTCCATTGTACAGAACGGGAGGCGACTTGTCAGGCGGCTAGGTCGCCTGACAAGTCGCCCCTGTGTGAACCGGCACTTAGTGTTCGGAAGGACAGGACTTACTGAGGCCAAAGGTCAAAGCCCTGTGAGCAGCCTGGGCCTAGGATCCAAGAAATTCTACATGGAAACAGAAACTGGCCTAAAGTTTATCTAAACCCAATCACAAAAGTCTCATATATAAGCTATAACATATTAATGTAATGTCAATCTTCCATTAAAATAACTGCTGGCCATCCTGCCATAAAGGTCCCTGTTCAGCACTTTCTGTTATGGGGTGACAACTGTCTTCCAGTTGTACTGATGCATTTTCATCTTACCACATGTGCCCTTGGCGGAGAGTACAAGTAGTCACACCGACACACATCGTCTTGGAAGGGGTTATTATCAAGAAGCCAGCTCTTACCAACCCATCAACTGATGCTGAAGAAAGTGAATATAGACATAAAGTGGTTGAAAGAGACTGGAGGAGATTAGCAGAACTGAGACGTAAAACAGGATGCAAAAAAGTGAAAGCGTTATTTTATGGAAAAAAAAAAAAAAAACATTAAATGTTCATAATTTAGCATTGCTTATGATTTAGCAAACTAAATGTTATCCAGTTAGGTTTTACATCTACTTGAAGGAATAACTTGGGTAATATCAGGCACTACAAGATGCTACAAACTACTTCATAGGTCCCCAGTAATTTTAATTTAGTAGTCAATAAAGAGAACAAAAATGGCTAAGATCAAAATGAACCCAATAGTACTCTCACGGTTAAATACATATTTAGCAAAAATATATCAAGCACAATAAACTTAAAATTGACTTGACTGAAATAAGCAGTCCTCTCCTAACAATAGTAGTATAGGGAGCCTGAGTCATAATCAAGAGGTTGCTTTTTGGGAAGAACAACCTTTTAACTCCCTTTTTTGTCCTCAAGAAACTATTACTCTTAGTCTCTCTGCTTTGGGAATTGTTGGAATGGCTGGCACAGTGCCTCATGTGACCTACCCTTTGTATACTGGTTTTACTGGGTCTGTTAGCTTAACTGCAAGCATTGGTTTAAATAAAACAGGAGATAATGTTTTTGCTTGTGGGGTGGAGCTGTAAAAATGCACAGGTAGATAGGAACGGACATCTTCTTTCTTGGATATCCATTTATGTGTGATTATGACTATTTTCTCTAGTTTAATGCATTTATTTGATGTCTTAATTAAACAATGCATCCTTTTAATGCTTATGTATTTTTTATGTGTTTATTTGATGCAATCCTTAGTCTTTCTTTGAATACTGGATCCTATGACAAACCACACTAAAAGTACAGAGTACGCTGTATATATTGACTGCAAAAGTACAGATTGCCTATGACAGAAGGTTTTGGAAGTGCACGTTTGAAGATTTCTTTCTGGGGCTTTGCACTAATGAGCCATGAAGACCACCGCGCATCGGAAGATAAGTCCCCTAAACCCAGCCTTGATGCCATTCCTTCAAACTCCCTATAATTTTTCTCTTTATTGGGTACCAACTCACATACACAGATAATATATTATTATTATACAGGATTTATATAGCGCCGACAGTTTACGCAGCGCTTTACAACATGAGGGCAGACAGTACAATTACAATACAATTCAATACAGGAGGAATCAGAGGGCCCTGCTCCTTAGAGCTTACAATCTAGGAGGGAGGGTCAAGTTATACAAGAGGGTAACAGCTGTGGGGGATGAGCTAATGGAGAAAACAGTGCAGTTGTTAGATGGAGGCAGGATAGGCTTCTCTGAAGAGGAAAGTTTTCAGGGATCGCCTAAAGGTGGATACATTTGGAGACAGTCCGACAGATTGGGGTAGGGAATTCCAGAGTATGGGCGAGGCTCGGGAGAAGTCCTGGAGGCGGATATGGGAGGAGGTGATGAGGGAGCTAGAAAGCAGGAGGTCTTGAGAAGGAACGGAGACGGCGATTAGGTTGGTATTTTGAGACTAGGCTAGTGATGTAACTGGACGCAGAGTTGTGGATGGCTTTGTAACTTATTGTTAGTATTTTGAATTTAATTTGTTGGGCAAGTGGTAGCCAATGGAGGGATTGGCAGAGAGGGGTAGCAGACACTGAGCGGTTTAATATATAATCACATAGGGATACAATATAGACTTACATTACTTGCAAACTATTTCTTGGTGTGAATTTGATGACCTTTGGTGAATTAAATGGCTGAGTTAAATAATGCTTTTTTTTTTGTATGTAATGGGAATACGTAACATTTCATATTCAGATGAATACATACGCCCGTAACATTTTCAGTACTTTATGTCCTCTGACGTGTTGTTCATGTGTGAGGTCAATCGATGCAAAAGTTAAACACAGACATCAGCTCTGTGGCAATGTGACAGGCTTGGATAATTTGAGGGAATTAGAACTATATTATTCTGTTTGCCCGACTTTTTATCTGATTGATTTTTTATTTGGTGTGACCACTTAGATTGCATTTGCCTGTAGAGTCTGAGGAAGGTCAAACGAAGAAAAAGTGGTTAAGGTTAACCGAATCAATGTAGAGTTGGGAGAAGAAGTTTTGAACCTTTAGGTGTTTTCTGGATTTCTGCATCTAAGTCATGATGTAGAATCTTATTTTCCAAATAACACATGGAAAGTTTAATATTAGCATATTGGTGCTGAAAAAATGAGGTAAACAATCAAGGTCACTGATAGAAGGAGTGTGTGAACTTTAAATACTTTATGCGGTAGGACATTGTTAGCTGGCAATAATAACTTTTACCAGTTCTGTTGAACAGACCTTCACAGCAATTAGGGGAAATTTTGGCCTTTTCTTGTATACAAAGCCATTTCAATTCATGTATATCT
The DNA here is from genome assembly GCF_042186555.1 of Aquarana catesbeiana. Classification (NCBI taxonomy): domain Eukaryota; kingdom Metazoa; phylum Chordata; class Amphibia; order Anura; family Ranidae; genus Aquarana; species Aquarana catesbeiana. The sequence goes on from NC_133324.1 coordinate 858,893,648, forward strand.
TTGCTTCAGTGGTCTGCTTAAAGTGTATCTAAATCCAAAAACAAAACACTGAGTATGTTTACAAAAAGTTAAACTTTGCTTTATTGAACCTAGAACATTGTTTCTATAATATTGTAAAACATATACGGTATGCTGTCTTTACCAAACTAGGGTGTAGCATTTTTTGTTTAAAGACCTTTCGTGCCTTTGTGGTGGTGAACACCACTCTTGTTCAGTGTTTTTCTTAAGGCAGGTCATCAAGTGCCAGAAATAACTGCAGATCTTAAGCTTCTGCCCTAGGGTTCTTTTTTAATTGTCTGTGGATTGTATGGCATGTTCCTGCATCTTGACATCCACTCACTGAGAAAAAACAATGGTAGTTGATTTTTTTCTATTTGTAGATTATCTGCCAGGTTGTAGATTGGTAGAGACCCCAGTTATTAGAAATACTTTTGAACCTTTTTCAGCCTTATGAGTTTCAATATCTCTCTTTTTTTTCTGAACCTCCTTTTAAGCAGCCCCCATTGTATATTAACAGAATTTTGCTGTAAAGATCAAATAGTTGAAATGTGAATATTCTTGAGAGAGGGTAATACATGAACACTGAACAGTCCGACATGTATTTTCATAGACATATATTTAAAGTAGAATCAAACCCTCCTATCCTTTACAGACAAAGGCGCTGCCATCTTAGCCTTGATTTTAATATTATTATACAGGATTTATATAGCGACAACAGTTTATGCAGTGCTTTACAACTTGAGGGTAGACAGTACAATTACAATACAATTCAATAAAGAAGGAATCAGAGGGCCCTCTCGTTAGAGCTTACAACCTAGATGGAGAAAATAAATGTACAGTTGCTAGGTGGAGGCAAGATAGGCTTCTTTGAAAAGTTGAGTTTTCAGGGACCGTCTGAAAGTGGACAGGAGTAGGAGATAGTCAGACAGACTAGGGTAGAGCATTCCAAAGGATGGGAGAGACTCGGGAGATGTCCTGGAGGTGAGCATGGGAGGAGGTGACGAGGGAGCTAGAGAGCAGGATGTCTTGGGAGAAATTAAAAGAATGATTTGTTTGGTATTTTGAGACTAGGTTAGTTATGAAGCTGGGGGCCAAGTTGTGGATGGCTTTGTAAGTTATTGTTAGTATAGTATAGTATCTTGAATCTAATTTGTTGAGTGAGTGGCAGCCAATGAAGGGATTGGCAGAGAGGGGTAGCAGACACCGAGTGGTTTGTAAGGTGGATGAGCCTGGCAGCAGCATTCATGATGGACTGAAGAGGGGATAGCCTATTTAAAGGTAAGCCAATGATTATTGAGTTGCAGTAGTCAAGGCGAGAGATGACCAGGAAGTGGATTAGAAGTTTTGTGGTGAAAAATATGGAACGATTCACGAATTTGCGTGTCATGCTTTTGCGTTTGATCTGTTGCAGTTGCCATAGTGTTGCACATGTGATCAATTATGACACTAACCATTTGCTGGCTTGACAGTTTAGTGGGCAGCAGAAGAAAAAGTGATGGTAATCATTTATCATTTCTTGAATGTAATGCTGCGTACACACAATCGGACATTCCGACAACAAATGTTCGATGGGAGCTTGTTGTCGGAAATTCCGACCGTGTGTAGGCTCCATCAGAAATTTTTTGTCGGAATTTCCGACAACAAAAATTTGAGAACTGATTCTCAAATTTTCTGACAACAAAATCAGTTCTTGTGTAAATTCCGAGCATGTGTACACAATTCCGGCGCACAACATTCCACGCATGCTCTGAATCAAGTAGGAGACGGAAGCGCTCGGTCTGGTAAAACTAGCTTTCGTAATGGAGATAGCACATTCGTCACTCTACAAATTTTGAAGTCTTTCAATGCAGCGCATTCTCTTCTTCTTTATAATGCTAGAATTATGAAGTTGTTTTGCTGCTGATATTCACACAGAGTTCTGACAAACTGATTTCTTTATTATTTCTTGTGATCTCATGAATAATCTTTTTTTATTTTTTCACCAGATCTCCAGAATAATATAATTTTTGTTTATAGTGATCTCCTTTTTTTTTTTTTAAATCAAGATCTCCTGTTTTCTATTTTTTTCTAGTGATCTTCATAATATTTTTTCTCGTTTTGTGTGTCAAGTTACCACAACACCATTATTATCTTGTATATTTTAACCTCAAAGAGATTGGTTGGTGTTAGTGTCTCTTGTTAATTTGACATTGTATTTTTGAAATGTACCTGCCTACTCACAAACAAACTGTCCTTTTTTAATTATAACACATAGCCAATGATTTAACAAAAAAAAAACATTTATTACGGGTCATAACAAAACAAAGAGGAAGGCAACGCTGGATAAACTGGTGAAATTAGCAAAGCCTTTGTACCCCAGGGCACACATCAACTATTTGACAGGCAAAATTGGAGCCTGGGGAGTCCATTTAATAGGGAGCACAATCCGGTCCAGGACTCCGAAAGATCAGGAACAGCAGCAGGTGACATATATGTCCCCAGGCTGTGGTCTTACCACAGCCTGCGTCTTTTGCCAGACCAGACCAAACTCAGGCCATCACTCTCTTGTCTTCCTTACACGCTTCCTTCCATGCTTGCTTCCAAGCTGTGGCTCTGGTGTTGGAGTTGTGGCAGGAGGTGGAGGAGGAGGAGGAGGATGGTCCAACTCACACAGGTGGGTTTTGCTTGTGAGTTCGCCCCTCAACCCCTTATTCAGGGCCATATATATCACTTCCTCACAAAAGAGGCGTTGGCCCACCTCCATTCTCTGCATTTTGTTGGCAGCCATGCGGGCATAGGCCTATTAGACAGGCAGGGTTCTGGGGGCCGCAGAAGCCTGCTGAATTAATCCAAGTGCTGACTCCTCCACGTTACTCCACTTCCTGGGCCTTTTTTGTTGAAGACGGAGGGGAGGGACCTGGGATTCGGTCAGGCTACTGGGCCCGGCCACCTCCTGGCTGCCACTTACCCCGGCCACCTCCTGGCTGCCGCTTACCCCCGCAACCTCCTGGCTGCCACTTTCCCCTGCCACCTCCTGGCTGCCACTTTCTACAGCCTCCTCCTGGCTAAGGATTTCCTGTATATGAAAATGGGACATAGTTTTAGTTTATTGTTCATCAATCACACACAATTTTGAGAAATTTGTTGAACAATGCTATGCCTGACTCAAGCTGGGCTCCTCCACATCTTCTTCCTGGGTGGAAGGCCCGGGTTGGATGTCGGAAGCCTCAGCTGGGGTGGAAGGAAGAGTGGAAGGAAGAGTTGAGAGTGATGGCCTGAATTCAGTCTGGTCTAACAGAAACCGCAGTCTGTCGTAGTACCACAGCCTAGGTACATAAACGTCATCTACTGCTGCTCCTGATCTCTGGGAATCCTGGACCTTCTTGCGCTCCCGATTTTAAGTGCTCCTCAGGCCACCAATTTTGCACTTCAAATAGTTGATGTCTGCCGTGGGGATCTGTGGCTTCACAAATTCCAGCAATTTATCCAGTGCTGCCTTCCTCTTTAGTCGATTTGTATAAAAGGGGTGTTTTGTCTGCCACAGACAGGGCAGCTCTCTGTACAAATCAATGAATTGGGTGAGGAAATCATGATCATTGAATTGATCCATTTTATCTGCAAGACACAACACAAGACAAACCCTAATGTTAGGCTAAACTCGAATAATCTTGTCCCAATATAGGCCTCAATCTATAAGCAGTATAAGCCACTGATGCCCCAAGCTAAAATTGTACCATCGTTAGAACGATCAGCGCGTCCGCTACTCCGTCCTCCGCTCACAGATCATACATACGACGCACGTGTGTTACGCTTTATATACTCTACACATGCGCAAAACTCCGCCTGCCCCTGACCTTCTTTATAGTAATTCCCCGCCCCTTCTCTTTCGGCGCAGTGGGAGAGCACATGGCAGAGAAAGAACAAGTGCATGAAGACAGCAGCAACGCCAAAAGCCGGAGCCACGAACATCCCGATCCCGGAGGAGATTTAAGGCCTCAAATATGGCCTTTGTAGAGATAGTGGAGATGGTGGACATCTTGAAGAGGGCTGACTATGATGGGAAGCATGGACCTTACCCAAATCCAAATGTCAGAAAGGCCAAGATCATGACTAAAGTTGTGAAAAGTCTGCACAGGAATTTTGGGGTATGGCGATCCAAGGATCAACTGAGGAAACGATGGTCAGACCTCAAATTGAGTGAGCACGATCAGTACAGAGGAATCAAGAGAGTGCTGCAAAAAAGTAAGTATTTGTCAGGTGTTCCTATTATTATTATTACATTTGTGCTGCTCCATGTGCTTTTCTTTACTGTTGTACAGTTTAAAATGGCAAGTTTCAGGTTTGTGGGCACAGTAATCGTTCGTAGTAAACATCGTTTGTTTGCCCACTAATACAATGTTTTTGGCAGATGCAGGTTAACTACATTTGTTCATGCCTATTTGGATTAAAAGAAGTTTAGTACATTGTTGTCTAGATGGGTTGTAACTAGAATGAAATGCAAACTTGATTCAGTGTAAGGAGAGGACACTCAGCAGCTGTTTACACATCTGGACGCAGGAGCAGTAGTGTGGGACAACAGAACAAACTTTTTAGGGTGTTCCACACAGGTCCTACTGTGGATTCTAAGGGTCTCTACTTGTGTGAAACTTGCACAAAACAGGTAAGTATTCCAGCTCCACAGAAAGGGAAAAAATCTTGTCTTCAGCTTGGAACTCTGCCAAAACAGACAATTGTACGACACTTCCAAGCAATGTTTCATATTACTATTTCTGCCATCAAATATCTGTGTGCTAAGTATACCTTTTTTTTATTCACATAGGGGAGAAAAGAATTGGGACATCAGAGGATACCAGGGACCCACAACCTCCTAAAGAAGGGGAATCACAAAACCACAACCTCAGGATGTGGAGGAAAGAGAGGTTTATGAAGTGGGCAAAACAGTGACCACAACAGGTGAGGGTCTGAGACCACAGCTTCAGGTAATAGATGTATGCCTGCATATTTATAATACATGGTGTGTTTTTTTATTTTAGGCGATGTGGATGTTGTGGAAGAAGAAACACATTTCACTCATTTCAAGTGCAAGTGCACAGATCCTCATCGGAGAGATCACGGTGTACAATCGTGATTTACAGAAGATCAAGGAAGACATCAATGATGTGGAAAAAAGACTCAAAAACATCATTGATGTTTTAGGCAGAATCTAAAACACACCATTTTTTTTTTTTTTTTTATAACTTTTCAAAAAAATGTTGAAAGCCAAATTTTGAAGACACACACAGTGTGTCAACATGTGCTATCTACCATCACAAGATATTAATGTACTTGTTTTGTGGGTGCAACCCCTTCCTCGCAACTAAAGTAGCTGAGAGGAAGGGGTTGCACCCCTGAAACATGTCCATTGATCCCCCATGATGGGAGCTAGCACTTGTTGACCCTAGGCATGGGATCAGAAGGGAAATCCCCATTTTGACTCCCAATTTGTGTGCATCTTCAAAATTTGGCTTTCACAGGGGTGCCATCACCCCATCTAAAAAAGGCAAGATCAACACAGTTTTTACATACTAATGTCTGATATTGCCTTCAATTTCTCAAAGTTGAACTTTATAAGTTCCTGAGTTGTGTATTGTTTTATGTTTTTAAAAACATGCCTGTTTACCACAAAAAAGGATATTTCTACTGTCCAAAAAAAAATTGTTATTCCAAAAATATGTTGGTTTGTTCAAAAACCCTTTTCTAAACGCACATGTGCATGTGCACAGAGTAAATTTTTTTCTACTCAACAATGTGTGGCTTCTTCTTTTAATGCTCAATAGCACTTTTTTCTTAAGTTGGTGTTTACAGTGACAATGGGGGTTATTTCCTAAAGGCAAATCCCCTTTGCACTACAAGTGCACTTTCAGTGCAGTTTCAGTGCACTTTTGCAGTGCACATGTAGTGCAAAGTGGATTTTCCTTTAGTAAATAACACCCACAGTGCTTTATAATTTGCATCAATCATGCCATTTTCGTCACTCCAAAAAATGAATTCATGGTGCTGAAAATAATGAATATTTTTATCATTAATGCATTACATACATTAACAACAAAAACAAGATGGTGAAAAACGGGGGCCGTCATCCAGAGATAATTCCTGAAATCATCAGGATTATTCTCACGGATCTCCTGCAACAAAGGCATGTGCGAGAATTGGTCATGCTGGAGCAACCAATTCTTGGTATATAAACTCCTCCTCACCCTGTTCATGGACTGGGCTTGGGTCAAAGCAAGAACCCCAACACCAAGCCCTTGCACAGCACGAACTCTACGATGTATACGTACCCGCAACATGGCTTCAAAATGGTCAGCTGGTCAGAATGAACTAACAGAACGCGCTGCAAATCAGAAAGGCCTGAGAAGAGTGAGCTGAAATTCAGAAATGAACGGACAAGAACGCACTGAAAATCAAATGCATAATATAAAAATATGCACTGAAAACCAGATACGAACTGGCTACACGCACTGAAAACCAGATACGAACCCACAAGCACAAACTGAAGAGCAGTAACAATCTGAAAAGCACGAGGCAGAAAATCACGAATTGTCTCTCACCAAACTTCTACTAACACGAGAAGTGCCCAAAGGGTGGTGCACTGGCTATTGAACTTCCTCTTTATAGAGCCATCATACGTGTTGTACGTCAGCGCGTTCTTGCCAATCAGAATTTCCAACAACATTTGTGCGACCGTGTGTATACAAGACAAGTTTCAGCCAACATCCGTCGGAAATAAATCCCAGAATTTCGTTGTCAGAATGTCCGATCGTGTGTACGCGGCATAACTGTTTTGGGAAACAACTAAATCGGTGGGTTTAGTTCAGCTTTGAGGCTATTTTGAAGATGTGTTGACATAAACAAGAGTCACTACGGGGCAGGGTGTAACATCTTGAAATGCTAATTTTGTGTGCTTGTCTAGAGTGTACCTTTTTATTTTGTTTTAATAAAAAATGGGGATAAAAAATACACAGCATGTATCTAAGCTGAGACTTTAGTTACTTTGATAATAACTAGCCTGACAAATCTTCCTGGGATTGTTAGTTCTAAATAGCCGAAGGCAGATCTTAGATCAGAAATTTGATAAACATGTAGTTCTACTGAGGCTAATATGTTGACTTCATCAGCTTTATAATAAAACACTTTCTTTATTATAAAAACATGCGCATAGATCCATAATGATCTTAGCACAAAGTATACGTCCATGCAGCTGTCCAGCAATCCACATAACCTTTGTGTACAGTTTATGCAGTACCAATCAGAGAATTTATTAAAAATGGAACTTAAATCAATAGTTTGATATCTCATAAAACAAACTGACATTCCTCATTGTAAAAACAAACAGTGGTGGAAGCCCTTTAAATTCAAAATTATTATTATTGATCCAAACTAAGCTGCTTGTGACTGATTTACTATGTAACTAATAGTGTTTGTATATTTCATTGCTCAGAGCCATGTCACAGGTTAGAGAATCATACATATTTCATAATGGAATATATAGTGAATTCTTTACTGGCTTATATACGAATATCAGGAAGAGTATTTGTGACATACAGTGTGCAATAAAGTCTGTAAATTTTCAGTTCGGGATTAATAAAGAAAAATGTTATTTCTTGTATTTAATAATATATATGGTCTGTCATGAGAAACACTTGTGTTCCATTGTTTGTGCTGTTACAAAAATGCATCTTTTGTATACAGTATATGTGTCTCCATTGTAGAAACTGCTCTGGGTGCAAGGGGTTCAGGAATTCCCAGGTTCACAAACATGGTCTTGGTTGCTGCAACCAATGTATTGGAAGTTGGGTATTAGAAAAAATTAGGTGAAATCATGGGTCCTCCATGGCCAAAGATTTTTAGTGTGTTCAAATAGTCTTATAAAATAAGACTACCAAGTAGTTAATAAGGTATTTATTAATTTGGAATATTTGGACACAAAGCCTGTAGAGCAGGATAGCTCTGGGGCAAGCCAGGACTGTGTTTTTACATTGGAAATATAAATTTGAATCTAAAATATGGTAATTACACTTTAGGGAATAGGATAAATAACAAACCCAAGCCTCCTCCTCCCCCCCCCCCCCCCCCCACACACATTTTTTTGCATAGAGGAGGGTATTCCCAGTGCAAGAGAGCTGAAAGACTCCTTCTTTATTGGAAGCAGCCCATATAAACATCAGCATAGTGAAGACACTACCCCAGGCAAGGCAACACTCCCAAAACATTGTCTCTTTTACACCTGTGGTACCCTTCAGGGGAGCATGTATCTATGTTTCTGTTTGGTGAAGGCATGATTTATCAAACCAGTACATAAAAAAAAATTCCATAATCCAGATTGCTATAGTCAATGCCAGTGAGACACTGCTTGTGCTTCTAAGGCTATTCTACTCAGGCTTTAATGCTTGGTAGGCTTCTTTTACAAAAGGGAAACCAATAATTAGAAAGAAGAGCCCTTAGATTTTTTTTACGTTGTTATAATAAAGTGAAATTTTGGATTACATTGTTATTTTGAACAATTTCCTTTATTTATTTTTTTTAGAAAGTGCCTTTCTAGAGAGGAGGTGCACAGTTGTGGGGACCCTGGGTCTTAAAACATGTGTACACTATTAAGGGGCATACAGTATGAACAGATATCATCTTTGTATGGGGCTTGAAGGCTTACATTTTGTTATGGCAATACAAGCTGTGATACACTTGATCTTTGTCTACAATTTAGAATAGACAAGTAGTTATTATTAAAGTAGAACTAAAGTAGAACTTTTTCCATTTTGGATAGAGAAAAGGAGGGTTTTCCCTTCACTGCCTGCCCTATACCCAAAGAGGTGAGGGGAAATCCCTCCAAAATGTGAGGGAATTCTTGGATGTCATTAGGGTCACCTGAACTAGTGTGCCTATTGAAAGATATTTCCTCCATTCTACTCTACTTCTCGAAAAAATTGTTATAGTATAAGTAAGTATAAAATTGTTATATTTTAAGTGAAAAGGAGAGACTAAAAAAGAAACATCAGCAGATATTTGGCGCATCAGTCAATATCAGTGAGTTAAACTGATGCATCCATAGGAACAGTCTTTGAGGAAGTTGGGATATCATTGAAACCGGTCAGACACTTTTTTTTTTTCTCTCTTATTAATTCTGTGGTGGTGCTCCCTATATTCCTCTTTGATGAATGGACATTGGCTTTTACACATGGAATGGAGTCAGATGAGAGTGAGTGAACTTTTATGTGCTTTATGGTCATAAATTTCAGTGTTTCTCAACCTTTTTCAGTTAAGGAACCTTTTAAAATTTCGAGGCACCCTCCAAAATTATTGAAAAGTGACGGCAGAAAATGACTGAGTAGTCCATTGAGTCTGCCCATTTTATTTTTATTTATTTATTTTCAATAACCTTGTTGTCTGAGTATGGATCTATGTTTATCCCAAGCATATTTTAAGCCATTTACTGTTGACCGTCTCACTACCTCTGTTGGTAGTTTATTCCAATCATCAACTACCCTTTCAGTAACATAACACTTTCTAAGATTCGTTTTGAACTTGGTTAGTTTGAGGTCATGTCCCTGTGTTTTTGATGTCATATTGAAAAGACTGCCTTTCTGAACCTTATTCACCCCCTTGATGTATTTAAAGGTTTCAATCATGTCGCCCCTTTCCCTTCTTTCCTCCAGACTGTACATATTAACTTCCTGAAGTCACGCTCAATATGTTTTATCCCCCAGACCTTTCACCATTTTTGTTACCCATCTTTGGACTTGTTCTATCTTATCAATATCTTTCTGTAAGTGAGGTCTCCAGAACTGGACACATTATTCTACATGAGATCTCACTAAAGATCTATATAGGGAAATCAGGACCTCCTTCCTCCTACTGGTGATTCCTCCAGTGATCCATCATAGTATTCTATTCGCTTTCCCCACTGCCTGGTCACACTGTTTGCTCATATTGCAATCATCTGAAATAAGTACCCCCCAAATCTTTTTCTTCTGTAGTGCTAGCTAACACTGTACCCCCAATGTTATACTCTCTCAGCAGATTCTTTTTCCCTAGGTGCATTATGAACAGTTTCGGGGCACCCTTTAAAATTATGGACAGTCTTGGTACACCCCATCCTAAAATGTAAAAACTATTCTAATAGTCTTACATAATGCAGCAACATCCACACACATAGGAGTCCCAACGTTTGAGGTGCAAACTGGTACTGACTAGTATTCCAATGTTTCTCTTCTTCCTCAGTTTTTCTCCATCACTCAGCTAATGTGACTCCAAAGCTGATGGAGAGAGGCAGGGGAGGGTAAAACAAGGATTCTATACAGGCGACTGACATCTTCCTTATCAACTGACGATGTCATCATGGTCGTTAGGAGGTCGGCATCCAGAAGGTCCTAATGCTGCACAATGAAAACCTGTGGCTTTGTGTAACTAAAAGGCAGGCTTCATCCACCCTCCGCCTTGTATACAATTTTTGGGCAATTTTTAGGCATTCTGCCAAGGTACCCCTGAAGAAACCTCCAGGCACCCCAGAGTGCCTGGGCACCCTGGTTGAAAAAGGCTAATCTATTTAATGGGCTCCTAGCAATATAAGTTATATGTAAGCCATGTATGTGTGGTCTCAGTGGTCCCTGTAGAAACATGTGTGTGGACATCCCTTTCTACTATAGATCCAGTGAGGAGGAGGGAGATACACACACTAGGGGGGCAGACACAGAAGAGGAGGAGCCAAGATTGCCAGCGGGGACCCCAGAAGAAGAAGTTTAGGGCCTCTCTGTACAAAACCATTGCACAAAACAGGTAAGTAAAACATGTTTTTTATTTGAATGAGTGTTTTAGTTTGAAAAAACCCAAAAAAGATTTTGCCTTTAGTAACGCTTCAAACTACCCGGGGACCTGAGGATAATGTGCAAGCCATACATATGTGGTCTCGGTGGTCCCTTTATGTGCGAACAGTCCTTTCCTATGACATATTACAGTTTAAATCCATGTTGAGACTCTAATGCCCCGTACACACGGTCGGATTTTCCGACGGAAAATGTGTGATAGGACCTTGTTGTCGGAAATTCTGACCGTGTGTAGGCTCCATCACACATTTTCCATCGGATTTTCTGACACACAAAGTTTGAGAGCAGGCTAATAGGCTATAAAATTTTCCGACAACAAAATCCGTTGTCGGAATTTCCGATCGTGTGTACACAAATCCGAAGCACAAAGTGCCACACATGCTCAGAATAAACAAAGAGATGAAAGCTATTGGCTACTGCCCCGTTTATAGTCCCAACGTACGTGTTTTATGTCAACGTGTTCAGAATGATCGGATTTTCCGACAACTTTGTGTGACCGTGTGTATGCAAGACAAGTTTGAGCCAACATCCGTCGGAAAAAATCCTAGGATTTTGTTGTTGGTATGTCCGATCAATGTCCAACCGTGTGTACGGGGCATTAAAGTGGTTGTAAAGCCCATTCATGAAATTTGACATAAGCACATATATATGTAGTTTTACTTATCTCTCTCCAAAGCTCTAAATGCCGTTTATCTCTGGTGCTTTGTTACTCTGTTATCGGCAAAGTAATTTCTGACAAGTTCTCCAACACATGAGATATAACAGTAGCTGAAAATTAGAGGTACATAAACACCTTTCCTCCAATCAGCTCTCACACAGTGTGAGCCCAGACTCCCTGTCCTCTGCTGAAAGAGAAAAGAAGGACTAGGAAAATGGTCCCCAGCCGATCACCCAGAAACAAGCATTTGGGCAGAATTATTATGGTAACAAGATTTGACAATATAAACTCGAAATTGATAAAATAATTATACAATATTATCACTACAAAAGACAAGACATTTTGAATACATCATAAAAGGTGCATAGTAACAATCCATGTGTGTCACCAGGATACATGTCCCCTATGCAGGGGGATCAAAATGTGGTGGATTCACACAGATATTGTAGTTCTCAACATGTTTTGCGTAGTTTGTCCCACTTCATCCAGAGAATATCTATAAATAATTATCAAAATATTAAGCACCATGTGCTTAAAGAGGAAGAAAGATTTCTAACACAATCTGCACTTTTCAAAGAGTGTAGAGAGGGGGAGACAGAAGATATACAAGTAAAACTTATGTAGGAGGATTTGTTTCATCTCTATGTATCATCTGTGGTTGTTCACTTCACTGGGTATAGCAGAGGGTTTACAACCACTTTAAATATTTTGAGTGCCAAGGGCTCTAGGATAACATCTACAGTGGGGACGGAAAGTATTCAGACCCCCTTAAATTTTTCACTCTTTGTTATATTGCAGCCATTTGCTAAAATCATTTAAGTTATTTTTTTTCTCTCATTAATGTACACACAGCACCCCATATTGACAGAAAAACACAGAATTGTTGACATTTTTGCAGATTTATTAAAAAAAAAAAACTGAAATATCACATGGTCCTAAGTATTCAGACCCTTTGCTCAGTATTTAGTAGAAGCACCCTTGATCTAATACAGCCATGAGTCCTTTTGGGAAAGATGCAACAAATTTTTCACACTTGGATTTGGGGATCCTCTGCCATTCCTCCTTGCAGATGCTCTCCAGTTCTGTCAGGCTGAATGGTAAAGCTTGGTGGACAGCCATTTTTAGGTCTCTCCAGAGATGCTCAATTGGGTTTAAGTCAGGGCTCTGGCTGGGCCATTCAAGAGCAATCATGGAGTTGATGTGAAGCCACTCCTTCATTATTTTAGCTGTGTGCTTAGGGTCGTTGTCTTGTTGGAAGGTAAACCTTCGGCCCAGTCTGAGGTCCTAAGCACTCTGGAGAAGGTTTTTGTCCAGGATATCCCTGTACTTGCCCACATTCATCTTTCCCTCGATTGCAACCAGTCGTCCTGTCCTTGCAGCTGAAAAACACCCCCACAGCATGATGATGCCACCACCATGCTTCACTGTTGGGACTGTATTGGACAGGTGATGAGCAGTGCCTGGTTTTCTCCACACATACCGCTTAGAATTAAGGCCAAAAAGTTCTCATCAGACCAAAGAATCTTATTTCTCACCATCTTGGAGTCCTTCAGGTATTTTTTAGCAAACTCCTTGCGGGCTTTCACGTGTCTTGCATTGAGGAGAGGCTTTCGTCGGGCCACTCTGCCATACAGCCCTGACTGGTGGAGGGCTGCAGTTACATACATCGTATACCCACATCGGTCCCTATCCTCAAGGAGCCCACAATCCAAGGTCCCCAAAATGGTTGACTTTCTACAACTTTCTCCCATCTCCCGACTGCATCTCTGGAGCTCATCCACAGTGATCTTTGAGTTCTTCTTTACCTCTCTCACCAAGGCTCTTCTCCCCCGATAGCTCAGTTTGGCCAGACGGCCAGCTCTAGGAAGGGTTCTGGTCGTCCCAAACATCTTCCATCTAAGGATTATGGAGGCCACTGTGCTCTTAGGAACCTTAAGTGTGGCAGAATTTTTTTTGTAACCTTGACCAGATCTGTGCCTTGCCACAATTCTGTCTCTGAGCTCTTCAGACAGTTCCTATGACCTCATGATTCTCATTTGCTCTGACATGCACTGTGAGCTGTAAGGTCTTATATAGACAGGTGTGTGGCTTTCCTAATCAAGTCCAATCAGTATAATCAAACACAGCTGGGCTCAAATGAAGGTGTAGAACCATCTCAAGGATGATCAGAAGAAATGGACAGCACCAAAGTTAAATATATGAGTGTCACAGCAAAGGGTCTAAATACTTAGGACCATGTGATATTTCAGTTTTTCTTTTTTTAATAAATCTGCAAAAATGTCAACAATTCTGTGTTTTTCTGTCAATATGGGGTGCTGTGTGTACATTAATGAGGAAAAAAATGAACTTAAATGATTTTAGCAAATGGCTGCAATATAACAAAGAGTGAAAAATTTAAGGGGGTCTGAATACTTTCCGTTCCCACTGTATATAGGATTTACAGATTGGCCATATCACCCCAATGTTCTGGTTCCAGCTTATGGTTGCAATTGTTATGTCTGTAAGATCAAGGGTCTTTTAAATGATACTATTATAAATCAACGCCTTTGAGGGTTGCTTTATCTTTCCAGCAATACATGTAGCTGTTGATGAGCCCTTCCTGAGTTTGATCTGAAAGTTTTATATTTATGCTTTAACCTTCTTAGCGGTATTCCCGAGTGTGGCTTGGGGTGAATTTTCCATGCCAAGAGCGGTAACCCCGAGCCACACTCGGGGCTGCATTGCAGTACACTGGGAAAGTTACTTACCTTGTCCCCAGGATCCTGCGATGTCTCCCCGCTGTGTGCGGCGGCTGTGTCTTCCACCTGATGCTCTGTGTGCCAGGCTCCGTTCCTTGCGAATGTCGCGATGCAGGGGGGCGGGGCCTGGCGGGAAATTCAAAAAGTGCAAAAAACAGAACACATTAGACATGTGCACACTGAAATATTTCGTTTTGGAATTTCGTTTTCGTCCGAAAAAAAAATGTATTCAGTTACTCCCGAAATTCGTTTGTTATTTATTTCGTTTTTCGTTAAAAATTGCATTCGTCCGAAAATCCAAATTAAGGTTGAATCTTTCATTGAAGGCTTATGGTGTCTGTCGAATGTTCAAAGAAGATTGGACGGAGCAGCTAAACTGTACGACGCCGTATAGTTTACCTGCTCCGTCGAATCTTCTTAGAACTTTCAACAGACACCATAAGCCAAAGTACGTGTGTACTTAGTTCTAGCTATTTTACTGCTCCTCCTCTTTGGTTACAATCAGCCAATAACATTCATCATCATCATTATTTTTATTTATCTTTTCTCCCCTATGTCGAATCTTTTCTCTCTATGTTGAATCTTTTCTCTCTATGTAGAATAATCTTGGACTAATAGAGTTAAGGTTAGGCACATTCGACCACAGGTTTGATGGACACAGATTGTTATTGTCATCATCATGTCGAATCTCCTATCTATATCGAACTGTTGTAGCAACGAAAACGAAAATAAAGCATTTGTTTATGTCGGATCTTTCGTTTTTCGGATTCTGCACTTTCGTTATCGTTTGTTAAAACGATAACGAAAATACCTGAAATTCGGACGAAAATGCATTCGGACGAAAACAAATGCACATGTCTAGAACATATACAGTACACTGTAATCTTACAGATTACATTACTGTATCAAATTATTTCACCTCCCTTTTGTCCCTAATGCTTTGTCTAGTGCCCTGCATGCAGTTGTATATTATATATACTGTTCTTTCTGCCTGGAAACTTGATATTGTCCATGGCAACAAAAAAGTGTCCCTTTACATCAAAAGTGGTTTTAGACCAGCTAGAAAACAACGATAGTAAATAAGAACACTTGCAGAATTGGGCGATAGTGATTCGTGGGGACATTCATCATCAGACACTGAAAGTGACGACAGCGACAATTCTGCAAATTTCAGTGTTTTTGAGTTGATTACATTATTGAATACATTTTATTATTATTATATTACTATTTTTGATAATAATTAATAGTTATTTATTATATTATAATTTATGATTTTGTGTTTCAAACTTTATCATACCCGGGATGTCTACTAGACTCTTGTTTGGACAGATTTACATGAGTTATTCCTAAGAATTACAGGCCTACAATATAAAATGCCAAATTTCCATGCGAATCAATGTACCGCTTTCAGCATCAAAAATCTGACATAATCATACTGCCAGGGAGGTTAATGCTGTCAATGCTATCATCTCCATTCATTCCAAGACCAGCAACATTCTTAATGTATTCTTGTTTCTTCTCTACTAGAAGGATCATTTAGAGTTTTTAACACTATCTGTCATTTGGTTGCATATATAAATATATATATATATATATATATATATATATATATATACAGTATATAGTATTTGAACTCCTGTGGAAGCATTTCTGCTTTGGGCTCCAGATGTAGGCTTGGGAAAAAGATGTTTATGTATTTTTTGTTATATAATTATATATATGGTCTTTGAGGTCTGTCTACAATGTTTGTTGTTGGAATGTGACATTCACCAGACATTTATTCAGGTGAATCAGATCACTGTAATTTTAAAAATATACATCAGGTTTACACTTGCTGTGACCATTTGAATGTCACATTTACTGCTTTCAAAATATATCCCTTAGCCCCCTTGCTCATGCTGAAAAATTACTGTAAGACATTGAGAAAGTTTAATGTTTGTTCTCTGATATTTTGCTCAAAAACTCTCCTTGAGATTTCAGTTAATCGCTAGGGCTCAGGCTTCACATGCAGTTTTATTGAACTAAGGGTCATCTAGCAGAAACACTAAACTATGAGGATGATTTACTAAAACTGGAGAGTGCAAAATCTGGTGCAGCTGTGCATGGTAACCAATCAGCTTCTAACTTTAGCTTGTTCAGTTAAGCTTTGACAAAAAATCATCCCCCATTGTATCCTATATTGTTAGCACACCGTGTATAGGCAATGAGCAAATATGGCCGTAGCATGTACTGTAATTAAAAAACAGAAATGCTACAATATTGTTTACAGTAAACGAATTACATTCACACATAGATTATACCTAAAATAAGGTTAATAAAAAAGGATAACTCTCTTTTAAATGAGTCATTCCCAAAGGTGTAATCTAAGTCTTAATAATTATGCAACACTGAAATTAATATGCATTATTATCCATATGATTCCATCATAAAATAAATCCCTATCCTTAACGTTTTTCTAATCAATGACAGCTCTAGGAAGGGGAAATTAATTTATGTGTACCTTTAATTCAAGGATAGCCTTCAGCACTCCAGATGCTGCCATCTCTGTCTTGGGATTTGCAAATGAGAACGATGGTTTAATGATAAGGTGAATCTCCAGAATATAAGTAGTCGTAATTGCTTGTGTATCCTAAACAAGGATTATTTAAAGTTATACAATAGCCTGCATTAAAAAAAAATGCAGATAAGCTGACCCCAGACCCCCTCTTCTTACTGAATGGTGATAAATATTTTCCTAGCATTCACCCTCTGCACCTCCCTGGCCTACCGGGTATATCCCTGTAATTGCCCATATTGTTGTGAGTATGTACCCAGGTTTGTGCATGGTTTCCGTGTCACGCTGATTGTCCAGGACAGCATTAGTCACTGAAAAAATTTTTGTGAGGCTGCATACCCAACTAGAAAAAAAATCTCAAATTACTGCAAATGAAGCTGCAAAGTGATTATAGAAAACGCTGCATTCCTTGCATTAAGGTAGAAAATGTTTAGATTGTCAGCATGCCCCCTCACCCCCCCTGTTACTTACCTTACCACAGAAATAACAAGTTTGTTTATGAGGCTTACCAGTCCCTCTTCACCAGGACTAAAAAGAAGAAACAATATATATGAAATATATAGTATATTAATATGAAAGTGTGCTCATGAAAAAAATGATCCTAATGTGAAAATGTAGAATTATCACAATATGATAATGTAATAAAAAAAAATTACTGAACCCCGGGGGAATATTGCACAGTTCTTACAAATAATAATGCATATAGTAATAGATGTATATAAAAGTATATGTAATATAGAGGTAATAAGGAATGACCTGCGTCCAAAACAATTGATACCTAATAAAGAGTGCTTGTAGAAATGATTTTGTGTAAGATAGAATTAATAAAAATAAAGTGGAGTTCCGCCTAAAAAAAATAAAATAAAAGTCAGCAGCTACAAATACTGCAACTGCTGACACTTACCTGTCCACAGTGCCTGCGATGTCCTCACCCGAAGCTGATCCGTCCCCTCTGCTCCGGGTGCAGGCACCGGCATTGCTAGTAAGGGAATCAGGCTGTGAAGCTTTGCGTCTGCCTGGTCACCTACTGGGCATGCGCGAGTCGCGCTGCGCGTTCTGAGTGGTCCCTGCTGTCTTCTGGGACCTTCTGGGACATGGCGTAGATTGCCGTGGATACTGAGGCGATCTTTTGCTGGAAATTGGAGCAAATACCTGTATTAGACAGGTATCTGTTCCCCCCTGAAAGGTGTCAAATGTGACACCGGAGGGGGAGGAATACGGACAGCGGAAGTTCCATTTTTGGGTGGAACTCCACTTTAAGGCAAATACCTAAATACACATTTTGAATAGATGCATAGGAACTTTTTTTATACCTGTCTATGGTTTTGTATTTCTGTCCAGCCATTCCTAAGATGTATGCAGCCTTGTCAGATAGCAGAGCCAAGTTGGTGACTTGGCAGTTATGCAGTGCAGATAGGCCATCTTCCCACTGACAGCCTGCCCACATGCATCTTCTTGGCCCCTAGTTCTGCCCCTCCCAGTGCTGCTGTACAGGGGATTCAAAGAGGCTGAAGTCAAATTCTGGTATTTACACTAGCTGCAAGTAAAATATGCATGTACATATTTTAATAAACACATAACTACATCAATTGGTGTTTTTTTTTATATATCTGTTATATTATAATAAAGCTTTGGGCACCGAGTTGTGCTTGTTGACTTATGCTCTGAATGGACCAGCCACGATCCTCTTATCAGCCAATGGATAACTATGCACATGTGCGATGGAGACCTTGTTTTCTTTTACTCACAGAAAAGAGAATGATAAATGTTTGGTAGCGCTGTGATTTCTAACCATGTTGGAAAATCTCTGTAAGCAACAATGAGTGCCTTTTGCTGTGTATGGTCATTCTTATTTATCCTGCAGTTATCATCTTGAAGAAGGTAACTGTTATGGAAAAAAAAGTTGATATTTAATTTATTTTAGAACAGCTGTTGGCCTCCTTAACCAGCAATTCACCTATTGCAACTATTTTTGTGATTGGCCTGAGAAAGTACTGTGTTTTCCTCCTGTGTTAAACCAGCTCTGAAGTTAATTACAGATTAATGTAGTTTGGACTGTGTTGTGCTCCATATTCCCAAACACATTTATGAACAACTTGTGGAAAATGTATATAAAGTCAGCTCAGATAAGCATTCCTTCAAAATGCATTACCTGAAATTAGTCTTAATTACAGCTGTCAAATGCCAGCTGATAATTGTAATCAGGCTTTCCAAAGGAGTGCCTTCTCTGTGTGGGGATAGGAAGGAGCCAATTAGGAGTCTACAGGAGGGAGTGTTCTGGATGGAAGTTATTAGTATGGTAAATGTTATCAGAAGTTCAAAGAGCACTCATAGCAAGCTGGTAAAATTCAACTGTATTTATTAGCATATAAACTAGAAGCAGAATAGCGATGCAGCTGCCCAGATGTTACTGAACATATCTTCAGCCCTTGAGTGCCCTGGAAGGCCCTACACATGGGGCACTCTATGATGGAATCATCTACTTCCACTGGCCAACTCGCATAAAGTCCCACCACCAGCACCTTACTGTCGATCACTGAAGCCACCAACCACTTTGATTGCCCAATGGCATGATGTGGGAAGAGATAAAAATTAAGCTGAAGCCCTGACTTCTCTAGAAAAGTTAGTAGTTTCATTTTAGAGTGTTATGATGCAGGAGTTCCAACTGCCCCAACAGTAAAATAAAATGTTTATCCTTATTAATTCAGATTTATGATATATAGCTTCATAAAGTAAAGTAAATAACAAAAAACACCTGCAAGCACATTTTGATGTCTACATTCTCTTCCTAGATTCTGGGATGAGATTTTATATAAATATGTATTCCTAACTCAAAAAATGACCTTCTTTTGTTTTCAGTATCCCCCAAATCTCCTTTTTTGCTGCTTTTTTCTAGCTGTTATCTGACTTCCTGTTAGAGGGTGGCTACATTCATTCTCCATGTGTAGGCATGTAGCTATCCTCTCTTGCTGTCTCCCAAGATGGACTAGGAGCCTTTTTCAACCAGGGTGCCTTGAGGTTTTTCTTCACGAATGCCTTGGAAAAATGTCTAAAACATTCCCAAAAATTTTATACAAGCCGGCATGTGGATGAAGCCTGCCTTTTAGTTACACAAAGCTACAGGTTTTTTTGTGCACCATTACAACCTTCTTGCTGCCGGCGTCCTAACAACCAATGACATCATCAGTTGATAGAGGATGTCAGTCGCCAGCATAGCATCCTTGTTTCACCCTCCCCTGCCCCTTTTCATCAGTGTTGGGATCACATTAGCTGAGGGAGTGAGGGAGAAGAGAAACATTGGAATACTAGTCAGTACCAATTTGCAAAAGTTTATTTGCTTTGGAAGAATAAATCACCTCTAATGTTTGGTTTCCATATGTGTGTGGATGTTGCTACATTATGAATATTTTTTACATTTTAGAATGAGGTGCCTCAAGACTGTCTATAATTTTAAAGGGTGCCTTGACTGAAAAAAGTTTGAAAAACACTGGACTTTAGGATGTGTAGTGTGCATATAGTAGTGCACATGACTGCAACTAACACACATTGTGGTTGATTTACTAAAGGCAAATAGGACCATTGCGACAGTCTGAGGAGAATATACATCATCTCCTCTGTCTCCTCCCTATATCTAGTGGCTCCCCAGGTGACCACGCATGCGTGTCGGTGGGAGCGCGACGCATGACGTCACTCCTCCCACGTCGCCATCTTGGATGTGGGCAGGGGGTGGCGCCGCGCGCTGCACACTCGGGGAACTGCAATACCAACAGCTATGCACATGTGAGGTGCTCGCCATTAGGCGAGATCACCCACACCTGCTAGGAGGCTGGGGCTAGCCCATGGAGCGTGTGTATTTAAAGCCATTGTAGTAATGGCGCACTCAGTGCTGTGATCTCCACAGGACGGTCTGCTCTCGGAGGGTGCCTACTTAGGTAAATATGACTTCAAATATAGGTAGACTTAGGTATGGGTTTTGGCTATATGGAGTGTGGATTTTACTTACACCACCCCCTTTATAATTTATAGAGGATATTCTGGCGGATGAGTATATCCATGGGACATCTTTAGAGCCCTGGTCCGATCTCCTTCCTATTTTTCAAGCCTTATACTTATATTTACACTTTGAAGCACAGCAGACCTAGGATGAACTTCAGTCCTCCCTGATCTGGCACCTCAGGACTATTCACGTCCCGTTTTGGATACACACAGCATTTGATTTTGAGGCACATATTATATATACTTCATACATATTTTGTACATACTCTATATTATACTTTTTAAGCTCATTTTTCATATATATATATATATATATATATATATATATATATATATGATATGTGGCCATGTGCTCTCTGGCCATGCCTCTTTGTTTGATTTTAGGTCATTTTCCTTTTTTTCTTTGTGACCTTCACATACCTTGCTCCTTCTTATCCTCAGCTTCCAGCTGTTTGCGGTCCCTGTTTGCGTCCAGCTGTTATCCGTACCCGCCTCTGTCATCGAACAGCAACCTTTATATCTCTTTGTTTCTATCTATTAAGCCTCATTGCCCAGACTTTGGTTGCTCTTTGGACGCGTGAGTACAGTAGCTTCACTGGCGTATTTTTTGGAACATCGGCTGCCTCTGATGAATATAAGCACTGACACACTGACTTAGCTATGTTGTGGATAATATATATCTCTCTACATTTTAGATGGTTACATGCACAGAATTATGCATATCGAACTATCCCTAAAGAAGGAGTGTGGAACACTCCGTAACACGTAGGATTTATCGAATGCTTCCATGATACCACACTTTGGGTGTATCTTGTCTTCTTGAGTTCGTTGTGGACACCTTGCATTCCCAAAGTTTTATGCATATTTACTAACATTTTTGAGAAATATTTTTGTACTTGTGATATGTGATACAAATAATCAATATTTCTGTGAAATCACTTTTTAAATTATTGTTTAAATAAAATATACTTTTTATCAATTTTTTGTTGACAATCTATGCCTTTAAAGTCCCACCCTCTTTGGGGAAAACTTTTGCTTGCATTTAATCTTGAGATGTTGGCTGACTCGGGCAGATGAGTCATTCTTTACCTCCAATCCTTCAATATCCAAACAAATGGATATGATTGGGAAAAGGAGGGGTTTGGGAGGTAATGGAGGATATTACAAGAAGGCAGAAAAAAATGCGGTAAGAAACAATTTAATAAAATATATTTTATTGGACCATTAGTATGTGTATGGATTATTTTTGAATAATAAGGATATTGTTTAGTGCCCCTTTAAATGTTTGGCAACCTTCTATTTGATATGCAGTCCTATAGCACAGCAGGGGTGGGTGTTTCATGATCGTATGTACATTACTTTGGAAATCTTTTGGCAGGTAAAGCACCTCCTGAGTGTTTGTTTTCCTATGTATCAATGTAGTTTCCTTTCAAACTGTAACTGTGTTCACGATTGAGATAAATAAATGTCCATGTGCCCTTTACAATACCGAGAACACGCTGCTGTATACATCTGTATGAACCTTAAAACATGCTTTTTATCTCTATTCACCTTCTTATTCCCTAAGAAAAAAAAAAACTTTGCGGGAAAGTATTAAAAAAAAAAAGTTACATCTATTGCAATCTGCTCTCTGCAAGGCATTCGGGAAAACAAATGTCTTTGGCATTGCAAGATAAACTAGTCACATTTAGCAGATCCGTCTCATCTTTCTTAACAGGCAAGATTTTTTTCTTTGAGCACCGCTAGGACAGAATTTACAGTACACTAGATGAGAAAGGCCAAGTGTTTCTGCTCATGTCAAGTGGTTACATAGCCTACTGACAGCTTACTGTTGATTTCTTGCCATCTTGTAAAGACTCTGTTCATTTGTATTCGATTCAGTCTGAAAGAACCACGTTCTCTCTGGCGGTGACCTTTTGCAGAACAATTCAGACCGATGTCCATCATCGTGCCTTGGAACTAAGTCATTTTATGTAGATGCAATTCGGTCTCCTACGACGGGCAAATTGATGTTTTTTCTTCTCATTTTCTTGTGTTCCAGCTGTTAAAGTAGTGCATTTTTTCTATAGGAGTTTAGAAAAGAGAAAAAAAAAAAAATGCAGTGAGACTAGGACCGGCCACGCTTTGGTACAGCCCATTTGCCACCAATTCCGTTTTAAAGTGAAATTAGGTTTTGATTCCCACTTGGTGGATGATAGTACGTCATTTGAGGAACCTTGCCTGCAGCTATATTTAGGGGATAAATGAGCCATTTAGAATTCACCAGGGAAATGTAAAAATGCTATTTATATAACTGGATGAAAGTGTACATTCTAATTCTGTGCATTCTTCTTCCCGTGTGTCTCACCCTAGAGATAGATGTTATTGTGTGTTTTTATGTGTGGAAACCTCTAACACAGTATCTATCTATCTATCTATCTATCTATCTATCTATCTATCTATCTATCTATCTATCTATCTATCTATCTATCTATCTATTATTTAATCTAGCTTTCTATTATATAATCTATCTATCTATTTTCTAATATATATTCTATTAATTTATCTTCCCATCTATATATCTATCTGTCCATCCATCTTTTATATAATCTATCTATCTATCTATCTATCTATCTATCTATCTATCTATCTATCTATCTATCTATCTATCTATCTATCTATCTATCTATCTATCGATCTATCGATCTATCTCTCTGTCTGTCTATTCAGTAAGTATTTATACCCCTTGACATTTTCCACATTTTGTCATGTTACAAAAATGTAAATGACATCCATTTTTGGATGATGAATTGAACAGTGTTCTGTGAGATGTTCAAAGCTTGGGATATTTCTTTATAACCTAACCCTGCTTTACACTTCTCCACAACTTTATCCCTGACCTGTCTGGTGTGTTCCTTGGCCTTCATGATGCTGTTTGTTCACTAAGGTTCTCTAATAAACCTCTGAGGGCTTCACAGAACAGCTGTATTTATACTGAGATTAAATTACACACAGGTGGACTCTATTTACTTATTAGGTGACCTCTGAAGGCAATTGGTTCCACTAGATTTTAGTTAGGGGTATCAGAGAAGGGGGCTGAATACAAATGCATGCCACACTTTTCAGATATTTATTTGTAAATAATTTGAAAAAACATCTTTCATTTTCCTTCCACTTCACAATTATGTGCCACTTTGTGTTGGTCTATCACATAAAATCCAAATAAAATACATTTACGTTTTTGGTTGTAACATGACAAAATTTGGAAAATTTCAAGGGGAATTAATACTTTTTCAAGGCACTGTATATACCATATTAATATTTACTTTAAAAGTAATGTAATAGCTATTTACATTTTCTTGAAACACTAGGGGTTAGATTCAGATTCGGACCAATGGAGAATTCAGTCGAAACATTGGCTGAGCCGAATCTGTGACAGCAGCGGGAATATTTTATTTTATTTATCTTTCTATCTATTATATCTATCTATTATACAGGAAGTCCCCGAGTTATGAACACAATAGGGCGCTTGTTATGTTATCTAGGGATCTTCTGGCCATGCAGTACATGTAGTACTGCAGTATGGGATGTGTCCGGAGGTATCCAGGACCAGCGTGGAGCACAAGTGTCCGGCATTTGAGGCCGTTCGTAAGTAGGAGTCGTTTGTAACTCGGGGACTGCCTGTATAAGCTTTATTTTATCTATTATCTACTGTATCTGTTTATTTTCTTTTATATAATCTATATTCTATCTATCTATCAAACTATCTATCATATAATTTATATTTTATCGATCTTTCTTTCTATTATATAATCCAGCTATCTATCTATTTATCTATCTATCCATCATGTATCATTTATCTATCATTTATATATCTCTCTAATCTATATGCCATTTTTAATTTATCATATTTTTTTCTGGACACTGGCTGACTTTTTTCCCCACCAGTTTTCAAGACTTTGTGGATAAGTCAACTTCATAACAGGGGTCATATATAATATTTATAAGCCCAACATTTTCTGGAACTGTTATTAAAAAGAAACAGATATAGAATAAAAAATAGATTGGAATGTACACTCCGAACATAAAGATTGGGTTCACTTAGAACAAGCATTCTCGACAGTACCCATCCAAAACTCACCGTGGATTAAATCCCACGCATCGCTCTCTGAATACTCCCAACATCCACTCATCAACCCTACACTGATCTCTTTCAGGAACGCCTGTAAAAAACACAACATTTCTTCCGTAAACGGTCCGATGACACCTCTTAGACAAAACCCTGACTTCTCCCCGGGAATGCATGCCTCATTCCTGACATCTATATGGCCCCACCAACATGTCAGAGCAGAACATTTCTGTGAGGGAGGCCACCTCCTATCACAATCAGCTTTAGCCTCCAAACTAAAAATAGATTCCTTCCCTTTTTGGACGTACGTTCAAATACGTAATTTCTTCAACAAACCAAACCCCAAACCGAACTGGTCCAGAACCACAACTCCATTTGAAAACTTATGTCTAAGCAACTGCACCGAAAGACACCTGATCTCACAAATATACACCCTCCTCTTCAATGAGCACAACATGACAACATATTGGACCAATAGACAATGGGAACGAGACCTTTCAATGCAACTAAGCGCTCAAGAATGGACTAACGTCCACACTTTAATCCACAAAGGTTCGATGAACGTGCAAGTCCAAGAATCTGCGTATAAACTACTCTCCAGATGGTATAGAACTCCACTACTATTGCACCGCTTTAATCCAACAATTCCCCAAACATGTTGGAGATGTAACACAGACACGGGTTCACTCTTACATATTTGGTGGTCTTGCTCCAAAATCCAACCTTTCTGGAAAGAAGTGCACACCCTCATCACACGTATCACTACTTACACTCTAGACTTCAACATCATTCTTCCTTTCACATACCAGCTTACCATCGTTCTCTAGCCATGCATTTGGTGAACTCTGCAAGAATGTGCATACCCCCTAAATGGCGCTCACCTGAACCACCTACCATGAAGGAGTGGTTCAATCGTATACAGCATACACAAGTAATGGAAGACCTCATCCACCAATCCCATGACACTCAAACAAGGTTCACCAAAACATGGACCTCTTGGATACACTTTACCACAACGGATGTATACCAACAATACATAACATGAATACCCTCACTGGGCTGTGGCAGGAACTAGGTACCTTCCGGTCCCTTTACCCCACTGTATTCCTAGACTTCACCCTCCATGCTTTCACATATCCCCCTCACCACAAACTTCTTGCTCTCCTCCTTTTTTCCTCTCCCCCCACTCCCCCACCCCAATACCACTCAATATTCCCCCGTAATCATAAACTAGACTGTTAATTATCACACCATTCAATTGACTTACCATACCGAATTCCCCCACCTACACACCTCGTAGGCCTCCTACATATCCCGCCCCAACCCTAGCCGGTGCCCCGGCAACAGACGCCATATATATATACACCAGCGACAATGCTGGATTTACCCCGAACTAACCCTAATGCAATACCCAATGAGAAATAGTGATGTACTTATACTCTTATTCGTATAAATTACTACATCTGTTGCCAATAAGAACACACATTACCATCCCCAGATTTACTGTGACAAAAGTTATACCCATTTGCTTTTTATATTTCTCAAGCATAACCTATCTGTAACGTTACTGTTTAAATCTTACTACCAAAGCGGCTGCGTCCGCATTACTGCAGTTACAAACAATTTCTTATGATTCTTCTGTAACATGCTGATTCTTGTTTGAAAATTCCAATAAAAACTTGAGGAAAAAAAAAAAAAAGAATAAAAAATAGACACAGAATAAGATGGCTATAGGAGGCTAAAAGAGATTAAACACTCAAATGGGAAGATATGTGAAGATATTACCAATAAAAATTGATTGTTTAATTTTGCAATTAAGGATGTAACCTAATTTACTTCTGCTTACATCTTCTGTTCATTTAAAAAAAAAAAAATATCCACTTAGGTGACTCCAATTTTATAAGGTGAACCATCGGAGTCACTCCATGTGAAAAAACAGCACTAGCTACTCTAATAAGACACAAAAATGATTCATAAAGTGCCCTGTGCATTTGAATGTATTTAAATATGATAAATTAAATATGATTCATAAATCAAATACAATATATTTCATGCGAAAAAAGTCCAAAAAATGTGAAATAACTCACAAAAAATAGTGACATCCACTAAAAATAAGTCCTTTCAGTTGTAAAACATCCTTGTAATGATGAACCATAGTGGCTGATGTACAGCATAAACAGCAAATAACAAATCTGATAAATATGAAATACCATGTGATAAAATTGCCATTGGACATAGTTGACCCTATTTACCATATGGCAACAGGAGTCAAATCAGGCTTAGTGGTCTCTGTAACCATAGTAGGAAAGAGAGTCGACCAATCCCCATGTCCCTCCTCACAATGTCCCGATCCCGTGGATCAGACACTGAGAACTCTTAGTGAGCAAGATGAACCAGAAGGAAGAAAATGGAGATCCTCATAGCGTAAAAAGTTCCAATAGATTTATTGCATCTTGCTATAAGGTTACAATTGCAAGATGCAATAAATCTATTGGAAATTTTTACGCTATGAGGATCTCTGTTTTCTTCCTTCTGATTCATCTTGTTTACTAAGAGTTCTCAGTGTCAGATCCACGGGATCGGGACATTGGGAGGAGGGACGTGGGGATTGGTCGACTCTCTTTCCTACTACGGTCACGGAGACCACTAAGCCTGATTTGACGCCTGTTACCATATGGTAAATAGGGTCACCTATGTCCGGTAAGTAGGCAACTATATCCTAGTGGATCATTTAACACTTTAATTACTTGGTTGTATGTCAGCAGCTGTCACTTTAGCAGTTTAGATTTAATTTATTGACGCAAGGGTATATACTTTTGGTATATTTTCACAAATATCCACTTAGTATGTGTGAAATCAATAATGAAAAATAAACATTTTACATGATGTGAAGCCTTTATTACTGTATCTTCCTGCTACATATTTTAGAGTAGGGACGTGGGAACTTTGAGAAGGGATGAAGGTCTGTGTGTGCCAGCGCTAAAGGACGCCTGCACTGATACCACAGTACCTGAGACTACATAGAGAAGCATACCAGGAGCCACCAGTAGCTAACAGAGGAGGATATTTAACAGACTTGTATGACTGATACAAAAACTGCAGTCCACCATGGTTGGTAATCTTTTAGAAGAAGTAAGTAGCTTTATATGCCTACCTTGGGCCTTTTCAACAAGGAAGCAATCCTTTATATTTTCTTTGAGATATTTATGCCATTCTTTGTAGTTTCTATAGGTAAAAATCGTCGCTGGGAATTTACGCCCACTTTTTTTGCTACTGTTGGGAAAATGTATTTTTTTGTTAAACATTAGGCTTCATGCTTTAAGATAATAAATGCATTCAAAGTTTTAATTATAATGTTGGTGACATGCAAATCTGCCAAAATTTGGTTTGATTCGCATTTAGCAAATTTTTGGTATGTTCAGTTTCCGCAAATTATTGGCTGCTGTGAGGCTCTAAAAGCTTTACAGGGCATTATGGGTCAGTGGCAAATTTAAATTATGAAAATGCACAAATTCGGAGGCGCATGCATGTCTTGTGAGATGGTGGACGTGTAAGAAGAGAGCTTAGGTCCCCGTATCCCTGTTCGCGGCTCCTGTTCCGCATACACAGCTACAATAGCTCCAGGAGTGACACCAACAATCGCCTGAAGCCCCCGGGCAGCTTATGGGCAAAATCAGTTTCCAAAAAGCTATTTTTCAAGGTTTTATCCCGCCGCCACCCTCGATGCCTAACCACGCTATGGAGCGCTTCCTATATAGGCCGCAATCCCCGGCCTCGAGTACCGCGGCCGTCCCATCGGATCACGCCGATCCCCATCTAGCGGCTGAAGCTGCACCTCCGATGGACTACAGACCCCAGCAATCCCAACCATCAGACACTACAGCTGTGGTAACAGTGGCTGTGCTGGATCTTAAGCTACAATTGCTACTCCAAGACCCGACCCACAACATAGCTAATGAGGTGTGTAAAATAGCACATGAACTCCGGCGGGAGATAGACCAACTGGGGGAACGCACAGACACCTTGGAGAACAAATTTGATGAGCTTACCCAGTACATACATGTCCTAGAGGAAGACAATGCTGCCATGAAGCACACAGTTTCCCAACTCCAGTTACAGCAGGAGGATTTGGAGAACAGGGAAAGATGCCAGAACCTCCGGATTCGAGGGGTGGCTGAATCGGTTACTGATAAGGAGCTACGTCCATATCTTCTAGACCTATTTGTTATTTTGGCACCGCACATCCTGGACATAGATTGACCGGGCACACAGGTCTTTGGCCCCTAAACCTCCCCCTGGCTCCAACCCCAGAGACATTATTGTCTGCTTCCATTATTACGAAAGCAAGGAAGCCCTCACTGTCACAACTCGTAATAAATCTTGCATTGAATTTAAGCAGGCCAAGATCCAGATTTTCAGCGATCTCTCCCCTATCACTTTGGCAAAAAGATGTAGCTTTCGCCCTGTTACCACCCACCTGCGAAATCACCAAGTGCCTTACCGCTGGGGATTTCCCTTCCGCCTGTCTGTCTCAAAGGATGGGGTCCAATATTCACTGAGAGACCATTATGAAAGTGAGGCCTTCATTCACAATCTGGATCCCCCCCCCCATTCCTGAAGAGGATCTTCAGCTTCCTGTTTTGAACCTCAAGCCTCTTACGACTCTAGCCAAAATCTGGACCCCCGTTCAACGAAGATCACGAAAGGCTCTCTCTACCCCACAATGAGCTAACCCCTCCAGATTCCTTACCTGAAGAGGCTCTCTACTCAAGAATTCAATTTACCCACTACCATGGCCGGCTGATGTTTAACTCGGCCATTCCAGTGGTCCTGTGAATATGGACCACTCCGTTTTCAAGAGTGACACTTCCTTGAATCTTAGGTTTTCTTTTTTTGGTTTTTCTTTTCTTTTTTTTTTAAAGTGAAATGACTGCCACTCCTAACAACCTTTTAGTTGCTTAATTGCTTGCCCCCCACAGAACGGTGGTGACTGTTTCCTTAGAAAAGACGTGGACCCACCATCGGTTCTTGCAGGCTTCCATGCCCCTCACCCAAGCCCCAGGCTGTTGTCTGGGTTCCCTGAAGTTTTTTTCATCTTCAGGATCTTTAAAAAAATGTTTTCAAATATGTTTTACCTTTTTATAATTTTTTTCCCTTTCTTGTTTCTTTTTGTTACCTTTTTGTATTTCTTTATTTAGGTCTTTTTTTTTACCTTACTCTGGTTACTAGTGCTATTTTTTTGGCACCATTTCAACTTATAAGCTTATATGTTTCAATATATTTTGCATAATGTTTATTTGGATGTACGTTTAAAGTCTATGCTATGCTAGCTGTCTATACATTTAATTTATTATGGCTCTAAAGATTTACTCCTGTAATGTGAAGGGTCTGAATTCCATTGGTAAGAGATGGCAAAGCTTTAAAGGAATTTAGGTCCTCCAATGCAGAGGTGATTATGGTTCAGGAGACCCACTTCAGACCTGGTGGATCCTTTAAATTTGCTTCCAAGCACTTCCCCACACCTTATGTGGCTTCTGATCCATCTGGAAAGGCCGGTGTGGCAATCCTCAGTAAACGCTCCTGTCCGATCCATGTCCTTTCCTCCTACCTAGATCCCCACAGTCGCTTTGTACTCCTGAATTGTAGTCACTTGAACACCCAATTTACTCTGGCTAATATTTATGCCCCAAATGTGGAACAGATTAGTTTTCTCACAACAGTCTTTGAGAAGTTACAATCATTCTCTCATCCTTTTATGATCACAGGTGGAGATTTCAATGTGTGCATGTCCCCGACCAAGGATAGACGGGCCCTATTCCAAGACACCACGAATTTCTGTCCAGAAACTGTCTGCCTCTTTTCGTAAATTGACGAGATCATACAACCTTTTTGACACATGGAGAGTGAAACATCCAACTCAGAAAAGTTACACATTTTATTCCCCTCCCTCATAAGCTGTATTCCAGACTGGACTATTTTTTTGTAACAGCACCCTTGCACTTTTATATTGTTTCTTCTGAGATCACTCCAATCACTTGGTCGGATCATGCACACATTGAACTTGACCGTGTATTGACTGCTTCAATCCCCAAGACTTGTCATTGGCATCTCAATGAGTCCCTACTCAAGAACCCAATGATTCAGACTCAATTGCATGAGGGATCGGTTGCGGAAACTTCCACCCTGTGGGAAGCCCATAAGGCTTTTTTCAGGGGTGAGTGCATATCTGCAGGTTCCCGACTTAAACGAGATTCCTTGAAACTGAAAGCTGACCTTATCGTTCAGTTAAGAACTGCAGAGTTGCACCTACTTGAATCCCCCACTGGAACGACTGAGAGTGCTAACTTCAATTCGGAACCGTATCAAATCATTCGACGTGAATAAGATATCTAAATCTATGTAATGGGCCCGACAAAAGTTTTACGAATATGCCAACAAACCGCAAAGAATGCTTGTTAACAGATTGACACCACGTCCCTTCCTTTTGATTCCTGACCATCTGATAAAGCCGGATGGTACTCCTACGTACTGCCCTAAGACTATGTCCCAGGTTTTTCGAGATTTCTATAAGAAATTGTATAACTGTTTAAGTTCTGACTTGACACCCCAATTCTCTCAGAATAAGTTTAATGATCTTATGTCCCTCTTAGATTTACCCAAGTTGACCAATGCACAAAACTCTACACTCAATGCCCCTGCCACTATAGAGGAGATAGCGGAGGTGATTAAAGCCTTACCGGCTCATAAATCCCCGGGCCCAGATGGGCTCCTCTATGTTTATTATAAGACTTTCTCCAAAATTCTCAATCCCCACTTACAGTCTTTGTACTCCTCCTTGCTCAAAGGTTTCATCCCACACTCACAATTTTTACACGCATACATAACTGTCATTCCTAAACCGGGTAAGGACCCCTCACTGCCAGATAATTATCACCCCATTGCAATGTTGAATTCGGACTACAACATCTTTACTAAGATATTTGCCAACTGACTCTCCCCAATATTGGCGATGCTGATCCACAAAGACCAAGTGGGCTTTGTCCCCACAAGACATGCAGGTGACAATACCAGACGGACTGTGGACCTTATAGACCTTTTAACTAAAACTAAACAATCTGCCATTCTCCTAAGCCTAGATGCGCAAAAAGCATTTGACCGTCTTAGTTGGCCTTTCATGTTTGCAGTCCTTTCTAGATATGGATTTTCTGGTTCTTTTATACAGGCTTTGCATGCTTTATACTCTACTCCTTTGTCTCAGGTTCAGCTGTCTTCCTATTGGTCGCAGCGGTTCCCCCTCAGTAATGGTACCAGGAAGGGGTGTCCTTTGTAACCCCTGTTGTTTATCTTGTGTTTGGAACCTCTGGCACTCGCCGTTAGGTCCCATCCAGACATAAGGGGGTCCCGCTGCGACAACAGGACTATAAGCAATCACTTTTCGCTGACGATATTTTGCTGACTCTCAACCACCCATACTCCACCTTACCCCCTTTACACGATACTCTCTCTACATTTGGAGCTCTCTCAGGGTTTAAAATTAACCAGTCAAAAACGGAGGCCCTACCTATTAATATCCCACCAGACTTGCTTAAATCTCTTCAAGACACTTTCAACTACCATTGGTGCTCTTCTACACTGAAATATTTAGGAGTATATATCACACCCTCGTACTCTACCCTATATCAAGCCAATTTTCCCCCTATGTTTGCAGAAATAACTCGTCTCTTAAATCTCTGGACTTCTCTCTGATCTCTCTCCTAGGTAGGATTAACATCCTTAAGATGTCGATACTTCCTAAGTTGCTGTACCTATTCGAAACTCTTCTAATCCCAGTCCCAATGTCGCAATTGAAACTTCTCAAGTTCACATGGAACAATGCCTCCCACAGGATTGCACAGTCAGTAGTATTTGCTCTTAAAAATAGAGGGGGTCCGGCTGCGCCAGATATCATCAAATACTATTATGCCTCTCACCTCCGAGTACTAACTTCATGGATCTCTAGAAAAGCACCTAGCAGATGGGCTGAAATTGAGATGGGGATCACTGTCCTGGTGCATCCTTGTTATATGCTATGGCCTTCCTCTTCTAAATGTATGCCTCAGTTGATATCCCTCTGCTTAGCGCCGATGCTTTTTACCCTTGCTATTTGGAGGAGATGTGCAGAAAGGTTCTCCTTTCCTCCAAATGCTCCTACCTCCGGAATATACTTTGCAACCAGGACATCCCTGATGGACTGTCCTATGAGAGGATGTATCCGTGGTCTCAAGCGGGAATCTTTCAATTGCGACATCTTGTGCACCCGGTCACACGATATGTTTTGATTCCTAAAAGGGCTCTACAATATCATTTACACAATAGGGGTCTATATTAATGGGGAAAAAAAATGCTGAATAAATCAACACCAGATGTCATTTATTTTTTAATGACTCTGTCAGCTAGTGCATATAGAAAAATGCTGTTTAAACATCATCATGGGGCTTGTATCTCTCCTGTGCAATCATATAAAATGGACCTATCCACTTCTCATAACTGAATGAAATGTCATCAAGCAAAGGCGGATTTACATCGTTGCCTGTCAATTTTTTTTTTTTTTTACTGAAAGCTTCACAAAAGGTTTTTGGTACATATGCAGGCATTTCTCTCTGAAGTCACCAAGTAATAGAGAAAATGATTATCAATTTTTCTGTGGTAAGTCTTAATAAACAGCAGTTATGAATACTCAGTTACCCAAGTTTCATTTTTATATAAAATATGTGGAGACCGAATGTTTTTTTTTCACAGTTTGGGAGATTTTTTGGTAATAAGACCCCTTTCACACTGGAGGCAGTTTTCATAAAAAGTGCCTGAAAACAGCCTCCCATGCTGCTTGAATGTGAAAGCTCGAGTGCTTTTACACTGGGGCGGTGCGCTTGCGGGACATTAGAAAAAGTCCTGCAAGCAGCATCTTTTGGGTGGTTTCAGTGCCCCCAAACTGCCCCTGCCCATTGGAATGAATGGGCAGCGCTTCCGAAGCGCTTCGAAAGCATCGCAACACAAGCGCTTTTAACCCCTTCTACCCGCTTCTAGCGCTTAAACAGCGATAAAGCGCCGCTAAAACGAGTGGCACTGTAGCGCTAACACGGCCACGGCCCCAATGTGAAAGTAGCCTAATAGGACTACAAGCTGTTTTTTTCTTTGAGTAAAGTATTGTTTTCACATATTTTTACATCTCAGTGATCTTCTCCAGCCTCTTTGCAACCACT
Organism: Aquarana catesbeiana; assembly: GCF_042186555.1. Lineage (NCBI taxonomy): Eukaryota > Metazoa > Chordata > Amphibia > Anura > Ranidae > Aquarana > Aquarana catesbeiana. The sequence continues at coordinate 858,927,779 of NC_133324.1, forward strand.
CTGTGTCTGCATGCATGCACTCATTGGAAGCTGAATGTCACTTCCCAGTCAGGGTTCCTAATAGTGACAACAGCAGAACATGCCTGTGTAAAACGCACTGGCCTGATTGCCTATAGTCTCTGCAGGAAGTGCACGAGATAGGTAGATAGGAAACAGAGCATTGTCACCACAATAAAGAAATGTACATGAACAAGGACCCTTTTGGTGGGATTACCAGGTATTATTTTAATGAAAACTATAGATTGAGAATAAGTGAAAATTATTTTTGAAATGGCATAGTAAAGATTATATACGATTTTTGTAAATGGATTAACATTTACTTTAATAGTAATGCTATAGCTATTCAAATTACCTTGATACAACTAGGGATGAGATTCAATGTAGGACTGTAGGTTTGGCTTAGCCTACCTAAACTAAACTTTTGGTTGTGGCGGGAAGTCATACATTTAGCAGTGGTATTACCACCGTTGCTACATGTCACAGTTTCCCACTCAGGGCACCTGGGCTGGGAATCTAGTGGTCGCTGACATCCTAACAATCAATGAAGCATCCACCATTCATCTGCCAGCCAGGAGATTCCCAGCCAGTGGCTGAATGGAAACACAGGAGTCGGGATTCTGGATTACAACATTGTCCAAATATGGACAAGATCATATTTGATCAGCCAGCAAACTTGTTTACAATCATGCAGCCATCCTTGGGGTTTGCCACTTATGGCTGAGGCTTGGTATAGATTTTGGGGGGTCTCCATGTTGTTTTTTTTTTTTGCAAAAAATAAGCTGGCAGCAAAGTGTCAAATGGCATTTTTTTTCTTCCAAAAAATGTACTTTACAGGCAGGTTTGGGGCATTCCCCAAGCATGGTATTTAAAGGAGTTTTGTATTTTTAATGCCCCACTCTAAACATAAAAAAAAACATTGCTGGTAAAAAAAAAGTAGAAAGCAAACAAACGTCGTGGGGTCCCCCTAATATTCATACCAGACCTTTATCCAGGCATGCAGCCTAACAGGTCAGGAAAAAGGGAGGACAAGAACCATACCAGGCCACATGTCCTCAACATGGGGGGGTGGGTGCTTGTCCCCATGTTGAGCCCCATCCCCACAAATGTGGATTGTGGGTGTTGGGGCCTGCGGGAAGGGGGCTTATCAGAATCTGGAAGCCCCCTTTAACAAGGGCCCCCCAGATTCCATCCCCCCACCTGTGAATGAGTACCCCTACCCATTCACCAAAAAAGTGTCAAAAAATAATAAAGACACAGTTTTTGACAATCCTTTATTAAAAAAAAAGGGGCTGGGATCTGAGGGCTGTTAAAGGGGGATTCCAGATTCCGATAGACCCCCCGCTCGCAGAACCCCACAACCACCGGCTACGGTAGTGGGGATGAGACCCTTGTCCCCATCAACATGGGGATAAGGTGCTATAGGGTCCCCCCCCGCCCAAAAGCGCCCACCCCCCAGGATGAGGACATGTGGCCTGGTATGGTTCAGAACGGGGGTGCTCGCTCGTGCCCCCCCTTTTCCTGACATGCCAGGCTGCATGCCCAGATAAGGGTCTGGTATGGATTATATATACCATGCTGTTTAAAAAAAAAATTGGAGTGGGGTTCCCCCTAAAATCCATACCAGACCTGAAGGGCCTGATATGGACTGTTCTTTTCTTTATTTTTTCAATAGCTGGGTTCTGGCAACTGCAACCATGAGTCATTTTAACTAGGATGTGACTTGTTTTTTTTTTACTTTAGAAATTTCATTTTTGCTACAGCATGATCTATGCATGCTACAGATGCACCGCTTTATAGGCAGACTAAGGAGACCCCCAGGCACTATATTTAAATGAATTCTTCATTTTAATTGTTGCACTTTAAGCATCATTAAAATCAATCCTGAAAAATCTGATCATTTTTAAAACATTTTTTTGAATTGATACATATCCCTCAGGGAAGTACCCAGACCCCCATACCCCTTTTATGGCAAATTACTTGCATATAAACCTTCAAAATTGGCACTTTTGATTTTTTCCTGTTTGGTTCCCATAGACTTCAATGGGGTTTGCCATTCGGGTTAGAACTTTTCCCATGTTCAGGAGTTCTGCTATGAACCGAACAGGGGGGGTGTTTGTTCCATCTCTAGTGGTAATTTCCTCTTTTACATTAATTATTCACTGTTGATTTATTTTTTGCCATCTGTGCCCCATTGGGATGATTTTCCTTCACTTCCTTTCCAATAGCCAAAACAGGAAGCAAGAGGAAATCCCTGCAAATTTGGGGAATCCCTTTGGGACCTCCAAGATAAAAGAACTAGTGTCTTCATTGGAACATCCCCTTTATTACTTTTCTAGGGACAACCCAAAATGTGGAATTTCCTTTTTCTTTAACTTTCAATGATAATGGTAAACAAAGTAAATAGAGAAAGTGACTCTCCCTAATGGGGGCACAGGCAGCAATAAAAACCAATCCCTCGCCACTCTATCCAAAACTAAAGAAAAATCTTTGCCTTTAGTTATATTTTTAGTATGGAGATACCACATGTGGGAGACTTGTTCACAGCCTAGCCATGTGGAAGCTCAAAATCTTAGCAGCACATTCAGCCATTTAAGAGGCATAAATTACGCATCTGATTTCCTGACTAACTCCTACATTTTTGGAAGCCCTGAAATGCCAGGACAGTAGAAACATCTGCAAAATGACCACATTTGAATTATGAATACATTTTTCTATGCATTTTTCATGTTCTTTGTTTACATTCTAAGAACTTGTGGTATGAGCAGGCCCCTCATATTCATTTTGTATTGAACTGTATTGTAATTGTTCCCCTTTATATTGTAAAATGCTGCGAAAACTGTTGGCGCTATATAAATCCGGAATAATAATATAATAATAATTTTTTCAACACCTTAACCATTAACCAACACCATTTTTTAACACCTTTTTTAAAATACCTTAAAGTGACTGTTTACTAAAATTGTGAACATTTTGTAGATGTTCCCACTGTCCTTGCAATTAAAAGCCTCCAAAAAATATGATAATATGATAGGTATGCCCCGTACACACGGTCGGATTTTCCGATGGAAAATGTCCGATCGGAGCGTGTTGTCGGAAATTCCGACCGTGTGTGGGCTCCATCGGACATTTTCCATCGGATTTTCAAACACACAAAGTTGGAGAGCAGGAGATAAAATTTTCCGACAACAAAATCCGTTGTCGGAAATTCCGATCGTGTGTACACAAATCCGATGGACAAAGTGCCACGCATGCTCAGAATAAATAAAGAGATGAAAGCTATTGGCCACAGCCCTGTTTATAGTCCCGACGTACGTGTTTTACGTCACCGCGTTTAGAACAATCGGATTTTCCGACAACTTTGTGTGACCGTGTGTATGCAAGACAAGTTTGAGCCAACATCCGTCGGAAAAAATCCTAGGATTTTGTTGTCGGAATGTCCGAACAAAGTCCGACCGTGTGTACGCCCTAGTAGTCAGAAAATCAGATGTGTAATTCATATCCCTTGAGAGGCTGAAGGTGATTCTCTTAGCACCTAGGCTGCAAAAAGGACACGTGTGGTATCCCCATACTCAGGAGAGGTAGCAGAATATGTCTTTAAGTGAATAATTGAAATATATCTCAGCTATGTATATGAGAAATATATTGTTAAAATTACAACTAATAATGAAAAAAAAAAATCATTTTCCAAAAACAATTGGATAAAAGATCTAAAAAATACTCGCCATGACTCTTGCTAAATATTTTGGGGTGTCTACTTGTAGGGTAGGCGAGGGTGACAGGATGGTCGTCACGTCCTCCATGTTTTTCTCCTCCTTGGGTGCCAAGCAAGGGTCACATGAGAGGCCTACCCTGGGGTGGGTTCTTCTGGGCTATGCTAAGCACTTTGCACAGGGTCATTTCCATAAACATGGGGTACCTTTTCTTTAGCCATGCTTACAACCCAGTAGATGGCAAGCATGAACAAACTGGATGTCATATACTGTACACCAACATGGTCACTTGTGCATTTAGGAGGGGCACGCAGAGCCAATGCCCTCTCTAACTGTTCAGGCATTTACCAAAATCTCACTCCCAGTAGGGGTATGGGATCCAGCCGTGCACCTAGCGCAGACTCCATGTATGCCCTTCACTTAACTCCTTCTCTTTCGTTCCTGTGTACAGGAAGAGGGCACCGGCGGTGCAGATCTGCTGTCAGTTTGGAGGGAGGGTAGTGTTAAATGTACTAGCAGATTTGAGTACACTAAACAAATTGAAGTCAAACTCCAGCTAACACTTTATAAGCAGTTACATAAATAAATAAAAGATGACCATTGCACCCCTTTCAGTGGTAAATGGATTGTCTTAACCCTCTATCTGCTACATCTGCAGGACCGCTTGTTCTGTAACAGCAGACTTACTGGCAGGATAACCAGGTGAAAATAAAAGAAAGAAATCATTAAAGAGAAAACTAATGCAGCCACCACATCTAAGCATATCCGGCAATCTGCAATATAATAAATGATTGCTTTTTGGTTTAATACAGCTTCAAGCAAAAGATGTGGGCGATTGAATATCAGTTTTAAAAGTACTTAGCCTTTAAATTTTGCACTCCACTAATTAATTTGTTCTCTTACTTGACCCGCCCTAGAAGATTTAATGCACAGGCACGGCATAACACCACATCCTGCATTTATTTATTTCTTTTTTAATTCACATCACAATAATATTTATTAGGCAAGGTGATGTATGTCTCTCAGAAACATTTGCACGCAGAGTGAAAAATTGTGATTAATATTGATTTTTTTTCCCTCCCTTTGGGAAACTAGAATCAAATATGGTTACCTGCTCATTTATGAAACAGATTTATTCTGTTGACTTGGAAGCTTGTTTGAAAAATAATTGAATTTCTGTTACCTAATGGAAAGTGACAGTTACCAGTATTTATTTTCCATTTGTGTCTCGGCAGATAGCATAACACAGTTTGATTTGTCGTTAGCTGTGGAATTTTAGATTGCTCTGTCTTAGTAATTGCAGAGATAGGCACTAGATGAACTAATACCATAGCGCTTTTTTTTTTTTTTTTTTTTTTGCATTTACACAGTCGGTAAACACGACATTAGTTAAACAAACATCGTACAGTCGTGCTTTTTTCCTGTAATTGTTCATTTAGATATTAACATTTGGTACTCCGTTTTGACAAGTCCTCTTCCGTCGTCTTATTTTTATGTGAGTTGAAAGCTCTTTTTTTAATTTATTTTTTCTTCCGCCAATTCCCTTTAAAAATATCGGCAAAGCTGACTGTCCAAAAATGATTATAGTATTTAAGCATCACTGCTTCGTAATATTGCTTTTTATCCTTTCACACAAATTTATGTCACCGAAGCTCCATCAAGACACCAGTCAAAGCAGTTTTTCAGGATTGCCTGGTGCCTTTTGCAGAGATTCATTTTCTTGAACAATGAGGCTCCTGTATGTATCCTTGAGGTATTAATTGATTCTCATTTTTCAGAGGCAATTTGTTCACTGTACTTCACGTTGTATCTGTGCATGTTGTTGATTTTATTTATTTGCCCACAAAGAATTGTAACTGGATGTACTTATGAAATTCCCTGCCATGTTTTTAGGACACACTACAACAGGAAAAAAGAATATGGCACGGTTTTGGTGTTTTTCTGATTAGCTGTTATGCGTCACTATAATAATTTTTGGTTTTATTAGTAACTTAAAGTGTTACTAAACCCACAACAGTAAAATCAGTCTGTATATGCAGTAAAGCATGCTTATTATACGTGCTGGGGAACCTAAGGGGTTAATCCTTTGCATTGTGTATAAAGGCTGTTTGATCCTGTCTTCTCTGATTCTCCTCTTCTTCCACTGTCTCCAAAAAATAAGCTGATATTTACAGAGCCAGGGGACGGGCTGCACATGCTCAGTTTCGTGTGTATTGCTAGATAGTTTTTTTTTCTTTCTTGGGTGTGTGCATGTGATTAGCACAGGGTCAATCAGCACTGTCCAGACATGTCCAGACAGAGGATCAGGGGAGAATAAAAACTCCTCCTACAAGCTTTTTGTTTAAAGCCCATGATTAGAGCCAGAGGCTCTAATTGGCTTCAAGAAGGGTGGGCTCGGGTGCAGAGCACTGCACCTAGAGCCCACCCAGTTGCGTGACATTAGCGAATAATATTTGCTAATGTCTTTCTGTTTCTCCTCCTGGCCAATCAGGAAGCGATTAGCCAGGAGTCCTAGGGCCGGATTGACCGCAGGTCCTAAGTCCTGATTGACAGGGGGAAACCTAGATGGGGTAAGTGCATGGACTGGCGGGGGGGCCTGGCGGGCGATGGGAGAGCGATGCAGCGATTGAGGGATGGGGGGAGCGGTGAGCGATAGAACGAGCGCCGGGGGGGTGATTGTCTGTTTGACTGGCTGGCTGGGAGGGGGGAGGGAGTGGCTGTCTGGCTGGGGAGTCCACGGGCCGCCCCCAAGAAAATTGAGCACCAGCCGCCACTGAGACTGAGACCCTTCCATAGACATTTCCTGCTGCATTTCTAGTCTAAAATACACCCCTCTGAAGTCTTTGCGAATCTGCAAATGTAACTTCCTTCACAGCTCTGATGGTGGGTGGGACTGAATACATCCTAATTAGTATTCAATCCCGCCCAGTCACAGGAAGAGTCCAAACCTCCCAAGTCCCATCTCACAGATCCCAGCATTATTCAAAATCCACTAGGAAACGCCTTCATACAAAGCCTGTCCTGAAAGCTAACTCTGCTGCTGCTGGGCAGGATTAAATGGATCACAATTTGAATTCATGCCTGCCCAGTTAAATATGCCGACCGAATCCCTGCTCTCTGTAATCCGATTAATTTACATATGAAGGAAACACCTTCACAATAACCTCCCATATCTCTTCCTCTGTAGTCGTGCAGTAAGCAATTATTCGTTGGCATGCTGCAAGACAGGAATGACACATTTACACCTGCAGACTGAAGAGTGATCTGCATTCGAATCACTCTTCAGAGAGCATTTGACAGGCAGTGAGAAGGAGCTGTATCACCTCCTGATCACCTATTTTAACCCCCTAAATACTACAGTACTGCACTGCAAACATGCACATTGTGCGCAGTTGCAGTGTGGCTTCATGCATTAGAATTGGTTGTGTCTGGCAGACAGTAGTGCCCACCAAGCACAACAGGTGGTATAGTTCCCACCACTGCCATGAAGCAGAGTATCGCAGTCGTGGCATGTGTTCACCCCCAACCACTGTCCCTTCGGCTAAAGGGGGAGCAGTTGGGGCGTGGTAAAACCTTGTGGTTGTGCTGCATTTTATTACACTATTCATTTAACCATTTTATTACCAATAATTTTTCTGGATTGCCCCACATACATTTACTGCAGCAGGCTGGCATCTCTGCACAAAATCACGTGCCTGTACGAGATTTCGCTCTTCCTGGTCTGGGGCGTGCCGCCAGCAACCAGTTCCTTCTGTCATTGGACACATATGTAAACAAGGCACATTGCCGTTCTGTGACAGGAGAAGATGGAGATCTTGTGTTTCTGCTAAGCAGGAACACGGATCTCTGTCTTCTTACAGTACAAGCACCTCCCCCCACAGTTTGAAAGCACTCCCTAGGAACACATTTAACCATTTGATTTCCCCTGATGTTAACCCCTTCTCAGCCAGTGTCATTAGTACAGTTACATTGCATATTATTTAGCACTGATCACTGTATTGGTGTCACTGGTAACCAAAAAAGTGTCAAAAGTGTCACTTAGTGTCTGATTTGTCCACCACAATGTCGCATTCCCATTTTAAATCGCTGATTGCCGCCAGTAAAAAAAATAATTAAATAAAAATACCATAAAAATATCACATTATTTGTAGACATTATAACTTTTGCGCAAACCAATCAATAAATATGTAGCAGAATACAAATTGGCCTAAGTTGAAGAAGAAATTAGATTTTTTTACATTTTTGTATTGGGTATATTTTATAGCAAAAAGTAAAAACAATATATTTTTTTTTTTTCAAAATTGTCTGTCTTTTTTTTAGTTTATAGCGCAAAAAATAAAAACTGCAGAGGTGATCAAATACCACCAAAAGGAAGCTCTATTTGTGGGAAAAAAGGACATAAATGTTATTTGTGTACAGCGTTGCACGACCGTGCAATTGTCAGGTAAAGCAATGCAGTGCCGTATCGCAAAAAATGGTCTGGTCACGGAGGAGGGTAAATCTTCCAGGGCTGAAGTGGTTAAACAAGCCCTAAGACTGCAATGATTCTAGTATGGTAGTGATCTCTTGTATCAAAGGACCCATTCACACTTTGTAGAAGGCGTGCGGATTTCTGCTCACAATAATTTTGGTGTGTTTGGTGACTACACATACTGTACACTTTGTGTGTTGTGTGTGCAAATACTATATGCACATTGCAAATCATGCCTATAACAAAGACAATTTGCTTTTTCTCTAATAAAAAGAATGAGATCAGTGCAGAAAAAAAACACGGTCATGTGATCAGCTTTGTATTTGTGTGCCCTTTATAGCTATAATAGCACATTTCTTATACAAGAGATGGTTTGTAAGGTTCCTGTACAGCACTCACTGCAGAGAGGAATGGAGTGTGATTGGTGAGAGTAGAATTCCAATACTCTCCTTTCACTACCCACATGACGGCCCAGAAACAACCACAGTAACCCTAGGACTCACCCACATCAACTCCCTGTACTGGTACAAGTCACTCCCATAGCCTGCCCTGAAACTACAGAGGCTCAAAGGATCATGGGACATGTAGTATCAGGACTGGCAAAGCAAGGAACAGGAAGTCAAAGAACTTTGAAATTCAGCCAGGAGAAGAGGTGACATCTCAGACACAGAAACCTGCTGTATACAGCTAAAGTAGGTACATTACACACAATCTGACAGTGGGGTTGTGATTCATTTACATGCACAATAAATATGTTGTTTTGGGGAGCAAAAGCAGGAGTTCTTCTTTAAATGGTTAATTCTCCTTTTTACAAAAAAATGAAAAGTTGACCTAGCTCACAACACCCTCCCCGCCCCTCAGACCCATCTGCATGTTCCATATATGATCCCTATTTTCCAAATCCCTCTCCAAGTGGTATAATGGTCAAGCACTTTAACCACTTCAATACAGGGCACTTTCACCCCCTTCCTGCCCAGGCCATTTTTCCTAGCTTTCAGCGCTGTCACACTTTAAATGACAATTGCGCAGTCATGCAACACTGCACTCAAATTAAATGTTTAATCCTTTTCTTCACACAAATAGAGCTTTCTTTTGGTGGTATTTAATCACTGCTGGGTTTTTAATTTTTTTTACTAAAAAAAAAATAAATAAAAAGACAGAACATTTTGAAAAAAAAAAAAAAAAAATGTCTTATGCCGCGTACACACGAGCGGACTTTCTATCCTACTTGGTCCGGCACACTTTCCGACGGACTTTGTCCGCCAGGTGCGCCGGACTTTAAAACGGACGGACTTGCCCACACACGCCGGGACTTTCCGGCGGGCTAAGTCCGCCCGTCTTTCCGACGGACTTTCGCCGGAGTTCCGGCGGACTTTCAGAATGAACGGACTTGCCCACACACGGACAAGTCCGTTCATTTTGAACGTGACTCAGGTGCGACGGGACTAGAAAAGGATGTCAATCTTGCCGCTTTTATCGGCGAGATTGACACCTTACTAGCCCCGTCGCGGGGCATACCAGGCCCTTAGGTCTGGTATGGATTATAAAGGGGAACCCCGCTACGCCGAAAAAACGGCGTGGGGTCCCCCTAAAATCCATACCAGACCCCGATCCGAGCACGCAGCCTGGCCGGTCAGGAAAGGGGGTGGGGACGAGCGAGCGCCCCCCCCCCTCCTGAACCGTACCAGGCCGCATGCCCTCAACATGGGGGTGGGTGCTTTGGGGGAGGGGGGCGCCCTGCGCCCCCCCCCCCCAAAGCACCTTGTCCCCATGTTGATGAGGACAAGGGCCTCTTCCCGACAACCCTGGCCGTTGGTTGTCGGGGTCTGCGGGCGGGGGCTTATCGGAATCTGGGAGCCCCCTTTAATAAGGGGGCCCCCAGATCCCGGCCCCCCACCCTATGTAAATGAGTATGGGGTACATGGTACCCCTACCCATTTACCTAGGAAAAAAGTGTAAGTAATAAAACACACTACACAGGTTTTTAAAATATTTTATTAAACAGCTCCGGGGGGGGGATCTTCCTCCGGCTTCGGGGGTCTTCTTCCGGCTTCGGGGGTCCCTCCGCTTCATCTTCTCCCGGCGTCCGGTTGGTTCTTCTCCGCTCTCTTCTCCCGGTGTTCCTGTTCTTCGGCCGGCTCCTCTGCTGTCTTCAAGTAGCTCTCTTGCCAGCAGAGGTCCGGACTTCTGGGCTTCTGGGCTTCTGGGCTTCTCTTCCCCAGATGTTGACACGACGCTCTCTCCTGCTGGACTGCTCTCCGAGGGCTGCGTTGTGACTTATATAGGTGGAGACCCCGCCCCCTTTTGATGTCACAGTCCCTGGGCATGCTGGGACTGTGACGTTTTAGGGGGCGTGGTCACTGGGTGATGTTGACCACGCCCCCTAAAACGTCACAGTCCCAGCATGCCCAGGGACTGTGACATCAAAAGGGGGCGGGGTCTCCACCTATATAAGTCACAACGCAGCCCTCGGAGAGCAGTCCAGCAGGAGAGAGCGTCGTGTCAACATCTGGGGAAGAGAAGCCCAGAAGCCCAGAAGCCCAGAAGCCCAGAAGTCCGGACCTCTGCTGGCAAGAGAGCTACTTGAAGACAGCAGAGGAGCCGGCCGAAGAACAGGAACACCGGGAGAAGAGAGCGGAGAAGAACCAACCGGACGCCGGGAGAAGATGAAGCGGAGGGACCCCCGAAGCCGGAAGAAGACCCCCGAAGCCGGAGGAAGATCCCCCCCCCGGAGCTGTTTAATAAAATATTTTAAAAACCTGTGTAGTGTGTTTTATTACTTACACTTTTTTCCTAGGTAAATGGGTAGGGGTACCATGTACCCCATACTCATTTACATAGGGTGGGGGGCCGGGATCTGGGGGCCCCCTTATTAAAGGGGGCTCCCAGATTCCGATAAGCCCCCGCCCGCAGACCCCGACAACCAACGGCCAGGGTTGTCGGGAAGAGGCCCTTGTCCTCATCAACATGGGGACAAGGTGCTTTGGGGGGGGGCGCAGGGCGCCCCCCTCCCCCGAAGCACCCACCCCCATGTTGAGGGCATGCGGCCTGGTACGGTTCAGGAGGGGGGGGGGGGGCGCTCGCTCGTCCCCACCCCCTTTCCTGACCGGCCAGGCTGCGTGCTCGGATCGGGGTCTGGTATGGATTTTAGGGGGACCCCACGCCGTTTTTTCGGCGTAGCGGGGTTCCCCTTTATAATCCATACCAGACCTAAGGGCCTGGTATGCCCCGCGCTCGCCGCAATAGGAAAATGTGTTTTTCCTATTGCAGCGAGCGTGAGATGCAATACCCTGCCCTCGTGTTGTATCTGGTCCGTCGGACCAGCCTACACACGAGCGGGCTTTCCGTCGGACCAGCACACACACGAGCGGACTTTCCGCCCGAAACTGAGTCCGGCGGAAAGATTTAGAACTTTCTTCAAATCTAGGTCCGGCGGGCTTTTGGGAAAAAGTCCGCCGGAAAAGTCCGCCGGTGCCTACACACGGGCGGATTGTCCGGCACACTCTGGTCCGCCGGACCAAGTATGCCGGAAAGTCCGACCGTGTGTACGCGGCATTAGTTACTGTCAGTACATTTTGGAATTAAGTATTTTTTCTCCTTCACTGATGTGTGCTGATGAGGCAGCACTAATGGGCACTGATAGGATGCACTGATGGGCTCTGATGAGGTGGCACTGATATGCGGCACTGATGAGCACTGAAAGGCGGCACTGATGGGCACTGTTAGGTGGCACTGGTGGGCACTGGTAGGTGGCACTGGTGGGCACTGATAGGTGGCATGGATAAGCAGCACTGATGGGCACTGATGGGCAGCACTGATGGGCAGCACTGATGGGCATTGATGGGCTGCACTGATGAGCAGGCACTGATGGGCACTGAAAGGCAGCACTAGCTGGCATCACTAATGGGCACTGACTGGTGTCACTGATGGCCACTTGTGTCACTGATGTGCACTGATTGGTGTCACTCATGTGCACTGATTGATGTCACTGATAGGCACTGCTGGGGCTTTGCTGTAATCAGGGCACTGATCATCAGTGCCCTGTTTACCTGCCCTGGTCACCCCTGCGAGGAGATGCCGCTGATCGGCTCTCCTCGCCACACACTCTGACAGTATGAGGTGAGGAAAGACGATTAGCGGCACTTCCGCATTTACATGTGACCGGCTATGATTGGACACAGCTGATCACATGGTTAAAGAGCTGCGCCGTCATATGACGTCCTCCCAGAACGAGAGTCGCACCTCTCCTCCGTCATTTGACGGTGGGCGGGTAGCAAGTGGTTAAAACTTCACAATACAGAGCTGGAGCCTGTATAGCAGCATATTGCATTGCTCACAATGGCAAGCACTCATCTGTCAACACTGCCAACATGACTGTGCTGCCGAATGAAAATCTCTGTTTTGTTCCAGGACAGTGCCTCAAAAGGAGCCACAAAAGCATCCTCATTGGTTATGGGGCCAGTGCTGACCATTAAGCACTCGCCATTGCTCGCATTACTCTATTACACAGCCTCTGACACTGCGTAGTGATGTTTTTTTTTTTTTTTTTTACCTTAAATCTTTTGTTTTAAAAAAATATAAACGATACAAAGAAATAGGGTACAGTAATCATAGCTTTCAACATTGCATCAATAACAGTAAAAGCAGCATAGTAATCCAGCCATGCTGTGGGTGGGCAGATTTCCCAAGAATGTCCAGAGCTTCTAGGCAAAAACAGTAGTTTAACCACTTCAATACCAGGCACTTATACACCTTCCTGCCCAGGCCAATTTTCAGCTTTCAGCGCTGTCGCATTTTGAATGACAATTGCGTAGTCATCCAACACTGTACCCAAACAAATTTTTTATCATTTTGTTCCCACAAATAGAGCTTTTGGTGGTATTTGATCAACTCTGCAATTTTTATTTTTTGTACATTTTTTGTAAATAAGTACGTTTTCTTCTTCAATGACAGGAACTGATATGGCTGCACTGACGGGCACTGATAAGGCGGCAGTGATGGGCACTGATGAGGTGGCACCAACGAGGTGGCACTGATGAGGTGGCAGTGATGGGCACTGATGATGGGCACTGATAGGCGGCACTGATGGGCACTGATAGGCGGCGCTGATGGGCACTGGTATGCGGCACTGATGGGCACTCATAGGCGGCACTGATGGGCACTCATAGGCGACACTGATGGGCACTAATAGGCGGCACTGATGGGTACTTATGGGTGGCACTGGGTACTTATGGGTGGCACTGATAGGTGGCATGGATGGGCACTGATGGTCACTGATAAATGAGCACTGATGGGCATGGATGGGCACTGAGAGGTGGCACTGATGGACACTGATGGGTGGCACTATGACACTGATGGGTGGCATTGCTGGCCATCACTTGTCTGTACTGATCCATATTGTTGCCAGTCAGTGCCCATTTGTGGGCACTGATTGGCATGTATTGGGCATATTTTTTTATATGTGGATGGCCATGGGTACATACCTGGCCATCCACATGCTGGGGGCTTCCGTGGTGGTCCTGGCAGCTTCCCTGGTGGTCCAGTGTGGGCATCCGTGGGGGGACTGCTCTGATAAACAATCAGCGCAGACCCAGCTCAGACCCCCCCCTGTCAGGAGAGCTGCCGATCGTCTCTCCTCTCCTCGTGTCTGTCAGACGCGAGTCAGGAAAAGCCGGTCAACGCCTCTTCCTGTTTACATCGTGATCAGCCGTGATTGGACACGGCTGATCACGTGTTAAAGAGCCTCCGTCGGAGGCTCTTTACCGGGATCGGTGTAGCGGTGTGTCAGATTGACACACCCCACCACCGATCGTTGCAATGCGCGCCCCCACGGGCGAGCAGTGGCTGTTATCCTGCTGGATGTCATATGACGCCCAGTCAGGATAACTGAACCACCACCCGGCCGTCATTTTGCTATAGGCCGGGCGGGAAGTGGTTAAAATATCAAACAGTACACACTAGGCAGTGAGCTAAGCCTAGTACACACTGGCCTAATAAAAACCAGCCAACATTCGTCCCGTCTGTATGGCAGCCGGTCCAACAGAAGCCAGCCATTTGGCCGGCTTCTGTCGAACGAGCTTGCTGGAAAACCAGCAGCTGACCGGCTCATCCCCGGGGTGCCCCCCTGAACAGCAGGGGGATTGCTGTACTAACTTTGGATCATTAGTACAGAATCTTCGACTGGAGATGTTAGGTTAGATGTTAGGTAAAAAAAAAAAAAATAGTAGCGTGTACCAGGCTTTACAATGGCATAATACAACATAGATTGGATCTAAAAAAAAGTTAAGGATCCCTGAGAACTTAGAGTATATAATTTAGCCATAACAGAAACAGTGCACAAAGCAAGGTCCATAAAGACATGGATGAGGAGGAGGAACTTGACTGGCCTGCACAGAGTCATAGTTACATAGTTACATAGTAGGTGAGGTTGAAAAAAGACACAAGTCCATCAAGTCCAACCTATGTGTGTGATTATGAGTCCTGACCTCAACCCGATATAGAACACCTTTGGGATGAATTAGAGCAGAGACTGCGAGACAGGCCTTCTCATCCACATCATTGCCTGACCTCACAAATGCGCTTCTGGAAGAATGGTCAAACATTCCCATAGACACACTCCCGAACCTTGTGGACAGCCTTCCCAGAAGAGTTGAAGCTGTTATAGCTGCAAAGGGTGGGCCAACTCAATATTAAACCCTGAGCACTAAGACTGGAATAGAACTTCAGATAGAACCCCAAAAACAGCAGGAGGGAGTGTGAGAGGGATGACTAATTCACTTGTGTTTTGGCTTGAGCTACTGAGCTTTGTAAATAGGCTTTTTAAAACAAAAGAGCAAAAGAGACAGGGGAAACCATATGAAAAGCAGTCAAGTGCTTCACTCGCCAGCTGCATTGAAAATATAAACTATTAAAGTGGTAATAAACCCAAAAACAAAATTTAAAACATTGCAGATTACCAATCTTTAAATGTGGTGGCTGAATTTGTTTTACATACTTGAATAAAAGCTGAACATTTTAGGCAATTCTGTTAATGGTAAAGGATATTGTGTTCCTGGTGGAGAAGAGTGGGTTCAAGACAGTTAGAGAGAGGAACTGTTCTCTTGAGCTGGGAGTAAACTAAACCTTGATGGAGGCCACAACCCCACAGGGTTTCCCAACAGTCTGATGCTTACCTAAGAGAGGTCATGTTGTAGGAAATGCTTTGTTGTAATGTGTGCACCAGCTAGTGACTCCCGAAGGCCTCTGTTGGAACATTATTTTATTACATTCAATTATGTGTCTGATTTCCGGATCAGGATACTATTCTTTTACAAGTTCAGTAAGGTCACAAGAAGGAAAAGTGGTCAATTCCTTGCTTCCATTTGTGCATAGGGTTGAAGTAAATATTAAACAGAGAATGGAAGCTGGGCCAGACCTCACACTTCAGGGTGAATGCCCAGCATGCATACAGTGGGGGAAATAATTATTTGTCCCCCTGAAGATTTTGTAATTTTGCCTACTTACAAAGAAATTAAGGGTCTATCGTTTTTTATCATAGGTGTATTTTAAATGATAGAGACAGAATATCAACCAAAAATCCAGAAAAACACATGATACAAATGTTATAAATTCAGTTGCAGTTCAGTGAGTAAAATAATTATCTGATCCCCAAGCAAAACATGACTTAGTACCTGGTGGACAAACCCTTGTTGACAAGTACAGAGGTAAGACATTTCTTGTAGTTGATGACCAGATTTGCACACATCTCAGGAGGGATTTTGGTCCACTCCTATTTACAGATCTCTAAACCCTTGAGGTTTCTTGGCTGTCGCTTGGCAACTCGAAGTTTTAGCTCCCTCCATACCTTTTGTATAGGATTAAGGTCTGCAGACTAGCTAGGCCACTCCATGACCTTAATGTGCTTCTTCTTGAGCCACTTCTTTGTTGCCTTGGCAGTATGTTTTGGGTCCTTGTCATGCTTGAAGACCCATCTGTGACCCACCTTCAGTGTTCTTTCTGAGGGAAGACGGTTCTCATCCAAGATTTTACAATACGTGGCCCCATCCATTGGCCCTTCAATACGGCAAAGCCTACTTGTACCTTTAGCAGAGCAACAGCCCCAAAGCATAATGTTTCCACCTCCGTGCTTGACTGTAGAGATGGTGTTCTTAGAGTCATATTACAGCTATTAATGGAGATTTCACATAAACTCATAAGGCAACAGTCGGTATTTTTCTTCCTCCAAGCACAGTGAGTTAAGTTAATGCCAAAGAGCTCAATTTTGGTCTCATCTGACCACAGCACTCTCTCCCAATCCTTCTCTGAATCATTTAGATGTTCATTGGCAAACTTCAGAGACCAAAATCTTTTAATGTACTGTCTGGAGGATCAGACAAGTGCCTAAAGTATGAAACTAGAGCTGCAGTGCTGCAACAGAAAGTCCAAAGCCTGAAATAAAAAATGTGTACCACTTCCAGACCACCCACCGTCATTAAACGTCGGTACCTTAAAGAGGTATATCGTTGTTATGGCAGCAGCTAGCTGCCATAACCCCAGTATCATCTTCTTCAGCGGCCGGTCCGCTTCAAGATAAAAGTGGTCTATTTGGCGGATTCGCCGTGAGATCACTTTTATCGATGGTGGGAGAGGGGCTCCCCCCCCCGCCGCACTCCAGTGCTCTCCGCCACTTACCGGAGCCGTCGGCAGCGGCGGAGGCGGTCAGATCTTCTCTCTTGTGTGACATGGAGACGAGAGAGGGGAAGATGGCTCCCACCCGTCTCCATATCAATGCAGGGCGGAAGCAACGTCAAAAGGTCACTTCCGCCCATAGCTCTTAAAGGGCCATTTTTTTTTTAAATGACAATTTTTTTTTTTAATGCGTTTTAGTGTAAATATGAGATCTTAGGTCTTTTTGACCCCAGATTTCATATTTAAGAGGTCCTGTCACGCTTTTTTTTTTCTATTACAAGGGATGTTTACATTCCTTGTAATAGGAATAAAAGTGACACCATTTTTTTTCTTTTAAAGAACAGTGTAAAAAGCTCACGCGCAGAAGCGAATGCATATGTGAGTAGTGCCCGCATATAAAAACTGTGTTCAAACCACACATGTGAGGTATCGCCGTGATTGGTAGAGTGAGAGCAATAATTCTAACCCTAGACATCCTCTGTAACTCAAAACATGCAACCTGTAGAATTTTTTAAACGTCGCCTATGGAGATTTTTAAGGGTAAAAATTTGACGCCATTTCATAAGCGGGCGCAATTTTGAAGCGTGACATGTTGGGTATCAGTTTACTCAGCGTAACATTATCTTTCACAATATTAAAAAAAAAATTGAGCTAACTTTACTGTCTTATTTTTTAATTCAAAAAGTGTATTTTTTCCAAAAAAAATGCT
The DNA here is from genome assembly GCF_042186555.1 of Aquarana catesbeiana. Classification (NCBI taxonomy): domain Eukaryota; kingdom Metazoa; phylum Chordata; class Amphibia; order Anura; family Ranidae; genus Aquarana; species Aquarana catesbeiana. Next base: position 858,945,336 of record NC_133324.1, read on the forward strand.
CTTGTAACGACCGCTGCACAAGTATGGTGTGACAGAAAATATTGCAACGACCGACATTTTATTCTCTAGGGTGTTAGAAAAAAAATGTATAATGTTTGGGGGTTCTTAGTAAATTTCTAGCAAAAAAAAACTGTTTTTAACTTGTAAACATCAAATCTCAGAAAGAGTCTTGGTCCTTAAGTGGTTAAAGTGGATGTAAACCCAATTCATAAAATTTGAGTTGGGCACATTGAGTTGGGGGGGGTTGCTATAAATAGATTAGCAGTCAGCTTGCCATCTAAGAGCAGAGCTCTGCACATTCCCTTCTTCCTTTGCCTATGTGGAGAGGAGGTGTGTGCAATTCCTCCAATCAGCTATCTTGGCTGTATTCTAATAATCCATTCCCAGTGCTAACCAGGAAGAGAAAAACTTTAACATAATGTGCACTTTCTAAAGGATATGTACAGATGAAGAGAGCAGATATACATGTAAACTTATGTAGGAGGATTTTTTTTTATCTCTGTGTATCTTCTGAGACTATTCACTTCACTGGGTACATGTAAGGGTTTACATTCACTTTAAGGAAGTACAAAACTGATCAACTCGTGAGGGTTACAGCCTGTACACATGATCCAAAAACTGATCAACCCGTGAGGGTCATGGCCTGTACACACGATCCAAAAATTGTACGAAAAATTTTGAAGCAATCGTACAATAATCGGATCATTAGTACACAGCTTTCGAGAGCCGATCATGACAGGTCATGCGATATTATCTGATCGGACAAGCACAAAATATTATTTTTGAACGATACGATCATACGATTTTCGTTTAAACAGTACAGTTGTTGTCCGAAAATACAATACAAATACACTACAACACGTGACATCACTTCCGAGTTTTTGTTCTATCATGTGTAGCGCACTACCCCCGAAGGAGCTGCAATTTGTGTGTTCTATCTGTAATTCACATTTGCCATCTAGCCCATCGCAGCCCATAGAAATAGAAAACAATCCATATTGTAATTTTCTCTTGCTTTTATTGATATAAAGTGAACTGGGAAAGGAGAAGGGTTTTCTGAGATGCTCTTATACTGCTTCACAATTTTTTTCTTTGCCTGTTTCATGCAAAGACTTAGAACAATGCAGACTATAAGAAATCACTCTGAATGATTTCTTTAGTGGGGAAGATGGAAGTAGATTTACTAGAGAATATGTGGTAAAGAGTCACTCTGAATAACTTCTTCACCTGCAGAACTTTTTAGAACAGTCTGTATCTCTATTTGTGATTGGAGCTTTCCTGCCACCTTTTTACCACTACTTCCCGTCTGTATGGTACTTCCAAGTTGAGCTAAAGAAGAGATCACTCTGAATAATTCCTCCCGCCTGACTGATTGGAATCCCGGGGCATTGTTGAACCCAAAGTCACAGGCCATCACCACCTGTTTCGCTGACTTGGGTACCAACATCCCTCAACCTCTGGTAGTACCCTTCCCCTGGGCTTTCACTCACTTGATCGATAGTCCATGTTCCACTCACAAATAATCAACTGCCAAGATGTAGTCCGCTTAGTTGCTCTGTCCCTTATCTCCAGTCTGGCACGCTCCCTTCCCCGCAGGGGTGTCCAGCAACACCCGCGACTACATGCTGTCCAGTGTCATCAACTCCTCTCCTCCGTGTGTCCCGGTCCCCCCCTTCCTTCCCGGTAGGGGGGGGGCTCCGCTTGGCTCCCCACAGGGGAACCTCTCTGCGGGCTCTCCCTTTCTGGAACTCAAACACCCACACCCTGTCATGTGACCTCAGCTTTTATGAGAGTCCTGCCTCCTGCCAAACAAATTCATGATTGGCCAGAACTCACCTACAAGCTGCCTGTCACTCAGATCCCAAGTCCAACCTCTCTTCCAAAATCATTTCATTGAAAGCAAGAGGAGGCATCTCTGGGTCCAAGCACAGGTGGTCACACCCTGCACTATACTAACACTCCCAGTTCCCAAAATAAACAACCAGGCCTGATGTAATAGTAGAAGCCTGCCTAAATTTTACCTGAAACTGTACTTTATCATTTAAACTCAGAAAAGGTCACCTACATAAAAGTAGGTGCCCGCTACACATGCAAGAATTTTTGGAACTTTTAGTAAGCTCTTCATGTTCAATATACAACTAGCATGCAAAATTCAAAAATGGATGATCTGTCGTCCAATTTTCAGATCATGTGTACAGGGCATTAGGCCCCTAGCACACTGATCAGCTGCAGTGCCTCCCCCCCGGCACTTTAGTATACCTGAGAGGGACAGGTGCAGCATCCAGCTGTCAACCTGTCTATGACAGGCTGCAACTTGACAGGAATGTATGTTGTACCAAGTAGTAAAGGCATTTAGGGCTTTCAGCTGCTGCAGAGAGCCATACTGGGGATCGGTTCCAGTAATTGCCCCCCCCCCCCGACACACCTGATCATCCTCCACGTGCACCATACGCTTCCCCCTACTGTCCCCCCCCCCTGTGCTCAGCCGCAGTGCTGCCAAACTTCCCTTCTCTCCTTCCTTCTGTCAGCTGCAAGCACACAATAGGATCCTTCAAGATGGAGAGTGGGAGAAAGGTCCAGTAAATATGTCATATTTAACAGCCCCTTCCTTTCCTGAATGAACACAATGAGTGATTGGTATTGATCACTCACTGTGTTCATTTATAACTAAAGCATTGGCTGTAAGGGGCCCCCGTGTCAGGTTGTCTGTATGGGGCCCTGTGGTTTCTAATAGCAGCCTTGCACACCAGTGTTGCAGTGTGAATGTGGCGCATAGCAATACATACTAGCACATTATGACATTGTCTTACAGGTTTTTTTTTTTTTTAATCACCTGCGGTTTACAACTTCTTTAATACTGAACATACAGTATATTGATGCTGAATATATAGTGGCCTCAGACAGCAGATTAGGTGTCCTTATTAAACTGAATACACAATGTTATACTGCTAGTGACAACAGCTTTAGTTAACATTTCCCAGCATGCATTACAGACACCTTATTGGCTATGAATAGTCACATACACTTTTGTTGATTCGTAGATAGTTCTTTCTGTGACATTACATATAAAATAGATGAGAATTTCACAGCTTACAAGAAGGATGACTAGTAACTAACATATTTATTATTATTATTATTATTATACAGGATTTATATAGCACTGACAGTTTACGCAGCGCTTTACAACATTAGGGCAGACAATACAAGTACAATACAATTCTATACAGGAGGAATCAGAGGGCCCTGCTCGTTAGAGCTTACAATCTAGGAGGGAGGGTCAAGTTATACAAAAGGGTGATAGCTGTGGGGGATGAGCTAATGGAGAAAATAGTGCAGTTATTAGATGGAGGCAGGATAGGCTTCTCTGAAGAGGAAAGTTTTCAGGGATCGCCTAAAAGTGGATAAATTTGGAGACAGTCTGACAGATTGGGGTAGGGAATTCCAGAGGATGGGCGAGGCTCGGGCGAAGTCCCGGAGGCGGATATGGGAGGAGGTGATGAGGGAGCTAGAGAGCAGGAGGTCTTGGGAGGAGCGGAGATGGCGATTAGGTTGGTATTTAGAGACTAGGTTAGTGATGTAGCTGGGGGCAGAGTTGTGGATGGCTTTGTAACTTATTGTTAGTATTTTGAATTTAATTCGTTGGGCGAGTGGCAGCCAATGGAGGGATTGGCAGAGAGGGGTAGCAGACACTGAGCGGTTTGTAAGGTGGATAAGTCTGGCAGCAGCATTCATGATGGACTGCAGGGGGGATAGTCTGTTTAAAGGTAAGCCAATGAGGAGTGAGTTGCAGTAGTCAAGGCGAGAGATAACCTGGGAGTGAATCAGGAGCTTTGTGGTTTCATTGGTTAGAAAGGGACGTAGTTTAGAGATGTTGCGGAGGTTGAGGCGGCAAGCTTTGGAAAGTGATTGGATGTGGGGCTGAAAGGAGAGTTCAGAATCCAGGATAACACCTAGTACCCTGACATGTGGGGATGGTTGGATGGTTGTGCCATTGCTCTTGACAGAGAAGTCAAGGGAAGAGGCACGTGGGGGAGGAAATATTATAAGCTCAGTTTTGGACAGGTTGAGTTTGAGGAAGTGGTGTGACATCCATACAGATATGTCGGTTAGTAAGTTAGTGATGCGTGAAGAGACTGATGGAGTGAGTTGAGATAGATTTGCGTGTCATCAGCATAGAAATGATATATGATTTATAAGAATTTCTGAGTTTAAAGTGAACTAATCACTAGGCAAAGACCTGTGTTATTGAGCCTTTCTGTTAGCAGCCATTGTCTTATGTGCCATGTCCTGTACATATTCTGGCCTAGTGTAGGTAAACCAGCTCACTGGCTCCCAGCTCTGCAGAGTAGGTCTGCTACCATCAGAGCCCGATCACACAGGCATTTTGCTTCATGGTGGATTCTCATTAAGTTTGTGGTTTGGATGCATGATGAACACTCCTTTCCACTGTCTGTAGAGGAAACCCCTTTTCCTCACCTCTGGCCTTGACGGTCAGAAAGCGTTGTGTGACATATTAGACAGAAAAGGCAGAGTCAGAGGCTAGTATGTAGGGAGTCTGATACAATCGTGGATTCGTTTTAACAATATATCTTGTCACCTTCAGACCTGTGTGCTTTCATTGCCTTTTTATATATTACAAAGAATATCTAGCTCTGTTCTGTGGCCTGCTGTGCAGTGATCCATTTATCTTTCACATCTGAAACGTGAAAACTGCATTCACTTGCTATTCCCTGCCGTAGATAGTGTGTCCCTTATGGATGAGACAAGCACCTTTTCCTTGCACCTCCAAGTACCATTGTCAAGTTACATCTGACAATGACAGCTGGCTTTCTGAAAAGGATTCACACTAAAACACTAACATGGATTTAAACCTTTACTGAGTGGAAGCTTTTGGAAATGCTCTCTTATTTCCACCTCTGGACTTGCATTCTCTTTCAACAGGCAGTGCTATATTATCATATTTAAAATTAAACTCCAGGCACAAAAACGTTACTGTAAAATATATTCCCAAACAGTCACAAAGGATAAAAATCCACTCTGGGTGCACCAAACTCCTTTGAAAACCTAGATATCACATTGCAATAAAGCACTGACACAATCACTGTGCTATACATAGCTTGTGTAAAGAGCCAAGCTGTGGGAGGGACCCAGCAGGTCCACCCTCTACATGTTTCCGCAGAAAACTACAGGAAGAGGCGGATACAAGAGACAGCAAACAGGATGAACTTATTGAACCTATCAGACCCACTGCCCTCACCCCCCAGACTCAGTGGAGGCTGGTGTGTTCTTCTTTTGGGGGGCGCAAACAAACAACATCCCCCCGGTGGCGTGGCACTGACAGCACCCCCCCAGGTGCCCGCTCGTGTGGCAGGGCTGTGGAGTCTTCTCCTCCTCTCCTGGAGTGCAGGCAGCGGTGGCTCCGGTGCCTGCTCCTCAAGCTTGTGTCTTGTGTCAAGCTTGTGTCTCCTCTTCCGCCAAATACGCTAGGCATCCAATAGGATCGCCTGATGCTTTGGCCAATCGGGAAACAAGTTTCACGACCTGCCTCCTGATTGGCGGGGAGGAACTTTGGTGTGAAAAAAAGTTCACACCAAAGAGCCCAGAAGTAAAAAAAAATCAGAAAAGCTGTTGTGGCTCTGGAGGTGCTGCTTCTAAGCTGCGTGGGCTAACGCTGCAAAGCTGTGGAGATACAAGGGGAGCACCCTATAGTGTAGTAAATACTGTATTTATTGGAATATAACACACACTTTTTCACCCTGAATATCGTGTGCAAATAGCGTCTGCATGTTATACGCCGATACTTCAATTTTAGCTGCCTCGGAGGGGACAGGGAGGGGGGCGGGATGAGCGCCATCAGGTTACATACAGTGAGAATCTCCTGTTTACTTGGTGGCCTCTGTAATAGGAGGTCCCATCTCCTGGGCCGCCATTGGACCACTGTTCTGTCTATCATAGGAGATTCTCACTGTATGTAATCTGTCGACGCTCATCCCACCCCCCTCCCTGTCCCCTCTAGGCTGCAGATGGGTATCGATCAGGCTGCACTGATGGCAATGGTGAGGCTGCTGCATTAATGGCAATGGTGAGACTGCTGCATTAAAGGCAATGGTGAGGCTGCTGCATTGATGGCACTTGTGAGGCTGCATTGATGTGGACTGATGATGCTGCATTGATGGCACTTTGAGGCTGCAGATGGGCATTGATCAGGCTGCATTGATGGCAATGGTGAGGCTGCAGATGGGCACTCACCCTTATTTTGCTTCAAAGTTCCTTATTTAAAATGTAATTTTTTTCCTGAAACTTCCCTCTTAAAATGAATGTGCATGTTATACGCCTGTGTTAGGTACCTGGTAGCGAGCCTGACTTGTAGGAGAAGACCTCTCATACAACGCTGGTTCAAGAGCCACTGGAGTGGGGACAGTGGTCTCGTGAGCACAGTGGGGTAGGAGTGCCTGTTGAGATGAAAGGCTCTGATGCTGGAGCAGAGTAGAGATCCCTCCAGGGATGGCTGGACTGCAGGTGAGGTGGTAACAGGAAGCAGCAGGCTGCAGCGCTGAGGATGCAGATGCAGAAGTCCCTGGAGCAGGAGCTGAGGGTGCAACAGCACAGCAGCAAATGGCAGGCACAGGCAGGGTCAGACAGTCCGGATCAGCAGGCAGCAAGGCAGTTAATACAGCAGGCAGAAGCAGAGTCGGTAGGCAGGCAGAGGTCGGCAACGATATTGGTAGATGCAGTAGCAGGGTCAGGCAGGCCGGGTCGGATTGGAGAAAGAGGGATGGTCAGACAAGCCGGGTCAATAGGGTAATCAATCAATCAGGTACAGGATTAGCAGATCCACAGAGCTGAGACGAAACAGCAGCGCATCCCTGCAGCAGGAGAACTTTTATGCACCTTTAGGCGCCAAACGGTGCCAATGCAAACGCGCGCACGCCCGTGCATGCATATGCGCCCGCGCGCGCACACACACGCCGCGCACCCGCGCGCGCCCGAGCGCCGCGCTGACGCACAGTAACAACTGGAGATTGCTGTATTGCCTGAACAAGGGCGCGCCAGCGCACACACATGCGCCGGTCTGGTGCTGACAGATCCCTGACAACCTATGTGTGTTATACGCCAATAAATACGGTAGTTTATTGAAAAAATAAACAATTTTTACATTTACAAAGCAACCAGTGAGGTACTAAAGAATGACAGGTGACTAGAACACTGGACCATGAACGCTAGCAACCGGAGGATTCCCGCCTTGGCAAACCGGCTGGGGAAAGGGTTGTCCCTGGCCAGGCTGAGGAAGAAGCAAGATTGCTTCATAACACATCCCTGTTTCAGCGTGGTGCACAGCTGGTTCCAGTCTCCAGTTGTGGTTCCATCCATCCGTGCAGGCAGCGCGACACGTACTACAGTCAACCCTTTCCCCAGCCTGTGGCCAAGGCGGGGGTACTTGGTTGCTAGTGTTGCTGGTTCAATGTTCCAGCCACCTGACATGCTAGTTGCTTTGTGATTGCAACAATTTACCTATTGTTTCAATAAATCTTTAAACTATTTATTAAACTATGGGGTGTACACCTCACTCACTCTCTTCTTGTATCTCCAGGAGCAGATACAAGACCAGTCACTCTGCACAAAGAGAAAGAATAGCAGTCACTGGTCTTAACACAGGAAGCTCTTGCCCAAAGGAAGAGTTTCAAACTACATTGCCGCACAGGTTTGGAACAAATGCACAAAGCCCACCAAGCTTCCAGTAAGAATTCACATGACTATTGTAATGTTTACGGTGTGGTGGTCCTCAAGGCTGCGCAATAGACATGTGCAATTTGTTTCGTTCCAAATTTGTTTTTCGACAAAATTCGACAAATTCAGAAATATTTGAATTAACAAGAACCTGTTTAATGAAATTTTCTGAAATTTGAAAATACAAAAATTTGAAAATCCAAAAAGCGAAAATTCAGAAATTTGATTATTCGGAAATTTGATTATTCGAAAATTTGAAAATCCAAAAATTTGGAAATTCAGAAATTCAAAAATTCGGAAATGTGAAAATACGAAAATTCAAAAATCTGAAAATAAGAATGAAAATCTGAAAATTCTAAAGAACGAAAATCCAAAAATAAGAACCAAAATTTGAAAACCTGAAAATTCGAAAATCTGAAATTAGTAATTAACTAACTAATAATAACTATTACTAACTATTACTAACTATTAAATGATAGGTATTGGAATTTCCTTTCAAATTGGCTGTTGAACATAATGAATATGAATTTATCTGAAGCTACGAAGTTACGAATTATCCAAAATAACAAATGCCACATCTAAACGAAAGGAATGTAACAAATTAATAATAATAAATAATAATAATATCAATAAAAACTTTTTATTATTATTTATTATTATTCATTCATTAAGTTTCATTGTTTTAGATACAGCATTTGTTATTTTGGATAATTTGTAACTTCAGATAAATTCATAGTCATTACGTTCACAGCCAAATTTAGAAGGAAATTCCAATACCTAAAATTTAATACTGTAGTTAGTTAATATAAGTTAGTTAGTTTGTTATTTTTTCAGACTTTCGAATTTTCGGATTGTTGAATTTTCTGATTTTCCCTCTTATTTTTGGATTTTCGTTCTTTCGAATTTTCAAATTTTCTTTCTTATTTTCGAATTCTCAAATTTTAGGATTTTCGACTTTTCAAATTTTCAAATTTACGAATTTTCACATTTATGAATGTATTCAAAATAACGAATTTCGATTATAACAAATTACCCGAAAAACGAAAAGAAAAAAAAAACATTTTTGGCCAGTGCACATGTCTAGTGCACAAGAGCTCCAATGTATCCACTGGAAAAAAATGGAAATAAGAGGGGAGGCGGGAAAGCTCTTATATCGTAGAATGTAATAGCACAACAGTGTTATTTGTTGTGCATGATGTTCAACAAAATAGAAAGAATTACAGTGGTTGTAAAGGCACAAGGTTTTTTACCTTCATGCATTCTATCCATGAAGGTAAAAAAAACCTTCTGCATGCAGTAGCCCCCAAGCCCCTCCTAATACTTACCTGAGTCCCCTCTCGATCCAGCTATGTCCAGGAGAGCCTTGCCTCTCCGGAGACTTACACTCCTTATTGGCTTTTGGCAGCAGCAGGAGTCATTGGTTCCCGCTTCTGTCAATCACAGCCAGTGAGCCAATTAGGAGATGGAGGGGCCAATCTGCTTAAATGTCTAAATGGACACACAAAGCAGCAGCTCCTCTAGGGTGTCCCCCTAGCAAGCTGCTTGCTGTGGAGGCACTGGGCAGGAGAGAGAGGCCAGGAGCGGGGGCAAAACCACTGCACATATCAGGTAAGTATAACATGTTTGCTATTTTTTTAAATAAAAAACAAAACTTTAATATCACTTCAAGTTATATTTGTTCAGGATAAATTAACAAAATAAGTGAAGCACAACACTCCCCTGTGATAAACTATCAAAAGTGTGCATCAAACTCAATATACATCCATAAAAAAACTATATTTGATACTCAGTCCATACAAAAATATCTGATTTTCAATCCATACAAAGTATCTTAAAGGACAAAAATTAAAACAAGTCCAGCACCCAAAAAAGTGCAATAAAGTGACCGGCTATCTCCACTTCTTCACATGACTTGTGCACGTCCACCACTATGTGAAAAACCTCCTGAACTCAAGCAAGCTAAAAACCAGCTCATCTGTATCCTCCAACTGGTAATGATCTCAAGCTCAGCAGACCCTCCACAGCTCTCCTTGGGCTCCGGATGGAAGTACCCTCCCATTCCCAGTATACTCGTGTGATATCCAACATATATTATATGGAACAGAAAGGCAACAACTTAGTTCTCTCCATTTGTAAAAAGGTTTATTAATCCCCGCTAATATAAAACACTTACAGGAAAGAAGTACACAATGCGCTTTTTAAAATGCAACTGTTAGCCTGCTCTCCACTCATATGGCGACAGCGTGATGTCACGGGCTCAGCTTCTCCCTTCTAGACGCGTTGTACCCTTCAATTGGGCTTCTTCAGTAGGCGGGAAGCTGACTCACCCAAGCCCTTAAATAGCCACAAGCCTCATCTCCATGGTTACACCATACACGTTTCATCCCATGGGAACTGGAAGTGACAGGTTCATTAAGACTGCTTCCATGAAACCCCAGGAAATAACTCAATATCCCGATCTAGTCAATGGGGACACTGACTAAACCTATAAATATAACAAAAATATTAACCACACTCTCCTTATTATATCCTATGTGAGGAAACACTTCCAAGTGTCATATACATTCTTAATTACAACATTAAAAAAAAGTACATATATATTTATTTATAAAACAACAATACTTAAAATAAATATGTAAAATCTATATAAACTATATATGAAAGACAGTGATGATATTTATCTAAAAAATGATTACTTATGAAGCAGTTTAAACCAAAATTGACATTTAAGCCTCAAGGTGTTAACACTTTGGTCTCATGGATCAAATATGAATCCCGCTGACTTAAATACCTCACAAAATTCCCTCCCCTCCAGTGGTTACTGGTTATTCACTTTTTCATGTCCCGAAAATCTAAGGCCCCTTGGATCCCTTTTATGGACATCTTTAAAGTGTCTTGATATACTATGTTCCTTTTTCCCTTTTTTTATATTAATATTATGTTCAGGTATCCTCACTTGCATAGGTCTAGAAGTCTGCCCCACATATTGATTGGAGCAAGGACACTCTAGCATTTAAACTACTCCTTTTGATGTACAAGTAATGAAATCTTTTATACTATATGTTAAACCTGTAACTGTCACAATAAATTCTTTCTCTTGTTCACCTCCGGTGTTGTATAGGCTAAACATTTCCCACATGGGTAGAACCCTAATGGAACGGGAATTAATTTCCCATTATTTTTTTTCGGTGGGTCAATTACCCCAGGGGCTAGTCTGTTCTGAAAATTTGGAACCTTTTTATATGCAAATTTAGGGTAGGGCGGTAATATTGTTCCCATATCCTTTGTTAGTATATTTCAATACCTGCCAAAAATATTTTCCACCTTACTTCTTTGGACATTAAAATCCATTATGATTCTAAATCCCTCCCCCCCGGTCTTAGAAACACTGACTGCCTGACCCACCCTTATCTATCATTAGGCTTTTTCTCTGTAAATTCTTAACCTCTTCTATCTAATTTTTTCTTTTTTCAATCTCTTTATTAATTTTCTTTATAACAAATGTATATCCAAGAATAAAAAAAAACTTATCAAACACCAGCACAATTTGCCATTATTATACCCCCTCCCCCCCCATCCCACTTTTTATTACTTAACATGCCGTGACTCCCCTCCTCTCCCCTTGTCTACTCCCTTTAATTCTACATATCTCCTTGTTTGCTTAAACTCTCTCCAAACCTTCCACATACTTTAAAATTCTTCCATTCCCTCCTCTCCACAGAAGATATTCCATATTATAAGTCTCATCCACTTTCTTACACCAACTCCCCATCGTAGGGCTTTCTATCTCCTGCCGCTGTCGGGGGAATTAGACTTTTGGCTGCATTCATTAGATGGGGAACCAATGTTCTCAGGTATTGTTTAATTGGCATTTTCACCCCATGAAACAGACACCTCCAAGGTTCCTCTGGTATCTCTATATTGGTAATCTTAATTACCTGCAACACCGCTCTCCAATAGTTTTTAATTTTTGGACACTTCCACTATATGTGGGCCATTGTTCCCACTTCACCACATCCCCGCCAGCATAATCGTGAGACCTCCTTTTGACATTTATGTGCCTTATCAGGTGTTATATACCAGCGTGCTAAGCATTTGTAATTCATTTCTATGGTGTTGCTATTGATTGCCGTGGTATGTGTCATCTTGAGAATTTTCCCCAAGTCTTGGTATTTCTCTCCCTTACCCAATTCTTCTTCCCACTTTATTATGAATGGTGGTATTTCTGGCCCCTTCAATCCCACAAGCACTTTATAGATCCTAGAGATCCCCCTCTTTGTTCCTGCTGCCATACATAGCCGCTCAAATGGCCCCGTAGGTCCTCCTTGTATCTTACTGGTTGAGGCAGTGATGTAACAAAATGTTTCAGCTGGGAGTATCGCCATTCGTCAGTTACCATTAGGTCTTTTTTGTGTTTCAAATCCCGTAACGTGTGTATTTTAACTTTCACCGTGATATCTTTTAATTGTATGTCTTCTTTTTTTATCCATTCCCCAAACAATCTCCCATTCCCTGGTGGAAAAAAGTTAGTTTCTTTTAATGATATCAGGGGTGAATTAAATTCCCATTTTTCCTTTGTGTGCATCCCAAATTGCCAATATTTTCTTTGTTATTACATGTATATTTTCACTAATTTCTCTATACTCAGGTGGTATCTATATTATTTTCCCCAGTGCTACATTACTAATCGTGTTTTCCAATTTAACCAATCTTTTTTCCTCATTCATTTTTACCCATTCTAACACCCGTGTTAATAGTATTGCGTTGTAGTAATTTTTGAGATCCGGCACCCCCAGCCCCCCTTGCTTTTTATCTTTATTCAATATCGAGAGACTTATTCTCGGCTTCTTTTTCTGCCAAATAAACCTAAGTAGTAGCGTTTTTAGTGTACTATATATGCATGTGGGAGGGGGATTGGCAGCATTTGCATTTTATACGTGATTTTTGGCAAAATTGCTATTCTAAAGATATTTATCCTTCCTAACCAAGAGAGGTGTCCTGTTGCAGTTTTATTAATTTCCGTTTTTATTTCATTTAGAAGTGGGATAAAATTTGCTTGGTATATTGTCTCTTCAGATGGTGTTATTTTTACTCCTAAGTATTTTAATTCCTTTTCTTGCCATATAAATGGGAACTCTTGTTGGAATATCTGAATGTCCTTTTTCCTCACATTGATATTGAGAATCTCTGATTTAGAGGAGTTCATCTTGAAGTTTGATATCTCTCCATAGGCCTTTATTAGCTTCATTAAATTGGGCAGTGTTACTTTAGGTTTGGTGACCTAGAACGGTATATTATCGGTGTATGCCGCTAATTTATGCTCTTCGTTCCCTATCATAATCCCCCTATATCTGAGCTCTGTCTGATCCCTGCCAACCTTGGTTCAAATGACAGAACAAACAATAGGGGGGGCAGGGGACAGCCCTGTCTTGTTCCATTATGCATCTCGAAGGGCATAGATACTGTCCCACTGACCTTTATCCTAGCTGTTATTAATTAAACAGTGCTTCAATCCAGTTGGTCATCTTTGGGCCTACTCCCATTACCTCCAATGTATTCATCATGAATCCCCAGTCTAACCTATCAAATGCTTTCTCAGTGTCTATTGAGAGTAATAGCCCTGGGGACCTACTTTTTTTTTCAATTTCCTGCACCAGTAATAGTGTTCTAACCCCATTATCTCTCCCTTCCCTTCTTGGGATGAATCCAACCTGGTCCGCATGAACCAAGTTGTTCATTATCACTTTCATCCTACTAGGTAATACCTTGGCGAATAGTTTCGTATCTGTGTTTAGCAACGAGATAGGTCTGTAATTTGAACATAGGGTAGCGTCTTTCCCTTCCTTTGGAATGATGGTAATGACAGCTGCTAGAGTGCCCCTTCTCATCTCCCAACTTGTTCCTATCCCATTCATTTAGGTGCATAGTCTGGGGGTTAATATTTCCTTGAACTTCTTATAATAAAATGTCTTCAGCCAATCTGGGCCTGGACTTTTCCCTGAGGCTGTATCTTTTAAGATCCGGCCTATCTCTTTTTCTGTAATAGGTTCTTCTAGGACACTTAATCTGTCTTCTGGGATTTTTTTTAGGCTTACTTCCCTCAGAAGGTTTTCATTTTTTTTTATCCTCTCCTTTTCACGCTCTGGAGTCTCTTTCTGTTTTACTAAGTACAGTTAATATTTTTGGAATACACCTGCTATCTCCTTTGTTGTAAATACAATTTCACCAGTGCTACTTTGAATTTTCTTTATATAATTTTTAGTTTTTTTCTTTTTTAGTGTTCTGGCCAGGTACCTCTCTTTCTTAATTCTGTTAAAGGTCTTACAGGTTTCCTGTTCTATTATTTTTTTAATTCTTTAATTAATCCCTTTTTAAGGTGAGCACGTAGTATACTTCTTGCTCTCATTTTTTTTTTATGCTGCTGTTCTAAAGCATGGATTTCCTTGGCTAGTACTTCCTTTTTTTTTACTCTATCTTTTTTTTTTTTCACTCCCATTGTTATCAGGATTCCTCTTATATAAGCATTATGGGCCTCCCACAGCGTTGCCACTGATACTTATCCGGTATCACACGTTTTAAAATAGTGTTCTAACTCTTTTTTTTTTATCCTATCTTCCGCTTCTTTTTCCTGGGTTAGTTCTTCATTTAATCTCCATAAATTTACCCTATATTGGGCCCCAATTATCTTAATTTTCATAGTCACTGGGCATAGGCATGGTCTGAGAAGGATGTGACCTCTATATTTGTACTAATCACTGACTCCAATAGCCTATGTTCAATCAGGAAATAATCAATTCTTGAGTACGTATCGTGTACAGGGGAGTGGAATGTATAGTATCGTATTTTGGCATGCTGTATCCTCCATCCATCCATCAGCTGGTTCTGATGCAATTTCTTTTTTAGTATCTTCAGTTGAGCCTTCCCAGTCTGTATACTACAAAGAAGAATAGAGCCGGTATGAGATGGGAGAAGGTGATACTCAGTACCCAATAGTATACACACAACAAAAAACAAAATTGCCCATGGGACTTTTAAAGAGTACACCTCAGAACGTACCAAGTAAAATTTATAAATGATTTATTAACAAACATTTAAAAACAGCATGTAATACAGAAAAAAGAAAATATTTTAAGCATCAACATATTGGTAAATTTTACATTCATGTAATAAGCCTTTCTGTGAGACCTGAATATGTCATGAAAATGACTGTCAACAGTCTGGGATAGCTGTGCTAGGTCTGGACGCATTTCGCGAGAGGAGTCTCGCTTCTTCGGGAGAAGCACAGATAGATGCCTGGAGATCAAAAGCACAAATGAAAAAATAGACCAGAAAAAAAAGGAGGTGCCAAACATTTACATGTAACCAGTATTTAGATATTTACATATCCAGTATTTTTAACTTACAATTGATGAAAAAATCCTGGCCTACTGGCGTCGTATAGATGACTAGTTATAGAGCAGTCGAGAGATTAATGTATTCGGGTGAGTATACCACCCTAAATTTTTAAAAAGAGAAACTTCAAAACAAAACATCCATAAAAGTAGATGGATAAATGCATAAGATGCCAACCATGCCACCAAACTTCCCCCGGGAGCTGTGTGAGGGCGGGGATATGGAAACCAGTGAGAAGCAACAGGAACCGTCTCCCCACCTTCACACAGCTCCCAGGAGAAGTTTGGTGGCATAGTTGGCATCTTTTTTGTATCCTATTTTCAAAGATTTCCGACTGTTGCAAATAATCTTCTACTGTTGTACAATTTTTTCGCAAACAGAAAAATGGTCCCCTCAGTATATTCAATAGCCACGGCTTGTAATGACAACTATCCATGGCTATATAGCCATTGCTATCTGCAGGTTTATAGTAATTTTTGGTACAAGGTTGTCCATTTTTAGCATAATTTCCACATCCCCAAAAAATATTTGGAAGCTTGCCAACTACCAAGTGTATTGGTAGACACAACCCTTAGGGTTCACAAATAGGAGGTCAGTCTCAATGCCCCTGGAGAGCCAGTCCTAGCTCCACATGGGGAACATCAGGAGGGTGATCAATTTGTTTATGGTGAAGCAAATGGCAGATGTACCTGGGGTATCATGGGATATTTGTTAAGGAGGGGTCTGAGTCCTTGTAGTTCTAAGTAATGAACATTAAATGTATTACACCAAAAGACATATATCATGGCTGGTGATTGTTCAGTTAACGGGAAGTGTGGAATCTTTTGTGTAACACCGTTAAACAGAGGAAATGAAATATTTTAGCCATGAAGCGCGTCTTTTATTGTAGTAAATAGATTTGATGTTCATTATTTATATGGATGACAACTTATACCCCTTCAAATCAGTATCCCATGATATCACGGGCACCTCTGCCATACTAGCATTCAAAGGGTTTTTTGCTTCACCGTAATCATGACTCTTGCATTTGTGCAATAAACAATATATAATAATATTAGACAAAATTTGCTTATCCGGGAATTCAGCATTAGATTTGCAAACAGGATATTGTGCTAATTCTGTGCTGTATGGAAGGAAAATCATTCTTGCAAATATGGAGGTCACTCTCGATGCCCCTGGAGAGCTAGTCCTAGCTCCTCATGGGGAATATCAGGTGATTAATTTGTTTATGGTGACGCAAATGGCAGATGCACCTGGGGTATCATGGGATATTTGTTAAGGAGGGGTATGAGTCCTCTAAGTAATGAACATTAAACTCTTGGCGCTGGTGCCTCTAGGCCCTTTAAGGGGTTTCAGATGCCGGGAGGCGGTGCGGGGTTTGTAATCATGTGACTCACCATGATCGGCTGTCACGGCAGTCACATGAGCGGAAAGTTCTCGATCGCAAACAGCTTTCCGTTAGCCGCCGGTAACTGTGCTGGCGCGCAGGGCGTGTGCTCTCAGCACAGCTATGTTTGCAATGTGGTATGCAAATATGTGGCCACTCAGCACCAAGGTCCACCCACCGAGAGGACGCATATGCCCCATTGGCGTCAAGAGGTTAAATTTATTACATCATTTCATTGCGATTGCCCAGTAAACAGGAAGTGTGGAATCTTTGTGTAACACCGCCAAACTGAGGAAATGGCATATTTTAGCCATGAAGCATGTCTTTTTAGTGTAATAAATACATTTGATATTATTTACTTTATTGATGACAACTCAGACCCCTCCTAACAAATATCCTATGATACCACGGGCAGCTCTGCCATACCAGGTTTTTTGCTTCACCGTAAACATGACTCTTGTATTTGTACAGTAGACAATATATAATAATGTTAAACAAAATGTGCTTATCCGGGAATTAAGCATTAACTTTGCAAACAGGATTTTCCATGTGTCGGAGTTCACTTCCATCATCACGGCATTTCACTTTCTCATTTACAACACATACCTTGGAAATTTGTGATTTTTACATGCAAACTGTTATCTAGAGAAATAAAAAAAAAATTTATTCTATAAGACACTTTGCATAGCCTGCATAATCTGGAAAGTACAACATACTGTATGCTTTTTGCTCTCTTTGGGAATATGTGATGTGATTATTATTTGATTTCACAAGTAAAGACCTGTTTTAAATGTTGGTTAGTTTGTTTATGTCTAACCACATGGTAGTGAATATCACTGTCTCCACTTATCAAATAAGAGGCCACTTTTGATGCCCCTGGAGAGCCAGTCCTTCAAATTGTTAATGGTGAAGCAAATGGCAGATGTATCTGGGGTATCATGGGATATTTGTTAAGGAGGGGTCTGAGTCTTGTAGATCTAGGTAATGAACATTCAGTTTTTTTACACCAAAAGATGCATATCATGGCTGGTGATTGCCCAGTTATCGGGAAGTGTGGAATCTTTGTGTAACACAGTCAAACTGAGGAAATTTTATATTTTAGCCATGAAGCACGTCTTTTAGTGTAGTAAATTATTTTACGTTCATTAATTATATTGATGACAACTCATACCCCTTGAAACCAATATCCCCTGATATCAGGGGAACCTCTGCCATACTAGCATTCAATGTGTTTTTTGCTTCACCGTAAACATGACTCTTGCATTTGTGCAATCGACAATATATAATAATGTTAGACAAAATTTGCTTATCCAGGAATTCAGTATTAACTTTGCAAACATGATATTGTGCTCATTCTGTGTTGTATAGAAGGAAAACCATTTGTGGCAAGTACATTGTTTTCATTGTTCTGTAAGTTATAAAAGAGCACAATGTATTTACAATATCACTGTGAAGTCATTTGTAAAGATCCAACTAACTTTTAGTACATGAAGTGTCACAGACCAGTCTGCCTTAACCTTGTTGTAAAGCTGAACTCCAGGTCGGTAGGAAAACACTAATACTCATTCACTTTGGTGTGATACAGTAATGCACATGTAGCACCCCCTAGAGTTGCTAGAGTGGTAAAGTAGGATGTTTTGTGTTAGTGTAGGTACATTTTTCAAGCCTGTGTGTTTTTCTGGGTCGGGTGAGTGACTTAGGTAGGCTGGATGACTCAGCAGCTTCTCTGGTAACTCCTCCCTGATTGCTGGAAACTTGGAGAAGGTTCCAGAAGCAGTTAGGAGGAGTCTAGGAGGAGCTAGCTGCAGTATTCTGGGGGCCCTGATCAATCCCTAACAGAAGGGTTGGCAGGGGGTAGGGTCCCTCAAATACTCAGGGTCAGCCCAGCTGGGGCAGTGTGGAGTTCGGGTGGAAGATGGAGATGGGGTGTTAGGCTGTCGGGGCCTTTGAGAATAGCTCCCCAGTCTGGGGCGGGGGGGGGACTCAGGCCTGGGCTCGGGTGCAGAAGGGATGTATTTTAACATGAAGCTATGAAGCTAGCATTAAAGCAAAAAATATACTCATCTTCACTGCAGCACTGCAGTGTCCCAGAGCTCACCGCTGACATCTTCAACCATTCTGTTTCCGGATAACGATCTTTGGTCTTTTCATTGGCCAGGCACCCCCATGCGTACGTCGGAGTTCACTTCCATCATCACAGCGTTTCACTTTCTCACTTAAAATACATATCTTGGAAATTTGTGATTTTTGGGGGGCAGGAGGCGGAGCCTAGCGGAGCAGACATGCATTGTTAGAGCTCCACACCACTGAGGAGAGAAGAGAAGGACAAAGCGGAGCCTGCAGGCTCAAAAGGTATCCATTTGAACCTTTTTGCCCCAGGGAACAAACTGTGAAAGTTTGGGCAGGAAATATGGTACTGGGAGGAAACCGTGGCAGAAATAAAAATCACCTCACAAAGAGCTCACAGGCACTCACTGCAGCTGAAGCAGCTCCAGTCACCTCACAAGATACAGCATCAGGGCGCTCTCACAGACAGAAAATGTCACAGCAAGACTCTCCATTTGAGTCAGATACAGAACAAATCCTCTCACAAACTTCTCCACAAGCCTCCTCAGTATCCCCAGTAATATTATTACAATTTGAAAAGATGCTTCATAAGGCTTTAAAACAAACCTCAGACCAAATAACAAAAAGCCTAACCAAAGAAATAAGAGAGCTGGGGAACCGCACCGCAGCCTTAGAAATAAAAATGGATGAAATTAAAATTACAACCCAAGAAAATATAACAGAATTGGAACAATTAAAAAAAGAGAATTTAATACTTCAAACTAAGCTCGAAGATTATGAAAATAGAGCCAGACGTTCAAACTTGCGCATAAGGGG
The DNA here is from genome assembly GCF_042186555.1 of Aquarana catesbeiana. Lineage (NCBI taxonomy): Eukaryota > Metazoa > Chordata > Amphibia > Anura > Ranidae > Aquarana > Aquarana catesbeiana. The sequence goes on from NC_133324.1 coordinate 858,964,726, forward strand.
AATACCTGAAACTGTGACAGATCTGCAATCTACTATTACTGCTCTATTACAAGAACTAAAGCCAGATATCCCTATTGAACGTTTAGAACTGGACAGAGTACACAGAGCCCTCACAGCCAAAAAGAAAGATGGACCCCCACGTGATATAATCACAAAATTTCATTATTACAGAACGAAAGAACAAATACTAATTGCTGTAAGAGAAAAAAAGGAACTTAATTTTCAAGGACACAATTATCAAATTTTTGCTGACCTATCCCAACTTACTATTACTAAAAGACGATCCATGAAACCCCAACTAATGGAACTGCAACGCCACAACATTATGTATCAATGGGGCTTCCCCTTTTCAGTCAGATTTAACTACCAAGGTACAATTTACAGAAGCAGATCAGCAGATGAACTACAACAAACCCTTTTAAAATTAAATCTGACAGAACCCACAAGCAGCAACTCTCCCACACGCAGAAGAATGGCGTCATCTTCACCTTCAGGCAGCACCCAGAAAATTTCAGAACAAAATGGGAATCATCATTCTCACAAAAGAGGCCGTTATGCCACATCATCCATGGACCAAGAAGATTCAATGGACTGACATCCTAATTCCTGATATCTCTTCATTTATTATACTAAGAGATGGTTCTCTATAAAAAAACCTATATTTATAACTGAATGTAACTGCATTCTGATAGTCACACACTGTGTGGGATCATGTTACATTCCAGTTATATTTCTTATTACTTCTGATTCATATAGCCTTAGAATATATAAGTGAAATAAGGAAATTCTTGTTCAGTTATATATTATCAGGTAATAACAATAGATTTATTACTTTTTAGGACAAATATGTTCAATAATCCAGAAGTAATGGAAGCTTTTTCTTTCTTTTCTTAAAACAAATATATTATTACCTAACTAGTTCCTAGAATTATGTTTTTGTTTATTCTAATCTGAAGCAATACAACCTCAATTTTATGAGTTAACATATCTAAACAGTTACATATAAATAAACAGAGGCGGCTCTCTAATTAGGCGAAATAGGCGGTGGCCTCAGGCCTCGCAGTCATAGGGGCCTCGCACAGCTGGATTGTTTACCTAATTAGAGAGCCGCCCCTTCCAGCAGCAGAGATCTCCGCCATCACACAGTCCCGTAGCCCCTCGCTCTGCTACAGGGAGAGATACAGGCTGCGAGTGAGACGTGTGATCTGAGCTCACCTACATCTCCGGATCACAGACAGGGAGAGAGAGAGCTGCTCAGTAGAGCTCTGACAGATCTCCCCCCTCCCCCTGCTGCCTGCACAGCCAGACAGAAGAGGAGAGAGAGCTTCTGCTCCTCCTCCTCCCGCCCTCTCCTCCTGTGTCTGCCCCGCCCACTCTCCTCGGCAGTGTTCTCTGCTCTGCCTCAGAGAAGGGGATGTGTGGGCGGGAAGATTCAAGCTGGAGCCCAGGAAAAGGGGAGTCTGATCCATCCATCCATCCATCCCCTCCTGCCTCCCAGTGAGTACATTGATGTAGGGGATGTTCTTCCTTCCCTTCCGTCTCCACCCCCTTCTCTTTCTTTCTTTCTTTCTTTCTTTCTTTCTTTCTTTCTTTCTTTCTTTCTTTCTATCTATCTATCTATCTATCTATCTATCTATCTTTCTTTCCTTCCATCTTTCTTTCTTTTTCTTTCTCTTTCCTTCCTTCCATCTTTCTTTCTATTTCTTTCTTTCGTTCCTTCCATCTTTTTTTCTCTTTCTTTCTCTTTTTTTTTCTCCTTCCTTCCTTCCTTCCTTCCTTCCTTCCTTCCTTCCTTCCTTCCTTCCTTCCTTCCTTCCTTCCTTCCTTCCTTCCTTCCTTCCTTCCTTCTCCACCCATCCCCCTTTTATTTCTCTCTTTGTGACAGCCTACCAGAATAGGTAGGATCTGTGAGAGCAGCTTCCCTGTGCAGCTCTGCTTGAGGAAAATATATCTTTATTATGCCCACTCACCTACCCCTGTACTGTCCACTCCCCTATACTGTACCCTCCTAATACAGTTCATTTTCATCCCTTGAATTTTTTTTCCCATTATGGGAGTGAGTGGGGCCTCATGTCTAAGTTTTGCCTAAGGCCTCACAAAGTCTAGAGCTGCCTCTGTGAATAAAATATGTAATTGTTTACTCTAAAAGGGTTAAAATCCCAAAATAATTCAAACTATCTTCATCAATACCAAAGTTAGTAACAGTACCTTTCTAACTGAATTATTTAGCCTAGGGCAAGACTAACTATATACAACCACCCTGGAATAAATAATTTCAACAAAAACTATATTCTGCACTCCAATTAATGAAACATCATTTTGATGTCTTTTGACATAGCACTTCTCTCCTGTAAGCGGAAGATCCGTGTACCCCCATTAGCCCTCCTCATTCTCCCAACCATATTATGTGGGAATGTGACGAAGGCACTTATTCCCCTGAGAGAGATATTTATTCTCTTTCACGGGTAAATTGTGATTACTTGCAAAAAATAATTTATACAATGTATCATTTAATCTCATATGTTTTTTGTTTACTCTTTACTCCAGAATTCACTGGTTTCTTTTCTATCTATTCATCTCTTCAGTCCACACAGGTTGATCTGCGCAGTCAGCTCTGCATAACAAAAAGTAAGTCAAAACTATTTGATCTATTGCCATGGCACCACTGAATATACTTTCCCTGAATGTTCAGGGAATAAATGTCCCTCAAAAAAGGACCAAAGCCTTCCGTACTTTCCATAACAAGAAGGCTCACATAGTATGCCTCCAAGAAACACACTTCACCAAAGATTCTACTCCAAAATATATTTCTCCTTTTTATCAACAAATTTACCGGCTTCTGCCTGTACCAAGCAAAGGGGAACTCTAATTGCATTTCACCGATCCACACCATTCACCTTATCATCAGAAATTAAAGACCCAGAAGGTAGATACCTGATACTCATGGGTTATATAATGGATACAGCAATCACGGTGATTTCCTACTACGCTCCTAACAAACAACCTACACCATTCCTCTCACATATATTACAAGTGATTAATACACACAAAATAGGAACAGTGATAATGTGTGGGGATTCGAACCAGGTCCTCCTCCCATTTCTAGATAAATCACCTTTTACACCATCCAAAATAACCTCTAGATTACCTTTTTCTCAACTTCTTTCCAAATACAATCTGGTAGATTCATGGAGAGAAAGTAACCCAATGAAAAAGAAATTCACTTATTTCTCGCACCCTCATCAAACCTTCACCAGAATAGATCATATTTTTCTAACAATAGGAATGATACCAGAAATTATTGCATCAGATATAATTCCGGTTCCGTGGTCTGACCATAATGCAGTATACACTACTATAGCCTCAGCCATACCAAAAGCGCATGACCCAACGTGGTACTTACTGGACATAATGCTCAAACACCCACTACATCAGATGGCCATTGAACAAGCTTTAAAGGAATACATATCAATTAATAATACAACAGACATCTCCCCAATAACACTGTGGGAAGCTCATAAGCCTGTCTTGCGTGGTACAATACAAAAACAAATGGCACTATTTAAACAGGAACGCAAAAATCTAGCAAAAAAACTAGAACTCAATTTTAATGCAGCCTACATATCATTTCAAGATAATCCATCTCAGAGTGCAAAATCTCATCTGGAAAAATCTAGATTGGAATACGATCTATTTCTCACTGAGTCAGTTGATAAATCCCTCAAACGCTCCAAACACAATTTCTACATGAATACAAACAAACCAGGTACATATTTGGCTCGGGCATTAAATTCAACTAACAAATCTTTCAAACCAATACGTTTGAAATTATCAAAAAATGTTTACACTTGTAATCCAGTTAAAATAGTCCATAAATTTCACTCACATCTCGCAACTTTATACAAGACAAACAATGAATTTAATCCTACAGAAGCTGAATCCTTCTTCTCAAAAATAAACTTACCTGAGTTATCTCAGAATCAAAAAAGCAGTTTGGATGAGCCTATAACTATAGATGAAGTTGCTAACGCCATAAAAGACCTAAAACTTAACAAAAGACCAGGCCCAGACGGCTACTCGGCTTTATACTATAAAACATTCTCAGAAATACTCTCTCCCATTCTCACTGAAACTTTTAACAAACTTCTAGATGGACATTCTTTTCGGCAAGAAACACTAATGGCAATTGTTTGTATGATCCCAAAACCCCTTTCTGATGATACTTCCTGTGTGAATTATCGGCCTATCTCTCTGTTAAACCTCGATATTAAATTATTAGCAAAAATAATAGCAAAACGCCTCAATAGCATTATAGGAAAATTAATACATAGAGATCAAGTAGGCTTCATGCCAAATAGACAGGCAGGTGATAATATACGCAGGGCAGTGTTATTGGCACATATTGCTAAAAAACGAAAAATCCCTTTATGTTTTCTATCTCTCGATATTAAGAGGGCATTTAACACAGTATCCTGGCAATATATGCAATATTCATTACAAAAATGGGGTTTTGGACTCCACTTTTTAACATGGATCAAAGCATTATATAATAAACCCAAAGCCTATATAAAATATGCTGGATACAAATCTGAAGCCTTTAATATCAAAAGAGGTACCCGACAGGGTTGCCCATAATCTCCCTTATTATTTGCCCTTATACTCGAACCCATGGCCCAATACATCAGAACAAACCAAACTATAACAGGCATTGAAGTAGGAGGTATTACACACAAATTATGTATATTTGCAGACGATATATTACTTTTTCTATCATCACCACAGGTCTCTGGTCCTAACTTAATACCAGCTCTTGATGGATTTGCAGCCCTATCCGGCCTTATGATTAATCCTAAGAAATGCCTAGTGCTTAATATTTCACTCACAAACATGGAATTGATCCCGGCTAGGGCTGCACTCCCATTCACATGGGCAGAAAAATCAATCCCATATCTTGGAATTCATTTAACAGCATCTCATTCTGACTTATTCTCAACCAATTATCCTCCTGTATTAAGACAGATCACAAATCTAATAAAACAATGGTCGCAACTTCCTTTATCCTGGATAGGGAAGATTAATGCAATCAAAATGACTATTCTACCCAAATTGCTTTATCTATTCAGAGTCCTCCCTATTCCAATTCCTTCCTATTTTTTGAGAATAGTACAAAAAAGAGCAACTTCGTTTATATGGGGCTCTTCTAAACCACGTATACCTATACACACACTACATCTTCCCAAAAATAAAGGAGGCCTGGGATACCCTAATTTTACTAACTACTACAGAGCAGCACATTTGGCCAGTCTGTCCAAATACCATGCAAAACAGGAAATCCCATTATGGGTATTTATAGAGGCTTCAGAAAATGACCCTCTATTAATATCAAATTTATTATGGCTTGATCCTAAAGACCGCTTTAAAATTCATAATCCCATAACTAAACACTTCTTATCTCTCTGGGATAAACTAAAAACCAAATATCAGTTACAATCTCCACACAATCCTCTCCTTTCTTTTATCAGAAATCCGGCCTTTTATCCGGCATGGATCTACCCAAATTCTTTTAAAGCTTGGACAACATCAGGCATTCAGACACTAAATGACTTCATAGCATCTAAATCATTCCTTTCATTCCCATCGCTTAGAGAAAAATATGATCTACCAAACTCTGAGATATTTAGATATCTCCAAATCAAAAATTTCTATACACCATTCCTAAAGGGGGATACACCATTATCCCAATTATCCATTTTTGAATCAATCTGTACAAAAGATCCATTTGCTAAAGGTACAATTTCATCACTTTATAATCAATTATATGGAGTAGCAAATCTTAATAGACCCTCTTACGTTCAGAGGTGGGAGGAGGACCTGGGACGAACTTTAGAAGACACGGACTGGTCTAACATATGGCTCACATCTAAGTCATCTTCACCCAATATCTTAGCACTGGAGACAAATTATAAAGTCCTAACTCGCTGGTACCTTGTACCCGCTAGAGTGGCAAAATATTCACCTAATACCTCAGCTCTTTGTTTTCGAGGATGCCCAGAAATAGGCACATATTTACACATATGGTGGACGTGCCCAGTAATCCAAACCTTCTGGAAGGAAGTCTTCGTGATTGCATCTAAAATATTTAAAAAAATAATACAACCAGATCCATATTTAACTTTACTTAATCTAAAACCGGAATGGTTAACACTCTCTCAATTCAAACTTATGATCCAACTAATAACGGCTGCAAAACAAACAGTGGCCAAGGCATGGAAATCTCCTACATTGGTACTAGCAGAAACAATTCACAGAATGAATAATACAATGTCCCATGCTAAGATGGTAGCCATCGATCAAAATCAAATTCCAAAATTTGAAAAACTTTGGCACCCTTGGATAAAACAACAGTTCCTGTCAAATTTCAATGACTCTGTCCTGTTGCCATGGTAACAGAATAAATGACTTACAGAGACACCCATTCTAAGGCTTCAAAGAGAACTAAAACAAAATAATAAACTGACGAGCGGGACAACCTTGTGGACCATACCTCTACCTTTCAACCCTTTTTCTTCTTTCTCTTTCCTTTTCTCCACCTTACGATTAAAGCTCATTATCAGAATTTATTTGACCTATATACACTCTACTTGTAAACAATATGTATAGTAGGTATAAATCATTTAAATACCTACAAAAGTAACTAAGGAAATGATATATATCTTTAATTTAGGTTTACGTGAACCCAATGTTTATTATTTGAAATTTCATGATATTTACCTATATAAACCCTACTGTAAAACAATGAGCTTACTTTATAGATCCTTGTAAACTTACTTTATGTATCTTTATAACATTGTATACTCAATAAACTTCTTTTGACAAGGAAATTTGTGATTTTTGCATGCAAAATGTTATCTAAAGAAATATATAAAAAAAAATATTCTATAACATTCTGCATAATCTGAAAAGTACAACATATGCTTTTTGTTCGCTTTGGGAATTTGTGATGTGATTAATATTTGATATCACAAATAAAGACCTGTTTTAAATGTTGGTTTGTTTGTTTATGTCTAAAATAACCACATGGTGAATGCAATGTGTTGTGTATTCCTCTGGGTTCTATAGGATAAGCTGCACTGATTAAGATACAATTCCAAGTCTTTTATTTATGCAGATTTTACAATGTAAACACATCAAAAGAAATGACAAGACTGGTAAAATTCTATATTGACATATGGTAAAAATGAATACATACTGTTTATTATATTTTTATAAGATATTTACTTACATTGCAGGGTATGTTTGAAGAAGATGTTTTTAATACCTAAATGCTGTCGGTAGTATGTTAAAGTGGATCTAGCAATAGATATTTTTATAATGTTAAAAGAGAAGTTTGGACCTTGAAAAATAATGAACCTTTACACTCGCTGGCCATTTTATTAGGTACACCTTGCTAGTACCGGGTTAGAACCCCTTTTGCCTTCCGAACTGCCTTAATACTTTGTGGCATAGATTCAACAAGGTGTTGGAAACATTCCTCAGAGATTTTGGTCCATATTGACATGATAGCATCACACAGTTGCTGCAGATTTGTCGGCTGTACATCCATGATGTGAATCTCCCGTCCCACCACATCCAAAAGATGCTCTATTGGATTGAGATCTGGTGACTGCGGAGGCCATTGGAGTACAGTGATCTCATTGTCATGTTCAAGAAAGCAGTTTGAGATGATTTGAGCTTTGTGACATGGTGCATTATCCTGCTGGAAGGAGCCATCAGAAGATTTGTACACTGTAGTCATAAAGGGATGAACATGGTCAGCAACAATTCTCAGGTAGGCCGTGGCATTTAAACAACACTTTGGTGATGAGGGGTCCAAAGTGTGCCAAGAAAATATCTCCCACACCATTACACCACCAGCCTGAACCGTTGATACAAGACAGGATGGATCCATGCTTTCATGCTGTTTACACCAAATTTTGATCCTACCATTTGAATGTGGCAGCTGAAATTCAAGACTCATCAGACCAGGCAACATTTTTCCAATCTTCTATTGTCCAATTTTGGCGAGCCTGTGCAAGTTGTAGCCTCAGTTTCCTGTTCTTAGCTGATAGGAGTGGCACCCAGTGTGGTCTTCTGCTGCTGTAGCCCATCTGCTTCAAGGTTTGATGTGCTGTGCATTCAGAGATGGTATTCTGCAAATCTTAGTTGTAATGAGTGGTTATTTGAGTTACTGTTGCCCTTCTATGATCTCGAACCAGTCTACCCATTCTCCTCTGCCCTCTGACATCAACAAGGCATTTTCGTCCACACAACTGCCACTTATTGGATATTTCTTCTTTTTCAGACCATTCTCTGTAAACCCTAGAGATGGTTGCAGTGAAAATCCCACTAGATCAGCAGTTTTTGAAAATAATCAGAATAGCCTGTTTGACACCAACAACCATGCCACGTTCAAAGTTACTTAAATCCCCTTTCTTCCCCATTCTGATACTCTGTTTGAACTTCAGCAAGTCGTCTTTACCACGGCTAGATGCCTAAATGCATTGAGTTGCTGCCATGTGATTGGCTGATTGGCAATTTGTGTTACCAGTGAAACAAAAAATGTGGTGCTAAATAATGTCTGTTACTGTGCAAAAACCTAACCAGAATGTGACTCTGGGGGTCGGCTGCACATTAAAAATTTAATAAGACACTCGAATCAACAAGTGTAAAGAATATTGTGTGAACGGTAAACTAAAAAGTACAGTTCTGAACATACACATATAAATGTACAGGTGAGTGAGTGTATTCAACACGTGTATGGTGATGGGTATCACTAGATACCAAGATGAATAAATAACCTCTTAGCCACCAGGCCAACAGAACTGTATGTTCAGAACTGTACTTTTTAGTTTACCGTTCACACAATATTCTTTACACTTGTTGATTCGAGTGTCTTATTAAATTTTTACTACGCAGCCGACCCCCAGAGTCACATTCTGGTTAGGTTTTTGCACAGTAACAGACATTATTTAGCGCCACATTTTACATTTTTTGTTTCACTTATCACTTCACAATTCGTCTATTTGTAGTGTTGGCTGCTTTTTTTTGTTTTTGTTTTTGTTTTTTCCTCACAGTTTGGCGCAGTATTTCCATTAATTTTTTTAATTTGTGTTACCAAGCAATTAAACAGGTGTACCTAATAAAGTGGCCAGTGAGTGTATACTCTCCTAGGAGGATGCAAAATGAATGCAATGCTGCATCTGTCCCCCACTGGCTCTGCAGAACTGAGCGATTAAAAACCACTGATCGCTCAGTTCTCCCCTCAGCTCTGAGCAGAGAGATGGGACTGTCAGCCTCTTGCTCTCTGCTCTGCCTCTTCAGCACTCACTGGAACGTTGGGCTGTGGAGGGGGTGGAAGGGGCTGGCTCGGGCCCTTAGTGGATCATTAAGAGGATGAGCCAGCTGTCCATCCAGGGTTCTGGGTAGATCTCAACCATATGGTCAGGATCTTTTCAGAGCCTGGATTGGCTCTGTGATGTCAGCCAACAGTGGGCTTCAGCACTCCTGTGATCCATAGGAGAAGTATGGTGAAAAATGCTTTTCACACTTCTCCTTTAAGTGCGCATAAGCAATAATCATCTTGAGAAACGCCCCCTAGCATTTTTGGTTGTGGCCATCTTGAATAAGGGCAAATGATCCATGTGGCTTTTATTTCCTTGAATCCATCTATCCTTGCTCAGGCATGCAGGCAGGAGGGTGTGCTTAGCTGAGAAAGCCCCTCCTCGTCTCCTGAAGACTCCTGGGATGTATGATGTAATTTGCCTAGACCTGTAAACCAGGAAGTAACTGCTGAAGGAATGTAAAAAAAAAGTTTAAAACAAGTAATTATAATATACTTTCCTATCTATTTACTGATGCTAGCACCATGAGGATTAAGTGCTTGGCTGGTCTCTAAGTGCGGGGATGACTTAGTCATGCGCATGCTCAGTAGTGATGTCCCCTGCCAGCCAATAAAGAGGCCAGAAGACCAGCACTCAGAAGAAGATGCCAGTGCAAGGAACCATTGGACAAATAAGCATTCACCCTTTAGTTCTGCCTTAATACAAAAAAGATTTTGGATAAAAGACAATACGTACAGCATATCATAAATAGGTCAAATCAGCTAGCATACGTATACAATTGATCAATTTTTTTCTCATCTAAGCACACCCTCCTGACGGCATGTCTGCGCTAAGAGCAGATGGATTCCAAGAAGTAAATGCTACAGGAATCAACTGTCTATACTCAAGATGGCCACAGCCATGTTTTCTCTACAAAATAAAGCATGGAGAGATAGATGGATGGAAGAGTTTGCTTTAAATATTAAAAATTAGTGAAATAGTATTTGTGGTTTGTGGTGCTCAGATGCAGAGTAGTTCTGCTTTAAATGTGCCCACCCTTTAAAAAATATTATTTATCTTAATTAAAATAATATACTTTATTAAACAGAAATGTATATGCACATCAAATAAATAAACAGTCGGGCCCTGCAGATACACATGAAATCCCTATTACACTACATACATAAAGTATCTCTGCACACATCAGAAGATTTCATCATTGCGGTTTAATGCTAAATAGATGTACTGATTAGATGTACTAAAAGTTTTTATCATATCACACATTTTGCATATCTTTATTTTTTTTGGTATTTCAAGTGCCTGTGAATTTGAATCCAGATCTCTTTATTATTAAAGTTTCATTTTTAACGTTCAGAAGGAATTTTGTAAATCATTCTTAATCTATTTTTTTTTTGAAAAAATTTCAATACATTTTTTTGCAGTAGTATCATGAGACAAAATGAAGGATTTAATGTTTTAATTCTATGTGCTTGGCTTTCAGAAAAGACATGCATTTAATACTCTTTAATGAACATTTAAATAAAGATGTGTTTGGTTCATACCTGAAAAAAAGAAAGATTTGAGAACAAAAAGTGAGACAGTAAAAGGAAGATAAACGGTTTATAAATGTGGGCCCCTTTCACATCTGCCGGGTGTCCTGTGGTGCGGTATTTTTAGCCTTAAAATGCATTGTGTTAAGGCAACCTGTTCATTTTATATAGGCTGCCATTGCACCTCAACACATTGGACATGCACCGTTTATTTTAAAGCATTGCAATTCAATGGACAAATGGTTCACTGTGTGTTGTAATGCTTTAAAATTCAAAATGTAGGGCAACACAGTGCACCATGGATAATCTGTTACAGTAAAACATGTGTTTTACCATGTGTTACCACAACATATTGATGTAATATCAGCCTAATGCTAGGTTCACACTAGGGATGAGCTTGATGTTCGGGTCGAACATAAGTTCGACTTGAACATTGGGTGTTCGCCGAAGAGCGAACATTATGGGGTGTTGGCGGCAAATTTGGGCATCGTGGAGCGCCCCATAATGCACTGTGAGATCCCAGTGCATTGCTGTATGATGATTGGCCAAAGCATGCACCTGACCATGCTTTGGCCAATCACAGCGCGCTCTCCTAAGAGAGCCATAATTGGCCAATCATGGCTCAGGGGGACTAAGTCCACGCCCCATACTATATAAGGCTGCTTATGCGGCGGCCCTGTGTATTGTTGTTGGTGTGGACAGAGAGATAGCTTGATTTAGATTAAGCAGGCAGGTTATTCAGTTAGTGGCAGTGTATTTGTTATATATAATTATATATATATATATATATATATATATATATATATATATATATATATATATATATATATATATATATATATATATATATATATATATATATACTTACACAGTCAGTCTAGTGTATATATATATATATATATATATATATATATATATATATATACTCTGCATTTAGCATAGACTATATATTCAGTGTTTACTATAGGCAGCGTATTATTATATATATATATATATATATATATATATATATATATATATATATATATATATATATATATATATATATATATATATATATATATATATATATATATATATACATCGTATCTAGTATATATATTTATTTATATACTCTGCACCCAGTGTAACCTATATCTACAGTGCATTCCATGGTGTACAGTTTCGAATACACTTCAGGCGGTGTATTAATATATATGCACAGTCTCGTATATATATATATTTATATATACTCTGCATGCAGTGTAGCCTATATTTATAGTGCATTCTGTGGTGTACTGTTTCTAATACACTTCTGGCGGTGTATTTATATATATATATATATATATATATATATATATATATATATATATATATATGCACAATGCAAGGTCCGTAAAGTTTGGGGTGGAAGAACTTGACTGGCCTGCACAGAGTTCTGACCTCAACCTGATAGAACATCTTTGGGATAAACTTGAGCAGAGAATGCGAGCCAGGCCTTCTTGTCCACATCAGTGCCTGACCTCACAAATGTGCTTCTGGAAGAATGGTCAAACTTTCCCATAAACACACTCCTAAACCTTGTGGACAGCCTTATCAGAACAGTTGAAGCTGTTATAGCTGCAAAGGGTGGGCAAACTCAATATTAAACCCTATGGACTAAGACTGGGATGCCATTAAAGTTCATGTGCGTGTAAAGTCAGGCGGCCCAAAAAGCCTGTCAGTGCTCAGACCACACGGCGCTCACTGCATCAAATTGATCTGTGTGGCTGTCATCCCAGAAGGAAGCCTCTTCTAAAAATGATGCACAAGAAAGCCCGCAAACAGTTTGCTAAAGAAAAGCAGACTAAAGACATGGATTACTGGAACCATGTCCTGTGGTCTGATGTGACCAAGATAAACTTATTTAGTTCAGGTGGTGTCAAGCGTGTTTGTCGGCAACCAGGTGAGAAATACAAAGACAAGTGTGTCTTGCCTACAGTCAACATGGTGGTGGGAGTGTCATGGTCTGGGGCTGCATGAGGGCTGCCGGCACTGGGGAGCTACAGTTCATTGAGGGAATCATGAATGTCGACATGTACTGTGACATACTGAAGCAGAGCATGATCCACTCCCTTCGGAGACTGGGCCGCAGGGCAGTATTACTACATGATAACGACCCAAAACACCCCCCAAAACGACCACTGTCTTGCTAAAGAAGCTAAAGGGAAAAGGTGATGGACTGGCCAAGCATGTCTCCAAACCTAAACCTTGTTGAGCATCTGTGGGGCATCCTCAAATAAAAGGTGGAGGGGCGCAAGGTCTCTAACATCCACCAGCTCCGTGATGTCGTCATGGAGGAGTGGAAGAGGACTCCGGTGGCAACCTGTGAAGCTCTGGTGAACTCCATGCCCAAGTGGGTTAAGGCAGTGCTGGAAAATAATGGTGGCCACACACATTATTGACACTTTGGGCCCAATTTGGACATTTTCACTTAGGGGTGTACTCACTTTTGTTGCCAGCGGTTTAGACATCAATGGCTGTGTGTTGAGTTATTTTGAGGGGACAGCAAATTAACACTGTCATACAAGCTGTACACTCACTACTTTACATTGTAGCAAAGTGTCATTTCTTCAGTGTTGTCACATGAAAAGATATAATAAAATATTTACAAAATTTTGAGGGGTGTACTCACTTTTGTTGGGTTTAAGTCAGGGCTCTGGCTGGGCCATTCAAGAACAGTCACGGAGTTGTTGTGAAGCCACTCCTTTATTATTTTAGCTGTGTGCTTAGGGTCATTGTCTTGTTGGAAGGTAAACCTTCGGCCCAGTCCGAGGTCCTGAGCACTCTGGAGAAGGTTTTCGTCCAGGATATCCCTGTACTTGGCCACATTCATCTTTCCCATGATTGCAATCAGTCGTCCTGGCCCTGCAGCTGAAAAACACCCCCACAGCATGATGCTGCCACCACCATGCTTCACTGTTGGGACTGTATTGGACAGGTGATGAGCAGTACCTGGTTTTCTCCACACATACCGCTTAGAATTAAGGCTAAAAAGTTCTATCTTGGTCTCATCAGACCAGAGAATCTTATTTCTCACCATCTTGGAGTCCTTCAGGTGTTTTTTAGCAAACTCCATGCGGGCTTTCATGTGTCTTGCACTGAGAAGAGGCTTCCGTCGGGCCACTCTGCCATAAAACCCCAACTGGTGGAGGGCTGCAGTGATGGTTGACTTTCTACAACTTTCTCCCATCTCCCAACTGCATCTCTGGAGCTCAGCCACAGTGATCTTTGGGTTCTTCTTTACCACTCTCACCAAGGCTCTTCACCCCGATAGCTCAGTTTGGCCGGACGGCCAGCTCTAGGAAGGGTTCTGGTTGTCCCAAACGTCTTCCATTCAAGGATTATGGAGGCCACTGTGCTCTTAGGAACCTTAAGTGCAGCAGAATTTTTTGTAACCTTGGCCAAATCTGTTCCTTGCCACAATTCTGTCTCTGAGCTCTTCAGGCAGTTCCTTTGACCTCATGATTCTCATTTGCTCTGACATGCACTGTGAGCTGTAAGGTCTTATATACACAGGTGTGTGGCTTTCCTAATCAAGTCCAATCAGTATAATCAAACACAGCTGGACTCAAATGAAGATGTAGAACCATCTCAAGGATGATCAGAAGAAATGGACAGCACCTGAGTTAAATATATGAGTGTCACAACAAAGGGTCTGAATACTTGGGACCATGTGATATTTCAGCTTTCCTTTTTTAATAAATCTGCAAAAATGTCAACAATTCTGTGTTTTTCTGTCAATATGGGGTGCTGTGTGTACATTAATGAGGGAAAAAAATGAACTTAAATGATTTTAGCAAATGGCTGCAATATAACAGAGTGAAGAATTTAAGGGGGTCTGAATACTTTCCGTCCCCACTGTATATACTCTGCATCCAGTGTAGCGTATATCTAGAGTGCATTCTGTGGTGCACTGTTTCTAATACACTTCAGGTGGTGTACACAGTATCTAATACAGTGTGTACAGTTTCTACTACACTTATGGTGGTGTACACAGTACACAATACAGTGCAGCCATAGTATAGTTGCTAATACAGTGCAGGCGGTGTACACAGTATCTAATACAGTGTGTACAGTTTCTACTACACTTCTGGTGATGTACACAGTACACAATACAGTGCAGCTGTAGTACAGTTGCTAATACAATGCAGGCGGTGTACACAGTATCTAATACAGTGTGTACAGTTTCTACTACACTTCTGGTGGTGTACACAGTGCACAATACAGTGCAGCTGTAGTACAGTTGCTAATACAGTGCAGGCGGTGTACACAGTATCTAATACAGTGTGTACAGTTTCTACTACACTTCTGGTGGTATACACAGTACACAATACAGTGCAGCCGTAGTACAGTTGCTAATAAAGTGCAGGTGGTGTACACAGTCTCTAATACAGTGTGTACAGTTTCTACTACACTTCTGGTGGTGTACATAGTACACAATACAGTGCAGCCGTAGTACAATTGCAAATACAGTGCAGGCAGTGTACACAGTATCTAATACAGTGTTTACAGTTTCTACTACACTTCTGGTTTTGTACACAGTACACAATACAGTGCAGCCATAGTACAGTTGCTAATACAGTGCAGGCGGTGTACACAGTATCTAATACAGTGTGTACAGTTTCTACTACACTTCTGGTGGTGTATACGCTATATAATACAGTGTAGTGTGGTGTTGCACAACAAAGTATACATCATGTCCGGAAGGCCACCAAGGAGAGGCAGACTCTCACAGGCCACTAAAAGAGGGCAAGCAACCTCTGTGTCTACAGTCAACAGTGCTGGTCGTGGACAGGGTGTATCCTTTGCAGCTGGCCGTGGGGCACGCTTGTCCTTTTTTTCTGCTGCTGGCCGTGTTATTGAGCCAGAACATGCAGTAGAGTTTGTGGAGTGGATAACAAAGCCGTTCTCATCCTCCTCATCCTCTGTCACCCAGGCTCAGAGTAGTTTGCCTTCCAACGCAGCTGCCAAAGCGGCCTATTCCACCGGCTCCTTGTCCACAGTCACTCCTTCCATAGCTCCACCATTATGCACGGAGGAGTCCCCAGAATTATTCGACCACAGTGTCGGGTACATGCTGCTGGAGGATGCGCAGCGATTTCAAGGCTCCGATGCTGGTTCCCAGGTTGAGGAAGGGAGTAAAGTGAGCCTAGAGAGAGGGGTTGCCCAAGAAGGACAAGAAACTTGCAGTCATGTTCCCCCAGCTGCAGCATACTGCCAAGTTTGCTCCAGTGATGAGGGGGGAGGATGGTTCTGGTACCACCACCACCAAAGGCCCAATTTTTCTGCCCCTGTTTAGCAGGGGCATGTAATTACAAATTTTGATACAAATCCAAAAAAGTGTGAATAAATCCACAGCACCCAAAAAAATCAACAGATGATAATCCCACCGTGCAACCAAAATCATATGAATTCATTATCGATATGCATATATGATATGATATTCAAAAACACAACCATGCATGAAAAACACATGTGAATAAACATAAATGTAAAGTGAGGATGAAATAAACATAAAATATTCCAGTCCATGAATAACAATCCCACTGTGCAAAAGATGTCACTAAATAATCTCACAAAAGTGATATCAGAATCTTTTGTGCAGTACCAGCTCTCAGAAATCCCCAAAGGTGTAAGCTCACCTTACTGATGGACTCCCATGGAGAGGTTATAGAGACTTTAAATTGCTGACACCATACATATGCTCTGATGGAATTAATCAGCATGACACCAATAAAGAGAACTGGCCA
Source organism: Aquarana catesbeiana (assembly GCF_042186555.1). Lineage (NCBI taxonomy): Eukaryota > Metazoa > Chordata > Amphibia > Anura > Ranidae > Aquarana > Aquarana catesbeiana. The sequence goes on from NC_133324.1 coordinate 858,981,406, forward strand.
GAAAATTGTCAGTGGTTATGTTCAATCAGTTACACATTTTACAACAACTGAAATATAGGAGGAGGAGGTCACTTCCTAGTGTGGAGGGTCTGATAATCCGCACAGTCCCCAAAACTGACCCCGAGGAGCTCACGCTCCACAGTGCTCCTCTCTATGATTGTGGGGGTTTTTTTGGAAAATATGTTTATTAAAGCACCCGCGATCGCTCCTGAGAGAGACAGATCTGTCAATGTAAACAGACAGTCTCTGTTCTGTGAGGGGTGAGGAGACTGATCTGTTGTTCATACTAAGTATGAACAACGATCAGTCTCCTCCCCAGGCAGTCTCATCCCCCCACAGTTAGAATCACTCCCTAGGACACACATTTAACCCCTTGATTGCTCCCTAGTGTTAACCCCTTCCCTGCCAATGACATTTACACAGCAATCAGTGGGTATTTTTAGCTCTGATCGCTGTATAAATGTCAATGGTCCCAAAATAGTGTCAAAAGTGTACGATCTGTCTGCCGCAACATCGCAGTCCCAATAAAAATCGCAGATCACCGCCATTACTAGTAAAAAAAAAATAATAATAATAAAAATGCCATAAATATATCCCCTATTTTGTAGACGCTATAACTTTTGCGCAAACTAGTATATATAGGCGTATTACAATTTTTTTTACCAAAAATATGTAGAAGAATACATATCCGCCTAAACTGAGGAAGAAATTCGTTTTTTTATATTTTTTGGGGGGATATTCATTATAGCAAAAAGTAAAAAATATAGCTTTTTTTTCAAAATTGTCGCTCTTTTTTGTTTATAGTGCAAAAAATAAAAACCGCAGAGGTGATTAAACAGCACCAAAAGAAAGCTCTATTTGTGGGAAAAAAAGGACGCAATTTTGGTACAACGTCGCACGACCGCGCAATTGTCAGTTAAAGCGATGCAGTGCCGTATCGCAAAAAATAGTCATTAAGGGGGCAAATCCTTCTGGGGCTGAAGTGGTTAATGTGATTTCCATTTTCATACGATTCTATTTGACAAGGGTTGAAAACTTTTTTTTCTTTAGGTATCCCCTTTGTAAAGGATTTTCCTCACTTTTTGTACCAATGAAAACCCATCACATTCTGATACATGGAACGTTACTGACACAGAAAGTGCTGGAAACCTCCCAAAGGAGATAAAGACAGCAAAATAAAGCCTAACAAAGGTTCTAACCCTTCCCAAGTATAATACAACAAAGTGCTTTTATTGCTGTTTATGTTTCACTGGAGAAATTACCTACACATTCTATTACAGTAAGAAAAAAACAAATTATATGAAATCATCCTTGCTTTAAATCCATTTGATAATTTACTACTATCTAAATTATTTTTTTCAATTTATCTTACAATCCCTGTGAGTTTCTAAAATTGTTCAATATTTCAAACTTTTTCCAATGACACTAGTGATGTACAGAACATGCCTTGAAGTCTCATTTCCTGCCCATGTAATGTGACTGGCTCACTTATTGGTCAGAAATCTGAACAGAACATGAAGTTACATTTTAGGCACCCCAAGCAACATCCTTTCATGTACTGCATGCAATCTTTCATTACTGGTGATATACTTGATATATGTTTAAATAGAGACTGGATGTGAATTTTCTCAACAGCCTCAACAAGACTGATTGTAATCATTAGAGGAGACAGCCCCTTCCTCTTAGCACTAAGTTTGAGCAGCCTTTCTCAGTAGCACTAGCTAGAGAATAGAAGCAATCAAATTGTATGTAAACCCAAACATGAATTTATTTTATTTGCTCCCTTGTGATCTGTTATACCCCTGAAGGTGTTTTGTTATATTTATGTATATATATTTGGCATTTATAATACCAAAAAAACCTGATGATCATGTTAGAAATCTTGTGAGATTATACCTTTGTGTGTTCTTTGTCTCTGTTGACTGGTGATCCTAGCATAGGAGGAAAACTGTTTAGTCTCAGGCAGTGGCGGCCCATGCATTGTGGGCGCATGGGCGCCGCCCCCCCTATCCATGTGCCCACCCCTTTAAGGACGCCGGACACATGGACTCCTATGGCCGGGGTGCCTGACACTTAGGAAGAGGAGGCCCCAGAAGAGGAGACATGCGCTGGACTCAAGGAAGGATACCTCTGCCAACGCTGCTGCTCTTGTGGAGACAATACAGTCAAGACTCAGCACTCAGAGAGGATAGCACAGCCCAGCGGTAAATGCCGGACCACCCGTGGGCGGGTGCTGTCAGGGCAGTGCCACGAGCCAAGGGGTGCAGTGCTGTCAGTTCCGATCAGTGAGGCTGAGTGACCAGTGCTGTCAGTGCCGATCTGTGAGGCTGCGCTTTATACCCTGAGCTGTATACCCTGATCTGTATACCCTGATCTGTGTACCCTGATCTGTATACCCTGAGCTGTATACCCTGAGCTGTATTCCCTGATCTGTTTACCCTGAGTTGTATACCCTGAGCTGTATACCCTGATCTGTATACCCTGATCTGTATACTCTGAGCTGTATACCCTGATCTGTGATGCTGAGCTGTATACCCAGAGCTGTATACCCTGATCTGTATACATTGCGCTGTATTCCCTGATCTGTATTCCCTGATCTGTATTCCCTGACCTGTATACCCTGATCTGTATACCCAGAGCTGTATACCCTGATCTGTATACCCTGAGCTGTATTCCCTGATCTGTATTCCCTGTTCTGTATACCCTGATCTGTGATGCTGAGCTGTATACCCTGATCTGTGAGGCTGAGCTGTATATCCTGAGCTGTATACCCTGATCTGTGATGCTGAGTTGTATACCCTGATCTGTGAGGCTGATCTGTATACCTTGTTCTGTAAAACCTGAGCTGTATACCCCTGATCTGTGAGACTGAGCTGTCCACCCTGAGCTGTATACCCTAATCTGTGAGGCTAAACTGTATACCCTGATCTGTATAGCCTGAGCTGTCTACCCTGATCTGTATACGCTGATCTGTGAGGCAGAGCTGTATACCCTGAGCTGTATACCCTGATATGTATACCCTGAGATGTATACCCTGATCTTTAAGGTTGAGCTGTATACCCTGAGCTGTATACCCTGATCTGTGAAGCTGAGCTGTATGCCCTGAGCCGTATACCCTGATCTGTGAGACTGAGCTGTATACCCTGAGCTGTATACCCTGATCTGTATACCCTGAGCTGTGATGCTGTGCTGTTTACCCTGATCTGTGATGCTGAGCTATATACTCTGATTTGTGAGGCTGAGCTATATACCCTGATCTGTGAGGCTGAGCTATATACTCTGATCTGTGAGGCTGAGCTATATACTCTGTCCTGTGATGCTAAGACTGTATACTCTGTCCTGTGATTCTGGGGCTGTATACTCTGTCCTGTGATTCTGGGGCTGTATACCCTGTCCTGTGATGCTGAGCTGTATACTCCTGACACAATGGGTGGAAGCAAGTGGAATACAGGGGACAGAGTGGTGGATTCTATAAGGGGTGGGGCTAATGAGAAGTGAGAGGGATCAAAAAGGAAGGGCGGGGTCTGGCACCACCCCATCCTAAAACTTCACTAGCCACCACTGGTCTCAGGGAGCTTAAGAAGACACGCGGCCAAGTTGGAGGAGAAAATGTTTACCTTAAACAGCGTAAGGGGTTCTTTACTGTTAGAGTGGTAAGGATGTGGACCTTCCACAATCGATGGTGTCAGCAGTAAGTATAATAATAAAATAATTTCAATAAAACATGTATACTAAATAATTTAAATAAACCCTTAGTTGGGTATTTTATTGAACACAATATACAGGCATATGGAAAATGGTTTTGACATTAACACACCCATACAGGTTGAACTGGATGGACTGGTGTCTTTATTCAGCATTACCAGCTATGTTACTATGACTGTTATCAGTTAGTATTATTCTCAATTCTCTGTGTGAACTACAGAACACCCCCTATAGCAGGGATATGCAATTAGCGGACCTCCAGCTGTTGCAAAACTACAAGTCCCATCATGCCTCTGCCTCTGGGTGTCATGATTGTGGCTGTCAGAGTCTTGCTATGCCTCATGGGAATTGTAGTTCTGCAACAGCTGGAGGTCCGCTAATTGCATATCCTGCCCTATAGTGTTAAGATGGGGAGAGGCATTTCATAGTCCTAACACACTTCCTGTCTTCGGGTGATAAAGTTGAAAAAAAGAGTGAAAAAAAACTGAATGCAGCCACCACATCTAAGGACTGGCAAACTACAATATTGTTAGGTACACAAGTCAGGCTCACATTTCTACTTCATGCCCCACCACTTGTGTCAGCCTGCGTTTCTGTTGCCAAGCAACAGAGGCAATGCCTCTCTCTTCCTATTCGCTGGAGACTGCTTCTCTCTGCCTGGGTCATGGGGCTGATCACCACAAAATGTATTATATTCTTTTTTTTTTCTGGGTTCTTGGGTTTTAGTACATTTTAGGAATTTGCAATATGGTAAATACTTGAGATCCTGGAGAAGAGTGTTTCTTTATCAGAAGAGTTCTACTTTAAATGTTCATGTATTTTTTATTTAGAGAGCACAAATGCATCCAGAATACAGCCTGTAAAGGATTAGCATTCGAGGAACAGGATCAGAAAACAAAAATTGCGTTTTGAAATTGATTGGGAAATGTAAGCCTTGAGTGTATTCATTTTGCAGTTATAATCAACCTCGCCAGCAGTGTCATGGATTTCCCATACTCCTCTGCCCTAAACTGGGCAGATTAAAGCTCTTCGATTGGGACTCAAGTGCTAACAGGTCTTATAGCTATTGATTCCATTGACTGGTGCACAGAATAGACATTTAACTCGGGATGATACATTGAAGATACACTAGTGTTCTGCAGTTAGTTAAACCAACTTGAAAAGGGTATTGTTATTTATGGGAATCCCAAAAAACGCAGAATAAAATATTAATGCAGACATATTTTTTGTACTAAGAATGTTTACTTTAATATTATCAATTGCGAAACCATACAGTGTATCTGCAATCTATGGTACGCTACAAATAATAAAAAAAAACAATAATGGCAAACTACACCAAAAATATAATTTTGTTTATTTATTACAGGTACTTATATAGCGTTATCAATTTACGCAGTGTTTCAAATATATATTCATACTGTATATATATATATATATATATATATATATATATATATATATATATATATATATATATATATACAGTATCTCACAAAAGTGAGTACACCCCTCACATTTTTTAATATTTTATTATATCTTTTCATGTGAAACACTGAAGAAATGACACTTTGCTACAGTGTGTGTGAGTGTACAGCTTGTATAACAGTGTAAATTTGCTGTCCCCTCAAAATAACTTAACACACAGCCATTAATGTCTAAACCGCTGGCAACAAAAGTGAGTACACCCCTAAGTGAAAATGTCCAAATTGGGCCCAAAGTGTTGATATTTTGTGTGGTCACCATTATTTTTCAGCACTGCCTTAACCCTCTTGAGCATGGAGTTCACCAGAGCTTCACAGGTTTCCACTGGAGTCCTCTTCCACTCCTTCATGATGACATCATGAAGCTGGCGGATGTTAGAGACCTTGCTCTCTTCTACCCTCCGTTTGAGGATGCCCCACAGATGCTCAATAGGGTTTAGGTTTGGAGACATGCTTGGCCAGTTGATCACCTTTACCCACAGCTTCTTTAGAAAGGCAGTGGTCGTCTTGGAGGTGTGTTTGGGGTCGTTATCATGTAGGAATACTGCCCTGCGGCCCAGTCTCCAAGGGGAGCAGATCATGCTCTGCTTCAGTATGTCACAGTACATGTCGACATTCATTATTCCCTCAATGAACTGTAGCTCCCCAGTGCCGGCAGCACTCATGCAGCCCCAGACCATGACACTCCCTCCACCATGTTTGACTGTAGGCAAGACATACTTGTCTTTGTACTCCTCACCTTGTTGCTGACGCACACGCTTGGCACCATCTGAACCAAATAAGTTTATCTTGGTCTTATCAGACCACAGGTCATGGTTCCAGTAATCCATGTCCTTGTGTAAGCTGTATCTTAACCCCTTATCAAAAAATATATATGTGACAATAGGTCAAAATAGTGGCGCTACATGTGGTGCTGAGCAAAAAGTGTTTGTTCAACCCAATTTGACTAAAAATCAATAAATAAACATGTGAGTAAATAGGTAAGAAAGTAAGTAATGGTTCCACCCTGTGACAAGTAAAACTTAAAAAAATAAAATAAAAAGAATGATAATGAAAATATTATCACAAATAATAGTCCATAAAGTGTTCAAGTGAATTCATAATCGATGTGAAGTCTTCCTGTTCCATCCACCACACCAATGTGCCAGAGATTCCACTCCCCTAAAGAAACGCACTTACCAAATTTCAATGCCTGCACTCTCGTGTCAGGCTAAGGCACTTTTAAACCACATGGACAGGGTTTCAAACGAGTATCCAAAATCCAACCTGTATGTAAGGTATTTCTCCACATGTAAATGATAATAAAGGTGCCCAATAGTGTGATAACGTAAAAAAACAGTTTATTAAAATCACTTCAAATCTTCAACCTTTACACTCACATTGTAGAGCTTTAAAATCAGCAAGAATAATCACAGTAGAACTTTAAGCAGCAATAAAGCAGTGGATCTTGCGGTCACGCGGACCTGAGGTTTGCTGGCGTGTAAACAACTCTCACCCCTTCCTTGGACCTAGATCTCAACTCGCTCCTCCACTTCCTAGTCCGACATTCAGCATCCTATGTCAGTGATGATGATTGCCGTACAGCCACGCCCCCCGACATGTTTTGTCACAAGGACTTAATCATGTGCTGGCGTGTAAACAACTCTCACTCCTTCCTTGGTCCTAGATCTCAACTCGCTCCTCCACTTCCTAGTCTGACGTTCAGCATCCTACGTCAGTGATGATGATTGCCGTACAGCCACGCCCCCGACATGTTTTGTCACAAGGACTTAATCATGGGATTCCTTTATTATTTTATTTATTTACCTATTTACTCACATGTTTATTCATTGATTTTTAGTCATATTGGGTTGAACAAACAGTTTTTGCTTAGTACGTATGTAGCGCCACTATTTTGACCTATTGTCACATATATATTTTTTGAGGGGTTAAGATACAGCTTACATTTGGTTGATCTTAAAGTGCCAGCTTTTAGCTAGGCCTTCTGTCTTGTGGCGCAGTAGTGGTATTTTGAGTGGTGGCAAGGTTATCTTAAATTACCAAGCCATGTCCTTAGTCTGCTTGTCTTCAGCAAACTGTTTGTGGGCTTTCTTGTGCATCATCTTTAGAAGAGGCTTCCTTCTGGGATGACAGCTATACAGACCATGAGACCAATTTGATGCAGTGTGTGGCGTATGGTCTGAGCACTGACAGGCTGACCCCCCACCCCTTCAACCTCTGCAGCAATGTTGGCAGCACTCATACATCTATTTCTCAAAGATAACCTCTGGATATGACGCTGAGCACGTGCACTCAACTTCTTTGGTCGACCATGGCAAGGCACGTTCTGAGTGGAACCTGTCCTGTTAATCCGCTGTATGGTCTTGGCCACCGTGCTGCAGCTCAGTTTCAGGATCTTGGCAATCTTCTTATAGCCTAGGCCATCTTTATGTAGCGCAACAATTCTTTTTTTCAGATCCTCAGAGAGTTCTTTGCCATGAGGTGCTGTGTTGAAGTTCCAGTGACCAGTATGAGAGAGTGAGAGCGATAACACCAAATTTAACACACTTGCTCCTGATTCACACCTGAGACCTTGTAACACTAATGAGTCACATGACACTGGGGAGGGAAAATGGCTAATTGGGCCCAATTTAGACATTTTCACTTAGGGGTGTACTCACTTTTGTTGCCAGCATTAATGGCTGTGTATTGTTATTTTGAGGGGACAGCAAATTTACACTGTTATACAAGCTGTACACTCACTACTTTACATTGTAGAAATGTATAATTTCTTCAGTGTTGTCACATGAAAAGATAGAATAAAATATTTACACATTTGTAAGGGGTTTACTAACTTTTATGATATACTGTATATATATATATTACATTCACATCAGCAGTAACTGCTCTCAAGGAGCTTACAATCTAAGGTCCCTTACTCGCATTCATACATACACATATGAGAGCAAATTTAGAGAGGAGCCAATTAACTTACCAGCATGTCTTTGGAGTGTGGGAGGAAACCGGAGTACCCGTAGGAAACCCACACAGGCACAAGGAGAACATGCAAACTTCAGGCAGGTATTGCCATGGTTGGGATTCGTTTATATTTTGCCTTGTTTTTGGCATAGTGGATGAAATTTAAGTGATTGCAAATGATCACCTTGCAAAACAACCCATTTAGTTTAAAATATAAAATAAAGGTAAAACAATTGTGTATAGATACAAAAAATATCTAAATACATTTTTTCCCTTTTTTATAAGTGATCGCATTCCCTCTATTCTCAGCTGCATAAGAGCTGGGGGTAGGAGAAACAACAAAACACTGGTCTTCCCAATGAAAGCCTGTGAAAGGGAGTGTGTCATGACAAGTCTGATCATTGGAGGAAGGCAGGTTGAGTCCCAGCATAGCTAAAGAATTGACCAGGGTGTGTGCACCTGATAATGTGGTCAGTTTTTAATAGAAAAAAAAAAAAAAGGACTAACAGGAACACCAGCGATTTCACACAAAGGAACAAGTACAAAGAGAATAGGATTCTTTATCATACAAGTACATTGTACAGAAGGCACATATCAGGAATATGAAATGTTGGGGTAGCAAACACTTCAACCTTAAACCCTTTACTACTGTAAATGTTATATTCCTCCTGTGAACCTTCTCATGCCCAAAATGGTTGCAGCCAGGCCCGAATGCTCTCAGAGGTCATGGTAACAAGAACAGACAAATATCAAAGTTAACTATAGACTAATTACAACACTGAACACAGTTGCAATAATTGCATTAAAGAATAGGGGGATATGCTAGAATTCATCTAAGATGAAAAAAAAATGCCTATTAAAAGGGTTCCTTTAGCCCTATTTAGATTTTTCAGTTATACGTGGAGGTTTGTAGAATAAATCAGCCCTAGGCTTAAAGAGGAAATAAACCCTGGTGGGTTCGACTTCCTCTTTATTTCCCTGTAAAGGTAAAGCATTATGTGTCACTTACCTAAAACCGGAGCCTGCGATGTCACTGCTGTCCCCACTAGCAGCGAGCATCCAACTTCACCCCTCTTCCTTCCGGGGCCGCGAACTGGCCGGAGTCGCGTAACGTCAATCCCGTGCATGTGCGCGGGAGCCGCCAGTCACGGCATGACCCCTATTAGAAATGGCACGATGTGCCCTTTCTAAAGTGCGCATGCGCCATAGACATCGGCGCATGCGCCATAGTCATCGGCGCTCGGCTTTTTTGTAAATGTCTCCTAAACTGTGGCATTTTAGGAGATATTTCAAGCACCTACAGGTAAGCCTTAATATAGGCTTACCTGTAGGTAAAAGAGGTTGTACAGGGTGTACAACCACTTTAACACAGCTCTTGAGGATTTAAATGGAAGGATCTCCCTGTCATACTTTCTGTAGATGTCTCCACACACCTTGGAGTTTTGGGCCTAGTTTTGGGTGTTCCTACCTCTCTTTTTGCATTCTTCTTTTGCAAATTAGCGAAATAGCAGGAGAAGTGTAGCCTTCTCAAATAAAGATAGCCATGTGTTGCTCCAGGCTAGCCCACACTTGCAGGCTTTTAGTCGGGTGCCCAATGTGACAAGTTGGGGGTTTTGTAGCTCATTGTTAGTGCAAAATAGTGAGTTTACGCAACACAAGAAGTACGCTTCAGGGCTTTTCCAGCCCACTTTTATTTAAAAGAAAGCAAAAGTTCACAAAGGAATATCTTCCAATGCAGGGGGTTTTCACCATCAATACGACAAAAGACCAATATTCAGCCTTGTGGCTCTCTTTGCAGCTTTACTGCTCAGGCATCATGACTTGGTCCTCCAGACCATGTAATATACTTCCCAGTGCTTGTGCACCAATAGAGTCATGCCTTTATCCCTCAGACCATTTAACACATTTTCCAGTGCTTGTGCACCAATCACTGCAGCTCTGTCAGCTTGACTTTGTCTTTCTGAAGCTCCCTGCTGCTTCTTCCTTCACAGAATCGTGCCTCTGTCTGTCCTGTCCTGGATAGCACGGTGTAGACGTGTACCTATCTCTGCTCCCAACACACACTGACCTCAGGAGGGTGGGGCCCTGAGCTCTAATCCTGGCTCTAATATAAACCCAGCACACACCTGCACCATTAGTGGGCCTGTTTCCTGCTAAATCTGGCCTAGACTGCCATTTTAGACTGTGGCATGGGCTTGCCCTGCCACACCATCCAGCTAGTTTGCTGACAACCGCTATACAAGAAAATCAAATGCACCTCAAATCAGCTGTATCCAAACTCTTTATTCGTTCATAAAAACAATATACATGAGATGAATTTAGACCTCGGATGCATGTTAAACACATGGGCACTTAGTCATTGAGTCACGATTAAAGGCATAGATTTATAATTAATCTCCTGTGTGTGTGAAATGCGTCAGGTCTCAATTCAACTCTTGCATATTATTTTTATGAAAAAATATAAAAAGAATTTGTATATGGTCGCCATGTGGTCACCTGATTTTCTTGTATAGAATAGACTTATCATTGACGTTCCCTAAAACTATAAGAAACTGTCATATCACTTAATTGTCGAGCATCTACCAAAAACTAAAATATGAGTTTTGGATGAACTAACCTTTTAAGTGCAATGCCCCACCCCAAAGCTCACACTTTCTAACATGTTAAGCATTTACTCTCTACCTTTTGTCATTCTGTACTTATAGCTATCTTTACTAGGCTTACTTTCTGCATGATTGCATTTTTACGTCTTATTGTTCACCTTCGCTGGCTAAGATTTCTTTTCCCCAGGAGATAAGTGGATGAACAAAAATATTTTTACTTAAGTAATGGAATAATCTTCTTGTTTGGTGAATATTCCCAGAGACTGCCAGCTGCCCAAGTCAATGCATTTTAATATAACTTTCATTTAGGGGTCAGAGTGAGATCTGGCATGTTGCAAAAGCAAGGATTTAGGAAGCTGTTATGTAGCAGATTAAAAGGTGTAAATGTTTTATTTCATATCACATACTGTAGATTGTTTTTGCAGTCTTTGCCCGTGTTTTCCAGTGCTGCATGGCTTGTTAAGCCAAACATCGAAACTGTTCTGTACTTAAAGTGGACCTTTCACCCTAAACAAAATAGAATATCAACAGAAAGAACAGCTGTTGGGATAAAGTGTATAGTGCAGTGAAAGCTATAGCAATGTGAAAGGAAAAGATCCATAAGCCGCACATCATGAAGCAGACCCATGTGCATAAGGTGAGATGAATAGAAGCTTCTGCCCAGACTCCAGTCAGGCCACACCTCCAAAGTTTTTTGCTCCGCCCCTTGGAGCTTAATCATGGGGATGGGAGTTCTTTATATAAGGGGGTGTTTATGCGAGCATCATTGGCTGTCATGTAAAAGAAATGGATGACACACAGGCGCTCAAGTAAGCAATCAAGTGGATGAAAACAGCCTTTTTTTATGTGATTAAATACATCATCACTTTAAATGAAAAATGTATTAATAATAATCACATTGATCATCTTAAATTAATAACTCAACAATATTGTTTTGCAATGTTTTGCAGTTTTGTTGTTCCATTTTTCCTTTTATATATATATATAGCTGCTATATATCAATCTTGATGTTTGTGACCAGCTTTGATGTCTGTGGCTGTTTTTATCCACTTCATTGCTTGCTTGATCACCTTTGTTTCATCCCTTTCTATCACATGACAGCCAATAATGTTCTTATAAACACCCCCTAATGCTCAGAACTCCAATCGCTGTACTATAGTTTGTTATTGGACTTCAGCTCCTAATAACACTGTGGCTTGGAGGAAGAGGAGTGTTTTTAATGGCTAACTTCACCTTTAATATATTTTAAAAAATGCACATGGTTTTGCAGCTTAATAAAAATGTTTTACCTTGGAGCCTGCATAGCATTGCAACCTCGATCAGTAGATTGCGGGTGCAATGTCAGGCTCCTTCAAACACTGCTGACAGCTGTCTGCCTGTACCTCTATAGGGGCAGACAGTAGCTTAGCTGCAGGAAGTGTCAGTGAACAACTTCACTGAGAACTACAGTCTGCCACAGTGCAAGCCTGGGCTTGTAGTTCATTCATTTACAGATCTCTGTGAATGAATGGTGTGGCTGTTCAGGCGGAGCTGTATTTATAAAGTGACAGTGGGCATGGAAAGATAAATCCCCATCTGCTAACGCATGGGGGTGGGGTGGGGGTGCAGGTGGATGTAACATAATATGTTACTTAAGGTGAACTTATCCTTTAAGTATTTCCTGGGGCTGAGAAAAGGAATAAGAGGCATTCTGCAGAGAGACTGAAAGCCTGCATAATGTGAATCTAGACTTACTGTGTATTTATCTGTCTGTGTGTGCTCATTCTTAAAGGACATTAATGAGTGATCTAGTATTTGTGTTGTTTAAGGCTGCCCCCACACTGTACGTGTTAAGCCTAGTAGACACTAGTAGTTTTTTCTCATTCAACCCAGCAGGGCTGAATGAAAAAAAAAACAGCTCAGGAGGAGCCGCTGTACTAAAAATATAACTTTAGTACAGTTATCTCCCCCGCTGATCTATTGTGTTCTGACAAGAGGATGCCCCCGCCCCTGCCAGAACACTTCAGTCAGCGCTTTCAGCCATTGGCTGAGATCGCTGATTAGGAGCCAATCGGCCAAGCTTTTTGGGTCCGAATGGCCGGCTTCTGTCGGACCAACTACAGTACACACAAGCTGAATTTCAGCTGGTTTCTGTTGAACCGGCCAACGCGGCCCCAAATTCGGCCTGTGTGTATTAGGCTTTAGATGCTTGTATATGTCTAGGGTAATAGAAAAAGCTGTTTTACATACCCAATCCCCCCCTGTGCCCAGCAGTGGAAGCTACTCCCCCTACACTCTGGCAGTGGACTGTCCATTGGCATCCTCACATCTAGTGCAGGACTGTTAGACATCAGAGGACCTGCGACCATTGGAGCAAAGAGGAGAAGAGGCAGAGCAGTCTAGCAGCACAGAGGAAGCCCGTGGGAGCCAGGAAACGGGGAAAAAAACCTACTCTTTCTGGTACCTAAACAAGCATTTAACATTTGAAGTTAAGGCGAAGCTCCGTTGCAAGGGATGATTTTTGTTTTCCCCGGAGTTCAACTTTTATAACAATAATGCAGACTTAATTTCCAAATTTTCCAAATGTACTGAAATTTGGATTCCTAAATCATGGAGATTAGAAAACAGTTGTGTATTTGTTAAAGCATAAGCAAAGGGTGATCCAATTGTGATGGATTCGGGAGGTTAGTGGTTGTATACTGAATCATGTTTGTATAATATCACAATACAGATGCAGAAGAACACATTAGTATTAATATACCTCACTAATTACTGCAACCTTTTTTCACTAAGAGGCCAAGGTTAAGGTTTACTTTGGTCATAATCACACTATAATTAGAGCTTTAATTACCTATATATGATTAATGGAGGTTAATTTAGCATTCTCTTTGTCACTGCAAATTGCCGTATTCATCATTCACATTTACTGCTGATACATACTATGAATCAAAGGAATTTCACATTTTGTGCGATGATTTGTTCCATTGGGACTTTTAAATGCATCCAGATTACCTGTCACGTCCAGAATGGGATCCTTCTGTCATTGCTTACTTTAGTTTCTCTTGCCTCAAACTTATGCCTTTTGATCAAGTGACAGAGTGATTAAACACATTGTACTGCACGCTGACAAATGGGCTTGTCTACAATAACCTTTAGATGTGCATTAAGACATGCTGCTAAATATGAGGATTTGATTAATATATATTACCACGGCATAAAATCCACCCTTAAACATTTATGCATGTTTGAAGAATAAGTGTACTTTTAAAACACCTTCGTTTTTTTAATTTATGCACGTAAATCAAGCAAGTTTTCAGATATAACTGCTCATTTTCTTTTTGTTTCCCTGACAACTCTACTGATAGACTCAATGGAACTAAAGACTAAAATTTCTAGTTTGATAACTAACATCTGCAACCACAATCAAATACAGTCATAGCTGTATAGTAGAACACATCCCCAGAATCTTAGGCTATCTGTACACTAGTAGATTTTCAAACGTACATTTGTGCAAACATTTGGTTTAAAAAGGTATTACAGATGCTTCGGCTTGCCGTGACCTTACATCTCTAATCCATACCCCTGACTACCCCAGAAAGGACACTTACTTTGGATTTAAATGGCCAAAGCAGCCTTTTTATTAACAAAACCATAAATAACAAAATAACATATTATATACCATTCTGCATAAAACAGCATCATTTTTAACCATAATATACCTAACTGTTTTTCTCCTGAGTCTTATGCCGTGTACACACGAGCGGAATGTTCAACAGAAAAAGTCAGACGGAAGCTTTTTATCGTCTATTCCGATCGTGTGTCGGCCTCATTGGACTTTTTTTTCTAAAATTCTGACAGACCTAGAAATTGAACATGTTCTAAATATTTCAGATGGAACCAATTCCTATCAGGAAAACCGCTCGTCTGTATGCTGTTCCGACGGACCAAAAGCAACGCTTACTCTGAAGCAAGTACAAGACGGAAGCTATTGGCTACTGGCTATTGAACTTCCTTTTTCTAGTGCCGTCGTACGTGCTGTACGTCACCGCGTTCTGGACGGTCAGACTTTGGTCGGACTTTGGGTTGACCGTGTGTAGGCAAGACCGCTTGAATGGAATTCCATCGGAGTTCCGTCGGAGAAACCTTCTGAGTTTATTCCAAAGTCAAAACTGGTCGTGTGTACACGGCATTAGGTTAACTTCTTCCTGGACCGCCCACCACACATATACAGTGGCAGGGCAGCCTGGCTGTTGCGAAACAACTAACCTGTACCTTGTACCTGTACGCACTTCCTGGTCTTGGGCGCGCGCCTCCGGCCTACTGCTGTGATTGGACACCGATTCCCGAGATCGGGGGAATGACAGAACAACAGTCTGCCTATGTAAACAAGGCAGACCATCATTCTGTGATAGAGGAAGAGAAAGATCTGTGATTCCCACTAATCAGGGTCACCGATCTCTCTTTTCATCTAGTGTCAGCATCCCCCACACACTTAGAAAGCACACATAGGGAACACCTTTGATCACCCCTGATTTAAAAATTAAATTCTAAAATTCTAAAATCCAAAAATAAGAAAGAAAATCCGAAAATTCAAAAGAGTAACTAACTAATTAACTAACTAACTAACTAATATTAACTAGCTATTAACTTATATGTATTAGAATTTCCTTTCAAATTTGTCTGTTAGTGAACGTAACGAACGCAAATTTATCTGATGTTACGAATTATCCCAAAATCTCAAATTCTGCATCTAAACAAATGGAACGGAACAAATTAAAAATAATAAGTAATAATAATAATAGTACATTTTTATTATTATTATTGTTACTTATTATTATTAATTAGTTACGTTCTATTGGTTTAGATACGGCATTCGTTATTTCGGATAATTCGTAACTCAGGATAAATTCGTATTCGTTACGTTCACTAACAGCCAAATTTGAAAGGAAATTCCAATACCTATAATTTAGTAGTTTGTAATAGTTAAGTTATTATTAGTTAGCTATTATTTCAGATTTTCAGATTTTCGGGTTTTTGTTTTTTTTTTCGAATTTTGAATTTCCGAATTTCCACATTTTTTTTCCGGAATTTAAAAATGTACGAATTTATGAATTTTCTAATTTACGAATTCACAAATTTTCAAATATTCAAATTCATCAAGGGAAAAACCGTTAAGTGGGATTTTTCCAAATGAACACATTTTTCGAAATTCGTTAATAAAGGAACTCAGAACGAAACGATTTGCACATGTCTACTTGATTTAAAGCGGGTGTAGTAGACTCATTCGCTGGAGTTTATAAAGACCGATGCAGACAGGTTCCACAAAAGTGTCTCATCTGTATCCTTAAAGATTTAGTGTGCTCCAAATTCATGTACCGGTCTAGAACTTGTACTTGAATTTGGCATGTGCTGCACCACTTTTAGAACGCCCTGGAATTCATAAAGGCTGGCACAGACAGATTTTGCAAAAGTGTTACCAAATTCATGTACCTGTCTAGAACTTGTACTTGAAATTGGTGCATTGTGCACCACTTTTAGAATGCAGGCAAGACACTTTTGCAAAATCTGTCAACACCAAGGTCTTAAATAGCTTCACTTTCATAAGATATGAACTGTCAGTATTTTATTTCAAATTTGACACATTTAATGAGACACAATGTAAAAGTGGCACATTTTAGAACTACCTGAATTTGTCACGGGCAGAACTAAAGTGACACAAAAACTTCATGAATTTGGCACATTACACTAACAAAAGAGATTAACTCCTGAAAAGTGGTGCAGCAGGTTTATTGAATTCCCCACAGGGTTTCTCTCTGTACGCCAAAAAAGAGTTGGTCTTAATTAGCTGGACTTTTGAAAGTTATGAACTATTGATATTTTATTTTGAATTGTAAATGTGGCACATTTTAGAACTAGCTGAATTTGGTGCACAAGTCGCAGTAATTCATTATTATTATTTAAGGTACTTATATAGCACCATCAATTTACACAGCACTTTACATATACATCGTACATTCACATCGGTCCCTACCCTCAAGGAGCTTACAATCTAAGGTCCCTAACTCACATTCATATATTAGGGCCAATTTAGACAGAAGCCAAACAACCTACTAGCATGTCTTTGGAGTGTGAAAGGAAACCAGAGTACCTGGAGGAAACCCACACAGGCACAGTGTCGTGATATGGGATTCGAACCAGCGACCTTTTTTTTACTGCTAGGTGAGAGAGCTACCCACTACACCACTGTGCCGCCCAAATTCATGAATTTGGTACAAAAGCTTAACAGCTTAACAAGAGGGATTAATGCCAAAAAAGTGGTGCAGTAGCTTGAGTGAACTCCCTCCATTATTTTTTAGTGGTGAGTGATTAACCCTGGTAGTTTTTGGTGCAGAGCTCAACTAATTCTCCCTTTAACCCTAATACTAACCCTCCCTGTAACCCTAACACTAACCCCTTTTTAATGTAAGCCCCTTGCTTGTATTCTCACCTCTCCTGTTTTGGGATCCTCGGCACTACAAACCAACCCTTCCTTTGCCATAACATACACCATATCCCTGCACTGGAACCTTCTGTTTTGGATATAGTCTCAATGCTGCTGCTGCATTTTCTGTAATGTAAAATAAATTAATAATATGACAATGAAAGCTAGACAGTAGTGCTTTGGGTATACTGATATTTTAGAATCATAAGATATATTTGTTTCCTTCAGAAAGGCTTTTTCTTAGTTCCAAATGATTGGAAAGAGTGCCGAAGCACAGTAATATGCATGACCTCTTATCACATTAAATATTGAGGTCTTCCTTATTAGCCCACTTAACTCATGGTCCTGAGTCAGAAGATATATCCAGGAAATCAGTAAGACAGGCTTTAGCTCCACAGCTTGCTTTTGGTGGAGGGGGGGGGTTTATGGTGTGGGGTTGCTTTTCGGGGGTTGGGCTTAGCCCCTTAGTTCCAGTGAAGAGAACTCTTAAGGCATTAGCATAACAAGACATTTTGGACAATTTCATGCTCCCAACTTTGTGTGAGCTGTTTGGGGATGGCCCCTTCCTGTTCCAGCATAACCGCGTACCAGTGCACAAGGCAAGGTCCATAAAGACACGGATGAGTCAGTTTGGGGTGGAGGAACTTGACTGGCCTGCACAGAGTCCTGACCTCAACCCGATAAAACACCTTTGGAATAAATTAGAGCAGAGACTGTGAGCCAGGCCTTCTTGTCCACATCAGTGCCTGACCTCACAAATGCGCTTCTGGAAGAATGGTCAAACATTCCCATAGACACACTCCTAAACCTTGTGGACAGCCTTCCCAGAAGAGTTGAAGCTGTTATAGCTAAAAAGGGTGAGCCAACTCAATACTGAACCCTATGGATTAAGACTGGGATGCCATTAAAGTTCATGTGCGTGTAAAGGCAGGCGCCCCAAAATTTTTGGTAATATAGTGTATTTCTTTTCATCGCATATCCCAAAAATAAGGTGGTTATTCATCATTATGGGACCATGCCAGTCATTCCTTTATTCCCCATTTCCCAGATGCACACCCAGAACTGCTTGTGAATAATATAAATATAGCCTAATATTATAGAACAATTACTGCCAAACTGCATTCACCTGTTTCAGGCTTTTTGGCTATCATCAGTGCAGTGTATAGAAATGCTGCAAAGGGTGGGCCAACTCAATATTGAACCCTGCGGACTAAGACTCGGATGCCTTTAAAATTCATGTGCGTGTAAAGGCAGGCGTCACAATACTTCTGGTAATATAGTTTATGTGAATACTTTCTGTTTTAAAAAGGTTTTACTGTGCTACACATTGATTAAACCCAATTATCTATGCCCCTGCACCATTACCTGTATTGGTATATTATCTTACAATAAATATGAGTGAATTTTCAGAAAAACACGTTTTCACTTTTGTTTGTACTATGCAGTTATATGCTATACTTTGATCTATTAAATTTCCGTTCCTTTTTTTCTGTTAGAGCCATGTTCATGATTTCATTTGAGAACTATTAACACACTAACAAATCTTTGTAAATGGAAGAAACCATTGTGGACAGCTTTCATAAACACTGTTCAGAGTTCATTGCATAGCGCTGGATCCAGAATTCCACTCACTGGTTGTTATGTGGTGTCAGGCTCCAGCTGTTGTTTTCTGATTAATGAGGTCCTCTCAAAGCTATAAATATTTCTGGTGCCTAAAAAATAATTTTATTACCAACCTTTAGGAAGTAAATTCAGCTACTGTAAATATGCATATGAAACATAATGCAATATATGTACATATAAAATATATAATATATATAATACTGTATATATTGTGATTATTGTGAAATTAAGAAAACATTACAGTATAAAATAGATTAATATTACTTTATAAAGTTAAAGAAACAATATGAATTAGATTTTAATATTTATGTTGTTATTTTTATTGTTTTTTCTTTAAAATTCATTTTTTAATTCATGGAGCCTTTATTTTTTTTAAGATTTGCATCATGAATGTGCAACCAACAAATCTGAGGAATGTTTCCAACACCATAGTTGAATCTATGCCATGAAGAATTAGGCTCTGAAGGCAAACGTGGGTCCAACTCAGTACTAGCAAGTTGTACCTTATAAAGTGGCCAGTGAGTGTATATGGTACAATGATGCCCCCTTGCATTGGAGGTCAGCAAAAACATTCCATTTACATTAGTAGCTTGTGTAGTGCTTGCTAATCAGTAAATAAAGTCCCATTGATGATCAGTGGGGGAAATGTCTCCCTTTTTTTTGATGGTTAGTGGATGCCGTATCGTATCCCCTTATAGTGGTTACTTATGTGGTTATGATGTGCTGTAGGTGCATTATAGGTGCCTTTAACATTCATTACCACTTAATTTACTTGAAACTTGGTATAAACCCTTACATAGTGAAGAGAACTGACCTCAGGTGATACACACAGATTAAATAAATCCTCCTACATAAGCTGTATATGCTTATCTGCAGCCCTTTCTTCTATACATCCATTCAAAGTGCTGGATTTTTCTCTGAGAGTTCAGAAAAAAGGGGGTCAGGGAGCTTAAGTTATACTCTGCAGAGCTCAGTGAGAAGAGTTCTGATGATTGGAGGGAATAAACACCCCCCTTCACACAGCACACAGGAACAGAGCTGAGGGTGTCACTCTGCTGGAGGTCCCTCCTCTGTCACCTTTTTTTTTCTTGGTGTCAGTTGAACTTTTCAGAAGTGATTCATGCTGATAGCGTTAGGAATTAAGTAGCAGACACAAGTGACACTTAATGCTCTAAATTGGGACAACCACAGGCAGTCCCCAGGTTACATACAAGATAGGGTCTGTAGGTTGGTTCTTAAGTTGAATTTGTTTGTAAGTCGGAACAAGTACATTTTTTAAGTGTAGCTCCAGCCAAAACAATAATTATTAGGTTTTTTTGGATAGCATAGGGAAGGGTTTACACCCCTGTAACATTTGTTTTGCTGTCTATGTCCCTGTTCAGAAGATTTCACCTCACTTTCTGTCCCTATGACAATTGGATTTTGAAATTTTTGGTTTGTTGTAGAAACAAGGATTGGTGATACAGCTCCTGTGCAGACACTTTTTTCCATTGTAACTCTTACGGGAGCGAATTTCCCTTCCCACGGGTAGATTTCCTCTCACTTCCTGTTGTCTCCCTTCGTTTGTAAGTAGGAGTCATTTTGAGTCATTTGTAAGTTGGATGTTTGTAACCCGGGGACCGCCTGTACACACTATAGAATGATATGCTTTGTTCATATTTCATGTCTGAGGTTTACAAACACTTTAAGAGACAAGAAAAAAGGCTCTACTTATCCCACATGCTGACTCTACAGTGCTGGCACTATGCAGACACAGTCGGGAGGAACCCCTTAACAAGCTTTGGAGGAACACTGGGGTTCATCTGAACCTTGGCTGAGTAAGGATGCTGTAGACCAGTGGTTCTCAACTCCTGTCCTCAGGGCCCACTAACAGGCCAGGTTTTATGTATTACCTTGGGGAGATGCAGACTAGAATACTGCAATCACTGATCAGCACATGATATCACCTGTGATGTATTTCAGTTATCTTGGAAACCCGGCCTGTTAGTGGGTCCTGAGGATAGGAGTTGAGAACCACTGCTGTAGACAGTAAAGTCAGAAGAAAGAACCTGGACGGCCGCACTCCAGTTCAACACCTTTATTGAAATCCAATGTGATCCATACAGAGATACAGGAACCAGGAACCAAAGGGCTAATGCGTTTCACACCACCTACCTTAATCATAGCTAATCGGAATCAGGTAGACCATCTGTATATATGGGAATAGACAACCAATCACAAAGCTGTTAGAAAGAAAAAATCGCCTACGTTTATGGTCAAAACTGATTCCCAAAGTACTGTATATTGAAAACACATAAAAGAATGCAGGTGCATAGAACATGAGATTAAACATGATTAAACCATAAATAAATTGTTCTTGTCACAAACCTGCACCAATCTCAGGGTCTTTCAATCCAAAACTGTATACATAGACCGACTAAACATATATATATATATGCAAATAAAAATAAATGAACAAAAACATCAAGGTACAAAAAAAATCACAAGATATTTTCAATGAATAAAATATGTATGTATGGGGATACCGGAGTGAGATATATTGAAAAAATCCCATATTTGTATAAAAAATACAGAATTATTATTAAAAAAAAAAAAAAAATATATATATATATATATATATATATATATATATATATATATATATATAATGAAAATAGGATAATAATTCATATATATCTAAAAACCTCCAGCAAATCCATGTAAAAAATGTAGGTACCAACACAACAATTAAAGATGGAAGATGACTAGAATAATACAAAAACAAAAACAGAAGGATATCTATCAATCATCTTTACTACATGGCAAAAAAGAAGAATAATGAAAAAATGTTATGTTAAAGCCAGCAAAATCTAATCAAACCCTTAAAGGTCAGATGTTCATATATCCCAATAATAGTGTCGGCTAAAGGTGCCACTATTAAAGAAGATCTCATAGAAGGAACACATCCCATTCAAAATTCATACCAGTTGGTTTTCGGTATTTAGGTGAAATATCCAAAACACCTCTCTTTTGCATAATATTCTAAACTTATAGGCTGGACACGTCCTTGTCGTGGTATTCATTCCAATGTCTGGCTATATTGGTTGAGTGTTTTTTTTCTATGTCATGCAAACGATCTCTCGGCCTATGGGTCGTCCGACCCACATATTGTATTTTGCATGATGTACATCTAATGACATAGACCAAAAACCATGTGTTGCAGTTAATGAAGGATAAGATTTAAAAGGACTTATCTGTGGACCTTGAAAATACCATACCTCCTTTCTTAATATAGGAGCAATAAGCACAGCTATTCATGCTGCATTTAAAAGTACCCTTAAACTGTAACCAGTGTGCAGTGGACGTATTGCTAGTAAACTAGGAGACAAAGATTTTCCAATGGTTGGAGCCCTCCTAGACACAGTCCATGTATCATTGTAAAGAATATTTGCGTAAACTGGATCATTAGATAGAACAGGGAGATATTTCTAATAATGTTCCTGACTTTCTCAATCTCCATGCTATATGGAGTAGAGAAGACAGGAGAACTAGAATATTTAGAAGATATACCATCTAATAGTTTAGCCCCTGAGGTGTTTTCTGCAATGTTAAAGGCCCTGTGGACAACTGCTTCAGAATATCCTCTTTCCTTAAATCTAGAGGCCATTTCCATGGCTTCTGTCTTAAAATTCACATCCCTACTGCATATTCTTTTCAACCTTAGGATCTGACCTACCGGTATATTTTAAATTATGTGTCCCAGATGGCTGGAATCTGTTCCTAAAAGGGTGTTCCCTGCTGATGACTTTCTAAACAGACTAGATACCACCTTATCTCCATCGCTCATTAATAAAACGTCTAAAAATTTTATTGACTCAGCAATGTCCAGTGAAATGTAAATTTAAATAATTTCCGTTCATATATTGTAGCCAAACATCTAGGCTAGTGTGTTGTCCAGCCACTACAAAGAGCAAATTGTCTATATAGTGACATTAAAATTGTTTATGTAGCATGCTGTGGACAGTACAGGAAATAAGGAACACTGATTTTCTTAAAGAGGAACTTCAGTCTGCTCACATAATTTGTAATAAAAATATCTTTGTCATTCTGAAGCTTCCCTCCAATCACTTTGCATATTATTTTATGTATACTATGATTCTGTACTTGCAAAATATGTTGCAGAAATGTCCCTCCACTAAGTCTGGCTGCAGCCATTTTAACTGTGGGTAGCTGAAGCTGCTGCCTGTTCACTCCCTGGATTTACACAGACACATAGAGGCACACCTCCAGCTCTGCAGCCCTGCAGCTTTCATTGGCCCTCTAATGACTCATCCCCCCTCCCTTCCTGACAAACTCTCAGGAGAGTTAGAGAGAGCTGTGCATGATGTCATAGGCCTAGGCTAATGACCAGACAAGAAACAGGAAGTGGGCGGTATAAGGTATTTATTGGCAGAAAAAAATGTTTTACCATCCAAAGTTAAAACAACAAGGGCAGAGGATTTAATAGATAGAAAGTTGAAAAAATGACTGAAGGTCCGCTTTAAGTCCATAGTAGCAAAAAATTACAGACAACAGGAAGACAGGTTGATATTTTGGTGCTGCTGTTGACTGTAAGATGTGAAACCCTCCTGCATACACATTTTTATTTTAACATTTTGCAGCATTTTTATGTATGTGACTAAGGTTGTCCTTGACTTAGATAAATGTTTTTGTGTCGATTTCCCCAACTGTACATGCATGCCAGCTGATACTAACCAGCACCATGGGACCACTGGGAATGAGATTAAAATATGTTATTGGTAGGGAAGGCAAAGCATTTTATGTACATTGAGGCATGTGTAACCTGGGGATCTTTACCTAACATATACAGTAGGGATGAGCCGAACACCCCCAGGTGTTCGGCTTTTGTAGGCTGACATTTTGCCAATTATTTCTCAGCAGAGCATGCTGTGATTGGCCAAAGCATGCAGGTCAGGTGCATGCTTTGGCCAATCATCATACAATAATGCACTGCGATCTTGCAGTGCATTATGGGGAATTCCGCGGTGCTTATGTTCACCCTGAACATCGAGCTCATCGCTAATATACAGTAACACAATTTTATCATTGTATTTGCAGTAACATATTCAATAAACATTACAATAATATAGTATAAAAGAGTACATTAATAAACATAGGCTGTGTGTATATTATATAACAATGTGTGAACGCTTTCTGTTTCTAATGTGTTGACATTCTCACAAATACTTGTTTGTGCCTGTCTTTTATAATTACAGGCACATATACTTTACAAGTCTACATTGTTTCCCACCATTCTAATAACCGCATTACAAAGTGATATATTTTTTAGATATTTTATACTCACGTTCATAAATAGGTTATTAAACTCAACTCGGGCATTAGATTTTAAATTAGTTCTGTAACGGGCGTCATAATATTATTTCAGCTTACACTTTGTTCAGACCTTGTAGCAACTCCCCAGAGCTATGCAACAGAATTAGAGGCAGATATATGTTGATGTAAGAAAATTGGTTTCTGCAATATGCTGATCTTAGTGGACTGGTGTTTTTCTGAGAAATGATATAACTCTTTCATTGCTGGAGTTAAATGAATTGCTGCACTCCACCCCTATCTCTACAATGGAGATTGCCTTCTGTTTGAAGGCTGCTCTATATTACTGAAAATACTCTTTACCAGGATCAGACCTCAATATGGTTCCTAAAGGGAACCCCTCAACCCCTAAGTCCACTTTTGTGGGATACAAAAAATTTGCAAATTAAAAAAAATAATATAGCATATATATTTGCAACATAAGCCATATTGTAATTGAATGTTATTAAAAATTACATTTACTTTTTAATCTGTAGTTTTCTGTAAAAATGTAATTCAATATAGCAACCTGGAGGCGTTTTGTACACAGTTGGTGTATGAAACACTTCCAGAAATGTAATTTCCTGCTTGTGTAATTGGCTCACTGATTTTCCCAGAAGTCCACACTAAGATAAAAGTCAGATTTTAGGCATGCTCTGCAACAAAATTTTAATTTTTGATGAGATGTTCTTAAAAGGAGAAGTTTGAGGTTATAAAAACCCCCCAAAAACAAAACAAAAAAACAAGCATACAGTACATACTCACCTTCATGCTGCAGCATGGGTCTGATGCTGTAGCTGTGCCCCCCCCGCATCTAAGCCTGAGAACTGAGCGCATGTGACCACTGATCCCTCAGTTCTCAGCCAGCTCTGAGCAGAGAGCAGTGACTGACAGTCACCGCTCTCAGTTCTGTCACTGCAGCACTCACTGGAGTGCTGGGCTGGGGAGGAGCAGGCACAGCTGGCCAAGTGCTGAGAGCCAGAGTTATCTACAAATGAAATTATTCACCTGAATGTAATTCAGTGCTACAAAAATAAGCAAAATCAAAAACAATAAAAACAGTTTACATACTAAAATGGTAAAATAATCAGCAAAAATAAAAAAGGGCATTTCTTCATGTTTTCATGTTTTATCCCTTTAAAAATGCTGCAAGTACGGAATAAAAATACCAGTCAAACCTGTCAGAAAGGTGTCTACGTCAGTAGGACCTTCATATACTGTCCCCATACCTTAGTCCTCAGTAAATTAGTAAACAGACTTCAGGTGCATACTTCTCCAAGCATGCAGTGGCTGTCTGTAGGCAGGTGTTAAGTATAGCTAGGTTCTACCTAGTTGTGTGTTGTCAGTCACCATGCTGTTCATATAATGTCTGCTTGGGGTGAAGCTACAGAGATGTGTGGGAAGAGTTGGTCTCAGACAGAGGTCATGTAGGTCACTGGAAAGCTGAGAAGGTTCCCTCTGGGGTAGGCCTTGGAGACCTAGAGACTGGGGAAAGACTTTATGAACCTCTTGGGTTCTTGAAGTTGAGGAGAAGTTTTGCCATGTGCTGTGTGTTGGGACAATTCGTTATGGCTCAGTAAAACATTAGAAAAGCATTTGGCGTGGGCATTCCTTATTAAAAAAGGTGGGCCTCACACCAGGAAAGTGTGAGTATTGTATGGGAAGTGGGCCTACAGCCTGGAGTATTTGGGACACAATTTGGTGGAATTTCTCCTAATGTCAGGTATTTGTGTAGCCTGTATCTCATGAAGAAGCGAGGAGGAGCCCCTGGCCAGTTCGGTGGGAAGCAGCAGTGAATCCAGCCTGCTTACATGACAGCTCCTAGGAGGATTGAATTCATCATTTGCTGATAAGGGAAGATGGGTAGAGCATATTGTGCTTTTTAATCTAAAAGTGCTCTTTTAAGCACCCTTGGTGTGGAGGTTTGTGCCTAATCAGTAGTTTGCCACATATTCACTGCCTCCACCTTCCAAGGATTTCCTGTCTTTTTGGACCCTGAGCTCTTGCTTCGTGGTTATTATGTCTGTCCATGCACTCAGTGAATAATTCGTTTGACAAACAGAAAGTATGCTTCTGGCTAGACCCAGGTGACTTTTTATGTAAAATTAGATTAATATCATGTCTCCCTGTTAGCCTAATTTTAGTGGTATATCCTGCTTTTCAGCTGTGTTCTGTTTCTTTGGCCTTTTTAATTAACAATCAAATTATATTACCGTTCGAATTTGCATTTCTTTTGTAATGCTCTTTTAATTCTGGCACATGAGACACTGCTGCAAATGTTACACAGTTGGCTTTTCAAAGTACAACAGGTTGCAGCAAAGAGTGTAACAAATGGATTTTATGGAAATTCATGTTTCTTGTACATGAGGTCAGAAAGCCAGTCTTTGCTATTTTTAGTCTCAGCATAGCAGCAGTTATTTGATATTTCTCTGATCAAAAAACTGTTTTCACAATTTCTTTGTTTCATTAAATGATATAAGGTATAGATCTTAATAGATAATTTGGGGCAGAAACTCCAGGGTGAATGTGTCACTTTAAAAAGAGAATCCCTACTTTGACTATCATCAGAATGTGAATGTTCTGCATTGCAATTATCAATTTATAATTATAAATTATCAATTATAATTGCTGGCAAATTAAACTTCTTTGCTGGCTTCTTAAAAGAAAAAAAAACACACACACAAGCCCCTCCAAGGCTCGACTCTGTGTGCTGTTTTGTTTTATTTAATAAACTGGCAATGAAATGTTTGTCTGCAATTTAAACAACATATTTATTTATTTATTTGTTTGTTTTTAAGTGTCATTTTTGCTATAGCACATCCTACAGCAAATTTACACAAGCTTATGGACAAGGCGTTGCATGCTGCATCAGCAGATATCCCTCATAGGTCGGAAGGGCAGAAACAGTAGACAAATCGAGCAGAAATTGTGCCTATCACCCATGAAAGTGTTAAAAACACCTTGAATGTGCCCATATAGATTGGTAGCTGGCACAGAGGTGCCAAGGTGAGGGATTTAGGCTTTGTATTTTCTGCCCCCCTCTGGTTCTAAACAGAGGTGGGGGATATGTGACAGTATGATGCTCTATCACAGTGTGTGAGGTGGTTAGTGCCACCCAGAGTTATCATCCATACATGGTGAGGGGTTCCAGAATGCATGTCTCATAGGAAATAAAACTGAATTTATAGTCTCCTCTTAGATTAGGGTCCTGGAGAATAGAGTCTGCAGTTGAGAGGGATAAATCCTCCAATCCTAGGTCCATGTTGTGCTGACATCTAGTGTTCCCTGATTGTGCAAGTGTGCACAGGCTTCATGGTATGGGAGCTGACGACAGTTCACGGCCCCACTCAAAGGAGACAGAAGGCTCTGTCCACACCCTCAGGGGGTGACTTAGTGCAGCTTTGAGAAGTAGGCTGTGCAGACTTTGAGCATATTGTCAGTGGAGGAATAGAGGCCCAAAGCCTGAGAGCCAGAACAGTGATGTTGCATCAATAATCCAAAATTCTAGAGGAGTACTTGTAGCAGAGAAAAGTCGAATAACCCCTGCAAGGGTAACCCATTTGTGTTGTATGAACTCTCTTTTAAATGGGAAAGGATACCATAAAAAAAAGATATTGGCAAGTGGATGCATCCTTAAGCCCAGGTTCACACTGAGCTGCGGGAATGAAGCTCCCACATGTCAGTCCTGATTTCAGCAGCGATTTCAGGTTTCTGCACAAATGTCAATTAAAAATCGCAGCCCGAAATCGCAAAAAGTAGTTTAGAAACTACTTTTTGAAATCGGTTCAGTACCGCAATTGCAGTGTCGCACCAATCAGGACGGTGCCATTGCCGGCAATTGCTGCCGATTTGACATGCGGTTTGACATGTCAAATCGCATGTCAAATCGTACCAATATGAACCAGGGCTAAAGCACTATTTGTTTCAGTGTTTATGAATGCTTTGTATTGCAGAAAAGCATCACTTATGAATGAAGGCTGCAGCCTGTTTGCAGTTTTCACCAATGCATGGGTAGCTGTGTCCATTTAAAGCCAAGCTCAGAGCGATACTGGGAGAGAGGTCTCCAAATTTTGTATCTGTGAGCTCACACTCTGTGGGGTTGAATTAATAAAGGCAAATACACTGTTCTTTTTTGCAAAGTGAACTTGCACTCTTCTAGGGAATTTTACATAGAGCTTAGTGAATGTGGTGAATCTGCACTTTGCAAAAAAAAATAATAAAAAATCACGTGCATGAAAAATAAAAAAGAGCACAGCATTTTGCTTGCACGTGAAGTTAGCAGGGCTTTACCACATTTACTAAACTTCAGGGAAAATTCCCTTGCAGAGAGCAACTGCACTTGCAAAGTGAACAGTCTACTTGTCTTTAGTAAATAAATCCTATGTGTCTCAGGGGTACTGTAGGGCTCAGCTGTCAGTTTGACAGCCAATCCTGCTTTGTGTATCAGAAACCACTGTCAGTGCTCTTGATATACATAACAGACTGACTGTCAAACTGACATCAGAACCTCATAGATAACACTTTAAAGGGGCCCCAGCACCAGTATTTGAGGTGGTAGCCTCTCCTGCCTGTGCATCAGCTTATTCCTAAGTCAGACTAATAAATTGTTCTTTCTAATATGCTTCTATTGGTTAGCATTTACCATAAATGTGTGTCACGATATTAACAAAGAAAATCCTATTGTAATCAATAAGGTCTGTAGTATGAGATGGTAGCTAGTGAAAATAGATGCCCCAGCTGCCCATTTCACAGACAAGTCTTGTAAATATGAATATACTGCTTCAATTTATATACAATTAGTGTATCTAGAGGAATTTATAAATGGTATATTTAATGAAATTTAACCCTCAAAAGTAATTTGGGGATAAGCAGTATTGTCATTTGACTTAAAATGATTAACACTTATTGGGATTTCTGTTACAACCATGCTTCTAATAAAATAAAAACAAGGTATGACTATTTCTACAAGGTGCACAGAATATTGCTGAGCATGAGCTGATCATCAAAATTTATGGTACATGATAAAGCATAAAAACCACTATCTATAAGTAATAAAGACTAGCCTGGCTAACAATGGCTAATATATCAATTACCGTAGATGGCATTTTTTAGTGGCCTGTCGACACTTGTAAAAGTTAATTATGACCACATTGTAAAGGTTATCTTGTAGACAGTTATACCTTTTCCCTAGGGAAAGAAGAAAATTTAAATAAGTGATACATCTGATTACTTGGTACAACAGCGAGTGGAGTCAGATCAGTGTGCATGAACCATGACGATAATTAGCTTTATTCATGTAATAACTGGCTGAACTTAACCGCAAGTAGTGACTACTAGGTTTAATGTTTGGGTGAAAAAGTAATATCATAGCATGCATATGGTAAACGCTTAACAGTAAAGGAGAGCTACAGTCATGATTAAAATAAGAAATCATTGCTAAACTATTATGTGAGCATTTATATGCACTTGGTGTCTCTGCTTTGACTTTGTTCTACAGCAGTATTTACTTTGAATGTTACATACACTTAAGAATGGGAAGGGGACAGCTGGATATCTGAAACTTAGTACATTTCCTATTTGTGTATCTGAAATGGGAGCTAATGATGCACAACTCTGGTGCCTATACTGTAAATATGCACTGGAAAGCACAATCTCTGGTCTCTTTAAAGTGGAACTATACTCATAACAACTTGATAAAAAAATAAGGTTCTTTAGCAAGGAACATACATTTCACATTAATAATTATGCTACCAAAATTAGTGTCTGCGGTAAATTGGCTCTGGCATTGTTCCTTTTTCTTCCTGCTGTAGGCTGACATTTTGCTGACGCCCAGAGCCCCTGAGCAGAAGTAAATCATAAAGCGCAACTAAACCCATAGATTTAACGGTTTCAAAAAAGTTACTTTCCTGGAATGCTGGGATTGCTGACTGTCACGTTTGCTTGTTTCCTCAATCAAACTGTCAAAAGTCAAATGGCTGGTGTCATAACTGAACACATGCAGATCAAACAGAAGCAGCTTCATTGGAAAAGCAACTGGTTCATTTTAGTTTATCCCTCCCTAGCAACAAAGTTTTGTCTTGCTTTCTCTAGCCCATCTCTCTGTTCAGCTGCAGAGAATGGAGGGTAATCCTGTGTAAGCTATGAAATCCTGGAATTGTAACTTACTCATGGCTATGGGCTCCTGTGTGGTAGCACTGATTGGCCTGATACTTCCTCCATACCTCGACTGAAGAAAAGCTAAGTTAAAGCTGGGGAGAAATGGGGGATTAGGGAAAACCCATTGATCTCTTCCACATAGGCAAGGCACAGATTTGATTTATAATGG
Organism: Aquarana catesbeiana; assembly: GCF_042186555.1. NCBI lineage: Eukaryota > Metazoa > Chordata > Amphibia > Anura > Ranidae > Aquarana > Aquarana catesbeiana. The sequence continues at coordinate 859,011,910 of NC_133324.1, forward strand.
GACTAAAGTCTGCAAATGCTTAACCCCCCCCCCCCTGCTCTCTGACAACGCTAATATCTTCTCCTTGGCTTATTCTGGATGCTAGGTCTTTGGCCAGTGGGAAATTATATAATGGCCACACAGGAGTTTATTCATTCCAGCACTATGGTGTTCCAAGAATGTGTGCAGCTCAGTGTACGCTAATCAGCCTTAATATCAGCCATAACACAATGACCACCCGCCATAACTCATTAAGAGATTGACTCCACTAGCCCCCTAAAAGTTTGCTGTGGTATCTGGCACCAAGTTGCCTTTAGGTTACCTATAGGTCCTGTTAGTTTGTAGGTGGAACCTCCATGGATCAGACTAATTTTATGAACACATCCCACAGACAATGGAGGCCAAGTCAACACCTCAAACTTGTTCTATTCCTCAATCCATTCTTGAATTCATCAGACCAGCCCACTTTCTTTCATTGTACCATAGTCCAGTTCTAAAGCTCATTTGCCTATTGCTTTTGGCTGGTGATATTGGTCAGAATGAGCATCTAGGCTGGTCTACAGCTATACAGCCCCATATACAACAAACAGCTATGCACTGTGTTCTGTCATGTTTCTATTGGAACCTGCATTAACTTTTTTTTTTTTTAATTTGAGTTACAGTAGCTCTTTTATTAGACCCCCCCCCCCCCCATCAATGAGCCTTGACCTCAAAGAACCTGTCTCTCGTTTTACTTCCCTGGACCACTTTTGGTTGATACTAATCACTGCAGACCAGGAACATCCCACAAGAGCTGCAGTTTTGAAGATGCTCTAACCCAGTTGTCTAGCCATTCGATTTAGCTCTATTCCCTCAAATCCTTACGCTTGCCCGTTTTTTTCTACTTCCAACACATCAACTTCAGGGACAACATGAAAATTTGCTGCCTAATATATCCCACCCACTTTAAGATGCCATTGTAAAAATATAATCAATGTTATTCACTCTACCTGTCAGTGATCCAAATGTAGCTGATTGGTGTAAAGGTTGCACAATGGAAGGTAAGTTTGTTTTTTCATTGCAGAAGATTTATAGCGTGTAATAAAGAGCCTGCCTGTTCACAATGTTCCATTTGTTCACTGGTTTAAATTAAAGCTTGTATTGTTTAATTGAAATCCTTAAGAAATAAGTTCCTTCATCAGGTATTGTATACTACTGGATAAAACAACCATACAGTATATTCATGCACAGACTACTAAAGAGAAAAAAGAGTATACAACTATTTTATTCCTGACATACATAAGTGATGTCAAATTTTAGGAATTCTATATAGTTAATAAGGGCTAGTACTGTTATCTGGGAATGAACACTTGCTTTAAAGATAAAAAAAATCCTAGTACACTTCACACCTCAGAGTGATCTGTTCAGAGTAAAATGATTGGATTGGATGGTCTATATAACATTGATCATAAGCCTAAGAGGAGATAGGTTTCCTTGTTAGAGATAATCATTTCATTTAAACTGTAGTGGCATATAGCTAGTAATACTTAGGCATATCCATTTTGACTTGTTTAAAAAATGTTGAAGACAAGTATGTGCTATTGTGACTAGATAGCTGTTAAGTGAATGTGAAGTTATCCTTTAAAAAAAAAAAAAACTTAGAGAGACCTGGAATCTGCCTATCTACCTTTGCTATTTTTCATTCTGCAAATTCCTGGCTGTCATTTTAGCTTCTTGTGTCAATACTTTGTGTCGCCTTGCCTGAAATCGGCATCAATAAGGGTTCCTGACTTTTTTCTGACTTTACAGATAGGCATATTTATTCATTGTCAGTGACCCAAACCTTATTAAACACATTAGTCAGTGTACTAGCCTGACAACTAGCAGTTTCAGAAGGGAACTCATATGTCCGGAAAGGTTTGCTTTAAAGTTACCAGCCAGTTCACCCAAAAGTATTAGGCAGCACTTTAAAGGCTGAGTCAACCCTTGTATTGTTATATATCATGAACTCTACAACAGTGAGATCGAATAATTTAAATATCTGTTCTTGTCCACCTGGGGGTTTGGTTGTTCCCACCCAGAATTGCCTGTTCCAACTTCTGTATTTTCCATAATCTGAGATTAAAAACATTCAACAGAAAGATTGAGACCTCTCTTAATAGCCACAGCAGGAGTGCTGACCCAGGAACTCAAGTGTAGAGATTTCACTATTAGAGTCCCCGAGGGATATAAGAAATTTTCATCTTGTGGTTTGCTCTCAAGCCTCTACCAACTGAACCTTTAAAATATGAGTTAATGAACTCAGACTGACCCTTTGAAATATGCATTAATGAACATTAGGAAATTGAGAAAATGTTGTCTAATTTAGCTGACTTCAACGAAAATGTGTAATATAACACAAAATTGCCATATTTTCATAGATATCTAATATATATGGCTTTCCTTGTTGTATAATTTTGCAAATACCATTTAGAGTGGGGGTCGGTAACCTGTTGATATTGATCTACCTATCAACTGCAGGCATTTAATAGGTAGATTGTGACTGACCTTGCTTTGTTGCCTGTTTCACCTCAGAACAGTTGTATAGCCCAGGGAAGTCCTAGGCTCCTCATAAGCTCTGGCATGCCATATGACACATTGAAGGATTTACGTCACTATGCTGGGTGCGGCTGTATCTGAGTTCTGGTGAGTGAAATTTACAGAGAGATGTGGTAAATAATTGTTCCGGAAGGGTATATTTTTTCTTATGGTGGAAGATGTGTTAGTCACTCCTGACCTCTGCATTGTGTGTTCCTTACTCCTGACTTCTGCACTTCGTGTTACATACTTCCAAACTCTGAACTCTGCATTACATACAATTTCACAAACAATCAAAAGATTTCCCAGCACACTTACCAGCCAGCCTGCAAAACAACCAAATTGACCCTAACAGTTTATATTAAAAACAAAAGGTTTTGCTTGCACACATTTGCAAATATATGCATATATGCATATATATAAGTTGCAGTGCCCACACCAAGGGGCCTATATCCTGCATTCCTACTCTAAATTTCCAGATTCTCCATAGTAGGAGTACATATAAGAATGGATAGATTAAGGGCAGGTATGCCTGGAGGAAGCCCATCCCTCTTTAAAGGCACAGGGAAGCACACTGGCAGCGAAGGCATTCAGTGCGTCCCTGTACCCAATTTATAGAACTGTACAAAAGAATAGCAACCACCCCAACCTATAATAGGCCTTTGCAGCAAGGTGCACATGGAAGCGCAATGCACATGACAAACAAACAAAAGACTTCCCAGCATACTTACCAGCCAGTCTGCAAAACAACCAAATTGACCCTGTCTATCAGTTTACATTTAAAGCAAAGGGTTTTGTTTGCCCACATTTGCAAATATATGCACAAGTGTAAGGGTCTTCTGTGTTTACTGCATTCCTGAGTCTACATTTCCAGAGCCTCCATAGTAGGAGCAAATATAAGAATGGATAGATTACAAGGAGAAGAGCATATAAGAAGAGCAAGTATCCCCGGAGTGAGCCCAACCCTACTTAAAGGCACAGGGACACATGTGACATACTGTCTACTGAACTCTGAGTTACTTACTCCTGAACGCTGCACTCTGCAATACTCACTACTGACCCCTGGACTCTTCAGATCTTTCTTACTTGTAATGGGGCCTTGCTAGGTTATCTATTTAAAAAAAAAAACAGCATGCTGCACCTTGGTGATCTTTGATCTTGTCCATGGTGTTCAAGTAGATCACCATCTCTCCAGAGTTGCCTACCCCTACCCCCTGATCTACACCTAACCCAATATGGATACTGAGGCTTTGCTAGCTGTGTAACCTATTATGTGTGCACATCCATTGCTGTCCTGGTTCTGCCTCTCCAGGAACTCAAACTTTTATAAGCCCCATATTATCTCTATAAACATACCAGGTAATCTCTGTCTTCATTAAGATTTGCTGGTGTTGCATTCAATATATCTTTTTACTTGCTCTTGATCACCCATTATTAACATTGCGTGTAATGTGTGCTTAATTATACAGTGAACACTGTTAATTAATATGACTAGCGCTCATGTTTTATTGCTTACTTTTCCAATACTCTGTTGGAGTAAATAGAAAATACAACAACACAGCCTGTTGTCAACCTATTAGTTTAACTGGCAGATTGGTGCATAATACAGTAATTGTTTTGTGTTTGTGCCTCGAAGTTGCACTCATTAGCACAATAATCAAATAATTAATCAAGTTTCTATATCTGAACCAAATAACTCTTTGCTTAACTCATCAAGTGACCGTGTTTTCTAAATTGACGGAAAGTGCCTCAATACATTAATGCCAGTAGAGACATTAGGCTTCCACTTAATGAGCAGGCAGCTGTTTGTGATTCTAGATATGGGATGTGGCCACTATTAATCAGTGCAAAGATATCTAAGTTCGGAGCTCCTAGAGGTTTAACATGATTCTAAATGTCTTCTACAAGAATTCTTTTTACTGGTAGTTTGTAGTGAAATGAGGAATGTGTTCTCAGAATTTGCATGTTAAAGAGCAACTCCAGGCAATAAGTATAATCAGTCAGGGAGCCACTAATGAAAAATGACAGCTGTGCTAAAGTCACGGTTTGCACTCTATTTTCCTTAATTTATAAAATCCATTACACCTAAAATTGTAGAGCTTCTCAGTTGGGATTCTGTTCTCTGCCTCCTTTTCATGCCCCAGTATGTGTTAGGGAGGCTGCAGAGAGCATACTGCCATCTATTTCTGTAGACTGATTCAGAGTCATTTAGAAGATACTAGAAACTATATAGATTTATGAAGCTTGGCAGCCAGGGAGAGAATGTACCAGAAAAAATGCAAAATCAAGCCACACAGTTTGAAGGATGTTGTTAGTGTAGATGCAGCATGTTCAGACTAGTGTTTATCTTTATATTTTGATTTGATATTGACCCATGTTCTACCACTCCTACCAAGCATCATTTATTTAGATGGGGCTAAGGCTGGCCGTAGCACTTAGCAACTGTTTAACCTAATTTGAACTTAGAAATGTGTTTGGGCCAATTTTAAAAAGATGCATATGGGCCAGCTCTACTGATCTTGATGTTTGCATCATACACTTAATTTGATTTGACCAATAGTTGTCATCCACAGCACAACCAGGTGGATTACACCATTATGGTTAATGTATACAGTGTTCTTATCACTCCACATCCAGCCTTCTGACTGGACACGTAAAGAACAGTAGAAGAATGTTCCTCATAGAAATACCTTTGCATGCAGATATCTGATTGCTCCAAGTTCTTCCCCTCTTTTTTTAGTCGTAGTTCTGTTATTCAAGAGTTTGTGGATAGTTGATACCTAGTCAAATTCAGATATTACACTAATTTTAAAAAATATACATTTATAGATTTATTATTAAATGCAGAGATTTAATAAGTGTCTTTTATATCTGCCTAGAGTAATAAGCTTCAACTTTATATTGTCCATGTCCTTTAAGACTTCTGGAGAACCTCTGCAGTGAATTACTTTTAGGAGCACAAAATTATGACCTAAATTTACTAGTAGTAATTAAGCACATTTTGCTGGACTTGTTAAGTAATACTGAACTTTATTACCATTAATAAAGTTCAGCCAAAGGAACTACTACTGTCTATACCATTTCTTTGTATTATTACTTATTGTTATTCCTGTAGTAATATGACTGAACAGAGGAGACTCTATTTTGTGCGGCCATAGAGTCATATACATTCATATATCTTAACTTGTATATTCAGACTCTGGTTAAAGTCAACTAGCTCTGTTTTTCAGCTTTATAACAGGTTTTCTATAAAGCACACATATAGGAAAATATAGCTTGCGTAAGCAGTTTTATTTTGTATCGTATAAATAAAAAATTGTGGCTCAATATGTAATGAGACAGGGAAGCAGGACCCATGACTATGAGTCATGAAGGCAGATGGCATAAGTTACTCTAGTGACCATTTTGTGAAAGGTTAATCATCTGACCATCAATGATATGTAATGATATGTAATGATATGTAATGATATGAAATGTACACCCCTGTATTAAATCACTGCCATTTTCCATATAATGATTGGTTAATGATAACGTATATAAATTGTATACCCGCCCAGAATAAAACAGATAGCTTTGGACATTTAGACTCTGCATCAGCTGGTCTTGTCAGGTATACGGAAATACCGTTTGAATTCTTTTCAATTCCTAACAATAACCATTCATTAATCATGCAAATTAGCAGCAAATTAGGATAGAAATCAGGCTGCCTTTTAGTATGCAAAGTGTGTGCAACAGTTTTTATGTGTATCTGTGACCCCCTCCCCTGGCGCCTGACCATACACTAGTAGAATTGTGCTCAAATTTTTTTTTCAAATTTTTTCTAAGAACATTTGATTTGATATTCATTAGTGGGGGTCAAATTGATGTTAATTTTCAACTGTAATGATCAGAACATTTGAAACAGCAGAATGTAAAATTTTTCTGGATTGTGGTTTTCATTCTGTAAAGTCCACTTGTTTCAAAATTGAATGTTTTCAATTGTGAAGCAAATTTAATTTTGAAGTATTTTTGAATGCCATTTGGCAAAAATTGAGAGTTTGTGTACACATTTTTGTACAAAATAATGTTCATTCAAAAATCCACTATTGCATGGTCAGCTTTATCCTGGGAACCAACAAACAACAAACATACCACTAGAGATGAGACCGATTTTAACTTGGAATAGTGAAAACAGCACTATTTTAAAACAGCAGTGGAAGGAATTTATGAATGAAGCAACCTAATTATCATAAATATGATAATTAAAATGAAGCAACTCTATCTTCTGTTTCGTGTACTGGCTTGCTTTTTGACAGAATTGATAAACATCCCCTTGTAAGTCTTCTTAAACCAGTTAGCAGAAGTTATGTGATGTACATGACATTACTTACAACAAAAATAAATTGGGATTTCATATGATTCATGTGAATATATACAAATAAATAATAAGAAATGCTAATTAATATACCATATGTACAAATAGGTGATAAATCACAATTATGTTCTGAAAAAAAGTTTTAAAAATAGTCCGTTCTTCATGTGATTATGCAATCTAATTCCACCAACAATGTGAAGGGTACTATTCATGGACAGAGGAGGATTTCAATTAAAAAAAAGGTATCAGCACAAGGGACACACCTAACAGTAAATGATGTCCCTTGTGCTGATTTTGCCCTATTTTATTCTTTTTTTTTTTTTTTTTTGCTGCACTTAGGCTTTCAGCCAATCCATGTATATTTGCTTTCTCCAGGCTGTAAATCACAGCTATATTGACTCTCTATAAATAGTTGTAACAATAAAATAATAGCTCTATAGCCCTGACTTTGAGTTGAGTAAAGGCAAAAAATAGGATTTTTATAACAGCTTATCTGTAAAATCCTTTTCTTGGAGTACATCATGGGACACAGAGCACCATAGTAATAACTATATGGGTTATAGGCCACCTTTAGGTGAATGGACACTGGTATAACCAAAAAGGAAATAGCAAGTGCCCCTCCCTATATAACCCCTTCCATACCGGGAGTATCTCAGTTTTTGTAGCAAAGCAATATATACACATATCCCAATAAGAGGGGAGGGATCTCTGTGTCCCGTGATGTACTCCAAGAAAAGTATTTTACAGGTAAACTGTTATAAAAATCCTATTTTCTTTATCGTACATCACTGGACACAGAGCACCATAGTAATAACTATATGGGATGTCCCAAAGCAATGCTACCTGAGGGGAGGGAGACACAAAGCAAATAGCCGACACCAGGCGTGAGGACCTATACTGCTGACTGCATCACACTGCGCCGAAGGCAGTGTCCTCCTGCCATCTTAAATCCATTTAATAGAATCTTGTGAATGTACGTACTGACGACCAAGTAGCGGCCTTACAAACCTGAGCCACAAAGGCTTGGCGATGCACTGCCTATGAAGCACTGACTGCCCTGGTAGAGTATGCTTTAATCTTAAAGGGAGGAACCCTTCTTTTCAGGCCATAAGCCTGACTAATCACCTGACAAATCCACTTAGCAACAGTAGATTTTGATCCTGCCTGACCTTTTCTAGGGCCTTCCAGCAACACAAACAAAACATCAGTTTTCCGTATCTGACCAGTCACTTTCAGATAGGCTTTAATTGCTCTCACTACATCAAGAGCATGTAATAATTTTTCTTCTGCAGAACGAGGTTCTGTGAAAAAGGAAGGTAAGGAAACATTTTGATTCAGATGAAAACCAGACACTACCTTTGGCGGACGCAGCACAACCTTATCCTTATGAATGATTAAGTATGGCTCTTTACAGGAGAAAGCAGCCAATTCTGATACTCTTCTTGCAGAGGTTATCGCAACTAGGAATACCAATTTCCTTGTCAAAAGGATCAAAGGAATATTCTGTATATAAGTTCAAAGGATGGTCTTTGCAACACTGACAAAACCAGGTACAAATCCCATGGGCACAAGGGTATTCTAACTGTCGGAGTTATCCGAGTTACCCCTTGTATAGATTCCCGGACTAAAGAGTGCGAAGCAATCGGCCTTTGGAAAAACACTGCCAAGGCCGAAATCTGACCCTTGATTGTGCTAAAGGCCAGCTTAATTTCTACTCCTAATTGTAGAAAGGCCAGAATTCTTCCAATGACATACTTACGAGGATGCCAACCCTTGGTTTCACATCAAGTGACGTAGGCCTTCCAGACCCTGTAATAAATGGTCCTGGAGGCCAGTTTTCTGGCATTAATCAGGGTGGTTACTACCGAACCTGAGAGCCCTTGATTTTTTAGAATGTGGAGTTCAATAGCCACACCATTAAATTTAGCGTTTGTAAGGCAGAATGGAATATTGGTCCCTGCGACAGCAGGTCCGGACGAGTTGGAAGAGTCAAGGACTCCCCTACTGCCATTCTAACGATCCCTGCATACCAGGGTCTTCTGGGCCATATCGGGGCCACTAGGATTACCGGCTTCCCTTCTTCCCTGATCCCACGAAGCAGCCGTGGTAGCAGCTGAACTGGAGGGAATGCATAGGTCAGTGAAAACTGATTCCACGGGATCACTAACACATCAAGTGGATCCCTTGTTCTTGACACAAAGTTGTCCAACTTCTTGTTGAACCTGGACGCCAATAGATCTACGTCCGGCGTACCCCATCTTTGGCATATGGCCAAAAAGACATTGGGATGTAGAGACCATTCTCACGGCAACAACTGTTGATGGCTCAGAAAATCTGCCTGCCAATTTTCCACTCCTGGAATGTAAACTGCAGATAGGCAAGAAACATGTTTCTCTGCCCAAGACAGAATATGGTCTACCTCCCTTTGGGCAGCATGGCTTCTGGTTCCCCCTTGGTGATTGATATAGGCCACTGCTGTGGCATTGTCGGATTGTATGCTGACAGGAGCATTCCGCAACCTGGCCGTCGAGGCTATTAGAGCCAGATGTACTGCTCGAATCTCTAGGATATTGATGGCAAGGTCTTCTTGGACTCTGACCACTTCCCTTGAACAGTGGTCTCTTCTAGAACTGCTCCCCAGCCTCATAGGTTGGCATCCGTTGTTACTACTTTCCAGGAAACTGGAATGAAGGATTTCCCCTTCTGTAAATTCCTGGTTATCAACCACCAGTTGAGACTCTGCCATACCTTTGGAGCCAGATTCATTGGATAATCCAAGGCTTGGATCTGTTTGTTCTAAGCAGACAGAATGCTATGTTGCAACAGTCTTGAATGAAACTGGGCATAGGGAACCGCTTCAAAGGAAGCTGCCATCTTCCCTAATAGTCTCATGCAAAGGCGAATGGAAGTACCCTTCTTTGCCTTGACCACCTGGACCAGCTCTCTTGGAGCATTGACCTTTGCCTGAGGCAAGAACACTCTTTCCTTGGTTGTGTCTATGACCAGGCCCAAATACTGCAGCCTTCTTACCTGCTGTAAGGATGATTTCTCTAGATTGAGAATCCAACCCAGGTGTCTCAGATAACTGACTGTTCTGGAAACCCCTTGATTTAACTCTGCTATTGACTGATCTACCAGTAGCAGGTCATCTAAGTATGCTATTACTGCTATACCCTGGCCCCTTAGTCTTGCTAGTACTGTGGCTAACACTTTTGTAAACAGTCGGGGAGCGGTGGCTAACCTGAAAGGCAAGGCCACGAACTGCTCTAATGCAAACTGCAGAAACTTCTGGTGAGCGGGAAATATTGGCACATGTAGATGCGCATCCTTGATATCTATGGATGCTAGAACCTCTCCTCCCCATAGGGTGGAAACAACTGACCGAATCAGCTCCATTCGAAAGAAGCGGATGTTTAGGAAGTGATTCAGATTCCTGAGATCTAGAATGGGCCTGACATCTCCATTTGGTTTTGGCACCATAATTAGATTTGAATAAAACCCCATGTCCCTCTCTTCTGAGGGAACCTCTATTATCACTCCCTGACATGGTAATCGGTCCAGTGCCAGAAATAAAGACTTTTTCTTTACTGGGTCCTTGGGAATGTTTGATTTTTGAAAACGTGATGGTGGAAACTCTTGGTACTCTAGTTTTTAGCCTAGGGCTGCTACAGAGAGGACCCACTTGTCTTGGATTTCCTCCTCTTTCCTCCTCTTTCTGAAAACCACTCGATCGAACGGGGGCACCCATTTACAAGGAAGCCATGGGATTCTGTTTAGTGGACTTCTGACCCCAGGGCTTTTTGTAGCCCTGTGTCTGGTTATGAGGCTTACCCTTTGCCTCTGACGGTGGAGGCTGTCGATACTGTCTGAAGTGTCTATTCTTTTTCTTAACCGACAGAAGAGTACTCCCCAGAAATCTTTTGGATATACTTATCCAAATCTTCCCCAAACAACCTTTCTCGATGAAAGGGAAACCCAGCCAAGAGCTTCTTGCACGGTAACTTGGCTGACCAATTTTTAAGCCACAGAATCCTGCGCATATGTATCAACATAAGCTTAAGGCGAGACGACTGATGGATGGAAACCTTGATAGTGTCCACTGCAAAGTATAGGGCCCTAGGTAGCTCAGCTAAACTTTGGGCCTCATCAGCAGGACATTTTTTAATAACCTGCTTGAGTTCATCCCGAAGGAAATGACAGATGCCTATTGCTGCTACTGCAGGCTGTACCACCGCACCGACTACAGCAAATGAGGCTTTTAGTAGAGATTCCAACTTTTTATCAGCTGGATCTCTAAATACTTGTACATTGTCCACTGGACAAGTTAAACTCCTGTTCACAGAGGAGATAGCAGCATTCACTGCTGGCAAATCCCATCTCTTTGAGAACTTTTTCTCCATAGGGTAAAGAAGTTATAATTTCTTAGGGAGAGTAAACTGCTTATCTGGGTGATCCCAATCAGCATAAATCAGTTGCTTCAGTAACGGGTGCATAGGGAAAGCATAAGAACCCTGTGGGGGTTTTAGCGAACCCAAAGAGGAGAAGGAAACCTCATTCACCTCTGCAGGAGGCAACCTATGTCCAGAGTGGACCAAGTCCGTAAGGGATTGAATTAACAATTTCTGAGATTACAAAGTTGAGAAAGGTTCTTCAGATGCTGAATCCTCAGAAGAGGAGTCACCTGAACCTCCTTCCCTGAAAGGTACCCCACTATCATCTGCCCATTGTTGTTCCAAAATGGGAAGGTCAAGGGCAGGACCTCCTGGGAGGATGACGCGAACAAATTGGCTGTTTTTCTCTCCAAACCAGCCAGAGCCAAAGCTAAATCGTCCTTAGTGACGAATACAGAAGATGACATGTTGGGGGTAGCCACCATGCCTGTGAGACAAGATGGCTCAGATTCACCAGATGCTCCAGGTCCTGCAGGGGAGGATGAAACTGCAGGCGTGCGACTAGGACTTTGCACTCCCCCCTGATGAATTACCCCTCCTATGGGCAGACATAGTCCTGAGCACAAAAAAAGCAGAGGTACTAAACAAAATGCATCTACTGCCGAGCTTTAGTCTACCAATTTACATATTATGCTGCTATAAATGCTCAGTATCAATGCTGAGAAATGCCTGTATCCACACACCCATAAGGCTTACATGCCCTTGTGCGCTCTGTGTCCCTCCATCAGCCAACCAGACACTCCCAGAATGTAAATCTTTTAAGCAGTGAGCCTTGTGCTCCAGGTGCACGCCGGCAGCGTTAAGCCACGCCCCACAGACTTAGGCTCCGTCCCTTTTTAAAAGGATCCCTTTCCCGTGCTCTGCGCAGAGATAGCTGGCCCTGTAGTGAGGGCAGATCGAGGGGGGGCAGGGGGTCTTCAGCAGGGGGGAACCTGACCTCTCTGATGGTGGATTGTCCCCCCCAAACCCCTACTGATGGCTCACAGAGCAGGAGAAATAGCAATGCTGCCACAGGAAGCCTTTGCTGACACTTGAGTACATCACAGGGGAAGCATGGAATGCTGGAAGCCAGGTATGTAGCTTTTACACCCTCTAGTGGCAAAACACAGGCAAGACATCGCATACTCACACCAGAAAGATCAAGTGAATCAATATATATATATATATATATATATATATATATATATATATACACACATTCCATGTCTTTCTGACTTACCTAATCCCCGCCTCAGGACTGCTGGAAATGATTACAGATAGATCCAGCCTTCACCCATCCTGGCGGGCCGTGTCATGCCAGACCTTCAAGAATCGGGTCCTCTTTCACGGGTCCACTCCCTTGGACCTGTACAGCACCACTGCTGGAAAACTCTTTGGCTGTATTAACATAACCAAGGTGTTGGGTCCCAGGGTCCAGCTCTGAAAAGAGAAGCATTACAGGCAAAACCTTGTTTCTTCTTGTACGAGGCCCAGGTACCATCCATTTGGCTTTCAAGCACTTTAGATGGATCCGTTTGCACAGAACCTTGATTCCCTCAGGGATTACTTAGCGGAGCTGTCTTAGCACTTCATCAACCGTGCCTAACACCTTAGAAACTGGCGAAAAAACTGAGATACTCCCGGTATGGGAGGGGTTGTATAGTGAGGGGCACTTCCTGTTTCCTTTTTGGTTATACCAGTGTCCATTCACCTAAAGGTGGCCTATAACCCATATAGTTATTACTATGGTGCTCTGTGTCCCATGATGTACGATAAAGAAATAAACAAAATACTCAATGTACTAGGAGTTACACATACTGAAAGGAAATACAGGATTTCCAAAACTGTGGTATGTTTTCACTGTTGGCACATATCTTCACTGCAGGTAGTACACCTTCTCACTGCAGGTGGTACAGCTCGACACTGCAGGTGGTACACCTTCTCAATGCAGGTAGTACATATCCTCATTGCAGGTCATAAACATCCTCACTGCAGATTGTATACATTCTTACTGCAGGTGTTACATATCCTCACTGCAGATGGTGCACTTCTTCAATACAGATGATTTACCTCAATGCAGACCATACACCTCATTACTGCTGGTGGTACACATCCATCCTGGACAAGGTACACATCCTCACTGAAGATGGTATACATCCACACTGCAGATGGTACACTTCAACACAGATGGCATACCTCAGTGCAGACTATACACCTCATTAGTGCCGGTGGTACACATCCATTCTTCAGATGGTACACATCCTCACTGCATATGGTACACATCCCCACTGCAGATGGTACACCTCCTCAATGCAGATGTACACCTCAATGCAGACCATACACCTCCTTCCTGCAGGTGTTACACATGCATGCTGCAGATGGTACACATCCTCACTGCAGATAGTAAACATCCCCACTGCTGATGGTACCCCTCAGTGAAGGTTGTACACCCCCTTACAGCAGGTGGTACAACTCACACTGCTGATGGGACACCTTGCTGCACGTGGTACATCTTCTTACTGCAGATGGTACACAGTAGTACTTTTACTCCAAAAAAAATGCCAAGTCACCTTTTCTTATTTTGCAAGGACAGGATTTACTCCTGTGGGCTTCTGCATATCCCCATAGGTAAGTAAACTAAGTCAGAATGGGGCTCTAGGTTAGGTTTCCACCCACATCTCCTCTTTTTCCATTAATAAGAATTGCAATAGGAGGAGGAAGGGGTACAGTGCTTCATATATTCAGGCAATGCCAGAAAATATGAACCTTTTGTCAGGAGGTGACGAGCCCTATTAAGCAGCTCACGTCAGTAGACCTATGTGATAATCCAACAGCATGTTTGTTGCATCTGTCAGAGGGACCTATAAGTCCTTCTTGACTATCCAACTGCTAAATCCTGCAAAGACCTTTATTCGCTTAGATGGAAGCAAAAAAACTGTTAATAAATTTAGGGACATGGCAGACCTCACTGCTACTTTGCATAACACAGAAGACACCTTCAGGCCACATGGAGACCCTGGCAATACTTTGATTACACTCATGCGCATCTCAACACGCTCATGCAACCTGAGTGATCCCACCCCCCCACCTCCCTAAGCTTTCCTCTCCCCACTACCCAATCTTATACCCTCCTGCCCCCTTTTTTCCCCCATCCCTGCCCTCCCCTATACCCCCTCTATATCCTTTCCACCTGTATGCCATTTCATTGCAACCCTCACTTACATGAATATATCTATGAGCCCCATCTTCCAACGCCTTATTTTACATCAAGAGGTCTTTTGTTATGCAGGAATCAAGCTCACCCTTGTATTCCCTCAGATTTGCTGACCTTTACCTGGTTATCTTTACCTATTTGCTGTGCCACCTTATGGTTATGTTACTGACTGTTGATATTTTTTTATGTCATCCCACTGTTTAAACTGTCACAGTGCTTGAGATCATACATGCATATATATATATATATATATATATATATATATATATATATATATATATATATATATATATGTTGCGACTGCATCTCATGCAAATCTAACTTGTATTGATAAATAAATTAATTCCAAAAAAAAAAGAATTGCAAAAGGCATAGAAAAACAATCTTATTTGCATTGAATTTACTGGCACGGCCACCCCATTAGACACAAACTCCCTGCAAGTGCAGCCTCCATTGTGAGCAACAAGTGCACAACTTTGACTATTTGTGCTGGTTTGCTGCAAGAGAAGGAAAGTTGTAGTTGGTCCTTCAGGACAACTAGCAGCCCTATGCTTCTGACTAGTTTGCCTTGTGGATAATGCTTAATTGAACTGAAAACACACCAGACACACCATGTAAAGTAATGGGTAACTACTGGCTTATTTAACCACATGTAGACTTTTAATTATTTTTATAAATTCGCCTGCAATTATTTTTGTATACAGTTATTGAATTTCATCTGATTTCTTTTTGTTTGGAAATTCTCTTGCTGGATTTAAACTAGATATATTTTAATAACCACTTTATTTAGAAATTGTCTAGCTGCAAGGTAGCAACCCCACATTCTTATATGAAAGAGAAAAAAACAAGTATTCCATTTACATAATCAGCCTATTTTATTTAAGCTTTGGGCAGCTGCTAGTCTAATGTTGGGGAAATATGGCCTTCCACAACTATCTTGTTGCTCTTATCAATCCTGCTTATTTGGGAGGCAGATGGAATATTTTAAGCGTTATCAACATTTGTCTGAAGACTGCAATGTGTCATTCACAACTATATTAGGAAGGCAGTATAATGCTCTAAAGACTAACAGTTTATTTTCAATAGACAGTTCTCTCTTTGAGAGTTCATATCCTTTCTTCCAATTACTGGCTGCCTACTTCATATATTCATAAGTTTAAGATTGGAAAGGCCTTTAGCGTAATCCCTGCCACAACGATGGCTACAACAGTACATGATAACCCTTTAGGCAAATGGGGGTGAAGTAAGAATATTTTGTTTTAGATTAAATTTCCCTTGCCTACACAGCAGAACCGTCCCTGAGCCGCACAGACGACCATGCTCTTTCTACAGCTTTCACTTGGCTGCAAGTAAATGACTCCAAGGGCTCTTCCTTTCCAGGTCACTCTCTGTCATTTGCTTGATGTGCTGTTCTAGTTTATGCTTGTTTATGCATTTTTATGCTTTTAATATATTTTTCTAATATATTTTTTAATGTGAGTTCAGTTAATTTATGCTCTGCTGGGCTGCCTGTGATTATCAGTTGTCTGATTTTAGCCATAAGACAAATGTAAGAAAATTACATTTTTTAACATGTTTTTTAGGCATTTTTAATCAAGTATTATCAAGTAGTATCTTATAGATGTGACCATATTTGACAGATATTTGAAAATACGTGTTCCATTTAACTGTGTAAAGAAGAAATTCAGCCTAGACAAATACTTTTCTATAGTTTAGAATGATGTGAGGACTGTTGATGCAAGAGAACTGATCTCCTAAACCAGATACTCAGAATAATTTCTTGCCTGTTCTTATCCAGCTTTAACACAAACCCGTGAGCATTTTAAGCTGATTCTTATCAGCTGGAGTGAGAGATCATGATTAAAATGACCGGATTCCTGGTTGCTAGATCTGGTCTGTTCCCTTCAAACTCCCATTTGTTATTGGTTAGAAATTGGTTAGTGATGGGCCAATAATGACTACACTCTCTTCTATGTACCTATGAAGGAGCCAGGGTTGCCACCCAGGCTGGACTTCAGATAAGATTTTTGTGCTTTCGATTAATCTCACAGGAAGTGACAAATAAACTGCATCTCTGGCAAGATCAATAAGTATTTTTCTGTTCTTTCCTAAAATGTTTCTTTCTTTAGAAAAATCAAAAATAAATGTATTCACCACATATAAGGACCAGTAAGTAAACTTTTGTTTTTGGATTTATTCTTTTTTGGTAGGACCTCCTTTTTTGATAGAAAGCCCTATTGATACATCTGCCCACCAGAGATCAGTACGATGGGAGTAGTGATGATTAATCAACACACCAGTTTAGTCTGCAAGTTGCAGATTTATTGGTATGCATGAATTTGTGCATGTGGATTTGTCCAGTATTCAGAGATTTAAATTTAAACAAATGTGTATGTTTTTCAATCAAAGGTGATTCATCCATTTGCAGATGCTTCATGGGAACATCATAAGGGCCTACACTGTAGTAGTAGTAGTAGATCTCAATCGAGTTGGGTTTTTTGGAGTCTTCTCCTGGATTGTGCTTGCCATCCTATTATAATGTCTCAATTGTGCAACTCTCTCAAGAACCTCTTGTGGGTTCTATACATATCCATAACACATTATATTGGGGAAAGACACTTGAAGGGATGATTACACATTTTGAACACTAACAACTAGATAGGAACATTCTAATATCTAGGTGAAGTTAGGAAATTGGAAGTATATGATTACATTTTATGCCTGAAATATCAAAAGGTAAAACCAAAAACATAATTATAAATGCATTGTAATAATACATTGTAAAATATTTCCCTGATAATGGAAAAAGTAGTTATTAAAACTAATAATACAATGCAGTTTCATTAAACGCAATGAAATAAGAAATGCACAAAAATATAAATATATTTTGTGTGAAATGAATAACCATGAGTCGCAGACTTCAGTGCTGCCCATTTGATCTTCAGCTGCCTAAACTACAATACCAGAAAGATATTATGTTCTAAGCACGTTCTGTGATCAACAGATTGTAGCCGGTCATCAACAGTCTGCAGCTGAAGCTGACTGTTCGCTGCCATGTCTGCTGGGTATACCAGTGTTCCTTTTCAGCGGATACAAGAATGCCCCTCCAGTGAAAGAGATAATTCTTTTGTGAAAATAATTTCCCAGCAGCTCATTCTAGTGCGTAAATGAGTGTTTGTGTGTGTGAAGCACTTCATGGGAAGAGCTTTCGGCCTTTTTTAAAGCACAATTTAAAATAATCCAGTAATCAATGTAATCATTGATAGAGTGTTTGCACTTACAGCAGTAATGAAACAGTATATAGCCACAGGGTAAGATCTATAAAAGTTGTGGCTGATTAATGCTGTGCCAGGCAAGCAGCAAGCGGTGGATTAGCTATGTTAACTTTTTCAAGTCATACCCCTTACAAGAGAGTATTTGAACAAAAAAGTAACACTCTTTGAAATGGGAGAATGCAGTACATATTGTTAATTCAGCAAATCTTGATCAACTAAGGGTCAAATGATAAATCAAACAGTGAACAGTTATTGCTATCTAGCTGGCACTGCAGATGTGTGTAAAGGGAAAAAATATATTTTTCTATATTTCTTAATTAATTTATTATATTTCGTACCATAAAATACAAGCTTTCTTTTTCTTTGGTAGATTTCTATTAAATAATAAACATTAATAATTCATATTTAGCCAGTAATTTATGACCTTCGAGATAGGGCACCAGTGCTCTGCATGCTCTATCTACAGTTGTGATGTGTAATATATCTAAATAGCAGGAGAGATCAGATTGCATAGGCTGCTGAATGACAGAACAACAATACCCAACCATCTGTCTCAATTTAAGAACGACTACCAGTAAACATGCAGGGAATGCAGGTATTCGATATTACAAAGTTTATCATATTTTGCAAACGAAACATTATGGATTTTACTTGCATTTAATAGTAAATTTCAAAATATGGACAATCCCCAAAAAATGTAAAATGACCTGTAAATTGTAAACAGTCAAATTGTAAATGGTCAAGGAAAAACAGATTAAACGAAACCAAACAAAAACTATATTACTTTCCTTTAATTTAGAAAACCCACCTAACTTTTTATCTGCGTTTTTTATATTCCTTACAGTCAGATTCATTATCCGTTTGCAATGCTTCAAGGTAGAACTGTAATGTTTTTGTCATGTTTCTGTGCTGTGCAATATCTACGTTACTAAGTGGCATGTGTAGCGCTTTCCCCTGGGAAGGGCTACAGGAAATATACAAGCCTCCCTTACCTGTTCAGAGGCTGCCACTCCTGGTACCAGCTCCAGAAGCACTCCAAAAAAACTCAGGCTCAGTCTAGGGGTGTCTTTTGAAGTTTTATTGCAGAACTTGAACAGGCAGGAGGAAGTGATGAGGGTGCAAGATACTCAAAAGCAGGTGCAGCTATTTGGAGGACAGATTCATTGAAAAATCCTGATCCAGCAGTATTGGGCACTTTAGTAAAAGACTCAAAATAATACTGTTAGTCAGCTAACCTGAGACTTTATAGGAGCAGTCGCAGTCTTTGCAGCACCCTCTGGCATCTAACCCTCAAAGTATGTATACACCTGGAGCTATAGATGAAAGGTCCGACTCACAATGTCCAGAGGCAGGTCCCAACCAGCAACCCTGCAACACTCTTCAGTGAAAGATTTCCTCTCCGCCCCAGTCTCTACAGGTTGCGTCCTCCAGCAAGTTTCCTTAAGTCCAGATCTCTTCAAGGCCTCAGCCATAGCATGTGCTGAGGCCTAACAGCAGTGGTTCTTCTGCATCACACACAAGCTGCCTCCCAGAGGGGAGACCCCAGAAGGGAGAGCTCTGATCTGATCCTCCTAAACATTTATCTTCCCCACAGCCACACCTTTGTAGCCAGCCTTTCAGGGATTGGCAAGGGTCAGATAACTATTCATAACCCAGGGACTGATCCTCACAAACTATTTCTGAAACATTTTCCAGAGGCAGGCAAGAGCAATCAGCGCCAAAGTTTAGGTAAGCCATGTGTAGATGTAAAATTTTGGTTCAGAATTAATATGGTTGCAAAGCTGTCAATGGATCTATGCTTCTTGTGAATCTTTTCAAAGCTTGTCCTAAAACATAGAAGAACATATAACAAAATGCTATGTCACACAACTTTTTTGCCACACTAGTTTAGACTGTTAAAGCTGCAGTTAGATGTCACTGTATTAATGTGGAGACAGAATGGAATAAATACCATTTACTGCTATGGACATGCCAATCTCTAATATCAATTATAGCTTTCTTTTTGATGGCCATTTTGCAGCAGCTGGGTAATGTAAAGGAGCATTATGTTCTCAGTGATCTGCATGTAAGCACAGAAATATTGTGGAATTCATATAAATGTCACATCACTGGTGCCTTAGGCATATATTGTATAGCTCTTATGATGAACAGGGAGAATTGGGGTCCGTGTGTTCAGGGAGGTGGACTATTTAATGAGCCAATTGCATGTCCATTAGCTTGGAAATTCCTATTAACCTGTGTGAGCATTTTCTGGTAATTAAATTACATTCTATTGCTTTGTCTGGGTGTTTTTACACAATATTATTTACTTGTTTTTGCATTTAAAAGGACATTATGCAAAAGAACTGAATAAATTATATTTAGATTCTAGGGCATTTGCTACTGAGCTAAACAAAGATACTTCATAATAAATACATACATTTGCCTTTCCCTGCTAAACAATGAAGTACTGTTAGAAGGTAATAGCTTTTTGAATGGGAACATTATAAAGCTCATGATTGCTGTTTTATCAGTCTAGTGAGAACAAGGGAGCTTTGCTAAGGGTAACTAAAGGATACGGACATTGACAGTGTAAGATAAGGGGTACATAGGACCTAGTGTTATAGAAGTGTGGCAACTTGTTGCTTTGCCTGTTTGCTAGCAAAGATGAATGGATACATTTTCCTGAATTGAGACTTAACATAGGTCAGATCTGGTTTTACTCTGGAGTCCTGATCTCCTAGGCAAATTAATCTGCTTAACTGGTTGAAATTGCAAAGGGATCCCTTGGACCCCTTACTAGCTTACATCTGCAGTGGGAGAGCCTAGCAGGGCTGCATCTCTCTTATATTTTAAACTGTATAAAATAAAATTTTGTTTTTTATATACAAAACACTTTGGTTTATTACTATTTGATTGTACATAGAAGTGTATTTAAAGTTCTATTTATGCAACATTTTACAAATAGTGTACATTCACATTGGCCCCAGCCCTGGAGGAGCTACAGTGTAAGGTCCTTATCTCACATGCATACACATTCAATGAGACAGGAGCCAATTAACCTACTAGCATGCCTTTGGAATATGGGAAGAAACCCACACAAGCACAGGGAGAATCTGCAAACTTCATTCACGAGTTCTTGTTATTAGGTTCCGGTGTTCTGCCGAGAAAGTTCCGCTCGGCGTATAAGTTCCCCCCTCTACTGCGCATGCGCAGTAGGTATCGGCGGAAATAGCCGAAGCAGAACAGCTGAAAATCAGCTGTACACGGCGCCTGTAAGAGGGCCCCTCGCGGGCTCGCTTCGCTCGCCACGCTTCGGGCACGGCCTCGCTGCGCTCGGCACTTTTAGATTCCCCCTCTAGGTCCACTTGGATGGTGGGGAAGGAACCTGGACCCAGAGCGCAGGCGCCGTGTACAGCTGATTGAAGCATTTGAGCTTCGGCTATCTCCGGCGGCTGAGAGTAGTATGTACTGCGCAGGCACTGCGCAGGCGCTGCGCTCGGCACTTTTAGATTCCCCCTCTAGGTCCACTTGGATGGTGGGGAAGGAACCTGGACCCAGAGCGCAGGCGCCGTGTACAGCTGATTGAAGCATTTGAGCTTCGGCTATCTCCGGCGGCTGAGAGTAGTATGTACTGCGCAGGCGCTGCGCCTGCGCAGTACAGGGGGGGAACTTATCCGCCGAGGAAACATTCTCGGCAAGACACCGGCTCTGCACATCTAGCTATTATGAAATGGATTCACGCAGCCCTGTTGAACTTTTACTTATTTTAAAGTTAAGGAAAATGCAACAGGGGGTTCTAGATCACAAGGTTGGGTGGGAACAAACAAAACTCCCAAGTAGACAGGAAATTAGAAATGAAGGCAAAGAGATCCCTATGTTGGAGTATTCAAGACTTATCAAAATGTAAAAGCCTGATTCAGGCCCTTGTACAACCTATAACTGAAGTATGCCTTTTAAATCTGCCTGCTATGGTCTCTGACCATTTTCCAATGTAAAGCAACTGGATTTTGAGAAATAAAATATCTTTGGCGAATTTTGAAAAAAAAAAAAAACTCTGACCAAATTTACCAAACCCCCCAAAAAAGTGGGAAGCTAGAACAAAATCCAAATTGTAATTGGAATGTCTTTGTAAATTTCAATTTTGCACTACTCATTCAGGGCAAATAAAAGTGTAACTAAAGGCAAAACTGAAAGTAAAAGAAAATCTCAAATTTTGGGCTGACTCTAGAACAGTCTAGACTAGTTTTGGTAACCCTGGTGACACTCCATGATTCCATCACTTTAGAGGGAATTCCTCTCACTTCCTGTTTTAGCTATGGGACAGGAAGTGAAAGGAAATCTCCTCTATGAGGCACAAATGGCAGAAACATGACAGGGGTTATAACTCTCCCTTACGCTATCGAAAATGAAAAATAAGTTTTGTCTTTAATTGCACTTTAACAATGTCTTTTTAAATACTTTCATAACATCATGCTCTAAATGTATTTATGTACTGTACTTGCTGGTGGGTCATCTGTAGTACTACCAGCATAAACAGAGAGCAGCAAAAGCATGCACGGTCATTCACTGCTTACCCTTTTTTCTGTCTATTATTTTAAAATAAAAGTGAATAGCAAGCACATTAGTAGGAGAGGACTGCCAATAATTTGAGGCAAAGTACATATCACAGCAGGAATAACTGCTCTCAGTTCACTGTACTATATTAGAGGACATTAAAAAATATAATTTACAAAAATAAATGTGTTGTTTTCTAGAAAATAGGTGGTTGCTTATATTTCCTGATCTGCATATTTTTAAAGGGTAATATTTTCAACCCCCCTAAACCCAATGTCAGATTGAATTTCTTACCCAGTCATTTAAAGACTGTGAACAGCTAATTGCTGTTCATTTTTTTCAAACTTTGTCAGGCAACCCTGGCTACCATAGGTCAGCTTTTGATTGGACATTACATTGGACTTTCATTCATGGAATAAAAGGGTTCAGATGTGCACTTGAGGTATAAAAGAGTCAGTCATAGCCAGCGGGCAAAAAGGAAGACATGTAAGAAGGGTGCTAAAAAGTTCAACTTGGTGGTGAGCAGCTTATATGAACAGACCCCATATGTCGGGAGCAGGTCCACAATACATGAAAGAAATCTGCTGATCTGCAATATTTAACCACTTAACATATTCCACCTTTGCACTGGTTGTCATTAATATATTTCTGTCTTTTCGGAGTCTTTGTGTTGTGCCTTTAGCGTAGGTGAAGCTGTGCTGTATGGATGGATGCCTGCCATATAGTCAAGGTCACGTAATGTGATGATGTCACCAAAGTGTAACATGTAGGCCTAAAATAGCATGAGTGATGGATGACTGGAGTCATGTGACACTCTAGAAGTCAGTGTGATTGATAGCCAAGTGCATATTCCAGGGAGAATCCTTTTTACTGATAAAAAAGAAAAGACTTAAACCAAACTAACTGCTTTTCTGTATATAAATATTTCAAAATTTGGTTGTAATTATTCATATAATTAGGTTAGTTTTAGTTTTCTACATAAAGACAGTTGAAATACATACGCAATAAAGTGGAACTGAATCCATTGATTTAAAGCGGAAATAAACCCATAGATTTAGCGGTTTCCCAAAACGGTTACATTCAAGGCATACCGTGAATGATAATAGTCACATTCGCTTGTGTTTTCAACTAAACTGTCAAACCATCAAATATCTGGTGTCATAACTGATCACATGTTCAGCACCATGGCACTTGCAGATCAAATGGAGGCTAAAATGGCTGTAAAGGATAGGGAGATTTAACCATCTTAACAATCAAATTGTACCACCGGGGTCAGACATTATAGTGAGCCAAACCATTTACTTTTTTTTAATTCAGCCAAAGCAATACAGCTTGGTCATGACAAAGATTGGATAGTGAAGAAATAACAGTTCTCCGATTGGGTCATCTGTGTGCTCTATCTCCTCCAATGAACATGCTACATTTGTTAGCGTCACAGCTTTGTGTAGTGAAAAGTCCAACCTATATTACTCTTTAGGTCTATCCTTTGCAAATCCTAGGCCTAGGCTAGGCTGTAGAGCTGAGGTTAAGCCCCAATCCTCCATTTAATTTCCTGCTCATTTTCACTCTGCTCGACAAGGGGGTGAAAGTGTCAAGGGGGGCAGGGCTTAATCTATTAATAGGGCAGAAGTTGCGGATCTATATTCAGCCTGTACTTAGGATCCAAGGGGTGTCCACAGTGACACATGCATTGATTTAAAGACTAAAGCTGGCTATTGATGGATCAGAAGGGACCGGCAAAAGTTTGATCCTGTGAAAGTTCTTACTCCAGAGTCGATCTAATGATTAGCTTCTCTTGAATGGGGCTGTTGGAAATTTTTCACTCGACCAGCACATGTGGCCATTAGGCTGCAGCATTAATCGGTGTATTCTGACACAGAGGAGTCCCCACTGTTAGAATACAATACAATTATATGATTCACCTCGAAGGTGTGAACGGGGGAATGTGTTGTTTTTTTTTTTTTGTGGATGGCTTATCAAAAAACAATGATCCATCTATGGTCAGCATTACACGGGTACTTACAGGCACCACAGGGTCCCTGTTTATCTTAGAAACATCTTAAATCAGTTGATTTTACTTTACGTTTTGCTTTTCCTGCAATACCTGATATTTGAAGCAGAAAACCTATTCAAGTATTGTGATCATCTTTAAAGTAGTAGTAAAGCCTCCCTTTTTTATGCAGTATTAGATATACATTATATGAGGTGCTCAAGCTTAGGCAAATAAAGGTTTGCTTAAAACAGTTTAGAAACATTTGCAATTTATTATATTCATCATACCATCCTCTGGTTTTCTGTTTTGTCTGAACTTCTAGTTGGATGGTAAACTCATCCCTTAAACGGAAGTATTCCTGATTCCCATCCTTGGGACTACATGCCCCATGATCCACTGCTCTAGCATGCTCGTTCTGGCTGTCTGTGCTTGTTGGGAGCACGCATAAATGGATGGCTCCATAGAACCTTGCAAAGGAATGGAGACAAATGCAAATAGGATGGTGGGGGGCAGAGATCACGGGAGTGGACTAAAGAAGAAGAAGTCATCGCTTTAAGATTGGGACAAGCATCATGCAATGTAAGTGAGGACAACTGCAGCAGAAAGGTATACAAGAAAATGTGGGGTTTATTATCACTTTAAAGCTTTCTCAAAGCTTGCTTACATGACTTTTTATAATGGCTTTATAATAGCTCATAGAACATCATTATATTTTAAAAGGAACTCCAGTCAGCACTAAAACATCAATAAACTGAGATTATATGGTTGTGAAGAAGTATTTAGGTAGAAAAAAACCCATAATAAATAAAGATAGTCTTATTTAACAAGCAACACACACAAACATTTTCTTTTCCGTATCTTTGTTATTCTCAGGTTTTAAAGCATTGGTGTGATTAATGAAAAGAATATTATGTTCAGTTTGTAATTTAACTGCTAACTCTATTTTTTTGTGTAAAAATCCTGATGCTTATAGTGTATCTATGTTCAAAATATAAAATCATATATTCATTTCCACGCTGAATTTCAATTATTTCTAGCCTACTCCTATTACTCAGAACAGTCTTGAACATCCCCACACATTTACTTCCTTGAATTCTGTGACCCATATTCACTATACCCTGTGATTAGGCACTGCTGTGTCACACATTTCACAGAGCCTGCCTTCTAAACTACAGAGGTGCAGAGAGGAGGAGTTTTAGGAGGTAGAGTCAGTACAGGAATCGCTGCTTGCAGGCAGAAATATATCATGGGATATGTAGTCCTTAGAAATAGAAAGTAATCAGTAGAGGGAAACCTGTATAACATGCAGAGAATCCAGGATGTTGTGGAAAAAATGGTCAGCAGACAGGCAGAGCTCATAACATGAAAGAAGATTTTTCAAGTAAGCATACATTGGATTGTCAAACATAACCAATGTTTTTATATTTTATTACAATACTGATGTCATAAAATGAAAGTCAATGCTGGGACCATAGAATGTGTTTTGAGGGAAAAATTAAGTATTCCATTGCTCACCTCTACATCTGAAAATTCTAGTTGCCCAGCTGTCATGCTGACCCTCTTGCTGCATTACTATGAATTGTGGACCCAGGATAAAGCATATAGATATAGACTGTAAACTGACTTTCCTGATCTGTCTACTTTTTCAAGGTCATTGACTATTGTGCAGATTTAAAATAACAACCAGATTTATGGCACTTCCATAGGAGGGTGGTAGTGTCAACTTTGCATCTCTTTTCATAATTACTTACATGCTTAACTCTGTATGTGGGCTGCCATTGCTTTTATTTGGTTTAGATGTGACTAAAGGGCCATACACATGGGAAGAATATTGGGCGGCATCAACCGATTCAGTAGAAACAGGCGGACATTCAACCTGTGTGTATGGCAGCCGGTCCGACTGAAGCCAGGAATGACCGAAAAAGCTCTGCTGATCGGCATCTGATCAGTGCTCTTAGCCAAAAGACTGTCAAAAGGAGGAAGATTCCTCTGAAACATGTTACTGCCCCCTTTCAGCACCACCCCCCAATATCTACCACAAAGGAGGCATCTCAGTGCAGAACTCCAAGCATTAGCGGACTTTTAACAGCTGTCAAACCCAGGCTCTGTGAGCTGGCGGGGAGAGATACACACCAATGCTGTCTGCACTGATAGCTTTGCATTCCACAAGCTTCTGTACTGCTGATACATGCTGACAGCCCTACAGTGCT
This sequence comes from Aquarana catesbeiana, assembly GCF_042186555.1. Classification (NCBI taxonomy): domain Eukaryota; kingdom Metazoa; phylum Chordata; class Amphibia; order Anura; family Ranidae; genus Aquarana; species Aquarana catesbeiana. The sequence continues at coordinate 859,038,457 of NC_133324.1, forward strand.
TCTATCCATTCCTAAGCTGACTATCAAGGATTTATCATGTAAGTGTACTATTTTTTTGAATAAATTGTTATTATTTTACTAATGAGGATCCCGTGCTGGTATCTGTTTGTCGTATTTATAACAGAAGAGATACCTATCATTCTCTTTTGCCATAAATGTGTCCTTCTGCCTGTCAACCGTCATCTACACTAAGCTGCGCATGTGCAGCTCAGCGAACATTTACAGTCCCAATCTGTGCCGCGGCGATGTGACGTCACAGCCTGGCCATTCAAACTGCCAAGGCACAGAACCTAGCATAATCCACCTGGGGACCCATTAAAAGAAAATTATATAGCAGAGTTAATTACTACTTTAATACATGGAGCTTTGTAATAGTGAACTAGATACAGCACAGAGAAGGAGAAGGAGATGAAGAAGTTAACATACAGGTCATATAAAGGTGGAGGATTGTGATGAGGGGGCTAGGGAAAAGGGGTGAAAGCATCAATATACAAGAATTCCAAAGACAGGATGGAGATAAGATGGAGAGATTAGGAGGGAGTTAAAATTAAAAAAAAATCATGTTTAAACCAAACAAATTAATAAAATCTGCTGCTTTCTACCCTTCATTGGTTAACTCTTCATTCATAAGGTCATCCATCCTCCCCTTCCTCCATTGTAAGAGGAAGGGGTGGGCTCTTAAATGTAAACAGTAGTACTTTTTATATTTGTGGTCACTGTGATTAACCATCACAGAGATCATAAGGCACAGAGCCATTTAGAATTGTTTTGCGCATTTTGCCTATAATCTGCTCTTTGAAATGGCACTCTAGTACTCAATAGCCACCATTTGTTATTTTAAAATGTTTCAGCGTTAGTGAAATCGTTAAATAACAGTTCATTTATGAAAATGACTCACATGAAGATAATGTTTTAGCAGTCAAACAGAAACCCCACAAACATTTTTCAGACATTCACATACATTAATGAGGTTTTGTAAGAGGCTTCTCTGCAAAGGGCTAAAATAGTTCCTAAATCTTACAATTCCTCTAGTGCCAAATATCTAATCATCCTATGTATACTGTGGTTCCTTATGCTGGCTCCTACATCACTGCAAGACTACTGGCACAGGAGCAGCAGAAAGTGCCACAGCATCTAGAGAGAGATCAGGCATCTGAAATACCTTGAAGTGTGCCCATTGTAGAACAAGTGTAGTACTTGTAGAAAGCCAAAATGAGTGGCAGTGGGGGCAGTGTTATCCCTTTCTTTTGCAGGTAAACCTTTTTTAAACTCTGTTTAAGTAGTAAAGTAGTAGTTGCATTAGTTACATTAGTTTTTCATAGACCCCAGTCATGGGTTCAGCTACACAGTGCTTGCTATTTTTGGCTGTTCATATTGCACATCTAATTACTTTAATGTGCTCTTGTTTATCGCTCCACTCCATACATATATCAGCTCTTTAAACTTGTTGTGTGTACATTTTAGCTTGAGCTACTGAGCTCTATAAATACCATGTTTTTGTTTCAGTGTTCTGCCCTACTACGCTGACATCTAGTGGTGGTTTTATACTTATTTACTATGTGATGTTGGTTTATCCCACTGTCCCCTCCTGTTTAGTGGTAGTTGGTTTAGCCCTAGCTAGACCATCCCCATTTCTTCTATCTTCTCTCAGTCTTTCTCTGTGCTGCAATTAGCTGAAGTAATATTGCATTGGAACCAACTTCTGTGTCATATTGAAGAGTTAGACTGGCCATATAGCTGCTAGCAATAATCACTGTCTTCTCCCTGTCTTCTCCCTGCGGGAACAGCTTCCCCTCTGGGAGCAGAACAATTGCTGATTCCCCGTCAGCACTGTCTGTGTTGATGAGGGAAACATGCAAATTTCTTTCCTGCAACCCATGTATGGCCAGCCTTAAACTTCCAAGTCAGCAGGTGACAGGTCAATGCATAAAGCGGAATTTGAAAGGGTAGATTCTGCAAAGCAAATACAGATAGTCTGGACATTATGAATGTATCACTTATATTCCTTTAATGTGCTCTTGTTTCCGGGTTTCTAGCTTCAACTCTATAAGTGACCACTCCTTAACCACTTCAGCCCCGAAAGGATTCACCCCCTTAATGACCAGGTGACATTATTACAGTGATCAGAGCTAAAAATAGCCACTGATTACTGTATAAATGACACTGGCAGGGAAGGGGTTAACACTAGGGGGCGATCAAGGGGTTAAGTGTGTCCTAGGGAGGTGTTCCTAACTGTTGAAGGAGTGGCCTCACTGGGAGTAGAGAGATATCGCTTTTCCTGATCACTAGGAACAGACGATCTCTCTCTTCTCCCCTGTCAGAACAAGGATCTGCTTTGTTTACACTAGCAGATCCCTGCTCTGGCTCTCTGTGGAGCAATTGCGGGTGGCCGGCGGACATCACGTCCACCAGCCACGTGCATCGCGCCTGCTATAGCTATTGAAAAAAGCGCCATACCGGTACGGTGATTTGCCCAATAGAGTCACCCTGCCGCAGTATATCTGCGGCTGGTGGGCAAGTAGTTAAACATGCTGTACGTATATTTCAGCTTAAGCTACTGAACTCTGTAAATAACATGTTTTTTTCTGCAAGTCAAATACAGATAGCCTAGAAAATATGAAATGGAGCCTAAATCTCTATCTGCTTGCTGAATATGTCAATACAAAATATTAATATGTAATATTTCCGATTTACTTTAAAATAAAGGATTGTAAAATAGTATTTTTCTTACTCCTGCCTATAATTAATAGAGAAAGAAAATCTATACTGAATTATTATACATTTCCTTAAGGGTGGCTATTTAACATTGCCTCAGGCTGGGACTGTGAAGTGGTGGTTGTATGATCATTTACATGTGGTATGTTGCTTTTACCATCAGCTTGCTGAAGCTGCACTTTTTTCAGTAGGACACCATCTGCCTACTTTGCACTTTTATTTCTCCAATGCAAATCTCCATAGCTTGATTTTCCACTGAAATATATCTCCTTCAAATATAGCAACTGTAATGGAATAATTTGTTGCATAAATGAAATTGTTCTCGCTCATCTCTCCTCACTTTGCATACTGTCATCCAGCTGTCTACCTGCACCGTGGAGCAGCAGCTCTCCGTTCTGGATCATTAGACACAGCCAAAGCCTGCACAGACCACAATGAAATCCACTCAAGACTTTCACTTTCTTTTACTTGTACCAGTTGGGTCTCTTGAGTAGACACCTGCTCCTATTTCTCAAAAAGGCACCCCATAATCCTTTGTTTTGATTACATGCTGGCTTGGATAGAAAAAGATGTTACATATTTTAATGTTTCTGCACTTTAAAAAAAACATCATGATAAAACAGGACAAGGAAATTAAAACAACAGCTCTTATATGATTCTTTTTTAAAGTTAACAAAAAGCAAAATTTGTGAACTGCTGTTGCCATGCAAGTAGTATAGTAACTGAGATAAGGCAGATCTAGGTTGATCTTCAAAGATAGTGTATAGGGTTTTTCTATATTTTCCTTATCATGCATTGTTCTCATGATAAAATAAAAATAAATAAACACATGCTTGTAACCTAGAAATACTTGAAGATCTGTTTATAAAAATAAAAAATAAAAAAAATAAAAAAATAACATTGCAAATGTCTCGACATTTGTGCAAGTGTAACAAATAGCACCATTAATGTTTGTAATAAGTGTTCCTTTGTTGCATTTCACCAGGCAAATATAACATTGGCTTACATTTGATTCTAAGAGAAAAATAGCCATAAGAACATTCAACTATGAGAGTTAAAGTGTTACTAAATCCACAACAGTAAAATCAGATGGTATAGTAAAGCATGCTTGTTATACTCACTTGTGGAACCTAAGGGGTTAATTCTCCGCATTGTGTAAAAAGCCTGTTTGATCCTGTCTTCTCTGATCCTTCCCTACTTCCACACTCCCCAAACCATCTCCTGATAGTACAGAGCCTTGGGGGCAGTCTGCACATGCTCAGTTTGGTGTCTATTGCTAGGGAGTTTTTTTTTTTCTTGGGAGGCAGCACCTGATCAGCACAGGGCCAATCAGCACTGTCCAGACAAAGGGTCAGGGGTCCTGCAGCCTCATAGGACAGTCAGAGGAGAATAAAAACTCCTCCTACAAGCTTTAACTAGACACTGATAGAAGTAAAAAAAGACTGCTATATACTGCCGATGAGAAAAGGTATTTAGCAGTTTATATTTACTAAAATAATTGCATTTGTGTGTACTGTGGGAGACCAGATATAGTGAATGCAGGGTCCTGGGTTTAGTAACACTTTAACATTCACCAATAGAGAAAATAGCATAACACAATCCACCAACAGGGGAAATAATATGAGGATGAGCTCCACACTGTGTACATCTATAGAGATTTCTGCTGCCCAAGACAACCTCTAGCTGCAGTGTGAAACATTTAGCAGTAGTATTATTACCACTGCTAAATGTGACAACTTCCTCCTGGTTGTTAAGGAGTCGGCTCCCGCGTTCTAACAACCAGTGACTCATCCCTGCCTGACACATTTAGCTATCAGCAGGGGGATTCGTCTGACAGGTGATTGTAAACAATTAGGGGGATGTAAACAAACAGCGGGATCGCTGTGACGTAATTGACAAAATACAGTCAAGGACGCTATCCCCTTTGTTTATATTTTGGTGGTGGGGACTGGGAGATGACATTTGCCTGGAGTCAATTTTCTCTGTTGGTGAACGTTAATTCTCGTTATCGAATGTTCTCATGGCTGTTTTTCTCTTAGGATTAAATAATATGGAATGTTGCATTCAATTTTGATGAAAGGCAACAAAAGAAACAATTACACACATATTACAAACAGAATGGGTATGATTGTTTATGAGACATTCACAAAGCAATTTTTTTTTTATAAATGGACCCCTTGGACTACATTTTTGCATACCTATGGATTTCATAAGCAGTGCAGTCAGATGCACACAATCGTTACAAGAGTTAGACTATCCTCTAAATGAGTTTAAATGCATGATGTATGAAGTCATTTGCATGTACTGTACCTTAATAATTTGTCCATAAAAACAAATTAAGCAGGATGAAGCACCCTGACTGTAAGCATTATAGGCAATTTGTTTGCCTCCAGCTCCTTGAGAACTACAAAGTCCACCACAATCTCTTTAGCTAGCACCTGCTGGAAATGCATGCTAAACCATGTTATTTTTATTTTTAAGAAAGCCACAGCAGCTTAAGTGAGCTCTAAACTTACAGTGCCTTGAAAAACTATTCATACCTCTTGAAATTTTCCACATTTTGTCATGTTGCAACCAAAAACATGAATGTATTTTATTGGGATTTTATGTGATAGACCAACACAAAGCTGCACATAATTTTGAAGTGGAAGGAAAATGATAAATTGTTTTCAACATTTTTTACAAATAAATATCTGAAAAGTGTGGCGTGCATTTGTATTCAGCCCCCTTTACTCTGATACCCCTAACTAAAATCTAGTGCAACCAATTGCCTTCAGAAGTGACCTAATTAGTAAATAGAGTCCATGTGAGTATAATTTTATCTCAGGAGACATACAGCTGTTCTGTGAAGCCCTCGGAGGTTTGTTAGAGAACCTTAATGAATAAACAGCATCATGAAGGCCAAGGAACACACCAGACAGGTCAGGAATAAAGTTGTGGAGATGTTTAAAGCAGGGTTAGATTATAAAAAAATATCCCAAGCTTTGAACATCTCATGGAGCACTGTTCAATCCATCATCTGAAAATGTAAAGAGTATGGCACAATTGCAAACCTACCAAGACGTGGCCATCCACCTAAATGGACAGACCGGGCAAGAAGAGTATTATTCAGAGAAGCAGCTAAGAGGCTCATGGTAACTCTGGAGGAGCTGCAGAGATCCACAGCTCAGGTAGGAGAATCTGTCCACAGGACAACTATTAATCATGCACTCCACAAATATGGCCTTTATGGAAGAGTGGTAAGAAGAAAGTCATTGTGGAAAGAAAGCCAAAAGAAATCCTGTTTGTAAGTTTGCGAGAAGCCATGTGTTGGACACAGCAAACATGTGGAAGAAGGCGCTCTGATCTGATGAGGCCAAAATTGAACTTTTTGGCCTAAAAGCAAAACGCTATGTGGCAGAAAACTAACACTGCACATCACCCTGAACACACTATCAACATGGCGGTGGCAGCATCATGCTGTGGGGAAGCTTTTCTTCAGCAAGCACAGGGAAGCTGGTCAGAGTTGATGGGAAGATGGATGGCACCAAATGTGCCACTTTGTGTTAGTCTATCACATAAAATCCCAATAACATACATTTACTTTTTTTTGTTGTAACATGACAAAAATTTGGAAAATTTCAAGGGCTATGAATACTTTTTTAAGGCACTGTAGCTGTATAAAGTCCATTTCTACTTTTAAATTTGCATTTTAAAAGCACCCACTATATGTTTGTTATGTGTTTTACACAGAATACCTAGAAATAATTTAAAAAATATTTCTTACCTTATCGTAAGTTATTCTGAACAGGAGAAAAGATGTGGTGGTGGTCATATGACTGCTATTTTGTGTGCATTTTTCAGATATTCAAATTTTTTTTTATCATAAAAACAAGTGGGAAAGTGGTCACAGAGGGTAGGGAAAGAAGACAAGAGGCTTGTTGTAAGAACCTTGGAATTCAGCTTTAAAAACTTGCGCTAGTCTCTACATGTGTTTAAAGTTGTAATTCTGTTTTCAATTAAAATGTAAAGTTGTAGTAAAATATGTTTGAAAAACACAAACATTACTCGAAAAAAGGTACATTTTTAATTTGTAATTCACTTTTTGAATTTTGTCTGCAAACCACCAGTGACTCAATATGACCATAGCCTTGATTAGTGCCACAGCTCCAGGCACACACTGCAGCTCGTACCCTCTGCAAACAGTATGAAAACTTTTATTATATGGATTTTAACTGATACCTCAGATATATCTAACTTTCCATCCTCATATTACTGTTTGAACAGCGTATCTAATTAACTTCTGATTAATCTAATTACATGTCAGTCGAACAGCTCTGGTTCAAACAGGTCTGGCAAATATTCATTGGCTTTGTAATTAAAAAGGAAATCAGCATAGGTGAATGGACATAAATTATCGGTAATATCATTAATTAACAGCAAACTACGCTTAAAGGTTTGCGGTGTAAGCATAGTACAAAGGGGAGATTGCTCCCTGGGGATTTTTGTATACAGGGTTTTCTCTTGGTTTAATAAACAGATTGTAACTAGCACAAGTGTCTTTGTGCTTATGCTATCTTAGACTCAGAAACAGTTGATGGTGGTTATTATTCGGGCAGTGGTATTGAGGGATTTGTGGTCTGGGGATTAAAGTGAACTTTGGCCAACCTATGGATATTGAGGTATTTGTGGCTTGGGCTTTTTAAATCTCAACCAGCATTGCTGACAGAAAATAAATGCAGCAGGAAGTTTGTTTGAGGATGTTTGAGTGGCTACTGCAGGGAGGAAGTGAAAGGACTGAGCACTTATTGGCTGCCAGCGCTGCCAGAGGGCAGGACCTGCCCCATAATTTTGATTGGCTGGCCCGCATAGAACCTCACTCACCATCGATAGATTCAGAGTTCTCCAGGTTCCACGTGTGAGCAGGTGATCTGGAGGGGAGCTCTGGGGTCCTACAAGGCAGACTGGGGTTCCCAGGGGCTACAGGAACTCACCTGAGGGAATATTCCATCTCCCCTTTCCTTTTTGCTGAAGATCTGTGCTGTGCCAGAACTGTGTGTGCTGGAGAGCTAGGGGACATGCTACTGCTGCTGGAGTGGAAGAGACTGTCTATAGGAAAAGCTGGGAGCCTGTGTATAGAGATCCAGAGAGAGAGCACTACAGTACTGGCCAGAGCTGGAAGTCTGTGTGCAAGTAGACACTGAAACATGATCTGCTGTGCTAGGACAAGTGCTGCTGGACCACATGCTACAAGGACTTGTGAGTACAAATCAATGAGTGACGGGGGCTTAGATAGGTTGGAAGATTAAGCACATGTATTCCTACTTTTAATGTCACATTGTGTTAACTCTGTTTATCTTTAACCCCTTTTCTTCTTAAAGGGCTTTGCAGTTCAATAAAGCTCATTGAAATGTTCACAAGTATGCCACGGTGTCATCCAGGTATCAGTAAGGGTGGGTCATTACTAGTAAAGGGCAGAAGAGACCATAACATCCATCTGCTTTTCGGGAATGAGTGCTGCAAGTGGGGGTTTGTCTAGGATTGCTTTTCACCTTTGGCACAGAGAGATTTGCGCTCCCTGCCTTTTACCCAACACACCACAGTGGGGAGCTGCCCTGTTCGCAATTTATGTCATATCAAATGTAATGTTTATGTTCACTTAAATTGATATGTAAACATTGTTTTGTTCTTTAGAGGACCAAAGATTAATTTGGTGGGGGGGAGAATGTAACGCTGGCTTGGGCTCTATAAATGCAGCCCAGCAGCACTGACAAACATTAGATGTACCAGGAGGTTTTGTTTTCCCTACTCTTCACGTTCTGTTTTTATTTTACAGTACTTTTCAGTGAAAAAATAACATGCAGCCTTGTGATATCTAACAGTAAAGTTGGGGCTGGTCTTACACTGATAGCGCAGATGGACAAATCTTTCACTGTGACTATTGTATCTTGACAGCTGGCCCCACTGGCATCTGATAGGATGCAGCTGCTTTTCAGGCGACTATTTTCCGCCCAACCCTTTTTTTCTTTCCATCAATCAAGGGGTGTTTGGTGGGAGACATATGACCACCCACTGAATGCGTTGCTCATTAACAGGATGGAATTCATACAGTGTATGGGCAACTAAAGTTCAACTAGGACAGCAGAATAGTACCTAGAAACCAGCTTAGTCTGTTCAGGTTGTTGAAGTATCTGCTTCTTGTGGCTCAACAAGTGTTACGTTATGGAGCATAACCTGTGTTAGAGCAGCATGGTATAATTGTATCTTAGTTTGAAATTTCTTTGGGAAAAAGACCAAAATCCTGGAGTTTCTGGAATGACTTAAATTCTCCAGAGTCTAACAAATGAAGAAGATATTTTATACTGAGAGAGGTCCAGTGGGAAATTAAAGGAAAAGTAAGAAATTCAGTTAAGGTTTTAGCTTAAAAATGATAATAGGGATAAGACAGTGAGCATTGGCTATAGTATATTGGTAAAAAGCCCTACACATGGGATGCAAGGGGAGTTTCATCTAACTGTGTATCATCTGCTTTTGTGTTGTAGGGTAATTAAGTGAGAAAATTAATTGTTAGTAATATAACTTTTAAGAAAGATTGGTGGTGAGCTTCAGGTTTGAGTTGTGTTTGACCTGAATCCAGCCTGTTCGCAGATCAGCACAGATGCCCAGGCAGCTGGTGTTTATAAACAGACCACCTAGGGATCCTGGGTGACATCATTGACCAAACCTCAGCCCCAGTTGGTTTACACACAGAAGCTGGCCAGGTATCTCTCATTTGCAATGTCAGTAGTGGTACATGAACATTGTTGGGTGTCAAGTCATCATGTCAGCAGGGGAACATTGTTGGGTGGCAGGTGTTCATGGTTGACGTGGAACTACATTCCTGGATGACATTAATGGTGGATTTACATTGGTGAACATTGTTTATTTATTTTTATAATAAAGGGCTTTTTTCATGATATTGGTGTTTAAGTTTACAATGTACCCCACACTCATTCACTTGGGGGTAGATATCTGGTGACCCTCATATTCTAAAATGAGCTTCTGTCAAGTGTCCCCAACCCCCAGGGGCGGGCTGGGCCGGGGGGCAGATATGCTGTGCAAAGGCTGCTGTGTCGTCAGCTCAAAACTGCACATGCGCAGTTCTTGAGCTGGCCGAGTCTAGTACTGTGAGCCAGCGATTTCTTCTTGTCAGGGCTGACAGTCTATGTTACAGAGCACAGCACAGCCCCACCCAGCCCCTCCCTCCTCCACACGAATGGCTGGTAGAGGCTGGACCTGCTCTCTCTTTCCCCGCCCACACTCCGGGCAGCCCGTGTGCTGTCTGTGAACAGGATGTGTGGGCGGGAAAGTTAAATCTGAGCAGTGAAATTCAGTGAGTCTCCTCAGGCTGAGACCGTCCAAGTAAGTGAGCTCCTCCCTCCGTCTCTCAGCAGCCAAAAAGTTTTTTTTCTAGCAGCCTATGACAGTACCTCACCCTCCTAGGTGTTATGATGTGGGCTCACACTGGCATGCTGCAGTTTGGCTGCAGTGCTGGCAGTCTTCCTGCATGTTGCACCTAATCCCATAGAGGAGGCACATTTACTGCATTTTCTCAAAGTGCACAAATCGTCCTGCATGCTGCATATTTGGTGCACTTTCAGAAAATGCAGCAAAAATGTGCAACCTAAAAGAAGTCTGAGGGTCTGCGGCTAAGGAAACCCGCCAGTACACCCGCACTGCAGCCAAACCGCAGCACACCAGTGTGAGCCCAAATGCTTGTATTCACTTGCAGCAGGCACTGCCACTCCTCTGAAAAGTGATCCATGCTCAGGTCACTTTTCAGAGACATTTGATAGGCAGTGATGAGTTGATATTACATTTCATCCCTGCCTGTTTTAACCCCCTAAATGCCAATCCCTGCAGGTAATGGCACAGTTCACTTTGAACTCCACCTTATTTGCATTACTCTCTGTAGGTATTAGATGCGCTCTCACCTTATTGTTTGCACATCTAATACCTAAGGGTACTTTCACACTGGGGTGGTGTGGGTGGTAGTGGTAAAGCGCTGCTCGTTTTAGCAGCACTTTACCGTTGTTTTAGTTTTAACCCCCGCTAGCGGCCGAAGAAAGGGTTAAAACCGCTTGTGTTGCATTCATTTCAATAGGCAGGACACCTCTCCCAAACCGCCCCAATAATGCCACTTGCAGGACTTTTCAGAATGTCCCGCAAGTGCACCGCCCCAGTGTGAGAGCACTCGGGCTCTCACACTGGGGTGGCATGAGAGGCAGTTTACAGGTGCTATTTTTAGCACTAAAACGCCTGTAAAGTGCCTTCAGTGTGAAAGTACCCTAAAGAGAGTTCTGGAAATAAGGTGGAGTTCAAAGTGAATTTCTACACCTAAGTGGAGCACCCCTTTCAGAAGATTTGAGGATATTATTAAACCCAGAGACTGGTGGACTTAGGCCACCATAGGCAGATTGAAATTCTGCCGGTTCAGCAGAAATTTCAATCTATCTATGTGCAGACTGGTTGTACAGAATCTGATCTATCAACTGACTTCAGTAGAACCAGCGTGTCTTTATTTATTTTTTTGGCGATCACTGCTGGCTGCTATAGCTTCCGGCAGTGATCACTGTATTCTGATGGCTTGAAAACTTTCACCTCAGAACACACACCGACACACGGCTCTTACGGAAGCTTGGTAAATCAAGTTCCGGGCTTCCCTAGCATTACACCTGTGGGGCTGTGACCAAGTCTGGGCACAGGCTTCTGGAAATACAGGAGGGTGGCCAGTAAGAGGAAAGCTGGGATATGACATTACTTACTTCATATCCCTGCCACTCCTAAACCTGCTCCACTGCAGCACCAGGCCCACCATGCCCTTAATCTGGCCGGTGCTCCGGCGTGTGCCTGTATGTGCTTTTCTTACTGCACAGTCTCTCTCTCTGCGCAGGCAGTGTGAAGCGGTCTCTCTCTCTCTCTCTGCGCAGGCAGTGTGAAGCGGTCTCTCTCTCTGCGCAGGCAGCATGAAGCGTTCTCTATCACTCTGCAGGCAGTGTCAAGGAGTCTCTCTCTCTCTCTCTGGGGCAATGTGGAGCAGTCTCCCGCCCTCGCTCTGTACAGAGAATGTGGTGTAGATGGATGGTGAGCTGATTTGATTCGGTGGTTCAATGGGCCACTTGACTGGACTTGCCCCCCCAGGCCTAAGGCTGCCAGCCCTCCCCTGCCCAGCCCGAGACCTTCACATACTTTTTGGGGGACAGGTTGTGGGGATGAATCCCTTGTCCCCTCAACATGAGGAAAGGTGCCTTACAACAAATAGAGGCTTTGCTGCTTACTCTTACAAGGTACCCTTCCAATGTTGAAAATATGCGGCCTTGTATGGTTCAGAAGGGAAAGGGGGTGATGCAAGCTCATTGTCCCTGCCTTTTCTGGCTGCCCAGGCTACATGCTTGGATAAAAAACTTTTATGAATCTTAAGGGGCACCTCATGCCGTGTTTTTGTTTTTTTCTGAAGGGCCAGTACATTACAAGAAAAAAACAATTGTTTTGGGCTTGCCCTAACCTGCACATGGAATTGCAAAGCAGTTCAATATACTCCTTTAAAAGTGCTGTTTGTTTACAAACATCAGCTGAGCATCTTTCAGTTGGTACTGTTTTTATTGGCGTATAACACTCACTTTTTCACCATGAAAATTGGGTGCAAATAGTGCGTGCGTGTTATACGCCAATACTTCAGTTTTAGCTGCCTCGGAGGGGACAGGGAGGGGGGGCAGGACGAGCACCGTCAGACTACATACAGTGAGAATCTCCTGTTTACTTGGCAGCCTCTGTAATAGGAACTCCTGTCTCCTGGGCCGCCATTGGACCACTGTTCTGTCTATCATAGGAGATTCTCACTGTATGTAATCTGTCAGCGCTCGTCCCGCTCCCTGTCCCCTCTGGGCTGCAGATGGGCATCAAACAGGCTGCACTGATGGCAATGGTGAGGCTGCTGCATTGATGGCAATGGTGAGGCTGCACTGATGTGGACTGATGAGGCTGCATTGATGGCACTTGTGAGGCTGCAGATGGGCATTGATCAGGCTGCATTGATGGCATTGGTGAGGCTGCAGATGGGCACTGACCCTTATTTTACTTCAAAGTTCCTTATTTAAAATTTAAGTTTTTTCCTGAAACTCCCCTCTTAAAATGAATGTGCGTGTTATACGCCTGTGCGTGTTATACGCCGATAAATATGGTAATTAGTATAGAGCCTTCTTGCAAGAATGAATAATACATAGCATTAAAGGTTTTAGCAATCCATATTTTTTTCAGTGTTAAGACTTAGAGCCCATTACTTGAGTTTTCTAAACGCATACAATAAGACCTTTGTATTTATAGAGTAGTTTTATGAAGCTCTTGAAAAGATGAGATATTATACATCAGTGGATTTCAACATAAACAGGGAATACTCATAGATACAAAAGTCCTATAATAAAAATGTGGCATTAGCCTTCCCTTGTGGTTGAATAAGTTAGATCTCTTCCAGCCACAGTTCTACAACTCCCACTAGAGGAAGGTCACAGAAACAGAAAAACTGTTGGGAATGAGAGAGAGAGTCTTAAATAGGGTTATTGCTCCAAAGAGGGGGAAGAAATGTAGAGATACTGGGTGTGATTTACTAAAACTGGAGCGTGCAAAATCTGGTGCAGCCCTGCATAGAAACCAATCAGCTTCCAGGTTTTATTGTCAAAGCTTAATTGAACAAGCTATAGTTAGAAGCTGATTGGCTACCATTCACAGCTGCACCAGATTCTGAATGCACCAATTTTAAGTAAATCTCCCAATTAGGTAAATAGAAAACACTGAGGTGCATTAAACCCAGTTGAGATTTGGGAATGCCACACAAGAAAAGTTTATGCCATAATGTTAAACAATATCAAATAATGTGGCATCAGTATATTCATAAAGATATTGGGGAGTATTTACGAAGTACACTTGAAATTGCACTGAAAGTGCACTTGGAAGTGCAGTCGCTGAAGATCCGAAGGGGACATGCGAGGAAAATAAAAAACACCATTTTTGCTTGCACATCATTGGATGATAAAATCAGCAGAGCTTCCCCTCATTTCAGATCAACCCCTCAGATTTACAGTGCCTGCACTTCCAAGTGCACTTTCAGGGCAATTTCAAGAGCACTTTGCACTTGTAGTTTGCACTTGTAATGCAAAGTGGATTTGCCTTTCGTAAATAACCCCCATTGCGTGCATAAGGTCCAATAGAACCCTGAGTCAATCACCAAATGAAGGCTGAATGAGTAACAGGGAAAAGAGTCACAATAAGAAAAGTAGCTTATAAAGAGAGGAAGAGGGGGGGGGGGAGGGAAAAAATGGGAAAACCCCCTCCTCAAATGATTGGGACTTTAGAGGAAAAAACTGAGTCTAGTAGGTGAGAATCAGACAAGCTTGATAAAATTTAACAATATGTATTGAGATATAATAAAAAATAGTATTGTCAATACATATACAAACATATGACCATTCAGTAGTAGAATCCAGAATTTGTACGTGACTAAAGCCGACATGTTTCGCAAAAGAATTTTCGCTTCATCAGGGCTAGACACGATGTCATTGATTCATTTAAACTGTATAAATAATGAACAGTCTCAAATTATATAGTGGTCATACATAACATCAGATCATAACCATGAAAAAACATCAATTATATGAAATTATTGCTCACCTACTGTTAAAATTTCAAAGGAATAAGGCTATTACCACCATTCACCAGACATCAACCACTGAACCAACCAGCACGGACTGTCCCTGGGTGCCAGATCCCAGGCAGACAATACCGGTAGGAGTCCTGGACCACACACTTAGGGCAATATAGACTGGTAACCCGTACTGAAACAAAGACGGGAAACCCATAAATCCCACTGATTCAAAATAAATCATAAATAGTACTAACAACGACCATTGATGGTCAAACACATAAGAAAATTTAATATGACGCCCACATAGATACATTATTCATAGGGTGTATTAAGCCATATATAATATTTTAGAAAATCCAAAAAATATATGATTATTTAAAGTGTGGGACAAAGCCCACCAATGAGTTGCTTGGGATATCTATATCTTTATTTTAGGGGGAACATTTTCCATTTGTAATACATGGCCAATGAAGATATCATACCTGTATCCATAATAAACAGGTATAGCTAAGCCTATAATGCTAGTAGTACAGGGACCCTGTGAAGTAATCCCTTAGGTTATGACAGAAGGTCCCCCAGTTAAAAACATGTCCAAGCGGAGCAAAGCAAAAACGTCCAAATTAGTCTCAACTTACCCCTAAGTGTAGAAACAGAAGGAGAGGGGCTGTGATAGCTCCTAATCACAAGATTGGGCGTCCGCCCGTTTACGATGGATGGCCGCAGGATGCGTCTAACAGACAGCACCAGCGCCTCCATCTTTTAAGTGGTGCGGTCCCACCGGAAGCAATCAGGTCAGAATTGACCTCCGGCATTGCTTCCGGTCCGGACGTCTCTGCCAGGATGCACGCGCATCAGGAGAGCGGACGCATGCGCGTTCCACCCCCCAAGATGCGCACACATTGCCCATACTTCGCCGTTAGCGTGCAGGGCAAATAGGGGCGGAAGAGAGGAGAGCTCCGCCCCCTAGGCAGGGACGTCCGAGTCCCCCCACCACAACAGGCAACCGTTACTAGCAGGCAGCAGAAGCGATCCAGGGGAATGGCAGGGAGCATACATACAGGTCCAACATGGACCAGATATCTTGAGTTTGATACAAAAACATTTGTACAACAACAACAGAATACATTATAGAAATCATTAATGCATGGTTCCCTAAATCATCATAATTTAAGTGAAGCAAAAAAGGAACAAAGAAAAAAAAAAAAAAAAAAAAATGAAGCAGAGGAAGGGGGGGGGGGGGTTGGTTTGTGTCGGGGCCAGTCAGCCTCCATTTCCATCAACACAAATGGGGATTAGCACCATCTAGTGGGTGTTAGTAATACTATACAACTGAAGGTGAGTGAGGGCCTGCCTGCAGTATCATATGAATATCATATATGGCAAATATAAACATGTATTAGATTCTACCTGTAATTTCAGTTGTTTATTAATAACATGATCATTTGCGCCAGGATAAGACACATATAAGGAATAGCCCCATCTAGTGAATGTTAGTAATATTATACAACTGAAAGTGGGTGAAGGTCTGCCTGCAGTATCAAATGGCAGGTATAGGCATGTAATAGATTCTACCGGTAATTTCAGTTGTTTATTAATAACATAATCGTTTACTGCAAGGAAAAGAGCATCACAGAAAGGGGTTGAATGAGAGTGCAGTGTTGAGGCCAGGCGGACAAGTCGCCCGTTGGTTATATATCCACCTGGCCTCACGCTGCAAAATTATTTTGTCCACATTCCCACCCCTCTCTAAGTCAGGTATAACCTCCAAAGCAAAGAAGGACACATAGTTGGGGTCGAAGCTATGTCGTAGACCAATATATTTACAGATGGGGGTGTAAAGTAACCCTGCGTCTAAGTAATATAAATGGTCCTGAATTCTTCTAGCGAATGGACGCTTAGTTTTGCCTATATAAAATGCACCACAACGGCACATAGCTAAATACACAATGCCCGTTGTGGTGCAGTCGGCATATCCTTTAAGTTTGTGAAAATCTCCTCTTGGAAGAGGGCACCCACTCCCTTCTTTTATCCATGGACAGAATTGGCAATGTCCACATTTGAAGGTGCCATTCCCGCCCTCTGCCCCTGCTGAAGGTATTAGAGGTTGCAGGTGACTATGAACTAGGGCATCTCTGATGGACCGTGATTTCCTGTAAGTAATTTGTGGCACATTGGCCACATATTTTGAGATGACTGGATCCTCAGATAGAAAGTGCCAATTGTTACTAATCAAATTTCGAATTTCCTGTTGATGCGCTGTGAATGTTGTGATTAATTTTGTAGTAGGATGTGGGTCACGTACTTTATGTTTGAAGATGAGAGTGTCACGTAAATTTTGTTTGGCCCGCTGGTAGACCCTCTTTAGAACTTTTTTACTGTACCCTCGGCTGAGCAGTCGGTCATAAAGTGCTCTGGCTTCTCTTTCGAAATCCTCATCTCTAGCACAATTCCGTCGTAGTCGGAGGTACTGACTATAGGGTATACTGTGTATTAATGTACGAGGATGGGAGCTGGAAAAATGCAGGATAGTATTCCCAGCCGTCTCCTTTCTGTACAATGTACTGGAAATTGTGCCATCCTTGCTAAGAACAAGTCGTAAATCCAAGAACGGGATAGTCGTTGCATCGGATTGAATGGTGAACTTGAGATTGAATTTGTTGTGAGAGAGAAGTTCCATAAAGAAAAGTAGCAGAATTTAGGAAAGAGTAAAGTAGACAGCAACGTTTACGAAAAGGATAGTGCAATTTACTGCTAGCGTTGGAGAACAGGTCCCAAGCAATAAGAGTGAAAAAAAATGATGATACGAACTGGCCTTCGCATGCTGTTGTTTCTGCATATAGTTATTTATTTATTTATTTCAGGTACTTATATAGTGCCGTCAATTTACGCAGAGCTTTACATATACATTGTACATTCACATCAGTCCCTACCCTCAAGGAGCTTACAATCTAAGGTCCCTAACTCACATTCATACATACTAGGGACAATTTAGACAGGATCCAATTAACCTACCAGCATGTCTTGGGAGTGTGGGAGGAAACCGGAGTACCCGGAGGAAACCCACGCAGGCACAGGGAGAACATGCAAACTCCAGGCAGGTAGTGTTGTGGTTGGGATTCGAACCAGCGACCCTTCTTACTGCTAGGCAAGAATGCTACCACTACACCACTGTGCCACCCAATGACTTTCTCAAGCAGCCATTTAATAACTTTGTTAGGTGTGGTGAAAAAGGATGATCTGCCCACACCCGTGACTTAGCAGGACAAGCATGGAGTATGATATTAGTTTATTCCTGAGTTTTGTAACAAGGAAAGTAGCATGTGGCCTCTGTTTTTATGAATAAATGTCAGGGGGTAACATGATATGGTTGCCAATGAAGTGAAGCTCACCAGAAATATGTGTAGCAACTTTATTTATGAAATTGGGTATCTTGGCAATGATGGTCCTAAGATTAGCTCCAGATTGCAGCAGTCTCAGTGGTTTGTGGTGAGCACACCTAGTCATGTAACCTTTAACTGCCTGCCGACCAGCCACAGTCATTATACTGCGGCAGGTTGGCTCTCCTGGGCGAATCACCGTAGATGTACATCGGTTGCTTCAATGTAAACAGACAGATCTCCATTCTATCAGGGAAGTAGAGAGAGATCTGCTGTTCCTAGTAATCAGGAACAGCAATCTCTCTTTACTCCCAGTCAGTCCCATCCCCCCACAGTTAGAAACATCTCCCTAGGAGGTTGCAGATCACCGCCATTAGTAGTAAAAAAAAAAAAAAAATAATAAAAATGCCATAAATATATCCCTTACATTATAACTTTTGCACAAACCAATTAATATATGCTCATTGCGATTTTTTTTAACCAAAAATATGTAGAAGAATACATATTGGCCTAAACTAATGAAGAAATTTGTTTTTCAAAATTTTGTTTTGGATATTGGGTTTTTTATCAAAATTGTCGCTCTTTTTTGTTTATAGTACAAAAAAAAACTGCAGAGGTGATCAAATACCACCAAAAGAAAGCTCTGTTTGTTGGAAAAAAGAACACCAATTTTGTTTGGGTAAAGCGTCGCATGACAGCACAACTGTCAGTTAAAGCGACATAATGCCGTATCACAAAAAATGGTCTGGTCAGGAAGGGGGCAAATCCTTCTGGTGCTGAAGTGGTTAATGCAGGAAGTGTGTCGTGAAGCCACATTTCAAGAAATGTTTCCTTGGCAGTTACCCACTGATTTCTCAGTGAATCCAACAAAGCAGAGGCTGCTCCTATTGGAACACATTTCAGGATCCCCAAATTTACTCTTTCAGGCTGCAGGATCTCTTTTAAAGGCTCTTTGTTCAGCAGACACTCTGCTCTTCTAGGAAGCTAATGTGGCTTTCTGCATTCGTTTGCATCATTTGTTCTTTTCCTGAGAGACTGGACATCCAGCTTTGGTAAGGAAAGATCAATGGATGTTGTTGTTTTGTGATGCAAGGGGGGCCTTTATGACATCCATGATCTTGAACAGGGAGGCTTTGGTTAATACACCTACTTCTCAGGCTTAGTGGGTGTAGAATCTAACTCTGGGGGGAGGGCGCATGCGCAGCTCGTACGATGGCAAATGCATAAGATCAGAGCTCCGGCCTTCGTTCCGTAATCTGTAGCTCCCACTCTGGGACATCAGCATCCACAGCACCGGAAGCCCTCTCACCCGATCCAGGAACCATACAGCTACCCCGTAGTCGTTTTATGGGTAAGATCGGCGATCAGAGACACATCTACAAGAGGCACACATCGCAGGGCGCACTCAAGCCTTCCCAACTTATGGATCGTTACCTGCATAGGCCTCAATCCCCAGCCTCAGGTACTTCGGTTGATGCCGTGGAGTTAGCGGACACCCTCCTGCTCGTCGATCCCTCCTTATTCGCTGAACAGCCCCCACACAAACCACAACCACCCGAGCAGTCCGCTACTTCAACAATGGTGACTGTGGAAGTTCTAGATTTAAAGCTGCAAGCCCTACTTCAGAGTTTGACCCAAAACTTTGCCAAAGAGGTAGGAAAGCTCGCACATGAACTCAGGGGGAAATTGATTAATTGGGAGAAAGCACAGACACACTGGAATCCAAATTTAATAACATGGTGAGGTATGTCCATGTTTTAGAGGAAGAAAATGCTATCTTCAAAAATACAGTATCTCAACTGCAAATGCAACAGGAAGATCTGCAGAATAGGGAGCACCGCCACAACCTACGGATCCCTGAATCCATTACAGATAAAGAAATCTGGCCCTATCTCCTTGCATTATTTGTTACTCTGGCGCCCCACATTCCTGATGTTGACTGGCACCTTGCTAGAGCCCATAGATCGCTGGCCCCTAAACCTCCTCAAGGTGCCAACCCCAGAGACATTAATGTCCGCTTACACTTTTATGAAAGCAAAGAAGCTCTTACCATAGCCACCCGTAATAGAACAAGGGTTGATTTTAAAGGTCCAAAAATTCAAATCTTCAGTGACTTATCACCCAAAACCTTGGCTAAACGATGCAACCTGAGCCCTGTCACCACACATCTATAAAATCACCAGGTTCCATGCCGTTGGGACTTTCCATTCCACCTCTCGGTATCCAAAGATGGGACACATTTCTCCATGAGAGATCTCCAGGAAAGTGAGATGTTCATTCGGAACCTGGGTCTCCCACCTATACCCGAAGAGGATCTACAGGCATACACTCCAGCTTCGAGACCGCTCTCCACCCTGGGAAGATTTCGATCCCAGCTTGCCAGCGATCGCAGAAAGCCTCCCTCACTCCCCAAAAAGCTGTAACATCCAGAGACCCCACCTGAGGATCATTACTGGACTGCCTCATCACTTTACTTCCACACAGAAGTATCGGTTTCTACCTCTGTGTTATAGGACTCTGGGCTCAAAGTCTATACCTCATTCCTTCTCTGTTTTAAGAATACCACCCTTATTGACGATTATAACAATGTTACCTGTTTGGTTGTTTCCTATCTATCTCCTATGTAGGCTACTCGGATTGGAATAAGGCCTGTAAGTCGGATCTTGCGGGCTGTTATGCCCCCTCTACATGGTCTTGAAATGTGACCATGGACCCCTGAGGTGCTCACACTCCTCAGGCCTTGCACCTAAATGGTTTATGTTTTTTGCTTTTTTACTATGGATCCTTTTTGATCCTAATTATGTTTCTGTTTCTACTTTTGATCTTTTTACTTTTCTTTTTCTTATTAGATCGTTTTTTGATCTATTTAGAATCACAATTGTGTTCTAACTACAACATTTCAACTCGTTTCGTAAATGCTGGTTAGCACTGTAGGAGTTCAGATCCTCAAACGCAGATGTGGTCATGGTTCAGGAGACACATTTCAAGGCACAGGGATCATTCAAATTTGCATCAAAATACTTCCCCACTGCCTATGTAGCCTCTGATCCTTCCGGTAAAGCTGGAGTAGCAATCCTTTTCAAACCTTCATCTTCCATACGAATCAAATCCTTTTTCAGGGGCGAATGTATCTCCTCTGGTTCTCACCTAAAGCAGGACTCCACCCTCCAACGCTCCTTTCTTTTAACTTACTCTTACTTTTTTTACTTACTTTTGCTTACTCAACTCTCCCACAGTGATCGTCATTTACCACCCTCCGTAATCGCATTAAATCTCTAGACCTGAACAAAATTTCTAAATCCTTGCTATGGTCCAAACAAAAATTATATGAATTTGCTAACAAGCCTCATAGAATGTTGGTCAATAAACTGAAACCACAACCCTACTCTTCTATCCCTGACTTTCTGCTACAACCCAATGGCAACCCAACTTACTGCCCTCAGACTATGTCTAAAGTCTTTAATAAATTCTGCCAGAAACTATATAGTTGCTTATCCACAAACTCAGAATCTCAGTTCACTCCGGAGAAATTTAACGCTTTTGTTGATCCCATAAACCTTCTTATACTATCCCTGGACAATCGCTCTGGGCTAAACGCACCCATAACAGTTGAGGAAGTCACCGAGGTTATTAACCATCTCCCATTACATAAATCCCCAGGACCTGATGGACTCCCCTATTCATACTACAAGACATTCCTCCAGACTCTCGCTCCCCACATGGTAAAACTGTTTGCTTCTCTGATGAAAGGGTACATCCCCCACACCCAATTTTTACATGCTTTCATAACGGTCATCCTGAAACCAGATAAGGATCCAATGATACCTGACAGCTACCACCCCATAGCCCTTCTAAACTCCGATTATAAAATATTCACAAAAATATTGGCAAATAGACTATCCTTACTACTCCATTCGCTAATACACCAGGAAGACCAGGTTGGTTTTGTTCCCACTAGACATGCAGGGGACAACACCAGACGTACTATTGACCTTATTGACCTTTTGACCAAAACCAAGAGACCTGCTATAATGTTGAGCTTAGATGCTGAGAAAGCTTTCGACCGCCTAAACTGGTCATTTATGTTTGCCATATTATCCAGATATGGATTCTCATTTATGCAAGCTCTTAAAGCATTGTATTCTACACCTACTTCCCAGGTACAGCTTTCCTCCCACATATCTCCATTGTTCCCTCTGAGTGATAGCACCAGACAGGGCTGACCCCTATCCCCCTTGCTTTTTATCCTCAGCTTAGAACCTCTAGCTGCAGCCATCCGATCTCATCCTGATGTAAGGGGGGTGTTGCTGAGACACCGGGAGTACAAGCTGTCTTTATTAGCTGATAACATCTTACTAACAATAACACATCCCCACTTCTCACTCCCATCACTCCATGAAATTCTACACTCATTCGGTAGTCTTTCAGGTTTTAAAGTTAACCCAACTAAAACTGAAGCCCTCCCTATAAACATTCCGACAGACACACTCATATCTTTACAAGAAAATTTTAAATATTGCTGGTGCTCCCACTCACTTAAACACCAAGGTGTTCACCTGACCCCCTCATACTCCACACTCTTTCAGGCCATTTTCCCCCCCTTATTTACAGAAATAAATAGATTACCGAAAACATGGACGAACCTTCCCTTGTCTCTCATTGGGATGATTAATGTCCTCAAAATGTCAATACTCCCTAAATTGCTGTACCTCTTTGAGACTCTACCAGTAGAGATCCCAATATCCCAACTGAAAGCTCTTCAGAGGAACTTCCTGCACTTTATATGGAACAATACCTCCCATGGGATGGCAAGCTCAGTAGTCCAAGCTCTACGAACCAGGGGAGGGCTGGGGGCGCCCGACATACTAAAATATTACTATGCCACTCATCTGAGAGCTATTGCCTCTTGGACATCCATGTGCCCCAAACAGATGGTCAGAGATTGAAATGGGAATCATAACTCCTGCCCACCCATGCTGCATGTTATGGCCATCCTCTAACAAATTCGCTTCTCAACTGCATAGTGTTTGCCTGAACCCGATGTTATTTACAATTTTAATTTGGAAACGCTGCTTCGGTAAATACTCTCTCTCTTCTCCATGCTTGACACTAGTAAATGTCCTTTTCAATCCGGAAATCCCTGACATCCTATCTTATAACTCTATGTTTCCTTGGACCCAAGCTGGTATATTTCAGCTATGCCATTTGGTACACCCAGTGACACGCAAACTACTCTCCTTTTCTGACTTACAAACCAAACATAAAATCCCAAAATCTCTCTTCTACTCCTTTCCACAAATCAAACATTTATTTTACACCAAAATCCCACATATGACCTTAGACATACCAACCAAATTTGAATTGTTATGCTCCAGATGCACCTATGAACCCCACCTGATTTCATCTATCTATAAAACCCTACATGCAACTCCCCCCCCAACTGAAAATAGTCATTATTACATGAGGAAATGGTCCCACATTTTACAACGACCTATCTCCCTAGGTGACTGGGGGAAAATATGGGAATCTACATCCAAAGTTTCAAGATGTGTGGCACAGAGGGAAACTGCTTACAAAATAATCATGTTTTCGTATAGGACCCCAGCCTTCCTATTGGCTCGAAAACTGACATCATCCAGACATTGCTGGAGATGTGATTTAACTTTGGATACCCATTATCACATATTCTAGGATTGCTCTGCACTCGTACCTTTCTGGACACAAGTTCGCAATCTCTTGGAAAAGGTCCTTGACATATCCATCCCCTTCAACCCCACACATCTTCTTCTAGGTTTGCCTCTCCCAAATACATCCAAACCTACCAGTAGATTGATGGCATTTATCTTACTGGCGGCCAAACAAGCTATACCCCAATGCTGGTTGACCACTACCCTCCTACTTTTATGCAGTTTCTCTCAGGCATAGCTGACATAGGCAGAATGGAACGTCTAACTGCTGTTATAGATGATTCCCTACCAAAGTTCGACAGTATATGGGGGAAATGGGATAATTCAGAATATAGCAATGAGACGCAACTTCCAACGACATAGGGGGTAATTTACTATAGAGCTGCAGCACTAATTAGCGCTAATTCGCTGTAATTAGCACTAAAACGGTATTCTCTATAGCGCTGGTGAGAAAATACTCCCAAAATCGAATTTACTATAGTTCCCTGAAACCAAATAGCGCCCAAACCCTTACTCTGCTAAAACCTGGATTAGTGCACATGGAAATAATGTTTAGAGCATGATATAATTGCCTAAATGGTACTGAAATATGCGGTATATTATTTAAAGATAATCTGCTTTTAAACTTTGTGAAAAAATGATTTCTACACTGAAATATCTTTAAAAGTCTGAGAAGTGAAAAATTCCCCATTTTGAACAACTAGGTGCCAACACAACTGAGCATGCTCAGACCTGAAAATAACTCTCATTTTAACTCAAGTGTCTTTTTTAGCCGGCACTATAGTAAATACCAAAATGGGAGCTAATTAGAGAGCATTTTTTTAAAATGAAAATCTGCTCTATTTTAAGTTAAAATGAAGTTTCAGCCATTTATTCTAATGGAACAATTCTAACTTTCACAAAAAAACCTTTTAATGTTGAGATGAAATGTATCTTTCTGTGAAATAAATTTTCCTTTGCAACATTGTTGCTTCTACTTAAAATATTTTTATTTTAAGAATGCTACAATGTGGAATGTTTTGATGTTTTGGTAAAATATGTTTTTCTCTGTCACTTTCACTTGTTACTCTGAATCTCACAACAATCTTTACCCCAAACTCACACAGGTGTCTTTATAATTCACAAACAATACCATTGTTGATGCAAATTTAAAATGAATCACAATTTTTTGTGCTTTTTATCATTTCCAAATATTCATAATTTGAGCCCAAAAAATGTGATATGTGTACCATCAGAAATCAAAATGTAATTCCCAAAAATTTGAGGGTAATATTCTACTCTCACCCACAAAAAAAACACCAAATATCACAGAATAAATAAAAAAGAATAACTCTTGAGTAATGTAAGTATTTATGCAGTTTTTATGTGTTTTTATGTGTATTTATGTGTAGTTATGTGTAGGAGGGTCTCACATGTGGCACCTCTGTGGCTTGGAGGTTAGAATTTCTGCTTAGCATCCCTGAGTGTATGGGTTCAAATCCCAACCATGTTGCTTCATGTAGAGAAGTTGTCTGATCTCCCAGGTCCTATAACTATGTCTAAATGTAGTATTTATGTGTAGAAGGGTTCCACCACCATTGTAAGTCTTTTCCGGATACACTATTTAGCCAAAAGTATTGGGACACCTGCCTTTACACACACATGAACTTCCAGAAGTGCATTTGTGAGGCCAGGCACTGATGTTGGATGAGAAGGCCTGGCTCAAGTCTCTACTCTAATTCAGCCAAAGGGTGTTCTATCGGGTTGAGGCCAGGACTCTGTGCAGGCCAGTCAAGTTTCTCCACCTCAAACTTGCTCATCCATGTGTTTATGGACCTTGCTTTGTGCACTGGTGTGCAGTCATGTTGGAACAGGAAGGGGCTTTCCTCAAACTGTTCCCACAAAGTTGGGAGCATGAAATTGTCCAAAATGTCTTGGTATGCTGACACGTTAAGAGTTCCCTTAACTGGAACTAAGAGGCCAAGCCCAATCCCTGAAAAAAAACCCCACATCATAATCCCCCCTCCACCAAATCATTTGGACCAGTGCACAAAGCAAGGTCCATAAAGAAATAGATGAGTGAGTTTGGGGTGGAGGAACTTGACTGGCCTGGACTGAGTCCTGACCTCAACACAACAGAACACCTTGGGGATGAATTAGAGAGGAGACTGTAGGTCAGGCCTTCTCATCCAACATCAGTGCCTGACCTCACAAATGCATTTGGATGAATGGTCAAACATTCCCATAGACACACTCCTAAACCTTGTGGACAAGAAGAGTTGAAGCTGTTATAGCTGCAAAGGGTGGGCCAAATGAATTTTGAACCCAATACTAATACTGGGATGCCATTACAGTTCATGTGTGTTTAAAGGCAGGCGTCCCAATACTTAGGCCAATATATTGTATATTGCTTGTGACACTGAGCATGGCTATGGACTTAGGGCTGGTTCACACCACAGAGATACAGAGAACATGTGTGGGGCTGCCTGGTGGCTAAGTGGGTAGCTAGTTCTGTCTAGCAGCACCTGGGATGTTAGTTCAATTCCCCAACATTCTAATCCTTGTGTTGAAGTTTATATGTTCTCCCTGTGTGGGTTTCTCACCACAATCCAAAGACATGCTGGCACCTTATTTGTCTCCTGTCGAAATAGGTTCTAATGTAAGAAAGTTCATTTTGGACTTTATATTGGAAGCTCATTGCAGCCAGGGACTGATGTTAATGTTTATTAGCACTAATCATGCCCAGGGACTTGGACATTTCAAATTTTAGGGTTTACACTGCACAGGTACATATGCTTAGAAAACTGTTGCTTTGTTTATGTGGATGCAAATAGACTTTGATCTTTGTCCTGTAGTTGGAGATTTGATGCACATAGCCAAGGGCTAACACAGTTGCGAATACTATTATGTGTTCCTGCTCATAAGGTGCAATCACTTTAGACATACATGAAGAGACAGATTAAAAGATACTGGTGGGCGTGTACTTCTATTGGGCGTGTCAGTGTGCTAACAATACAACCTCTCTTATATAAAGGCCTGCAGAAGGGGGGTTTGCTTGGCCTGAGAAGGTCAGGTTTTTTGCTGTGATTTGTGGGGGAGAAGGAATGAGATTGGGAAATTTGATGAAATTCTTGTGCATTTTTTCAATCAATAGTAGGTTTATGTGGCCATGCTGTCAATGTTGTGCATGTATTGTTCCTGTCTGATCATGCAAACATCGTTTGGAAGCATCTGCTGACCTACTCTTTTTGATCTTATTTAATCGTGTACACCGAAATGCAGCTTCCAGCAGAACATGGTCACTAATGTATGTATGTGTGGATTGTGGGCTGGTGGTGGGTGTTTTGAATAAGTCTTTTAATATTATGTTGGAATGCTTTGTAAGAATGACTGTTAAGTATGTTTCTATAATCTTGCATATAAAAATGTGATGTGTTGCCCGTTATACACTGAAATTAAAGCTGTGTCCACTCTAAGGTTTTGTCAAATTTTAGATTGTAAGCTCCTATGAGCAGGGCCCTTAAAATCCCAATGCTAAATGTAGCACCATATATCCTGTCCAAATTTTTTTGAAGCTAGTAACTGAATGTTTTTTTTGTTTTTCTGCTGGTAAAATAAAAGTACATTATTGAGCTTTGTTGTGATGTTTTTTTTTTCTTCTACTTTTTTCTCTTTAGTTTCAATTATTTCAATATGTATTTGTGCACCAAAAAACAAATCTCTTTGCCCTGGTTCACATTGATGCTACTTTGAAATCACGCTACTTCACTTGAAGTAGCACAATTTCAAAGTAGCAAGGTCAGCGTGATTTCAGGTGCTACTTGATAGACATCCGTGTGCCTTCATACACAAATGTCTATTGAAGTCGCACCTGAAATCGGCAAAAGTAGTGCAGGAATTACTTTAGCAAATTTGGTGCGGTTCCACAAAAAAATGTTGCATCGATTGGAACAGTGCCATTGCTGCCAATAGTCATGCGATTTGATCTCTCAAATCGCATGACAAATCGCTCCAATGTAAACCTAGGCTTCTGCACACCTGCAAGTTAATGATAAAGGTGGAACCTTTATATATAACAGCTGTGGAGAATTGCAGGTAATGAATTCAGCTGGTGGATAGGCAGTGTTGTATGTGTCAGCTTTAGTTCACATTGGTGCGATTTGACATGTCAAAGTGGTGACAATTGCACTGTTTTAATTGGTGCGACTTTGGGGTGTAATTTGTATTGATATCAGTGCAGAAACCTGCACAGATGTCTCTGAAATTCCCCCTGCAGTCGGGACTGACATGTGGGAATGAAAGTGTGTGATTTCAGCTGAACGATTTCCTCCCTCTGTCAGTGTGAACCAGGGCCCAAAGTGGGCCTTTTGTTTTTGTCATTCACCTGCTGCTAATCCAGCGACACCATTTCTTATCGAACGCCTTTAAATATCATAAGTAGAAATACAAATTTGCAGATCTGGAAATAAACAAAAATAATAAAATTCTAATAGTGGTTGCGATCAAATATTCGCAGCAGCGATCAAAAGAGTGTGGTTTCACCTTTTGACCCAGAAATAAGTCATTGTAATCACCCGGAAGTCCCTGTGCTGGTCAAGATCTCCATCTAGGTGGACATGGCGAGGTCCCTCTTTAGCAAAGAGGAGGTGCTGCTCATTTTCCGGATAAGGGTATGATATGTACTTGTGCTTAATCAATGCGGGGGTGGATGTGGTAGTTAGATTTGGTGTGGGTGGGGTTAATTGATTTGTTTGGCATACCCATACATTTGCTTCTGGCCCATGTGCACACATCACTTTCTGCATTTGTTCTGCTGATGTAAATGCAACTATAAATGAGAGCTCCTTTCTATTAAAATATGTATGACTTGTTTCACAGTTGGGCAACTTTGGACTTCCGAGTTGCTTGACAAGTTGTACCCCCATGATTCTGAATGATAACTAGGGATGGGCCGAACATCCCCCCTGTTGGGTTCGCAGCAGAACATGCGAACAGACAAAAAATTTGTGCGAACACCATTAAAACCGCTTCCCGCCCTCCGTACGCCAAATGACATCCTCGGCTTTGAGCGGGGATATCTGAGTGATGCCTGTAGCTACAGACATCATCCAGATATCGTCTTTTAGAGCCGGTGAATCTGCACACCATAAGAATGATCATAGCAGCTGTTCCGCCGCTTGATCGTTCTTACGGGAGGGGAGAGGGGACGTCCCCCCTCCCGCCACCCTCCAGTGCTTGTACCAACTCACCTCTATGATCGGTGAGTCGGTCACAGGATCCGCCAGCCCCGGATGTTTAGCATAGAGATTTCCGGTGGACCAGATGGTTGCCGGAGTCTCTATAAGCGTTCGGAGACCTGAAGGGCCTGGTATGGAATTTAGGGGGACCCCCCCACATGATTTTTTTTTTTAATTTTGGTTCCGGGTTTCCCTGTGGGGAATTCCCATGCCGTTTTTATCAATGAACTTTTATGTGTATTGTCGGACCAGCAATTCATTAATAGCCGCAAGTTGTTTTAAATGACTTTTTTTCCTTTGAAATGTCATTTTGCTGTCAGACTGTTCTAAACACGGGAAACATGAGCCATTTTACAGGCATACTATAGACACCCCCCAGGTACGAAATTTAAAGGGATATTACACGTTTATTGTTTCACTCAAAGCATTATTAAAATCACTGCTCCCGCAAAAACGGATGTTTTTAACAGAAATTTTTGGCATTGATCCATGTCCCCTGGGGCAGGACCCAGGTCTCCAAACACTTTTTATGGCAAAGAACGTGCATATAAGCCTTCAGTGAGAACTTTGGATTTTGCAGGTTCGAGCCCCATTGACTTCCACTATTCCAGCATATGTGATCTGACAGGCATTATTGCCGCAATAGCGCTGCTTTTGATTTGCATTAGCACTGACTTTCTGAGAGTTGAAGTCTTTCTAGCCTTTTTTGAGAGTTATTTTTTGGTACTACGCTTCTCCTCTTCTTACGTATCTTAAATAACGGGGGGGGGGGATCCGTTGACCTCGACCCCTCTGACACATGGGACTTCCTTGTGGCATGCCCCGTGACGTCAGATGGGGGCGGGGTCACCGGGTGGCCCCACCCTCTTTTATTTAAGAACCGTCAGAAGAGGAGAAGCGTCACACAATGGGAGCCTCCCTCCATGCCATCATGGATGCGGAGCGGGCCGAGGAGAAGAAGGGAACAAGATGCCATGGAGGAAGATACCGGACGAGAACACCGGAGGAAGAACCAGAAGAACCAGAAGAAGAAGAAGAAGCTGGAGGAAGAAACCGAAGGTAGATGGAAGAAAGAAGATAGAAGATAGAAGAAAGAAAGCATTTAAATAAAGGAATTGTCAAAAACTGTCTCTTGTCATTTTTAACATTTTTGACAGTTTTTTTGTGAAATGGTAGGGGTACTTTTGTACCCCCTTACCATTTCACACAGGGGGAGGGCTGGGATCTGGGGGTCCCCTTGTTAAAGGGGGCTTCCAGATTCCGATAAGCCCCCCACCCACAGACCCCCACAACCACCGGGCAAGGATTGTGGGGATGAGGCCCTTGTCCCCATCAACATGGGGACAAGGTGTTTTGGGGGGCTACCCCAAAGCACCCTCCCAATGTTGAGGGCATGTGGCCTGGTACGGTTCAGGAGGGGGGCCGCTCTCATCCCCCCTCTTTTCCTGCGGCCTGCCAGGTTGCATGCTCGGATAAGGGTCTGGTATGGATTTTTGGGGAGACCCCACGCCATTTTTTAAAAAAAATTTGGCGCGGGGTTCCCCTTAAAATCCATACCAGACCTGAAGGGTCTGGTATAGATTTTGAGGGGGACTCCACGCCATTTAAAAAAAAAAAAAATTGGCCGGAGTTCCCCTTAATATCCATACCAGACCTGAAGGGCCTGGTATGGAATTTAGGGGGACACCCCCCACGTCATTTTTTTTTTAATTTTGGTTCGGGGTTTTCCTGTGGGGAATTCCCATGCCGTTTTTATCAATGAACTTTTATGTGTATTGTCGGACCGGCAATTCATTAATAGCCACGAGTAGTTTTAAATGACTTTTTTTCCTTTGAAATATCATTTTGCTGTCAGATTGTTCTAAACACGGGAAACATGCGCCCCTTTACAGGCATACTATAGACACCCCCCAGGTATGAAATTTAAAGGAATATTACACTTTTATTGTTTCACTCAAAGCATTATTAAAATCACTTCTCCCAAAAAAACGCCCATTTTAAAAAAAAATTTTGGCATTGATCCATGTCCCCTGGGGCAGGACCCAGGTCTCCAAACACTTTTTATGTTAAAGAACGTGCATATAAGCCTTCAGTGAGAACTTTGAATTTTGCAGGTTCGAGCCCCATTGACTTCCACTATTCCACCATATGTGATCTGACAGGAATTATTGCCGCAATAGCGCAGCTTTCCATTTGCATTAGTGCTGACTTTCTGAGAGCTGAATTCTTTCTGGCCTTTTTTGAGAGTTATTTTTTGGTACTGCAGGAGAATTTTTTGGCGCTATAGTAAATGACCCCCATAATGATATAACTTTGTGCTATCCTTTTCAGGTCCATATAAAATAAGCACTACCCAGATCCCTCTTGATTATGTCTTCACGGTTATGTCATTAGTACCATGATGTATTCATATTGTTTTTTCATATTACCCTATACCTATTGCTTTTATGATTAACATAACCTCTCCTGTTTCTATGGATAATGTCTTTATTCTTCTTTGAACTGTACAATCACATCTGTACGTTTTGAAAAATTAATAAACAATTAAAAAAAAAGAATCTAACTCTGGAGAGTGAGCAGAGTTGGGGAGTAGGGGATGTACCTGAAGACACAGAGTCAGTAGTAGAGGAGTCGGGCCATGCAAGCAAAGATGAAGTTGTATGTGTGTCTTAGCTACTTACATTTATCAGTCCAGTGGTGCATTTTCTATGGCACATGGCTATGCACACTTCTGGGTTTTACTTCAGCTGTTACAACCATGGCCAATCAGGTGCCTTTGTGCCACTTGGCCACATCTTTAAAGGGACAGTGTATTCTGTGAGAGATGCCTGTGGTACAGTTGTACGTAGCTGTAGAGCCCCCATTAGTGTTACCTGTCTGCTCTGGTGTCTCTCATGACTCTGTCTGTGGCTGTCTTTGCCTGGTCCTCACAGTCACAGTTCCTGCTACAATCTACCATTTAGCTGATTTCTGGAGCTGCTGCTACTGGTATGCTCCACCTGCAGCTGCACCACCAATACACTGCCAAACTCTGTGCCTCTAAACTTTTGCAGTCAGGATCTCCTGAGCATGCCTCCTCAATGCTCCCACCAGCTTCCTCCTTGTATACTCTGTCTGCCAACTCTGTGCCTCAAGCCTTTTCAGCTGAGGACATCGGAGCATTTCTCTTTCATGCACCCACCAGTTTCTCGTTGGCACACTCAGGAAGATGGAAAACTTTAGGAGGATGGAAAACAACTCTCCTCATAATGTTAAATACAGTTCTCACCCTGGGCTACCGTCTTACTTACATACCTACCAATTCTGCTAACTCAACCCCCAATGTGTTAACGACACTATGACCACACAATCCCTAACCTGGAGAAACAGAGTGTCTCTTTTTTTCTGGGTCATCTCCTGAGCTCTGTTGATAGCTATGGTGCTATATATTCCCATGTTTCTACACATACAGGCCCACTAGCACCTAACCCTAAACACCTAATTGCTAGACATCTAAAATAATGGATTATCTTGATTCATTGGCTTTTATTATTTGAGTCTCTGATTTCACTTGCTGCCTGCTTATTTTAAATCAGTGTCAGAAGGACAGCATGGTTGCCAGGCATTACAAAAGCCTCTATATTTCTCACACAATGGGTTTCCTTTAATGTATTTTTAATTCTTGTAAACAGGTGCTTCTTTGATGATGATCATCATATTTAACATCTCACTATTACACATTTGTTCAGGTTAATAGATGCTTACTGACAGTAGCAGTGACTGGCAGACAGAACAATATACGCACATTTACTTTTTTTTTCCAATCTCTGTATCACATAATGGAGTTAAGTGAGAGTGAGAGCAAAAATAATCATGTTAATGCAATAGAGATGAATCCATGAGTTGCTCTATTGGAAAAACACTTCTTTGCTCATATTCCAGAATTAACTTCAAATAACCTATGTCAGTGGCTCTCAATTATCTTAATATGTATGTTTGGATTCCGGCCAGTGTCATTTTGTATCCCTGCACTGATTGCTCTCTAACTGGTGAATGTTAATTGCTTTCAAATCTCTTTGGAGTTAACACACTTTAAGAAGGGAAAAAAAAGAAGGCACAGCACTTCATCTGGAAGAGTACCTAATTCTTTTAGTTGGCTATTGAGTAAGAAATGCAAGCTTTTCCTTGAGAATAGAGTGTGATACAGGGAACATGAACTGTAAACACCCAGCTCGCGGTGTGCCGATATATTCTATGTTTCTGTCTCTTAAAAGGATGTGCTTGTTGAAACTTAAAATAAAGTCTTAAATAAAGTGTAATATTGATTCAGCCAATTAAACTTGCCCCTGGATGCATGGATCCAGAAGGTCTTTGCGGGCCACAATGAGAGGAAAAGGATCGCTACCCCCCCCTTACACACACACCTCTCCTGCAGCACACACTCAACCTCTCCTTTCCTCCAATCAGCTGTCTGGAGCAAAAAAAAAATACCCAGTACTACCAGTTATGTATGAGCATTTGAATCACTCCCCTTCTTATGTTACAATAAGGGTGCTTTGGTGATTAACCCAACACTAAGAGGCTGAGAAAGTCCACAGACTAGAGCAAATTGGAGCTTCTACAGGGCGTAGCAACAAGGAATTTCTTGTGGTGCTGCAGTGAAGTCCTTTGGAGTGTCTGGACCATCACTTATGGAGTAAGGACAACTAAACCCCTTCACAACTGGTTCTTCTGGTGCTTAGTTTATATGGACCAAGCCTCAGTCATGTTGGTACTGTTCAAGGAACACATCCTGGGCCTGTCAGGGGTTAGATGCATAAGTGGTTAGTTCATAGTGAGCAGCTTTTAATAAGAAGAACATGTAGTTGCAATGCAATGGCTCAGAGAGGTACTCAAGCAGGGACCCAGGTGGTCCAGGGGTATATGCCTGAATGCTGGGAAAGGGCAAGAAAGTCAAGTAGTAAAATTGTAAAAATGTTTGACAGATACAGGCATTTATCGAATTAGATCTATTTGGTTTTAATTAGTTTGCATAAATAATTTTACTTATAACTAGTCTCAAATCTTTAACTGCTT
This sequence comes from Aquarana catesbeiana, assembly GCF_042186555.1. Lineage (NCBI taxonomy): Eukaryota > Metazoa > Chordata > Amphibia > Anura > Ranidae > Aquarana > Aquarana catesbeiana. Next base: position 859,072,163 of record NC_133324.1, read on the forward strand.
TACAATCTCCTTACTATCTTACTGTGAAATAATGAAAAAAAAAGATAACCTAATCTTTTCCCAAGAATATCTTTGTTGCTGCTACAACACTAGACTATATACCTCCCCTGTAAATACAGTAAATTGTAAATTGTAGTTTTAACCATCAGCATGTTTTATTTTTATTCTTTACATATTCAGCAATTTTACACCAGCCCTTAGGCCAAGATGAATCAACTGCCACCCTCCTCTGTCATCTTGATCATAAGTAAACACAACTACTGCAAAACTATATTTATTATCATCACAGTACATCTGTTATATGAAACTACGCTGAAATGCTATATGGTATTTATGCCAATGGAGCTGTTTTATTTAGTAGTGGTGAGCCTTATGTACTGGCTTTGGTTTACAGGATGTTTGCTGAACTACCCCTAAATTTGATTGCTAATCACAACCCAATTTAAGTTACAGGTCGTTAAATCTTTAAAATAAATTCTGTCCATTTTCAAGGCCAACAGGCAAGGCATTATCTATCAAAGGGCATGGGGAGCTGACCACTGTCCTGGGGGACATGTACCTATGTAAAAAATATTTCAAAGGGAGCAGCTCTTTTAATAATGCTTAAAGTGAAAGATTGAAATGCAAAATTACTTAAAATAACATGCTTGGAGGATGCCCTAATTCTGCCAGCACCAAAATATCATCTAAAGCAGTAGTAAACCACGGCTGTTAAAAAAAAAAAAAAAATCACCTGTAAGGCAATTGCATAATATGCCAGTATGCATTGCATATTACCACAATATAAATACTTACCTTGGAATGAAGCCTTCCAGCGACGCGCTGTCACCGCTGAGAGGGCTGACCTCTTCCCCCGGTTTTTCTTTCAGGTTCACATCATATGTGATTGGCTGGGCCAGAGCCACAATGACGTCACTCCCGCATGTGTGCATGAGAGCCCTCAGTTTTGGTATGAAACTCTGAAGCAAGGTATGCTGGACCCTTAGAGCTCAAGCGTCGGTGATGTAACTGGCTGCATCCAGGGTGAATATCTCCTAAATGGTGCATGTTTAGGAGATATTAATTTTACCTACAGGTAAGACTTATTATAGGCTTACCTGTAGGTAAAAATCACCAAGCGGGATTTACTACCGCTTTAAGACCCCTTTCACACTGAGGCGTTTTTCAGGCGCTTTTGGGCTAAAAATAGTGCTTGTAAAGCTCCTGAAAAACGGCTCCCCTGCAGTCTCAGTGTGAAAGCCCGAGTGCTTTCACTCTGAGGCGATGTGCTGGCAGAACGGTAAAAAACTCCTGCAAGCAGAATCTTTGGAGCGGTGAAGGAGCGGTGTATACACCGCTCCTCCACTGCTCCTGCCAATTGAAACGAATGGGCAGCGCCGCCGAACCGCGGGCAAAGTGCCACTGCAGAGGCAGGTTGCGGGTCATTTTAACCCTTTTCCGGACGCTATTGAGGGTTAAAAGCCCCCCCGTTAGCGTCCAAAAACCTCCGCAAAAACTATGGTAGAGTACCGCTAAAAATATAATCGCTTTACCGCCGCCGACGCCCCAGTGTGAAAGCAGCCTAATGCAAATGGTATTTTTATTTCACAAAATATCAGCTTTGCTGCAGTACATCCTATACACCCTGCAGTGGCACTACTTGGGAGAGAAACCATAGGCAAAAAAACAACAAAGAAAGGGGGACCCTAATCCTTGATTATAGTCTGGTTCAGATATTAAAGGGGGACCCCAAAATATATTGTTTTTCACCTAAATATCTATGTCAGACCCTAATCTAGACATGCATCCTGGCAGGTAAGAAAGAGGGAAAAAGCAGAGAGTGCACCCCCCCCCTCAACCCTTCCTGAACCATACCGGGTTACATGTCCCCATGTTGATGCTGACAAGGGCCTCTTCCCTACATCCCTAGTCCAGTAGTTTTGGAGGTTTGTGGGGAGAGCTTATAAGAATCTGGAAGCCTCCTTTAAGCTATGGGGACCCCGAGATATCTGCCACCTCCCCTATGTGAATGAATAAGGCCCCTTATTAGGCTCATTTTAATGTCAGCAGCTTAGCATGGGACCCGGAAGCAAGTGAAGATTACTGGTGTAGCAGTGTCTACTTCAGCTATTTCCAGGGGCATCATCCAGGTATGGTATATATATATATATATATATATATATATATATATATATATTTACACTGATCCAATCTTTACCATTGTAACTATGTAAAAAAAATCTATGAAATTCCTCTTTAACAAACATAATTTTTATTTTTTTTTTTTACAAATCATCCCCAGGCAACAAGCAAAATCAACCAATCTTCCTTTTGTCACACGATTGTGTACTGTGCAGCTCCTCTCTCAGAACTACTGAAAGCTTTGATGGGAACCAAATAGACAGCAACCTCTGCTGACAGGCAAGCACAGTATGCTTAATGCAATATGGCTGTCTGGGTGAACGCTTAATTCCTAATTCCTTAATTGTCCTGTGTAATTCCTATAGACCTATATCTTCTATGCCAGCATTAAAGTGTTACTACGGGACCCTGCATTCACTATATCTGGTCTCCCACAGTACACAGAACATGGAAATGCAATTAATTTAGTAAATATAAACTGCTACATACCTTTTCTCATCAACAGTATATAGCAGTCTTATAACTTTTATCAGTGTCTGGTTAAAACTTGTAGGAGGAGTTTTCATTCTACTCTGACTGTCCTATGAGGCTGCTGGACCCCTGACACTCTGTCTGGACAGTGCTGATTGGCCCTGTGCTGATCACATGCACCCTCTCAAGAAAAAAAAAAAATTCTCTAGCAATACACACCAAAATAAGTACTGTATTTATTGGCATATAATGTAATAAGAATATTCCTGCGCTACCCAATTGGAAAAAGAAAAAAAAAGAAAAACTCAGAAAAATAGTAAAAACGCACGTATGCGACTGGACAGCTGCATGCACCGAAGCAAGGGTCAGACATAAGCCCAAAATCAAACTGAGGTATAGGGGGGAGGTGCTGCGCTAACCAGAAGAAAGCTGTAAATCTCTGTCTGTGGTCAATTAATAAAATGACATAAAATCGTATAATAAATCGCATAAATAAGTGTTGACACTAAAAAACATTCAAGTCTTAATAATCAGCATCATGTGTATGTGAAAAAAAGTGCATGAAAAATCCTTTTCAATTGGTATATACTAAATAACAAAAAAATCGCATGTTAAATCGCATAAATGAGTGTTGACACTAAAAACATATAAATCTAGATAATCATGTGTTGGTGCACAAAGGGACATAAACACTACTTCATGTAAATAATTCTAAAAAAAAATACATAGAATAAATCAGAAATAACCATCAAAAACATATCCTTATAAATGGTGCAAAACGTACAAAGTGCCAGTGCTTAAAGGTGATCTAGATATCGCAAATAAAACACATCAATCCAACGCAATATGGATAATAAATAATATAAATAAATGTCCCAATAATAGTGATATAAAATATATTGTGCTGGCCTGCGAAACAAATGACCAATGACATGCCAGTAAGTGCAGCAAACTTAAAGTGCCAGTGTAAAAGTCATTGAAGGTGCAAAAGCAAGTTCTGGTGTATTCAATAAAACAACAGTGGGGTGTCTGGGATGCAATTCACTCAGTGTCCTCTTCATGCATAAAACACTAATGTAAGCAGTGGCCCCTTACCTAGCGGTGCTAGGTCAACTGCATGAATTGTAGCTAAAAACGCCAGGTCCTGAGCCTCAATCGAGTCCCTATATCCACGCTTGCCGGTGTTGGGTTATCCTAATGGCAGCTGATTACAAGTGGCTATGGTCCTATCAGGGGTCCTGGACCAGCGCGGATCCTAGCTCAGCCTCCACATCTCAGGTATGTATGTACAGGAATATGCAGGACAAAGTTACTTGATAGTGAAGTATGTATTAACCAGGTAATGCTTTATTAAAAATCTTTAAGTAGATGTACTCACATAAAAACAATGCAGAGCAAACCTCTCTCCTACGAGCAGCGAACTCGTTCTGTGTCTAGCAATGTGAAACAGCCTATTCCGTCCCTACGCGTGACATCACCGATCACGTGACTTCTTCAGGGGATCAAGAAGTCACGTGATCAGTGATGTCACGCGTAGGGACGGAATAGGCTGTTTCACATTGCTAGACACAGAACGAGTTCGCTGCTCGTAGGAGAGAGGTTTGCTCTGCATTGTTTTTATGTGAGTACATCTACTTAAAGATTTTTAATAAAGCATTACCTGGTTAATACATACTTCACTATCAAGTACCTTTGTCCTGCATATTCCTGTACATACATACCTGAGATGTGGAGGCTGAGCTAGGATCCGCGCTGGTCCAGGACCCCTGATAGGACCATAGCCACTTGTAATCAGCTGCCATTAGGATAACCCAACACCGGCAAGCGTGGATATAGGGACGCGATTGAGTATCAGGACCTGGCGTTTTAGCTACAGTTCATGTGGTTGACCTAGCACCACTAGGTAAGGGGCCACTGCTTACATTAGTGTTTTATGCACGAAGAGGACACTGAGTGAATTGCATCCCAGACACCCCACTGTTGTTTTATTGAATACACCAGAACTTGCTTTTGCACCTTCAATGACTTTTACACTGGCACTTTAAGTTTGCTGCACTTACTGGCATGTCATTGGTCATTTGTTTCGCAGGCCAGCACAATATATTTTATATCACTATTATTGGGACATTTATTTATATTATTTATTATCCATATTGCGTTGGATTGATGTGTTTTATTTGCGATATCTAGATCACCTTTAAGCACTGGCACTTTGTACGTTTTGCACCATTTATAAGGATATGTTTTTGATGGTTATTTCTGATTTATTCTATGTATTTTTATTTAGAATTATTCACATGAAGTAGTGTTTATGTTCCTTTGCGCACCAACACATGATTATCTAGATTTATATGTTTTTAGTGTCAACACTCATTTATGCGATTTAACATGCGATTTTTTTGTTATTTAGTATATACCAATTGAAAAGGATTTTTTATGCACTTTTTTTCACATACACATGATGCTGATTATTAAGACTTGAATGTTTTTTAGTGTCAACACTTATTTATGCGATTTATTAATGCGATTTTATGTCATTTTATTAATTGACCACAGGCAGAGATTTACAGCTTTCTTCTGGTTACGCAGCACCTCCCCCCATACCTCTTATTGGCGTATAACACTCGCTTTTTCACCATGAAAATTGGGTGCAAATAGCGTGTGCGTGTTATACGCCAATACTTCAATTTTAGCTGCCTCAGAGGGGACAGGGAAGGGGGCGGGACGAGCACCGTCAGATTACATACAGTGAAAAACTCCTGTTTACTTGGTGGCCTCTGTAATAGGTGGTCCCGTCTCCTGGGCCGCCATTGGACCACTGTTCTGTCTATCATAGGAGATTCTCACTGTATGTAATCGGTCGGCGCTCATCCCACCCCCCTCCCTGTCCCCTCTAGGCTGCAGATGGGCATCGATCAGGTTGCACTGATGGCAATGGTGAGGCTGCTGCATTGATGTGGACTGATGAGGCTGCATTGATGTGGACTGATGAGACTGCATTGATGTGGACTGATGAGGCTGCATTGATGTGGACTGGTGAGGCTGTATTGATGTGGACTGATGAGGCTGCATTGATGTGGACTGATGAGGCTGCATTGATGTGGACTGATGAGGCTGCATTGATGGCAATGGTGAGGCTGCAGATGGGCACTGACCCTTATTTTGCTTCAAAGTTCCTTATTTAAAATTTAAGTTTTTTTTTCCTGATTCTTCCCTCTTAAAATTAATGTGCATGTTATATGCCTGTGCGTGTTATACGCCGATAAATACGGTATGTGCAGAGTACCTCCAAAGGCTCTGTACTATCAGCAGATGGATTGGGGACAGTGGAAGAAGGGAAGGATCAGAGAAGACAGGATCAAACAGCCTTTTTACACAATGCACATGATTAACCCCTTAGTTTCCACAGTGTTTATTTAACCTTAAAGACTGAGGGCATCCTGTGAGTGCAGGGCATTATAGACCTGCCTCTCAAGGAGGCATTACCATGGCACTCTATACTCACATACAATGATACAGAGAACATAGCTTATATCATCATGTCAATGCTGCACTTTGCATCATTAGGACTGTCTACTAGCAGATCTGAATAGGAAGAGGACCCTGAGCTTCATGTGATTGGCCTGAAGATATCTGGAAGAGGAGGGAGCTGAACTTTTATGGGGAGATTTACTAAAACTGGAGTGTTTTAAACTCCTGGAATCAGCTTCCAGGTTTTAAAGCTTAATTGGACAAGCTGAAATTTGAAGCTGATTGGCTATCATGCACAAGTGCACCAGATTCTGAGTGCTCTCATTTTAGTAAACCTCCTCTAAATGTGCTTCTCATTCATATATAATGGGGAAAAAGGCTACTTTAAGACATTGCAAAGATAGTAAATATTCAACAAAAAAGACTACATTTCATCTTCATAAGGATTTACAGTCAGGTCCATAAATATTGGGACATCGACAAAACTCGAATCTTTTTGGCTCTATACACCACCACAATGAATTTGAAATGAAACGAACAAGATGTGCTTTAACTGCAGAATTTCAGCTTTAATTTGAGGCTAATAGAAAAATTGTTTTTATTTTGTAAGCAGTTGGTTAAAAAAATAAGAATAACATATAGAAACATATAAAATTCATACAAACTCTGACTGACACCACTTATTGTAGTCCCAAATTATAGTAATACATTCAAATGGACAACAATTAGAGTTCTTGGAGTACTATCCAAGTGAAGGAGAAATACTGTGGGTCAAGGTATGTATCCAGGCACAAAGTTCATTCAGTCACTCGGCATGTTGCGCGTACGGAAACACTTCTTCAGGAGCATAACAGTCGTGTAATTATCAGACGCAAGAAAATTAGTGTGGTATGTTGTTGGTAGGCAAATTTATGTAGATATATCCAAGGAGATAGATGAGCACCAACACAAATCTAAGGCAGCAACGGTGTTGATAATAAAGCCAGCATTAATCTGGTTGTATAGTCTATTTAGACACTGTAAAAAATTGGTATAATGCTCAGAGGGGTTGACACCTCTGAGAGGTTGGAGCCAAAATGTGTGGTGTGGATAGATCTCCTGGTGTCACATCAGTGTCTGCTGGGGACGCTGATGTGACACCAGGAGATCTATATGAAACCAAGATCAACTTGTACCAGAGTGATGGGAAGAGAAGAGTATGGAGAAGGAAAGGAACTGCTCATGATCCAAAGCATACCACCTCATCAGTGAAGCATGGTGGTGGTAGTGTCATGGCGTGGGCATGTATGGCTGCCAATGGGACTGGTTCTCTTGTATTTATTGATGATGTGACTGCTGACAAAAGCAGCAGGATGAATTCTGAAGTGTTTCGGGCAATATATCTGCTCATATTCAGCAAAATGCTTCAGAACTCATTGGATGGCACTTCACAGTGCAGATGGACAATGACCCAAAGCATACTGCGAAAGCAACCAAAGAGTTTTTTAAGGGAAAGAAGTGGAACGTTATGCAATGGCCAAGTCAATCACCTGACCTGAATCCTATTGAGCATGCATTTCACTTGCTGAAGACAAAACTGAAGGGAAAATGCCCCAAGAACAAGCAGTAACTGAAGACAGTTGCAGTAGAAGCCTGGCAGAACATCACCAGGGATGAAACCCAGCATCTGGTGATGTATATGCGTTCCAGACTTCAGGCTGTAATTGACTGCAAAGGATTTGCAACCAAGTATTAAAAAGTGAAAGTTTGATGGATGATTGTTAATCTGTCCTATTACTTTTAGTCCCTTAAAAAGTGGGAGGCACATATACAAACTGTTGTAATTCCTACACCGTTCATCTGATTTGGATGTAAATACCCTCAAATTAAAGCTGAAAGTCTGCAGTTAAAGCACATCTTGTTCGTTTCATTTCAAATCCATTGTGGTGGTGTATAGAGCCAAAAGATTAGAATTGTGTCAATGTCCCAATATTTATGGTCCTGACTGTATATTTACATTTGGAATTAGAGGATGGGAACTAATGGGAATGGGATTTTTTTTACACAGGCTTTAAAATGTATTTCATATCATATAAATTTGATAGACGCATATTACTGGTCACTTGAAAGTAAATTGTTTAATTTAAAAAACAGCAAAATATATAATACAAAGATGTTGCAAAATGAATATAAATCCTGTGTTGTCCCAGTGAAAATCATCCTCAAAATTCCATAGACATGTCTGTGCTTGGCTATCATGAAAGGTAATACATTTGACATAAGAAGATCAGTCCAGCCCAAGACACACTGACACAAAGCAGATCAGCTAGAAAAAAATGCAGCAACATTATAAACCCTACCTAGCTAGGATTATTTTTTTTTAATGCAGCCCAGTGGTAAATTACTGTCGTGAATTGGTCATCACAAAACAGTCTGTTAAATGGTTTAACCAAATACAGATTCTGGCCTGGGTTTATTTTTTAACTGCCAATGCCAAAACTCTATACAAAATCTATAAATCCAGCTGTGGTTACACTAATGTAAAAAACATAAAAAGAAATTATGGCTGCATTTAGGGAATGCTAAGAGCCATTTATGAGAGTTGGGGACTCTGTTATATCAGGTTGGATTTGCAAGTAAATTGGACTATGCCTGTAAACAAAGATGAAACAAATTTTGCTAAGTACCTTTATGCTGATAATCCTGTTTATTTTACTGTTTCTTTTTGTCTGTTTTTTTAACATCTTTTCTGGAAATACTTTCTTGGACTGTTTTTCTTTTCTTTTGATTAAAATAATATTTCAAAATTGTTAAGCTAAATCACTGAATGCTCTAATCAGAAATGAAAGAATCTGCCCCTGTGAGAGCCACCATATTTTTAAAAGTAGTCATATCCATTTGGGTGTGCTGATTTGTTTCGCATCTTCTGGATTTGGCCCAGGATACAAAGTTATGTCTATACCTTAATAACACACAACTTTGGATTCATTGTATTCCAAATTCTCTCAAAGTGTTTTTATTAAAGTGGTGTTCCGGCCGAAATTATACTTTTTAAATAAAAATACCCATATAATACACAAGCTTAATGTATTCTAGTAAAGTTAGTCTGTAAACTAAGGTCTGTTTTGTTAGTTTATAGCAGTAGTTTGTTATTTTATAAACTTACAGCAGGTCGTGGTCATTTTAAGTGTGGGCATCTGAAGCCAGACTGTATTTCTTCCTGGATCTCATCCTTGCAGATCTCGCACATGCTCAGTGCAGCACAAGCAGTGTAATAGGTTTCAGGTCAGGTTTCCATAGCAACGGCAGTGTCAGAGGAAGTTGCCGCCCCTTCCCAGAAGGCATTGCAAACAGGAAATGATGCGATGGGCCACGGCCAGGGAGGAGGAAGTGAAAAATGAATACAACAGATATACAGTAGGTGCTGAGAAAAAAAATTAAAAAATATCCAATTCGTTTACAGTGCACAGTTTAGTGAGGGATGCTGAAGAGTTGTAAAAGTGGGTGGAACTCCACTTTAAGCATAATAGATTAATTTATTCTCAACACACATCTCAAAATTATGTTTCACCTCTTATATTTCTAGGCAAAGAAAGCAACCTCACCTACCAACCTTTTTTTTTTTTTTGTAAATTTCTTTTTATTAAGTTTTAAAGAAGACATACATTAGAGAAAGGACTCGGCACAACACTGAGCCAGTCATATGGGCAACATGGCCAACATTTACAGGTACAAGAAAGATTCAGACTAGCTAACAGTAGCACTAACTAAAACATTCAGGTAACAACCTTCCTCCCCCCTCCCCCCAACAATCCAAATACTCAGTTCTCTCACTCTTCACTTCTACAAATGTAACCCTGGATAAAGTGCACCTGCAACTCAGTGTAATACCTCAAGGATTTTTGGTGTAGCGCCCATTTATCTCCAGTAGGGGGCTCAATTTCAATTAGGGCTGAAAACTCCTTGAGGTATATTCAACCCCAGTATTCTCTGGACTACAAGTATTTCCTAACTCCTACCCAATAGTTGACGTGAGGCATTTGTCATAGCTGTCAATCACCACATACATTTCTAACCCACTGTTAGATCAGAGTTATACCATGCCTGCCACACCTTCTCGAATTTCTTCCTACATCCTCTAGACAAGTATGTCGCTTTATAATATGTCATCATTGAGTTAACTAGTACTTTCCAGAATTGCACATCAGGGGCCTCCGGCTTCCTCCAGTGTAGCAAAATGGCCTTCCTCCCATGAGCCCGAGAGGGGACTACCTCCTCCACCAAGCCCATGAGACACACTCTGATCATCAAAGGCATGGGGACCATTAGGACCTCTGACATGCAGGAGGAAACCGAAGGCCAAAATTACTGGATCTGAGGACAACTCCACCAGCAGCTGCCGGCGAGAAGGAACATTTCCAGCAATCTGCTGGAACAGATTGATATATAATTGCCAGCCAAGCAGGTGTGTAATAAATTTTATGCAAAAATTTAAAGTGCATTAATCTATCCCTTCCAGCAACCAGGTGTTGAAAAGGATGATCCCACATGTCATCCCAGTCTTCCCCTTAAATGTCAGAGACTTTGGCCGTCCACCATTCCCTACATTTGAGCACTGCCTTCGGCCTTTTTTTAAACAATTCTTTGTAAGTGACAGATAAGGTTTTTGGAAGCTCCTCAGTCATAAGCAGGTTTTCCACGTTAAAATGAGTTGGTAAATGATACCCTACCGAAGTAAAAATGTATCTATACTGAATATGGTCAGTTAAATGAAGTTAACAAAATCTGGCATTAATGCTTGAAACATACCTGCATACATAACATACATAATTGCTCAATTACCCTATGGCTAGCTAAGTGTACCTTTATAAACATCCTGGTTAGGGATGAGCTTCGAGTTCGAGTTGTACCCATGTTCGATTCGAACATTGCATGTTCGACCGTTCGTCGAATTTCAAACGTTATGGGCCGTTCGCGCCAAATTCGAGTGGCGCATCACAGCCCATAATTCACTGCGGCATCACAGTGCATTGCTGGCTGATGATTGGCCAAGCATGCACTATGACTCAAATGCTTGGCCAATCACAGCGCCGTCTGTACAGAAAGCTGTAATTGTCCAAAGCCAGGGTGGCTTTGGCCAATTATGGCCCCACACTATATAAGGCCGCCTGCGTGGTGTGAGGTACGCAATGTCTCTTGATAATGTTCCGAGATATGTCTCACTTATGACCACAAGCGGTTTCCTGCTAGCTGTACGAGAAATACATGTTTTGCAAATAAGCCTTGCAGATGCATTTCAGCTTCTATAAGCAGTTTATAGGTTCAACTTAAAGCAGCACTCTAGATTATGTATGCATGAAGGAAACCATTTTCCTTACAGTATTAATACCACAGGCAGGCAGCTACAGTATTTACAGTTAGTGTACTGCATCCTCTGCACAGTGTGCACCTAAAGCTACCTGAAGACAATTGCAGTTGTTCTGATCCTATTAATACCACAGGCAGGCAGCTACAGTATTTACAGTTAATGTACTGTGTCCTCTGCACAGTGTGCACCTAAAGCTACCTGAAGACAATTGCCGATGTTCTGATCCTTTTAATACCACAGGCAAGCAGCTACAGTATTTACAGTTAGTGTACTGTGTCCTCTGCACAGTGTGCACCTAAAGCTACCAGAAGAAAATTGGTGGTGTTCCTCTGATCCTATTTTGAAGGGTCAATGGTCAAGTGCTCCCCTCCATTGCTCGAGCTGGACTCTGTTGGACACCAGGAGATTTCCTCGATCGATCGGGTAATCAAGAAACCATACATAAGGATGGATTAATCAAGAATACAATGTATTACAGGAAGTTCACATGTTATATAGGATAAGATCATTATACATCAGTAGGGGCAGACTAAGGGGCAGTCCCCTAGTCTAACCAATTACAAGAGTACAAGTATCACAGGTTACATGTTATATGACATATATATTTGCATAGTATTCTGCCCAGAGATATACTAAAAAATCCCTTATCTAAATATACCCTCTTAACTTTAACTAAACTTATTGAAATATAAGGCCGAGGTGTGAGGTATGCAATGTCTCTTGATAATGTTCCAAGATATGTTTCACTTATGACCACAAGCGGTTTCCTGCTAGCTGTAGCTGGACAAGAAATACATGTTTTGCAAATAAATATAAATTAAACTACAGACAGACTCTTAACACAAGGGGAACATTACACCACAAATTCTGGGTGAATGAAAAGTGAAACACAGTAAAATAGTACGTGTAAATAAATGTATTTGCTAAAAAATACCAAAGAATGTGCAAACTGCCCAAAGTGAAGTTATATAAAATAATGGATGAGACTCCAAACAATAATATAAGTGAATGATCAATCAGGTGTGTATAAAAAATAAAATTTCACAAGATCCAAGGATAATAATCATGGAAAGGTATAAGTGAATTGTGCCCTAAAAAAACACAAACACAAGGTTGCCCACTCCAGAGTGGTGTGTGTACTAGTAAAGTGAGATAGGATGGTGTTCGAAAAATAAAAAATAATAAAACACAAAAAAAAAAGGACAATTCACATATGGTGTGTATAAAAATGTGGTGTCAAGGATAAAAATTAATAAATGAAAAATATATTAAAGAAAAAATGAAAAAGTCCATGCATGCAAAAAATTCAAGAAAATGCCAAAAAATGCTGTGTATATTAAAATGCTATATATATTAACAAAAGTCCAGTGTGCATAAAAAGTTCTTGTGCAACAAGCTAGTGTATCTTCAAATAGTTCCAGGTAAGTCCGTCCCAATAGATATATACTGTCCTATGTGGAGCCCCCTCTAGTGCCCCCACTCACCGGAACGCCCAACCCCTGCAGGGGTAATAGGCATGTAGATGTAAATCCGATGATCCAAGCGGTCGGTGTCCCCTTCACCACCTGCTCTCCACTTGTGTCACCAGATTGCTCTCAAACGGCATCCACCCGGATAGCATACCATGTGCAGGGAGAAGAGAAGAGCCTCATAGTGTGATTCCAAATAAGACTTTATTAAGCTCAAGTGCGTCAAAGTACCCCATGATTAGTGGGTCCTACACTATCCATGGATTGGGAGATCCTGCTTCTCTCGCTCCTGAGTGTTAAGAGTCTGTCTGTAGTTTAATTTATACTTTTTTACCAGTGAACAGCGCCAATCCCCTATTTTCTCAGGGTTTATAGCATTTGGATCGCACCTAGGTGCTTTCTTTATCTGGGGGGCTGCAGTTCGGTTACAAGCCCGTCCTAAGCGCGGAATACCAATACATATGTTTTGCAAATAAGTCTTGCAGATGCATTTCAGCTTCTATAAGCAGTTTATAGGTTCAACTTACAGCATCACTCTAGATTATGTATGCATGAGGGAAACCATTTTCCTTACACTATAATACCACAGGCAGGCAGCTACAGTATTTACAGTTAATGTACTGTGTCCTCTGCGCAGTATGCACCTAAAGCTACCTGAAGACAATTGCTGTTGTTCTAATCCTATTAATACCACAGGCAGGTAGCTACACTATTTACAGTTAGTGTACTGTGTCCTCTGCATAGTGTGCACCTAAAGCTACCTGAAGAAAATTGGTGGTGTTCTTCTGATCCTATTAGTACCACAGGCAGGCAGCTACAGTATTTACAGTTAGTGTACTGTGTCCTCTGCACAGTATGCACCTAAAGCTACCTGAAGAAAATTGGTGGTGTTCTTCTGATACTATTAGTACCACAGGCAGGCAGCTGCAGTATTTACAGTTAGTGTACTGCGTCCTCTGCACAGTGTGCACCTAAAGCTATCTGCCATAAACCAGATGTGACCAGAACTGTTTGACTGCGAAGAGTGAATCAGACATAAATAGGTGAAAGTAAGTTTATTAAGGAAAATGCATATGTGAACACACCACCAACACAGAGTGAACAACCAAACAAACAGTGATATTAAACAAACCAGCATATGTAGCAAGAGGGAGTACCAGAATAGTACTCAAGCCAGGCCGGGTCATAAACAGGGAATCAGTAGCTGGGAAGGGAGATAAACAGGACAAGAGAGGATGGATGGATCACAGGAGGGACGGGTCAGGTACAAGGCTCAGGGTCAAGGGTTTAGGTAACAGACAGGAAACAGGATCAACAGGTTCCAGGAATCAGGCTTCAGATTCAGGCTTCAGGTTCAGGAATCAGGAATCAGGAATCAGAGTAACAGGATGCATGTCAGGGCTCAAGGACAATACCAGGGCCACATAAGTGTGCAATTGCCGGGTATTTATACTGCAGCTCTGCTAATTAAGGTCAGGTGACACCTGTCTGCAGAGGGGAATACCTGCTCCATACTGCCAGGATTCCTCCGCTGGTGGACGCCAGTACTGCGGCCCAAAGGTGACAGAATACTTGCAGGAAAGAGCTCTTCTGATAGCTCCGAACTGCCAGGAGACACCTGCTGGTGGACTTCAGTACTGCATGACAAATGATCGATATTACCAGCAGAAGAGACCTTTCCTGACACTATCTGAAAATAATTGTTTTTGTTCTGATCCTATTAATACCACAGGCAGGCAGCTGCAGTATTTACAGCTAGTGTGCTGTGTCCTCTGCACAGTGTGCACCTAAAGCTACCTGAAGGCAATTGCTGGTGTTCTCATACTAATAATACTACAGGCAGGCAGTTGATTCTGATAGCTGCAGTATCAGTATATATATATATATATATATATATATATATACATCCCAGCTTTGTGCAGCTACATCTCACTGCAGGCCATTAATATGTCTGGAAGGCCAACAAGGAGAGGCAGACAGTCACAAGCCAATAAAAGAGGGCAACCTGGCTCTGTGTCTGGAGGCAACAGTGCTGGTCGTGGAGACAGTGCGTCCTCATCAGCACGTGGCCATGGGACACGCTTGTCCTTTTTTTCGGCAGCTGGCCATGTTGAGCCGCAACATGCGGAAGACTTGGTAGAGTGGATGACCAAGCCGTCCTCATCCTCCTCATCCTCTCTCACCCAGGATCAGGGTACTTTGCCTGGCAAAGCAGCTACCAATGCGGCATCTTCCCTTGGCTCAATGGCACTCCTTCCCTAGCCCCACCATGTCCTCCTGAGGAGTCCCCTGAACTGTTTGACCACAGTGTTGGGTATATGCTCCAGGAGGATGCCCAGCGTTTTGAAGGCTCCGATGATGGTACCCAGCTAGAGGAAGGCAGTAACGTGAGCCCAGAAAGAGGGGGTGCCCAAGAAGGACAGCAATCTGGCAGTCATGTTCCCCCAGCTGCAGCATACTGCCAGGTTTGCTCCAGTGATGAGGAGGGAGGGGATGATAAGGTCACTGACTCCACGTGGGTGCCTGATAGGACAAAGAAGGAGGAGGCACATCTCTAATGAGGCAGGATGCCCTCCAGGGGCCAGCTTAAGGGCAGCACACCGACTGCATCACACCGCAGAGCTCCGCATGTGCATCTGCTGTCTCTGCGCGTTATTCCAAAAGTTCTTTGGTGTGGGCCTTTTTTGAGATAAGTGCATCAGATCCCACCGCTGCTATTTGTAACATATGTCTCAAGTGTATCTCGCGTGGCCAAAACATCATCCGCTTGGGCACCACATGCTTGACCAGACATATGTCGACCTGCCATGCAGTTCATTGGCAAGCGTACCCCTAAAAGACCCACATCAAAGAACAAAGCGGACCTCTCCTTGCTCCTCATCAGCTGGGATCTCCAACCCCACTGTACCTTCAGTCTTCTCTGAAACCTGCACTGAGAGGAATAAAGGTGTAGAATTAGGTGTGTCACAGCCAAGTACTTGCGGGCAATCTGCTATCAGTACACCAACGTCAGATTGTACCAGGCAAATTTCTCTGCCTCAGCAGCTGCACCGCCGAAAGAAGTTCGCTCCCAGACATCCACATGCCCAGCGGTTGAATGCTAGCTTGCCTAAATTGCTAGCACTTCAACTGCTGCCTTTTCAGTTGGAAGATTCTGCCCCCTTCCGTGAGTTTGTGGAATGTGCGGTTCCTCAGTGGCAGGTTCCCAAACGCCACTTTTTCTCATGGAAGGCGATTCCGGCTCTCTACCGGCATGTGGAAGGCAATGTCTTGGCCTCGCTGGACAGGGCATATTACCGCTGACTCATGGTCCAGCAGGCATGAACAGGGACGTTACCTATCTTTCACCGCTCACTGGGGGACTCTTCTGGCAGCTGGGAAGGATGCAGGACAGGGTGCAATAGTGTTGGAGGTTGTTTCGCCACCACGCCTCCAAAATTCTACTAGTGGTGATTCTGCCACACCTTTCTCCTCCACCCCTCCTCTTCTTCTTCCTCCATGGCCTCTTCCTGTGCTGATTTGTCCTCGGAACCAGCAGTGCTCCGTAGGTGTTCAAGTGGCTACGCAAGCACGCAGGCAAAAAGATGCCATGCGGTGCTTGAGCTGGTGTGCTTGGGGGAAAGGAGCCACACTGGGGCAGAGATTCTGTCAGCTCTGCAGGGGCAGGTTCAGAGGTGGTTGACACCACGCCAGTATAAGGCAGGTATGGTGGTTTGGCACCAAATGGCACCAACCTCCTCTCCGCCCTCCAACAGGGACAACTGACCCATGTGCCCTGTTTGGCTCACGTCCTTAACTTGGTGGTTCTTGGGCAGGTACCCAGGCTTACAGGATGTCTTGAGGCAGGCCAGGACAGTCTTTGTTCATTTCTGCAGGTCATATAATGCCAGTGGTCGGCTGGTTGACCTCCAAAAGGAATTTAACCTGCCCAAGAACCGCCTAATCTGTGACATGCCCACCAGGTGGAACTCAATGTCGGCCATGCTGCAGCGGCTGCACACGCAGCAGAGGGCCATCAATGAGTACCTATGCGACTATGGCACGAGGATGGTGAGCAGTGACAGTGCATGCATCAGGGACACTGTCCCTTTTGTCCACCTGTTGGAGAACACGCTGCGTGGAATAATGGACAGGGCACTTGAGGCAGAACAGAGGGAGGAAGAGGAGGACTTCCTTACCTCTCAAGGCCCCCTTTATCCAGTGTTCCTGCATGCCCGCCGATCACACAGGAACAGGACGAGGAGGAGGAAGATGAGGAGGATTGTGTCAGCATGGAGGTGGAGCCTGGTACTCAGCATCAGCAGCAATCTTCAAGGGATCATTTACAGTCCGAAGAAACCCATGGACTTGTAAGTGGCTGGGAGGAGGTGGATGCGGATCATGTCGTACTTAGTGACCCAGAGGACTCTGGACCGAATGCCTCAGCAAACCTACGCTGCCTGGCCTCCCTGATCCTGCAAAGCCTGCGGAAGGATCCTCGTTTTCGTGGTATCAAGGGGAGGGATGATTACTGGCTGGCAACCCTCCTTGATTCATGTTACAAGGGTAAGGTTGCGGACCTTATTTTGCCATCGCAGAGGGAGCAGAGGACGAAACATCTTCAGGAGGCCTTGCAGAAAGGTTTGTGCAACGTGTTTTCAAAGCCTGGGAGGTTACAATTTCCTGATCATCCTGGACAACGTGTTGCTGAGGCTTCAGTCAGTCCCAGAAGGAGCGGTGGAGAAGGTGGCCGTCTGACCGATGCGTTCAGACAATTTTTTAGTCCGCAGCCCCAAGGTCTGATCGGTTCCAGCAACCATCGCCAGCGTCTGATTCACAAGGTGCAGGATTACCTAGGGTCAAGATTGGACTTGGACACCTTTCCCACCGAAAATCCTCTGGGTTACTGGGTCTTGAGGATGGATCTCTGGCCTGAGCTTGCACAGTATGCAACTGAGCTACTGGCCTGTCCTGCATCCAGGGTTCTTTCGGAACACACATTCAGTGCTGCTGGAGGCTTTGTAACCAATCACAAGGTGCGCCTGTCCACCGAATCGGTCGATCGGCTGACCTTCGTAAAAATGAATCAGTCTTGGATCACCAGCTACCAAGCACCTGATGCTGATGTAACCGATTGATTTTTTTTTAATGTGAGATCCCTTCAAGACTGCCTATGCTGATGCTGAGTGACTATCCTATTATGTTGAGTCACAATCCTCTTCCTCCTCAATTTTCATGCTGATAGCTTGTAAGAACATTTTTGGTTCTGGGCACCGCCACCAGTGGCCAAGGCCCAATTTTTCTACCCCTGTTTAACAGGGCGTGTAATTACAATTTTTGATGCAATACTTTGCAGCAGGGATCATTCCTGCACTCCAACTATAGTATCTGTGAGGGGTTGCAGTGTTGTGGCACCAGCACCAGTGCCCAAGGCCCAATTTTTCAGCCCCTGTTTAACAGGGGCGTGTAATTACAATTTTTGATGCAATACTTTGCAGCAGGGCTCATTCCTGCGCTCCAACTATAGCATCTGTGAGGGGTTGCAGTGTTGTGGCACCAGTGCCTAAGGTCCAATTTTTCTGCCCCTGTTCAACAGGGACATGTAATTACAATTCTTGATCTAATATTTCACAGCAGGGCCCATTCCTGCGCCCACCAAGAGTAACTGTGAGGGCTTACAGTGCTGTGGCAACACCACCACCACCACCAAAGGCCCAATTTTTCTGCACTTGTTCAACAGGTGCATGTAATTACAATTCTTGATATAATATTTCACAGCAAGGCCCGTTCCAGTTCCCACCAAGAGTAATTGTGAGGACTTACAGTGTTGTGGCACCAGAACCACCACCACCACCAAAGGCCCAATTTTTCTACCACTGTTCAACAATGGCATGTAATTACAGTTCTTGATCTAATATTTCATAGCACGGCCCGTTCCTGCACCGAACAAGAGTAACTGTGAAGGCTTACAGTGTTGTGGTAACACCAACACCTAAGGCCCCAATTTCTGCAGAGTATATAGGGCAGGCCCCTACTTTCAAACATCCAACTTACAAACGACTCCTACTTGCAAACAGAAGGAGACAACAGGAAGTGAAATGAAATCTACCCCTAGGAAGGAAAATTCTCTCCTGTAAGAGTTAATATGGGAAAAATGTGTCTCCTCTTCACTGATGCTTTATCACCAATCCTTGTTTCACTAAAAACCCCAAATTTTCAAAAAACATTTGTCATTGGGACAGAAAGTGAGGTGAAATTTTCTGAAGAGGTGCACAGACAGCAAAACAAATGTTACAGGGGTGATAACCCTTCCCTATGTTTTGCAAAAAGCTTAAAAATAGATTTTTGGGCTGAAACTACACTTTAAAATTGTACCAGTTCAAAATTACAAGCAGATTCTACTTAACAACAAACCTACAGTCCCTGTCTTGTTTGCACCGCCTGTATACTGCTGTTCAGAGTATATAGGGCCTGGGGGCCCCACGTCTTTCCTTTTTTAAATTTGGGTGCGGGGTTCCCCTTAATACCCATACAAGACCCAAAGGCCTGGTAATGGACTGAGGGGGTACCCATGCCGTTTGTCTCACTGATTTTCATCCATATTGCCTAGACCCGACATTACATTAAAGCCGCAAGCAGTTTTAAATGACTTTTATTCCTTTAAAAATGTCATTTTGTGCAGGGACTGTTCTAAGCACGGGAAACACACACTTTACAGGCATACCCCCCCAGGTATGATATTTAAAGGAATATTTCACTTTTTTTTCACTTTAAGCATCTTTAAAATCACTGCTCCTGAAAAAATGGCAGTTTTTAAAACTTTTTTTTACATTGATACATGTCCCCTGGGGCAGGACCCGGGTCCCCAAACCCTTTTTAGGACAATAACTTGCATATTAGCCTTTAAAATTAGCACTTTTTATTTTGAACGTTCGAGTCCCATAGACTTTAATAGGGTTCCAAAGTTCGCGCGAACTTTCGGTCCGTTCGCAGGTTCTGGTGCGAACCGAACCGGGGGGTGTTCGGCTCATCCATAATCCTGGTATTCAAGGGGTCAAAACAAGCTTTTACTGCTGTGAGCTTGATTCATGCTGCTTCCCATGCTGCTATTCTTTCAAGGAGAACTGAGGTAAAATGTCCCAACAATGACATCAGAAGAAACTTGAGGAACATCTGTTCTCTGATCTCCTCTGTGACTAATCAATGAGGAAGGGACGTTTAGTAGCTGCCATTCCTCGGCTACTGGGTTAGCTGCAGTTTAGGCAGGGGAAACATTGGGGATGTAATAGATTCCTGATGTCTCCATAAAGAGGACTTGTCACCTGTCCTTGCTATCACACAGGGGTTTGTGATAGCAATAAAGTTAAATGAAAAAAATAAGTAAATAAATAAATATGTTAAATAAATACATTTGAAAAATTACAAAATAGTAAATTGAAATAATAAAATGAAAATTTAAAAGTACCCCTGTCTCTTTCATATACACTACAATGCAAATGTGCATGTAGGCTGCTCATGTGCATGATGTGAATGTACAATGTATATGTAAAGCGCTGCGTAAATTGACGGCGCTATATAAGTACCTGAAATAAATAATAAAATAATAATGTAAACCTAAATTGCACTGCACATTTGAGGTATCGCCCTGAATGTTGCAGTGAGAGCAGTAATTCTAGGTTAACTGATCACAAGTAAAGGCTTTTAAAACGTCACTATTTGGACAATTTTGGGTATCATAGTTTTTCATGATTTCAAGGGTGTGTGCAATTTTAAGGTTTGACATGTTTGGTTTCTTTTTATTTGACCCAACCCCATTGTGTTTGCTTGCACTAAAATTCATATTATTGTGTTTTCCCCAAAAATATGCGTTTGATAAACAGTTGTGCAAATATCACGAATCATAAAAAATTTCAACTGCTACCATTTTATTCTACAGGGCCTCTGCTTTCAGAAAATATATATTTGTTTGGGGGTTCAAAGTAATTCTTTCATATAATAAAAAGATTTTAACAAAAGGTTAATGATGAAAGGAAGCTAAATGTACCATGTAGTTGGTGTGCAAGGGTGGGTGTGGAGGTAGGCTAGCAAGAATAAACCTGTGAATAGATCATTTATTGACTAGTAACTTTGTTTTTTTACATGAGTTTCTATACAATCATTTGATTCACATACCTAAAGCAATGCACTGTAAAATTTGAAAAAATAATATTTTTTTTTTTTAAAAAGCTGCACCTGTGAAAAAAAAATTAAATACTTACCTCTCCTGCTGCCTGTTTTGCTGATTGCTTTTGTAGTGAAGAAAAATTGCCTGCTGAAGAGTCCATAGAAACCCACATTGATAGATTGTTGATTGACTACGTTGTCCTCTGGTATGCTCAGTGATTCCTTCAACTGATATCTTCATCGCCACAGAACACAGTAGGAACCTGGGGGCTTTGGGAAGGACCACTGAGCAAAGCGGGGACCAGGAATCCAAAACTTCTGAAGTGTTGGTTCCTGAAGATTTTTTATTGTGCTTCACTGCACTGAAGTGAACGGTGGCATGGGTAGCAAAACTAAAAAAAAAAAAAGTTTTAGCTTTATATACACTTCAGCAACTAATAGGTCTAAGATAGTTTATCAGAATTCTGTTTAATCTTAAAACTCTGAGATATTACCTCCATATTCTGATTTAGTATCTCAAAATTCTGTCTTAGTTAAAACTGGGGTAGATTTCCTATAGCATACAGTAGATACTGAAGTCTTCATTTCGGTTGCTGGTATAGGCACTTTAATTTACTGTATATGAGAAGGAAATTTGTTTTACATTATTCTATTGTATACCAATTTTCTAACTACAAAATATATAGACTAGGTTCCTTAACTTTTGGTGCAACTTTTTCTTGCAAGTTATGTATGCTGTTTGGCATTTACTATTTAAAAGTGTCCCTGATCTAATTGTGAATGGTGATCTATGTTCTTTATATTGGTAGATATGTGATTATGACATAGTGTTTTCAGTTTGCCTGCACATTTCAACACAGTTTGTAATTCTAGAATAAACAAAGTCTTAGTATTTGACCTTCACTATGACAATATGTTACATATCATAAACGGATGAGTTGCACACTTGTGTTGTGGATCTTCATTATTAATCTGCTGTTGACAGGTTGTGGTGCAGTCATGCAGGACACGAGGTGCCCAAGAAGAAAGTAGAGCACAATATATCATAACTTTGGCCAGCATGTGTTCCTGCAAACCAACAAGATTTGTACTTTGAGGCCAGTGACAACAATGCCTTCTACATGAGGCATAATTGTTTATTGTCCTTGATTTCCAAGGACAGGCTATGTTTTGACTATTTTGCCCTTGCAAAGTGTTGTTCTTATAAATGCCCTGGGATTTCAATACCAACCAATTGTATATTGCATTTTCATTTATGTTTTAAATAGATCACACTATCTTTGAATACCGGTATAAGCTGAGGTTTTAATTTCATATTTATTAAAGCCAAACTCTGGGAAAGATGCCAAACTCAAGCCAATATACAGTAGGGGCGGAAAGTATTCAGACCCCCTTAAATTTTTCACTCTTTGTTATATTGCAGCCATTTGCTAAAATCATTTAAGTTCATTTTTTTCCTCATTAATGTACACACAGCACCCCATATCCCGTATTGACAGAAAAGCACAGAATTGTTGACATTTTTGCAGATTTATTAAAAAAGAAAAACTGAAATATCACATGGTCCTAAGTATTCAGACCCTTTGCTCAGTATTTAGTAGAAGCACCCTTTTGCTCTAATACAGCCATGAGTCTTTTTGGGAAAGATGCAACAAGTTTTTCACACCTGGATTTGGGGATCCTCTGCCATTCCTCCTTGCAGATCCTCTCCAGTTCTGTCAGGTTGGATGGTAAACGTTGGTGGACAGCCATTTTTAGGTCTCTCTAGAGATGCTCAATTGGGTTTAAGTCAGGGCTCTGGCTGGGCCATTCAAGAACAGTCACAGAGTTGTTGTGAAGCCACTCCTTCATTATTTTAGCTGTGTGCTTAGGGTCATTGTCTTGTTGGAAGGTAAACCTTCGGCCCAGTCTGAAGTCCTGAGCACTCTGGAGAAGGTTTTCATCCAGGATATCCCTGTACTTGGCCGCATTCATCTTTCCCTCGATTGCAACCAGTCGCCCTGTCCCTGCAGCTGAAAAACACCCCCACAGCATGATGCTGCCACCACCATGCTTTACTGTTGGGACTGTATTGAACAGGTGATGAGCAGTGCCTGGTTTTCTCCACACATACCGCTTAGAATTAAGGCCAAAAAGTTCTATCTTGGTCTCATCAGACCAGCGAATCTTATTTCTCACCATCTTGGAGTGCTTCAGGTGTTTTTTAGCAAACTCCATGCAGGCTTTCATGTGTCTTGACTATGGAGAATGACTGCGCTAATACTTCAATGATGATATTAAGTGAAATAAATGAAAAAAAAAAATTTTTTTTTTAAAAAATGAATAAAAAAGCTGCCAACACTCAAACATACAAAAAAATATTAAAGTGACAGTGTAGCGCTAATAAAAATGTGAAATTAATCATAAAGTGGGTGGATGTGTATAACATAAAGTCCACAGAGGTATAAAGTGGTGTATTGTTCCCGTGAAAGTGACTTCAATCGCAAGAAGATAATAGAAGGCTTGTCTGTAGTCAATTTTAATTATACTTCAGAGGTAAATAAATACTCTTATCAGCTGCAGTGGACTCCAAATGTCATACGACAAAGGGGTTAGATAGGCTTGGGATCCTATGTGATATTAATCAGATGATACTCAGGTTCTGGACGCAGAGGAGTGGAACCAGTTTGCGGTGATGTCCTCAACTCTCGGTCCATGGGATCATGAGGTACTCTCCAGCCAGATAGCCATCTCCCAAACTATCCCGCCTGGACTCCAAGGAATGGTCATGTAAGAAAAGGAAGGAGCAGAACTCCAATGGTGCAGGTCAAGCCAGAAAGGTTTTCATGATAAAAGGTCAATGACAGACACTGATGCAATAAAAGTGATCACAAAAAGGCTGATATAAAAATGTAGGCAATGTGGGATACAAGGAATGCTGGCCCAGTGCTGGAGTCAGTGACCTCATCATCCCCTCCCTCCTCATCACTGGAGCAAACTTGGCAGTATGCTGCAGCTTGGGGAACATAACTGCCAGTTTCTTGTCCTTCTGTGGCACCCCCTCTCTCTAGGCTCATGTTACTCCCTTCCTCATCCTGGGAAGCAACATCAGAGCCTTCAAATCGCTGCGCATCCTCCAGCAGTATGTACCCAACACTGTGGTTGAATAATTCTGGGGACTCCTCCGTGCATGATGGTGGGGCTACGGAAGGAGTGACTGTGGACAAGGATCTGGTGGAATAGGCCGCTTTGGTAACTGCGTTGGAACGCAAACTACTCTGAGCCTGGGTGACAGAGGATGAGGAGCATGAGGACGGCTTTGTTATCCACTCCACCAACTCTTCGGTGTGTTGTGGCTCAATAACAGCAGCAGAAAAAAATTACAAGCGTGTCCCACGGCCAGCTGCAGAGGATGCACCATGTCCACGACCACCACTGTTGACTGTGTGGCATCTGCCTCTCCTTGGTGGCCTTCTGGACATGATGTATTTTTTGTTTTGCAACACCACACTACACTGTATTATATACTGTGTACACCGCCTGAAGTGTATTACAAACTATACACCACCGAATGCACTGTATATATGGGCAACACTGAATGCAGAGTATATATACATATATATATATATATATATATATATATATATATATATATATATATATATATATATATATATGTATATACTGTATACAGTGTCTCACAACAGTGAGTACACCTCTCACATTTTTGTAAATATTTTATTACATTTTTTCATGTGAGAACACTGAAAAAATGACACTTTGCTACAATGTAAAGTAGTGAGTTTACAACTTGTATAACAGTGTAAATTTTCTGTCCCCTCAAAATAACTCAACACACAGCCATTAATGTCTAAACTGCTGGCAACAAAAGTGAGTACACCCCTAAGTAAAAATGTCCAAATTGGGCCCAAAGTGTCAATATTTTGTGTGGCCACCATTATTTTCCAGCACTGCCTTAACCCTCTTGGGTATGGAGTTCACCAGAGCTTCATAGGTTGCCACTGGAGTCCTCTTCCACTCCTCCATGACAACATCACGGAGCTGATAGATGTTAGAGACCTTGCTCTCCTCCACGTTCCATTTGAGGATGCCCCACAGATGCTCAATAGGGTTTAGGTCTGGAGACATGCTTGGCCAGTCCATCACCTTTACCCTCAGCTTCTTTAGCAAGGCAGTGGTCATCTTGAAGGTGTGTTTGGGGTCTTTATCGTGTTGGAATACTGCCCTGTGGCCAAGTCTCCGAAGGCAGGGGATCATGCTTGGCTTCAGTATGTCACAGTACATGTTAGCATTCATGGCTCCCTCGGAGAACTGTAGCACCCCAGTGCCAGCAGCACTCATGCAGCCCCAGACCATGACACTCCCACCACCATCCTTGATTGGAGGCAAGACACACTTGTCTTTGTACTCCTCACCTGGTTGCCGCCACACATGCTTGACACCATCTGAACCAAAAAAGTTCATCTTGGTCTCATCAGACCACAGGACATGTTTCCAGTAATCCATGTCGTTAGTCTGGTTGTCTTCAGCAAACTGTTTGTGGGCTTCCTTCTGGGACGACAGCCATGCAGATCAATTTGATGCAGTGTAAGGTGTATGGTCTGAGCACTGACAGGCTGACCCCCCATCCCTTCAACCTCTGCAGCAATGCTGGCAGCACTCATATGTCTATTTCTCAAAGACAATCTCTGGATATGACGCTGATCATGTGCACTCAACTTCTTTGGTCGACCATGGCAAGGCTTGTTCTGAGTGGAAGCTGTCCTGTTAAATTGCTGTATGGTCTTGGCCACCGTGCTGCAGCTCCGTTTTGGAGTTTTGGCAATCTTCTTATAGCCTAGGCCAGTGATGGCCAACCATGGCACCCCAGATGTTTTGGAACTACATTTCCCATGATGTTCATGCTCTCTGCAGTGTAGTTGAGCATCATGGGAAATGTAGTTCCAAAACATCTGGGGTGCGAAGGTTCGCCATCACTGGCCTAGGCCTTCTTTATATAGAGCAACATTTCATTTTTTCAGATCCTTAAAGAGTTCTTTGCCATGGGGTGCCATGTTGAACTTCCAGTGACCAGTATGAGAGAGTGAGAGCGATAACATCAAATTTAACACACCTGCTCCCCATTCACACCTGACACCTTGTAACACTAATGAGTCACATGACACCGGGGAAGGAAAATGGCTAATTGGGCCCAATTTGTACATTTTCATCTAGGGATGTACTCACTTTTGTTGCCAGCAGTTTAGAGTGTTGAGTTATTTTGAGGGGACAGCAAATTTACATTGTTATACAAGCTGTACACTCACTACTTTACATTGTAGCAAAGTGTAATTTCTTCATTGTTGTCACATGAAAAGATATAATAAAATATTTACAAAAAATGTGAGGGGTGTACTCACTTTTGTGAGATACTGTATATAATATATATATATATATATATATATATATATATATATACTATATATATATATATATAAACTATACACACTGTATTAGATACTGTGTATACCACCTGAAGTGTATTAAAAACTGTGCACACAGTATTAGATACTGTGTACATCACCAGAAAAGTAGTAGAAACTGTACCCACTGTATTAGATACTGTGTACACTGCCTGAAGTGTATTAGACACTGTACACACTATATTAGATACTGTGTACACCACCAGAAAAGTAGCAGAAACTGTACACACTGTATTAGATACTGTGTACACCACCAGAAAAGTAGTAGAAACTGTACACACTGTATTAGATACTGTGTACACCACCAGAAAAGTAGTAGAAACTGTACACACTGTATTAGATACTGTGTACACCGCCTGAAGTGTATTAGAAACTGTACACACTGTATTAGATACTGTGTACACCACCAGAAAAGTAGTAGAAACTGTACCCACTGTATTAGATACTGTGTACACTGCCTGAAGTGTACTAGAACCTTTACATACTGTATTAGATACTGTGTACACCACCAGAAAAGTAGTAGAAACTGTACACATTGTATTAAATACTGTGTACACTGCCTGAAATGTATTAGAATCTGTACACACTGTATTAGATACTGTGTACACAACCAGAAAAATAGTAGAAACTGTACACACTGTATTAGATACTGTGTACACCACCAGAAAAGTAGTAGAAACTGTACACACTGTATTAGATACTGTGTAAATCACCAGAAAAGTAGTCGAAAGTGTACACAATGTATTAGATACTGTGTAGACTGCCTGAAGTGTACTAGAACCTTTACATACTGTATTAGATACTGTGTACACCACCAGAAAAGTAGTAGAAACTGTACACACTGTATTAGCTACTGTGTACACTGCCTGAAGTGTATTAGAATCTGTACACACTGTATTAGATACTGTGTACACAACCAGAAAAATAGTAGAAACTGTACACACTGTATTAGATACTGTGTACACCACCAGAAAAGTAGTAGAAACTGTACACACTGTATTAGATACTGTGTAAATCACCAGAAAAGTAGTTGAAAGTGTACACAATGTATTAGATACTGTGTACACTGCCTGAAGTGTAGTAGAACCTTTACATACTACTGTATTAGATACTGTGTACACCACCAGAAAAGTAGTAGAAACTGTACACACTGTATTAGATACTTTGTACACTGCCTGAAGTGTATTAGAATCTGTACACACTGTATTAGATACTGTGTACACAACCAGGAAAATAGTAGAAACTGTACACACTGTATTAGATACTGTGTACACCACCAGAAAAGTAGTAGAAACTGTACACACTGTATTAGATACTGTGTACACCGCCTGAAGTGTATTAGAAACTGTACACACTGTATTAGATACTGTGTACACCACCAGAAAAGTAGTAGAAACTGTACCCACTGTATTAGATACTGTGTACATCACCAGAAAAGTAGTCAAAAGTGTACACAATGTATTAGATACTGTGTACACTGCCTGAAGTGTACTAGAACCTTTACATACTGTATTAGATACTGTGTACACCACCAGAAAAGTAGTAGAAACTGTACACACTGTATTAAATACTGTGTACACTGCCTGAAATGTATTAGAATCTGTACACACTGTATTAGATACTGTGTACACAACCAGAAAAATAGTAGAAACTGTACACACTGTATTAGATACTGTGTACACCACCAGAAAAGTAGTAGAAACTGTACACACTGTATTAGATACTGTGTAAATCACCAGAAAAATAGTCGAAAGTGTACACAAATGTATTAGATACTGTGTACACTGCCTGAAGTGTACTAGAACCTTTACATACTGTATTAGATACTGTGTACACCACCAGAAAAGTAGTAGAAACTGTACACACTGTATTAGATACTGTGTACACTGCCTGAAGTGTATTAGAATCTGTACACACTGTATTAGATACTGTGTACACAACCAGAAAAATAGTAGAAACTGTACACACTGTATTAGATACTGTGTACACTGCCTGAAGTGTATTACAAACTGTACACACTATATTAGATACTGTGTACATCACCAGAAAAGTAGTAGAAAGTGTACACATTGTATTAGATACTGTGTACACTGCCAGAAGTGTATTAGAAACTGTACACACTGCATTAGATACTGTGCACACCACCAGAAAAGTAGTAGAAACTGTACACACTGTATTAGAAACTGTGTAACCTCATGCACTGTATTAGAAACTGTACTATGGTTGCACTGTATTGTGTACTGTGTACACCACCAGAAGTGTAGTAGAAACTGTACACACTGTATTAGATACTGTGTATATCACCAGAAAAGTAGTAGAAACTGTACACACTGTATTAGATACTGTGTACTCCACCTGAAGTGTATTAGAAACTGTACACACTGTATTAGATACTGTGTACATCACCAGAAAAGTAGTAAAAAGTGTACACATTGTATTAGATACTGTGTACACTGCCTGAAGTGTATTAGAAACTGTACACACTGCATTAGATACTGTGTACACCACCAGAAAAGTAGTAGAAACTGTACACACTGTATTAGAAACTGTGTACACCTCCTGCACTGTATTAGAAACTGTACTATGGTTGCACTGTATTGTGTACTGTGTACACCACCAGAAGTGTAGTAGAAACTGTACACACTGTATTAGATACTGTGTACATCACCAGAAAAGTAGTAGAAACTGTACACACTGTATTAGATACTGTGTACTCCACCTGAAGTGTATTAGAAACTGTACACACTGTATTAGATACTGTGTACACCACCAGAAAAGTAGTAGAAACTGTACACACTGTGCTAAAAACTGTGTACACTGCCTGCACTGTATTAGAAACTGTACAACCGCTGCACTGTATTGTATACTGTGTACACCACCAGAAGTGTAGTAGAAACTGTACACACTGTATGTGATACTGTGTGCACCACCAGAAGTGTAGTAGAAACTGTACACGCTGTATTAGATACTGTGTACACCGTCTGAAGTGTAATAGAAACAGTATACCACCGAATGCACTGTAGATATAGGCTACAAAGAATGCAGAGTATATATATATATATATATATATATATATACACACGAGACTGTATATATTATATTAATACACTGCCTGAAGTGTATTAGAAATAGTACACCCCTGAATGCACTGTAGATATAGATATAGGTGACACTGGAAGCAGAGTATATATAAGTTATAGGAAAAGGTGACCCAGAAGTCTCATTAAGGGTTAATTCAAGGTTCAGAACTAGCATCTCTCCAGGTTCTGTAGTTTCGAATCAGAACATTCCATCCTGGGTCCAGGTTTTGCTAGAGGCCTGCAATCTGGCTCACTACACAGGTGTGCAGGGTCATTATATAGTCAGGTCTGAGAATTGCACAAAGCTCTAATTTTTGGAGACAGCTTCCAGTTTGGAGACCACTCCCAGTGTGGGAGATGGAAGGTCTCATCCAGTGTCAGGGGACCCCAGCCAGAAGTCACGAGACAGAGGTCTCATCGACGGGTCAGAGGGCCCAGCCAGAAGCCATGGAACAGAGGTCTCTTTAAGGGGTCAGAGGACCCAGCCACAAGCCAGCAGGTCTCCAGGATTTAAGTCAGCTCCTATCAGGGGTGTCAGGAGAACCCCAACCCTTAGGCTAGAGGTGGGCCACGCAGCAGGGCACTGTGACTGAAGGCTAACAAGACAAGTGTTCTGAGAGAGCTAAATGACACAGTCAAAGGACTGGTAAAAGGAGCAGCCGTGCTGCCAACACGTTAGCCAGGTGGCTTGGTATCTTTGTTAAATCATTTTATATGGAAGAAACCCCTGCATGGGCAACTGATGTATAAGTGAAGTTTCCTTTATTCAATAAAAGTGGGCTGCCACGCCCTAAAACTGCAGTTTGGACTGGCGCAGCTCATTGTAAATGCACCTGCTACTTGAGTTTAATTCCTCACTCTCACAATATATATAAGACTGTATAATATATATATATATATATATATATATATATATATATATATATATATATATATATATATATATATACATATATATATTAATACACCTCCTGAAGTGTATTAGAATATTAAGTAAACACTGAATGTATAGTCTATGCTAAATGCAGAGTATATATACAGTATATATACTAGACTGTATATATATATATCAGATACACTGCCACTAATTAAATAACCTGCCTGCTTAATCTAACTCAAGCTATCTCTCTGTCCACGCCAACAACACTACACACGGTCGCCGTGTAAGCAACCTTATATAGTGTGGGGCGTGGACTTAGTCCCCCTGAGCCATGATTGGCTAAAGGCACCCTGCCTTTGGCGGCCAATTATGGCTTTCTCAGCAGAGCACACTGTGATTGGCCAAAGCATGCAGGTCAGGTGCATGCTTTGGCCAACCATCATACAGCAATGCACTGCAATCTCGCCATGCATTATGGGGCGTTTCCGCAGCGCTCAAATTTCCCACGAATGCCCCATAATGTTCGATGTTCTGGGAACGTGCGAACACCCAATGTTCGAATCGAAATTATGTTCGACCCGAACATTGAGCTCATCCCTAATCCCCTCTCAAGCTTCTCTTCTCCACGGAGAATAGGTTCAATGCTTGTAATCTTTCCTCATAACTAAGATCCTCCAGTCCCTTTATTAGCTTTGTTGCCCTTCTCTGTACGCTCTCCATTCCAGCACATCTTTCCTGAGGACTGTAGCCGAGAACTGGACGGCATACTCCAGGTGCAGCCGGACCAGAGTCTTATAGAGTGGGAGAATTATCATTTTATCTCTGGAGTTAATTCCCTTTTTAATGCATGCCAATATTCTACTGCCTTTGCTTGCAGCAGCTTGGCATTGCATGCCATTGCTGAGACTGTCATCTACTAGGACCCCAGGTCCTTTTCCATCCTCAATTCCCCCAGAGGTTCTCCCCCTAGTGAGTAGATTGCATTCATGTTTTTGCCACCTAAATGCATTATTTTACATTTTTCTACATTAAACCTCATTTGCCATGCAGTTGCCCACCCCATTCATTTGTTCTGATCTTCTTGCAAGGTTTCCACACCATGCAGAGAAGCTATTGCCCTGCTTAGCTTAGTATCGTCCACAAATACTGAGATTGAGCTGTTTATCCCATCCTCCAGATCATTTATGAATAAAATAAATAGGATTGGTCCCAGGACAGAACCCTGTGGGACCCCACTTTCCACACCGGACTATTCCGAGTACTCCCCATTTAACACTCTGAACTCATCCTTGTTACCAGTTTTCAAACCATGTACTCATCCTTTGGTCCATCCCGACAGACATTAGTTTGCACAGTAAACGTTTGTGGGGAACTGTATCAAATGCCTTTGCAAAATCCAGATACACTATGTCTATGGGCCTTCCTTCATCAATATGGCAGCTCACGTCCTCAGAATGTTAATAGATTTGTTTGGCAGGAACGATTTTTCATGAATCCATGCTGATTACTGCTAATGATACCGTTTTCATTACTAAAATCCTGTATATAGTCCCTTATCATCCCTTCCAAGAGCTTGCATACTATTGATGTTAGGCTAACTGGTCTGTAGTTCCCAGGGATAAATCTTGGTCCTTTTTAAAGATTGGTGCTACATTGGCTTTATTCCAATCAGCTGGTATCATACCTGTCAGTAGACTGTTTGTAAAAAATTAGGAGCAATGGTCTGGCAATTACCTGACTAAGTTCCTTAAGGACCCTTGGGTGCAAGCCATCTGGTCCCGGTGACTTATTTATGTTAAGTTTTTCAAGTCTGCTTCTAATTTTTCCCTCTGTTAACCATGAGGGTGCTTCCTGTGTCGTGTCATGAGGATAAACCCTGCAGTTTTGGTTACTGAAGCCCCCTATTTCCCCCATGAAGACTGAGAAGAATACATTCAAAACCTTCGCCATCTCACCATCCTTTGTAACCAGATTCCCTTCATCATTCTTTAGGGGGCCAATATGATCTGTCCTCCCTCTTTTACTATTTATGTAATTTCTTGTTTTTTTTTTTTACTCTCCTCCACTATGTGCCTTTCGTGTTCCATCTTAGCTGCCCTGATTACATTTCTTATTGCATTCTTTGTACAGTTGGAATGCTGATGATGACCCCTCGGCCTTGTATTTTTTGAAGGCCTTCTCCTTTGCTTTGATATGAATTTTTACCTTGGTGTTAAGCCACCCAGGGCTTTTATTAGCTCTTTTAAATTTATTACCCTTTGGGATACGCTGGCTAATACCCTTATTTAATATGTTCCTAAAACACGCCCATTTTTCCTCCGTGTTTTTTGTTCCTAAGATTTTATCCCGTTTAGTATCTTCTAGCAAGGAGCATAGTTTCTGGAAATTGCTCTTTTAAAATTCATTGTCTTTGTATTCCCCTTATGCTTCCTATTTGTGTGATTTATACTGAAACGAATTGACCTGTGATCACTGTTTCCTAAGTTGCCTCGTATTTCTACATCCGCGATCAAGTCTGTATTGTTAGTAATGCATTGTTTTTTGTTGGTGCATTTACCATCTGACTCATGAAATTGTCCTGTAAGACATTTAGGAAATGGCTAGCCTTAGACAAATGCGTGGTTCCTTCCGCCCACTCTATGTATGGATAATTAAAATCCCCCATTATATTAACACTTCCCATCCTTGCCGCCATTCCATACTGTGATAGGAGGTCCGTCTCCCCCTCAGGTTAGGGGGCCAATAGCATACTCCCAGTATTACTTTCTCCTTGGTTTCCTCTCTTTGTTACCCTACCCATAAGGATTCCACCTCTTCCCCTGCTCCATTAGTCATGTCATCCCTCACATTCACCTGTATATCATTTTTGATATACAGGCATACCCCTCCCCCTTTTTTAACCTCCCTGTACCTGCGATATAGGGAATACCCTTGAATGGTTGCCAGCCAATCATGGGAGCTATTGAACTAGGTATCTGAAATTCCCATGAAATCTAATTCCTCTTCATACAGTAGCAGCTCTAGTTCTCCCATCTTGTCCGCCCGACTTCCGGCATTAGTGAACATGCTTCGTAGTTTTGTTCGGACGCATGCTATCTCTTTATTGGGTGTTCTGAGGTTGCAAATAGGACTTGTTACGATACTTACCATGGGTTTAGGTGCTTTAGTCAACCTACCACTAATGCCCCCAATACTACCCACTGAAATACGTTCCACACTGGCTATCTCTATGTCTGGACCCTCCCCCCTGTCGCCTAGTCTAAAAGCCCCTCTAACTTTTTGGCCATCTTCACTCCCAGCAGATCTGCACCCTCCTCATTTAGGTGCAGTCCATCCTTCTACAGAGCTGGTAACCAACTGAAACGTCAGCCCAGTTCTCCAGGAACCCAAACCCCTCCTTTCTAAACCAGCTCCTCAGCCACTTGTTTACTTCCCTAATCTCCCATTGCCTTTCTGGTGTGGCTCGAGGTACCGGTAGTATTTCTGAAAATACTACCTTGGATGTCCTATTCCTCAATTTAGCTCCTAAATCATGATATTATTGCATGCATTACAGCTATCAAAACATCTTATTTTTCCTGATATTGGCACTATACTGCATGTATACTTATAGACATGTACAATACATTTGTGTATATGAATACCAAGTGCATATTGGCTTGGGATTTAAAATCAAGATCAAATAAGTAAAGAAATGTGATAATTGTACTTTACTAATACGTACACCAGTTTAGAGTTTTGAAAAGTGGGCCAAACGTGTGTTCTTTGTCTGTAATGTACCTAGACACTTATAGATGTTACTTTGCCTGAGTTTAGACACTGTTTGCAAATGCAGTTCCATCTCCAGTTTGGCTTCATACACAGTTCTGTGTCTTACAGTGACACAGTCTAGTAATCCTAGCTTAGAAAGATGCACAAGGGGAATTTGGGATAGTTACTAAAGTTTAAAAATAGTCCATGGTGCCCAAATGTTTAAAGTTCCTAGAAGTGATTATAGATTCTAAAAGTGACAAAACAGAGTTGTAAACTTGATTATTGTTGAATCATAAGAAAGGAAATATTTCATAGGAAAACCATGGACATTACATCTGTTGACCTCTGCTTCTGAACATGCCAGTTGAATGTCTGGCTGTCTCTGGTTTCGATACCTTGAATGTCTTTATCATGCTAAAGTTGCATTAACAGATTGAATGAATGAATGGTACTAAGCAGGAATTTTATAGCTGAACTCCAGGCACACAGCGAAATATATTAAAATACATATGTGGACACTGTTTACCTTCCAAAGGATTTGTAATTCTGTTTATCCAGGCACTCCTGACAAATAGCACTGCCAGTTCCTTGACCTTCCTGCAGACTACACAGTGGTACAAAATGCAGCTTTGTAGCCGTGTTAGGGTCCTTTCTGGTAGGATGTCTTTTGTTTTTTTTTCTAAGGTGCCACTAGATGTAACTACATACCCTGCTTTTGTCTGTTTTACTTACGTTGGCCCTTATGTAATTTCATGGTGTAGCTTAGGGTGTAATTTTTATAAGTGCCACTAGATGTCTCCATATTTTTTTTAATTGTTTGTGCATTATTCCATTTTGGCAGAGTCACACCCAGGAGGGTGCTAGGCAACAGTGGCATGGGGTAGGGGGAGGCTGCAGTGGTGTGGGGTGGGGGGGAAACAGCAGTGGCGTGGGTTGGGGGGGCAGCAGTGGTGTGGGGTGGGGAGGGGGGCAGCAGTGGTGTAGCGTGGGGTGGGTTAGTGGGGCAGCCAGGAGTCTTGCCCCAGGTGCAAAATTTAGAGGGGTGCTGTCCCGACTCTCGAGAGTCCATGGAAAATCCAGGTTCAGTGGTGGCGGGAGCGTGGCAACAAAGAGCGGTGAGTTTGATATGCAGGAATCTATCTGCACATGGTGAGTGTGTGGACAGCCCCACAGCGTCCATGGGGAGGTTGAAAAGAGAGCCCGGTAGGGAGAGAAGAGCTTCACGGCCTCCTTGACCCTCAAGGAGGCCAGCAGCGGGTGCAGCATCCCCGAACCTTCTAGAGCCTGGAAAACATCAACAGTGATGGCCCTGAGAACAGGCTGACTTGGGGCCCGGAAGATGTGGACAGGTGGGAGGTGCAGGCTTGCAAGGGAGGAAGGGACGAAGCACCCCTGGATCAAGAAGAACAGAGACTGACATGGAAAGTACCGCTGCACGGTCATACACAGAACCACCTGCAGACAGAGACTGGGACTGGAGATAGGGACAGAGCTAGAGGTCTTTCTCTCATCTCCCACCTCACTCTCCTCTCTCTCTCAGTTCCCCTTCTCTCTCTCAGCCTCCCTCTCTGTCTGTCTCCCCTCTCTATGTGTCCCCCTTTTTCTCTGCCCCCTCTCTCTCTCTCTCTGTCCCCCTCTTTCTCTCAACCCCCTCTCTCTCTTAGCTTCCCCCTCTCTCACCTTCCTCTCTCTCTCTCTCTCTCTCTCTCTCTCTTTCACACACCCCTCTCTCTCTCACACCTCCCTCTCCCTCCCCCCTCTCTCTCTCTCTTTCTCTCTCTCTCTCAACCCCCCTCTCTCTCACAGATGCTCTCTCTCAGTCCCCCTCTCCCCCCCCCTCTCTCAACCCTCCTCTCTCTCACCCTCCTCTCTTTCAGCCTCCCTCTCTCTCTCTCTCAGTGCCCCATCTCTCTCAGTCCCCCTACTTTCTCTCAGTCCCCCTCTTTCTCACCCATCTCTTTCTCCCTTAACCCCCCTCTCTCTCCAGCCCCCCCTCTCCAGCCCCCCTCTCTCTTGACCCCCTCTCTCTCGCTTCTCCTCTCTCACAGCCCCCCTTTCATCCCCCACCCTCTCTCTCTCACTGTTAATTCATTAACAATGTCATTAGTCAGTAAAGTGCAGCAAGAAGGGGTTAATGTTCTGCCACTGGTCACTGATGCATTAGTGACCAATGACAATTATTTAACCCCTTTGTACTGCATTAGTGGCACCAGTGTTAGTGTTAATTAGCCCCTTTATGAAGGTGTTAAAAAACACTGCCAGTGGCCACTATTGTAGCACAAAGGATGTATTTAACCAACAAGGAGTAGAATTTCCAGATTAAACCTAATTAGCCTTAAATATTCTCCCATCCCTCTACTAACACCTATGCTGGCTAACCTGTGTAGAAAATATGTATACACGTATTTTCAGGCTGATCCAGTACGGTCATGTTATTCCCTGTGTGAGCCAGTGATGTATGAAGGGGGGGAGAAGGAAGCGCCAACAACAAATAGGACATAGGAACTTATGGGTGATGTTACCCCTTCAGGCTTTTACTGGCCATTGTCAATTCTCCCCTGCAGCCACCGCTGACTAAGACAGGGTATTGTGTGACTAGACAGAAGCAAGCTGAGAATAGGTAAGTCCATGGGTTAGGGGGTGCAAATTACAACCCATGCTATGCCACTGCTAGTCAGCCTTTCCTGCCACACTGAGTAGTATAAATAGAGAGGAGGGTGGAACCCAAAGGGGAGCATGCAGCAAGCCTCGTGTAAGGAAGAAAGGTCACCTTTTTCTATTATGTGTAGGATCATCTGTATCATCATGTAAGCTACAAGACAGAGAGCACTTATCCCTTTTGGCTTGCCTCTAATGGAGATCGACAGAGTCACTGAACTTTTTGTTGGATGCCAAATGTACTAAGGCTTTTCCCCTGGTAACTATAATTTGAACCATGATGATTTCTTTGTTGTTTATACGGTGAAGGGAGGATACGCTGTATAACTGGCTCTACTGCTAAAGAATAGCATCTCTTTGCTGGATTTGTACCAAAATCTCTAGAGGCTGAGAAAGGAGGCGTGGTTTGCCACCGAAACATGTCCCCATGGGCTACAGAGTCCCAGGGTTTGACAGCTTTCTCCTAGTGGCGACTCCTCTGTGTTTTGTCCAGACTCCTGCACCGATTCCCGCAGTGGCTTCGACATCCAGCAGCACCAGCGTTGACTGGACTTTCCCTTGGTGATCCCACCTTTGTTACCACCCGCCTGTCATCTCAGATTTTTTGTGAGTGTTTTTTTTTTGTATAATTGTGCTTTTTTAATAAACTGTGCTACACTATCGGTAGACTTATTTCTTTTCCTTCCCCTCTTCTATTGCAGTGCTAGGGTTCCTAGCCCTCCTAAGAAGGTAGCCGCAGGCCACCCTTTACTCCACCCCTTGGAACTTTTACTCCTCAAATTCTGGTCTTCTGTGTGTCCTTTCTACTCACCTACACTCAATGAGAGACTCTTCTTCTGCTATGTTGCAAAACTGGAATTCACTTCCAAAGAACTTCCAAAGAACATCAGAGAGTAATCTTCTCTATGCTCATTCAAATTAAATGTTTTTCTTTAGACAAACTTTCACCTAATTGTCCCTTTTTCCTTTGTTTTATCCTGTTTGTTTCTTGTATTTCCTTTGTAAAGACAGAAGCCACCAAAGCATGTAAATTAAAGTTTATTATTATTGTTCAATACCAAGCCATTCTCTGTGTGTCCACTGACACACACAGTGTGGCTCAACCCTACCCCCTGCACCCTCATCACTGGATTTGATTGACAGCAGCAGGAGCCAATGGCTCCCACTCCTCTCACTGAATCCACTGAGGAGGGAGAGAGAGAGAGAGCAGCACTGCTGCTCTGGGGCACAGCGCTGGATCGAGATCGGGCTTATGTAAGAATTTGGAGGGGCTGGGGGAATTAGACAATAGAAGTTTTTTTTTGTTTACCTTAATGTAGAGAATGTATTAAGGTAAACAATTTTCAGCCTTTGTAACCACTTTAGGAGTCCTGAATCGTTACAGGTTGAAATCTCATATATCATTTAATCATCTAACCATCCTAGTTAATTAGCAATGTAGTTAATGAGGTTAAAAAAATGCTGAAATCTGTCAGGTCCATGTATTATATGTTATTGAGATGAAAGCAAAACCAAGACCTCAGTGAGGCTTCAGCCAATTTTTCTTTATAGTGAAGAACAAATTCCTTATGGACCCTGTCAATAGCAGGCAGTTTATTTCCCTAGATGAATCACTACACTGATGAATTTTAGCTGGCGATATGATTTCTAGACAGAAAGGTATGCAAACTACATTTAAATTCACTGATAATTCTGGTCATCACTGCCTCCTTTTGACAGAAGATTCAAAAGGCCATAAACCCTTACAGCTAAGAACTTGTTATTGTGCTGTAGGCTAAATGGTTTCTTTCCTGTAAAGCTCATTTGACAGTTCTCTAATATAGTCATGCATAATAATTAGCTTTCCCTTTGACATGCCCAGGCCTTATGCCTTCCAACATGACCCACTCCAGGTACACCTTAGGTACAAAATACTCTACTCATGAACTTCCTATACCACCTTGATTACAATCCCCAGGGCTTGGCGGATGAGTTCATTTGAAGTGCTTGTTTAATGTCATCTGATTTTAATCAGAACAGTAGAGAGGAGTTCTATTGCACAGTATTTTATATTGTACCCTATGGTGTCACTTTGGAGGGTCTTTGAAATCTTTTAATACAGTCCATCCATACAACTAATAATATACCTATCTTGTTGATAAAGAAAATATTAAAAAAGGAAAAGCAAAAGGGTAGAAATTCTTAAATATATACAATATACATAAAATAAAAAAGTAAAACAAAATCCAGTTCTGGTTTCTGCTCTGTATTGGGCAATTCTCTGTCATACTTTACTCTCCTCTGAGTCTGAAATATATTAGTTACAATAATTGATTTTCAGAAGACTATAACTTAAACCAAAATCTGTGTTTTTGTAATACATTGCAGAGCTATTATCATGCACCTCTGACCTGCTAACATGTTCTTTATAATTAAAACACAAATCATATAACACACTATGCTCTAAAATCCTCTAATATGGAATATCTGTATTGTCTTTTTTTCATTCTAAGCTATTTTATTCTATTTGTATCTAACCTGAATTTTACTTTACAAAGCTTAGTTATATTGCCATGCATTTTTAATTAGGCCATGCATATGTAAAAAGTAATATACAGTATATTCAATGTGTTATAGTCAACAAAAGAAACAAGATAATGGCAAGTGTTTTCTAGATATAATAATAACAGAAGTTGTTCAAATCCTTGATTTCAACCTGTGTGTTATTTTAACCAGTTACTAAAGCATATTTATTATCATTTGTGTTATAATAATAAAAAAGCAGCTTATTTATCACAAAATGCCTGCTACTCATTCGCTTGGTAATTCGAAATTGTAAACATATAAAAAGTTCCAGATATAGGAAGGGTAGGAGACCCAAAGCCTCTTGTTTCTCAGCTCATTGATCCAGAGTGGAATACTATCAGGGGAACACTTTGTATCGGGAGGCCTCTCTATCTCCGGTAGCTCCAGGCACTGCACAAGGGTCAATGCTCCACCCAGGCCACAGGGGCACTGCAGCCTCCAGCAGTTTCCTGCTTCAATTGAAGGCTGACTTAACGCTTAGCTCTGACACAGTGTCCTCATTTATTCAAGACAACCACCCCTTCCCCACAGAGCCTATAAGCAGACCTTGCAACTCTTCAGATTTAGGCAAATGGCTCAATCAGAGAAAGAAGAGAAGGCTCAGTGAACATTAAACACTAAAAGTCTATTTCACAACAATGATAATTAGGTCACTAGCTCATTTGGTCAAGGGTG
Organism: Aquarana catesbeiana; assembly: GCF_042186555.1. Classification (NCBI taxonomy): domain Eukaryota; kingdom Metazoa; phylum Chordata; class Amphibia; order Anura; family Ranidae; genus Aquarana; species Aquarana catesbeiana. The sequence goes on from NC_133324.1 coordinate 859,112,257, forward strand.
AACCCCTAGTTATTTTTAAAAACTGCATACACAATGTTTACTAGTAGAGTGTATGCTACCAAATAACATTTTTTTGAAGTATGCTCCCCAGTTTGGTGTAAAAACTGTGGAGGTGGGTGAAGGGCACTGTATGTAAAGAGAGAGTCTTGACAACTCCAGCTGGTTAGAAAATATTGTGTCAGGACCTGGATCTGAGCCCAGGACCTCTGCTGCATCTGGCAGAAGTAATTCTTGCTCAGTCACCTGAGATGCTGGATAACTCCATGCTTGATTCCTTATGCCGCGTACACACGGGTGGACTTTTCGACGGACTAGGTCTGGCGGACTTTTCGACTGACTTTCCGACGGACTTTCCGAATGAACGGACTTGCCTACACATGATCAACCAAAGTCCAACGGATTCGTACGTGATGATGTACGAGCGGACTAAAACAAGGAAGTTGATAGCCAGTAGCCAATAGCTGCCCTAGCGTCGGTTTCTGACCGTCGGACTAGCATACAGACGAACTGACTTTTCGACCGGACTCGAGTCCATCGGAAAGATTTGAAACATGTTTCATTTCTAGGTCCGTTGAACTTTTGGGGAAAAAAGTCAGCTGGAGCCCACACATGATCGAATTATCTGATGGACTCCGGTCCTCCGGACCAAGTCTGCCGTAAAGTCCGCTCATGCGCGGCATTAGACAAACTTACATTTTATTTTGTTTCTAGTGAACCGTAAACTCCTTGCTCCTCCCATGAATTTCCTATTCAAGCCATGACTTTGCAGGTCCTGTTTGCCAAATTATTGTGCTCTTCTCTAGCCAATATCTTTCTTCTTACAACCCTGCTGCCATCTGTATCTTCATTATCACTTGTTACTGACTTCTGACTTCTACATCCACTATGTTTCTACTTGATCCCAACCTGAAACCACATCGTTACATAGCTACATAGTTACATAGTAGCTGAGGTTGAAAAAAGACACAAGTCCATCAAGTCCAGCCCATGTGTGTGATTATATGTCAGTATTACATTGTATAACCCTGTATTTTGCGGTCGTTCAGGTGATTATCTAATAGTTTCTTGAAACTTCGATGCTCCCCGCTGAGACCACCGCCTGTGGAAGGGAATTACACATCCTTGCTGCTTTTACAGTAAAGACCCCTCTACGTAGTTTAAGGGTAAACCTCTTTTCTTCTAATTTTAATGAGTGGCCACGAGTCTTGTTAAACTCCCTTCTGCGAAAAAGTTTTATCCCTATTGTGGGGTCACCAGTTTGGTATTTGTATATTGAAATCATATCCCCTCTCAAGTTTCTGTTCTCCAGAGAGAATAAGTTCAGTGCTAGCAACCTTTCCTCATAACTAATATCCTCCAGACCCTTCATTAGCTTTGTTGCCCTTCTTTGTACTCGCTCCATTTCCAGTACATCCTTCCTGAGGACCGGTGCCCAGAATTGGACAACATACTCTAGGTGTGGCCAGACCAGAGTCTTGTAGAGTGGGAGAATTATCGTTTTATCTCTGGAGTTGATCTCCTTTTAAATGCATGCCAATATTCTGTTTGCTTTGTTAGCAGCAGCTTGGCATTGCATGCCATTGCTGAGTCTATCATCTACTAGAACCCCCAGGCCCTTTTCCTTTCTAGATTCCCTCAGAGGTCCTCCCCCCAGTGTATAGATTGCATTCATATTTTTGCCACCCAAATGCATTATTTTACATTTTCTACATTGAACCTCATTTGCCATGTAGTTGCCCACCCCATTATTTTGTTCAGATCTTTTTGCAGGGTTTCCACATCCTGCGGAGAATTTATTGCCCTGCTTAGCTTAGTATCGTCCACAAATACAGAGATTGAACTGTTTACCTCATCCTCCGGGTCATTTATAAACAAATTAAATAGGATTGGTCCTAGCACAGAACCCTGGGGGACCCCACTACCCACCCCTGACCATTCCAAGTACTCCCCATTTATTACCACCCTCTGAACTCGCCCTTGTAGTCAGTTTTCAATCCATCACCCTATGGTCCATGCCAACGGACCTTATTTTGTATAGTAAACATTTATGGGGAACTGTGTCAAATGATTTTGCAAAATCAAGCTCACCTCCTCATAGAAGGTTAATAGGTTTGTTTGGGAAGAACGATTCTTCATGAATCCATGCTGATTACTGCTAATGATACCGTTCTACTTACTAAAATCTTGTATATAGTCCCTTATCATACCCTCCAAGAGTTTACATACTATTGATGTTAGGCTAACTGGTCTGTAATTCCCAGGGATGTATTTTGGGCCCTTTTTAAATATTGGTGCTACATTGCCTTTTCTCCAACCAGCTGGTACCATTCCAGTCAGTAGACTGTCAGTAAAAATTAGGAACAATAGTCTGGCAATTACTTGACTGAGTTCCCTAAGTACCGTCGGGTGCAAGCCATCTGGTCCCAGTGATTTATTAATGTTAAGTTGCCCAAGTCTAATTTTAATTCTGTCCTCTGTTAACCATGGTGGTGCTTCCTGTGATGTGTCATGAGGATAAACACTGCAGTTTTGGTTACTGAAGCCCCCCGATTCCCTCGTGAAGACTGAGGAAAAGAATAAATTCAATACCTTCGCCATACCCCCATACTTTGTAACCAGATGTCCTTCCTCATTCTTTATGGGGCCAATATGGTCTGTCCTCCCTTTTTACTGTTTACATACTTAAAGAATTTCTTTGCATTTTTTTTGCTCTCCTCTGCTAAGTGTCTTTCATGTTCTATCTTAGCCATCCTTATTGCACCCTTACATTTCTTGTTGCATTCTTTATAAAGTCTGAATGCTGATGATGATCCCTCAACCTTGCATTTTTTGAAGGCCTTCTCCTTTGCTTTTATATGCATTTTTACATTGGAGTTAAGCCATCCAGGACTTTTGTTTGCTCTTTTAAATGTATTATCCAATGGGATGCATTGGCTAATGCCCTTATTTAATATGCTCTTAAAGCAAACCCATCTCTCCTCCGTGTTCTTTGTTCCTAAGATTTTATCCCATTTATGCCTTCTAGCAAGGCTTGTAGTTTTGGGAAGTTGGCCCTTTTGAAATTCAGTGTCTTTGTATTCCCCTTATGTTTCCTATTTGTGTGATTTATACTGAAGCCAATTGACCTGCGATCGCTGTTACCTAAACTGCCTCGTATTTCCACATCCGTGATCTGTATTGTTGGTAATCAGTAGATCCAGTAACGCTTTATTTCTAGTTGGTGCATCTACCATCTGACCCATAAAATTGTCCTGCAAGATGTTTAGGAACTGGCGAGCCTTAGATGAATGCACGGTTCCCTCCGCCCAGTCTATGTCTGGATAGTTAAAATACCCCATTATGATAACACTTCCCATCCTTGCTGCTAATCCAAATTGTGATAGGAGATCTGTCTCCCCTTCCTTCCTCAGGTTAGGGGGCCTATAGCGTACTCCCAGTATTATTTTCCCCTTAGCTTCATCCCTTTGGAGCTCTACCCATAAGGATTCCACCTCCTCCCTAGCTCCTTTAGTGATGTCATCTCTCACATTCACTTGTACATTATTCTTGATATATAGGCATTCTCTTTCCCCCTTTTTTACCCTCTCTATCCTTGTGATAAAGGGTATACCCTTGAATGTTTGCCAGCCAATCATGAGAGCTGTTGAACCAGGTCTCTGAAATTCCCACAAAATCCAAATCCTCCTCGTACAACAGTATCTCTAGTTCACCCATCTTGTCCGCCAGGCTCCTGGCATTGGTGAACATGCCACGTAGTTTAGACCGGTCGCATATTATCCTCTTATTGGGTGTTCCGAGATTGCAACTAGGACTATGCTACTATACTTACCTTGGGTTTATGTGCTTTGGTCAACCTACCACTAATGCCCCCAATACTACCCTCTGGAATATGTTCAGCGCTGACTATCTCTACCTCTGGACCCTCCCCCCATCGCCTAGTTTAAAAACCCCTCTAACTTTTTGGCCATCTTCATTCCCAGCTGATCTGCACCCTCCTCATTTAGGTTCAGTCCGTCCCTTCTATAGTACCGGTTATCGACTGAGAAATCAGCCCAGTCCTCCAGGAACCCAAACCCCTCATTAGTACACCAGCTCTTCAGCCACTTGTTTACTTCCCTAATCTCCCTCTGCCTTTCTGGTATGGCTCGATCTACCGGTAGTATTCCTGAGAATACTACCTTGGAGGTCCTTTTCCTCAATTTAGCTCCTAAGTCCCTAAAATCGTTCTTTAGGACACTCCATCTGCCTCTGACTTTGTCACTGGTGCCAATGTGCACCATGACAGCTGGGTCTTCCCCAGCCCCTCCCAGTAATCTGTTCACCAGATCCGTGATGTGCCGAAACCTGAGCACCCGGTAGACAACATATTGTTTGGCGCTTCAGGTCTTTGTTACAGATTGGCCTCTCTGTCCTTCTAAGAATTGAGTCCCCTACCACCAAAATCTGTCTTTTTTTCCCTTCGCTTCCCCCCCACTGTCACTGTTGCTTCCCCATCAGCCAAAAGCAATGATGAGAAAATCTCAAATCTACTACAGCTAGCAATTGTGCATTCTTTGGATCTCTTATGCCGTGTACACGCGACCGGACTTTTCTCAACCAAACTGGTCCGACGGAACTAATCCATCGGACAATTCGATCGTGTGTGGGCTTCATCTGACCTTTTCTGTAGAAAAATCTGTCGGACTTAAGAAATAGAACATGTTTCAAATCTTTATGACGGACTCGAGTCCGATCGAAAAATCAGTTCGTCTGTATGCTAGTCCGACGGACAAAAAAGGACGCAAGGGCAGCTAATGGCTACTGGCTATGAACTTCCTTATTTTAGTCCGGTCGTACGTCATAACGGTCAAAATGATCAGACTTTGGTGTGATCGTGTGTAGGCAAGTCTGTTTCTTTGGAACTCCGTCGGAACTCTGTCGAAAAGTCCTTCGGCGTTCAGTCCGACGAAAAGTCTGATCGTGTGTACACGGCATTATTGATTAACTTAGGCTGGCCATACATTATGCAATTTTTAATCCCTCGATTCCCCCATCAACACAGTCAGAGTTGATGGGTGAATCTCTCCCGATGCACTATTGTAATCTGACAGCAGGACTGCTTCCTAAAAATGGGTCATGAGAACACAAAAAGAGTTAAAATGGTAATTGTACTCCTAGTATAGTCAGCAACAGAATACCCAAAATTGTATGGAACTTTTACATACAACCAAACATATTTAACATGCTATAACAAAAATACAGGTAAGTGTAAACCTTAAAGTGGTTCTTTGCCCTGTTCGAAAAAAAAAATAAATGTCTGCAGCAACAAATACTATAGCGGCTGACTTTTATTAAAAGGACACAAACCTATCCAGGGGTCTAGCGCTGTGCTCTCCAGAACCGAGCCTTCAGGTTCCCGGCGCCAGAATGTTTACTGTGGGCATCGGCTGTAATTCCTTCTGGCTTTATAGCCGGCTGCCCACTGTGCATGCATGACCCACGCTGCGCTTTGTAAATGGTCCCTCAGTACTCTGGGACCTGTGACATGTCCCAGAAGTTTGCAGGAGGGGGGGCTAGAAGAACTTCTGGTGGGTTGTCACAGCGATCCAACCAGAAGTTGTAGCTGGTATCTGTCAAAAAGCAGGTACCCCCTCCCCCCAAAAAAGTTCCAAAAATAGAAAAATAGAAGGGCGAGGCCTAAAGTGGTTCTGCTTTAAGGACCAGCAATATTAGATAAACCTTACATCACGCTAAGCTCTCCTAGTGTCACGTACCTGGTCGGAGGCCAAAGTTCTAAGAGGGCTTCCCTTGCGGCTAAGTGCAGAGTGCCCCTGAAGATGGTAAAAGGGAGTGTTATACTCAGGGGTTGCCAGTTGCGACAGGCTAAGGTGATGAAGAGATGTCCGCTGGATGGCGGCTGACGAGCAGGGTGCACTGCTGGGCAGGAGTCCCTCAGGAGTACCAGGCGAGACTTGGCAGAAGGGAGAGCCAGGAGCAGAGTCAGAAGCCAGGCCAGAAGTCTTACACAGACGATCAGCCGGGAGTAAGGCAGCAAGCAGAGTCAGGAGTAAGCCAGGGTCATACACAGATCAGCAGGCAGAAGGAGAGTTACTGGAACAAGCCAAGGGTCAAAGACAGGAATGGAGATAGGAAGGTCAAAAGCAAGCCGTGTCGTTAACAGGAAATCCAATGATAGCAGGAACAAGAACTCGGGAACACACAGGCTAGCTGAAGATCATCCAGCAACTAGTGTTTGCTGCTGCAGGCTTTAAATAAGCCACTGGGCATCAGAGTCTGTCACGCTTTGCTAGCACTTTGGCGTACCCACATGCGCACTGGCAAATATATCTTCTTGACTGTTCCATGCGCATGTGCATTAGCTTTGGCAAAGTGGTTCTGCTTTAAGGACCAGCAATATTAGATAAACCTTACATCACGCTAAGCTCTCCTAGTGTCACGTACCTGGTCGGAGGCCAAAGTTCTAAGAGGGCTTCCCTTGCGGCGAAGTGCAGAGTGCCCCTGAAGATGGTAAAAGGGAGTGTTATACTCAGGGGTTGCCAGTTGCGACAGGCTAAGGTGATGAAGAGATGTCCGCTGGATGGCGGCTGACGAGCAGGGTGCACTGCTGGGCAGGAGTCCCTCAGGAGTACCAGGCGAGACTTGGCAGAAGGGAGAGCCAGGAGCAGAGTCAGAAGCCAGGCCAGAAGTCTTACACAGACGATCAGCCGGGAGTAAGGCAGCAAGCAGAGTCAGGAGTAAGCCAGGGTCATACACAGATCAGCAGGCAGAAGGAGAGTTACTGGAACAAGCCAAGGGTCAAAGACAGGAATGGAGATAGGAAGGTCAAAAGCAAGCCATGTCGTTAACAGGAAATCCAATGATAGCAGGAACAAGAACTCGGGAACACACAGGCTAGCTGAAGATCATCCAGCAACTAGTGTTTGCTGCTGCAGGCTTTAAATAAGCCACTGGGCATCAGAGTCTGTCACGCTTTGCTAGCACTTTGGCGTACCCACATGCGCACTGGCAAATATATCTTCTTGACTGTTCCATGCGCATGTGCATTAGCTTTGGCAAATTTCTGTTTGCCAATCCGCGATTCTGCTGGCCATTGATAGATATGCCAATTCTTCTGTGGATTGTTCTCTGACACCTGGTGGCAGTATTTTGCTGGTCTATTGGCTTGCCATTGTTAAGATACAAGAAAACAGTGATTTAGCACTGATTAAAGCCTTGTACAGATGTTGGGATTTTCCACAGACAAAACCTTGAACTTTTGTCCGAAGGCGTGTGCCTGGATTTTGACTTGCATACAAACGGCAAGGAATTATCGACCAACAAACACGAACATACTGACGTACTATGTGGTTTTTCAGCTCTTTAGCGCCACCCTTTGGGCTCCTTCTGCTAATTTCGTGTTAGTAGAAGTTTGGTGAGTTGTTTCTTGCTTTTCATTTTGCGCTTTTCATTTCACGCTTTTCATTTCGCGATTTTCAGTTTGCACTTTTCATTTCATGCTTTTCAGTTTGTTTCTGAACGGCCGTTCGTCAACCAGACATGTTGCGGAATCGGAGGAGATAATGTGTTATTTATTATTGGCCTTGGAATTATTCTTTGACCCATGTCATATGCCTTTGCTGCGGGAGCCCCAGGAGAATAATCCAGATGACTTTCGGAATTATCTCTGGATGATGGACCCCTGCTTTCACCAACTCTTGGCATTGTTGACCCCCTATATTAATAAGCAGGACACATGCATGAGGCTTTTATTTTATTTTTTGGTTGAATAATAATGATTTGGTATATTTTCTATATTTTTGGATGCATAGAATGCAGTTTTTGGTTAAGTTCTATTGGCAGATAGCATGTCTAATTTTATTTGTTCTCTTTTATTAATGCACAATAAAAAAATTTGGGAGAATAATACTTGTCTATGTGTTTTAATTCAAATGACAGTTTGGGAGTAGGCAGTTATGCCGCGTACACGGTTTTGCCGTCAGAATAAACTCCGAAGGTTTCTCAGACAGAACTCCGACGGAATTCCGCTCAAACGGTCATACATACACGGTCACACCGAAGTCCGACCGTCCAGAACAAGGTGACGCACAACACGTACAACGGGATTAGAAAAAGGAAGTTCAGTAGCCAGTAGCCAACTTCTTCCATCTCGTACTTGCTTCAGAGCATGTGTCGTTTTTGGTCCGTTGGAACAGCATACAGACAAGTGGTTTTCCCAATAGGAATTGGTTCCGTCGGAAATATTTAGAACATGTTCCATTTCTAGGTCTGTCAGAATTTTCAAAAAAAGAAAGTCAGATGAGGCATACACATGATTGGAATAGATGATGAAAAGCTTCCGTCTGACTTTTTCTGTCGGACATTCCGCTCCTGTGTACGCTGCTTTACATTTAAGAAAATACAATGTAAAATTGACAAGGGACACCAACATAGTTGTATCTTTGATCTTAAAAACTACGGGATAATGGTGTTATGGTAACTTGCCCAAATAAAAAAAAAAAAGCATAATAAAATTATTCTTGATATCACTAGAAAAAAAAACCTTTGAAAATCAGCATCACCAGCAAAGCAGCTTCATTATTATCCCATTAAAGAAGAAGAGAATTGTGCGCTGCATTTCGAGATTTCATAATTTGCCACGTCACGAATGTTAATTCTCCATTACGAACACTAGTTTACAAGACCAACCGCTTCTGTCTCGTCCTTGCTTCTGAGCATGCGTGTTTGTACTTTGGACTTTTGTCCGACGGACTTGTGTACACACGCTCGGAAAATCCGACAACAGACATTTGTCCGCGGAAAATTTTAAAACCTGCTATCCAACATTTGTCCGAGGAAAATCCGACAACAATTGTCTGATGGAGCATACAAATGGTCAGATTTTCCGCCAACAGCCTGTCATCACACATTTCTCGTCGGAAAATCCTATTGTGTGTATGAGGCTTTTAAGTTGTCACCCACCCAGATCCCTGACAATCAATGTTTTTTAAGTTAGTTGGAGCTTTCTTGTTTTGACAAACTTCTGACAGACAAGTGTTGACCTTGTAGACAATGTGGTTGTAGCCTTGAACTTGATTTTTTTACAGTCAGTTGACAGATGCCTCAGTCCGGAAAACTCCACTATTTGATTTAAGACCATGGAGAAATCATTTTTGTTATTTTTCCTGGAGTTGAAAGCCCTTGGTTTTGATTACACCCTATATACTTCTGCCCATGTCAAAGATCCCAGAAAATGTACTTCTACATGTCACTTAAAGCGTATAAGTGCCAAGACTATGGAAAATAATCATATTGCATATTCTTAACACATAATAAAAAACTTTAAACAAGTCCTCACTCACTTCGCACTTCTCTCATTAACTGCTTTTAATGTGAAGCTATATATTCTCAAATATCCTAAAGATCACAACAAACTCTAAAGTCAAGTTTCAGTTGGTTTCTTAAAGTAGAACTATAGGCAAAACTTTTTTTTTCATTTTGGATAGAGTAAGGGAGGATCATAACCTCTATCAGTATATTTTTTGCAATCTGTGTCCTATAGGGGAGATTTCCCTTTACTTCCTGTCAGGGCTGGACCGGGACAAAAATTTGGCCCTGGACTTCATCCAGACTGGCCCACTTTGACAGGTCTCTCCCATGCCGGCTTGCCACCCAAGCCCCCCCCCCCACTAGCCATTAGCCGTTCTACATTATTTCTCTTATAGGCAGTACCAGTGGGGAAGCTAGACATTATTTCACCTGGGGCAAAGAATCAGTTTGGCGCCCCCCCCCCAATGGGACAAGATTAGGCAGGAAAGTGAGGCCGCCCTCCTTCCAGATCGTATGATGAGCTTCTCAGTGTTGACTCCTGAGCATCATGTCTGTATTCAGGCGCGCTGCATAACTAGCCAGGGAGAGGAGGTGAACACTGCGGGGGGGGGGGACAGAGGACCGGAGGGAGGCAGCGGTCCACTGTCACTGAAATCGGCCCACTGAGCCATCGGCCCACCGGGAAACTCCCTGTAGTCCCAATGGCCAGTACATGCCTGCTTCCTGTCCTATAACCAAAACAGGAAGTGAAACCAAATCCCTGCAAATTAAGGGAATCACTTGGGAAGCCCCAGGTTACCAGAACTATTGCAGTAGGGGACAACCCAAAATTTGGATTTTCTTTTACTTTCCATAGTAATGGTAAACAGGATTAATATTAAACGCAAATCTTCCTAATGAGGGCACAGACAGCAATAAAAACTGACAGTTGTTCTAATCTATCTCCACTCAATTTAAAACAAAAAAAAAGGCTTGCCTTTAGTTGTACTTTAAATCTTAGAAACATCGATCCTAGTTCTAGAGTTCATCTACTTAACTTAAAGCGGGATTCCGGCCAGTGACATTTTTTTTTAAAGTCAGCAGCTACAAACACTGTACTTACCTGTCCTGGGTGCCCGCGATTTCGGCCGCTCGAGGCCGACCCGTCCCTCGGCTCTCGGGTCCCAGCACCGCCATCCTAACTAAGGGAAACAGGCACTGGAGCCTTGCGCACAGCGCTCTGTGAATGGCCCGTGGTTTTCTGGGAACACACACAGTTCCCAGAAGGCAACGGGGCTGCTCACCGAGGAACAGGACATGCCGCAGAATAGGAAGCGGCAGATTAGGAAGACTGCCTAGCAACAAGGGTTCAGGTAAGTTTAAAAAAAAATGTTTTTTTCAAATGTTTTTTTTTTTAGGATTTTTGGTGCAATTTTTTTTTTTAGGGCGGCCCTCCACTTTAAATCATTTTACTTATGTATGTCTTGCTGTTAGAGGGATTTTCCCTCACTTCCTGTCCTGGGGACAACCTTGCTTACTTCATCTTTCCCAACTCTATCAAAGCTAAAAAAATATAGGGGTATGGATACATTTTAGTTTTTCCACAGTGCCATAGAAACAGAGGTGAATGAGGACTTGTTTTAACCCCTTAGCGTTGAGCCTATGCATATATACGGTCCCACTAGACTGGGCTTTTTTCCGTGGGGCCGCATATTTGCTTATCTCCCTTTGTGCTGGGGGCGCGCCACACTGTGCGCTCCCAGCACAGAGACTGGTGTTTCACCGAGAGCTCTGGGCCTTGTACTAACAATCGGGGCCCGATTCCTGGTCACCTGATTGCTGTGATAGCCTCTAATTGGCTATCATAGTGATCAGTCACTGTAAAGCCCGCCCACATGTTTTCTCTCTCTGTGACTACAGGAGAGAGATATATTGTATCTCTCTGTCTCCCTGCAAAGAGAAAAAAAAAAAGTGTGTATAAAAAAAGTAAAAATAATAATAATAGAAAAAAAGATAATAAAGAGATACAAAAAAAATCTAGATTAAGGTTTGATCTAGATCAGTGCCAGGGTTAGTGTCTGGGTCAGGGTCAGTATTTTTTTGGAGAGGATTTTTTTCTTAATTAGTATCAGTGTCAGTTAGTGCCTGTGTGTTTTAGGTAGGATAAAAAAAAGCAAAATGTGCACTATTGTTTCTGGGCTGTACTACGGATACCAACAACAACTAGCAAACACATGTTGTGCTACGATCGCCAGCAGTGGGAGAATTTATTTTGCGTTGTTCTTTGGTGGAAGATTATGGTAGTAGCAAGAAATATAATGCCAAATTTAAAAACAATTATTTTTTTTACTATTTTGAGTTTACCTTTGATAATAAAAAAAATCAGGAGATATCCATTACCATTTACCACCAAATGAAAGCCCAAATTGTCCTGAAAAAGTAGTTGTGATGATATGTATGGTTTTACTAACACATGTCAAAGTTGCAAAATTTTGCTTAGGCATTAAGATTTGTTTTACCCTTAGGCGCAAAGGGGTTAAAATGCTTTTACTTCTTTTACAGAATATGTAAACAATTTAGTGGTGTGCATGTTCTGGGCATAGGTTCACTTTAACCACTTCAATACCAAGCAGTTAGACACCTTCCTGCCCAAGGCAATTTTCAGCTTTCAGCGCTGTTGCAATTTGAATGACAATTACGCGGTCATGAAACACTGTACCCAAACAAATTTTTTTATCATTTTGTTCCCACAAATAGAGCTTTTTTTCGGTGGTATTTGATCACCTCTGTGATTTTTATTTTTTGCGCAACAAATAAAAAAATACCGAAAATTTTGAAAAAAAACAAGTCTTTCTTTGTTTCTGTTAAAATTTTTTGGAAATAAGTACGTTTGCTTTTTCAATGATGGGCACTGATATGGCTGCACTGACGGGCACTGATAAGGCGGCACTGATGGGCATCAATGAGGTGGCACTGATGAGGTGGCACTGATGGGCACTGATGAGGGACACTAATAGGCGGCATTAATGGGCACTGATAGGTGGCACTGATGGGCACTGATAGGTGGCACTCATAGGTGGCACTAATGGGCACTCATAGGTGGCACTGATGGGCACTCAGCGGCACTGATGGGGACTTATGGGTGGCACTGATGGGGGGCTGCCTTGATAAACAATCAGCGCAGACCCCCCTGTCAGGAGAGCCACCGATTGGCTCTCCTCTACTTGCGTCTGTCAGACACGAGTGACGAAAAGCCGATCAACGGCTTTTTCTGTTTACATCGTGATCAGCCATGATTGGACATGGCTGATCACGTGGTAAAGAGCCTCCGACGAACACACCGCACCACTGATCGCCGTGATGCACACCCCCATGGGCGTGCGGCGGCTGTTATCCTGCAGGGCATCACATGACGCCCAGTCAGGATAACTGAACCACCGCCCAGCTGTCATTTTGCTATAGGCCGGGCGGGAAGTGGTTAACAAAAAAAAAGGCATCTGCCTGAAATGCTCCCGGACAACATGAAAGGCCATAGGCCTCTGACAATTAACACATATGGCATCTCACACTGGCACAGAAGTATGCAATTCTATACTCATGCATACACACACAGTACAATTACTTGCAACTAATACACAAACACAAAAAAAAGGTTTCCAGTGCAGGATAGCAAAAAATGAAAAAGAAGAATGACAAAAGAACACATTCATAGTCTACTGTGTTAAACGCCTACTTATGGGTCAAGGCGAACTTAGGTTTATCTATCAATGCGGTATTTTTTTAAATGTCATTTTTTTTCTTCAGCTGTTTTCTGTAAGTCAGGAATAACTGTGACCTTTCAGCAGTTAGAAAAAGTGTATAAAAATAATTGCTCTGAGTCTGAAAATACCACAGGAAAACAACACAAACACATTTTACAGCAGAGCTGGTCTTCACATCTAATCTTCAGTGTCTTGTTTAATTATACTGAAGTATTATTAAGGTGTAAGCATTAGACATGGACACATGTTGGCCATATTGTATTGAGTGAGTGCATAATGAATATTGAAATGTAAACTGACCTTTGAAAACATTTTCAGAAATAAATCCACCAGTGATGACTGATTATCTTGTATTTCTTATATCTCTACATTTACATATGGATAGATTTTCCAATTGCCTAGATCTGACTGCAAAATAAGCTCACTGTTAAAGGGTATGCTGGCAACACCTTCTAAAGTGTCCACCAACAGTTTATCTATGTGTGCTGTAAGCCGCACAATCTTAAATATTTCTTCTGTCTTTCTCCGATTTCTGGAATTAGGCATTTGAGAGCAATTGACCGATTCTAAATTGGATCTGATTGGGTTGCTTGTGGCCTACCCATAGATCTGAACTTTTCTCAGCAGACTGGGGCAACATGTGTTTATGTCTGTAGCCATGGCCCTTAGGGGTTGCTGAATATTGTGGTTCATCTGTCACTACGCACAACCCAGCATTCATCTCTCAGGCACTCAGAGACATAGAACAGTCCATAAGCTTTTGTTTTTTTTTTATTGAGGGGATTTAACTTGGATGGAAATAAGAAATTATGGGATGCCCAGAAAGAAACAATGCAACTTGCCTGTATACACTCCTGTATATAGACTCCAGTCTTCTCTCTAGCACAACTCTTGCTTAAGACCTTTTTCCCTTACTCCTCCAGCACTTCACTTCCTGCAGACCGTTTCTCCTCCAGCATTTCACTTGCTGCAGACCGTTACTCCTCCAGCACTTCCCTTGCTGCAGATTCCCAGATAAGCTAGCTCCGCATGGTTGGGCCTGACACTAACTCAGCCAGGTCTCAGTGAATTGCCTTTTGCAGGCAGAGGCCTTGGGTCTCTATGATGTAGAAATAGTTCAGGTGCTAACTGTCCTCTACCCAGCTACTGATCCCAGAAAGCTTTCTTCAGGCCTTGTCAACCAGCCTGGCTGCAACTACCTCTCTCCACTGCCCTTCCCACAGTCCATTCCTCTGGTTCTGAACCCGTCTCAAACTGCAGACTCCCAGTTCTCTCAGGCGTGCCACCCCAGTCCTCCTGACTGTGCCTCAATCACCAGCCCTCCTGGCTGTGACCAGTTGTCCTCTCTGGAGTCTCTTAGCAGTGCTCTCTCCCACTGTCCTCTCTTTGCTCTCTCATGTGCCTCTCCTCCAGGATCTTTTTTCTCCTCTCGCATGCACCTGGGCCCCGCCCAAGGTCACCCCCCTAGACTGTTTCAATCCAGCTCTTCCACCCGACAACTCCTCCCCAGCTGGGCTGACCCTGGGTATTTAAGGAGGTTGGGGATTGGTCAAGGCTCCTCAGAATACCCCAGGAAGCTCCACCTCACCTCCACTCCACTCTTTCTCACACTTTCTAGAAAGAAGAGGGAGGTGACTGTGATGCTACCTGTGAATCATCCAGCACATCCCTGAGCCACTCCCAGCTCAGAATGAAAACAAACAGGCCTAGCCACCAGCTAGGCCTGCCTAAATTTCCCTACTCTATAGAAAAATCTAACCCCTAGCACCTACCTAACTAGAGGGTGCTACATGTCTAAATACTGTATATGGGGAAACTAGGATCTTTGCAACATATTGCAACCAGGGCTTCACAGTAAAGTGTAGGGGGAGATTATTGAAAATAGTATTTAGTAGAAGTTGGCATTGGTTTGGACCAGTGTGCTCAGGTTTTAAAGTGTTAGTAGGTGTCAGAATAGTGCATTGACCTCTTGTGTCAATAGTGGTAGGCTTAGTCTCTTCAGAGGTTAAAACTCTTTTTTTTTAACCAAGACCCCTGCCAACAGGTGTAACTGTGTTAGAGTTCCATGTTTCAGTCCTTAGGTTGTCTTACTGGTTTAGGTCTGAGTTCCTACCTGCATTAGAGGCTGGTGAGAAACAATCTGAAGCAATTAACTGTCAATAACAGATGGATTCTAGGAGACAGAATCCAAAAGAAAATCCAGAACCAAAATGGTATAATTTGAGTTTAGAACCAACTAGAATAGAATACAACAGAAAAGAACTAAGCAATGTAAAATAAGTTGGAGTTAAAAGGCAATACACAAAAATCTTAAAACACATCAATACAACAAACAACAATTGCCCAGAGCACTAAAAATGAAATAATATGATATAGTAATAACAGTATCTTTCATAGAAAAACATGGAGCACAATTCACTGATGTGGCACCACATCCATAGACAGAGAATAAAGAAAAAAGGATTTTAAAGGTGCCATTGTTACACCCCAAATGTGAATACTTGGTTAGTTATAATACAAAAACTATTTTACAAAATTTTCTTGAAGATATCAATATCCATAAAAACATTTCAGTGCAGTTACATATTTCATGTAGGAGGCTCCCTAAGAAAGGTGCTTATTCTGCTAAGCCATAGCCCATACATATGCATATAGAAAACGATATACTGTACCATGTACATTTGATATAATGACTACTAGACATGTGCACTGCCGAAAAATTTGTTCGTTTGCGTTTCATTTGTTTCTTTTTGTTTGTTTTTCGGGTCATTCTTTATGATCGCAAATTCATAAATTCTAAAATTCGTAAATTCATAATTTCGAAATCCAAAAATAAGAAATTTTGAAAATTCGAAAGAATAACTAACTAACTAACTAACTAATAATAACTAACTATTAAATTATAGGTATTGGAATTTCCTTTCAAATGTGGCTGTTAGTGAACATAAAGAATACAAATTTATCTGAAGTTATGAATTATTCAAAATAACGGATGCCGCATCTAAATAAATGGAACGGAACAAATGAATAATAATAGTAGTTTTTATTATTATTATTACTGTTATTTTTTATTAACAATTTGTTACGTTCCATTAGTTCAGATACGGTATTCGTTATTCCAGATAATTCGTAACTTTGGATAAATTCGTATTTGTTACATTCGCTAACAGCCACATTTGAAAGGAAATTCCAATACCTATAATTTAATAGTTAGTAATAGTTAAGTTATTATTTTAGATTTTCGCGTTTTCGGATTTTCGAATTTTCAAATTCTCAAATTTTCGAATTTCCGAATTTTCTAATTTTCGAATATTCGAATTTACAAATATTCAGAAAAATTTGTTAAACTGTTTTTGTTAATTTGGATATTTCCGAATGAATGAATTTGTCTAAATTCATTAAAAATTAATTTGGAACGAAACTAATTGCACATGTCTAATGACTACTGTATATTTAGGGCGCGTAACCAGATCTTGGTCATTAGTATGTGTGTACATGGCTATGATTATATTTATGTTTATGTCTTATATTATAAACATTCATGTATGTCTGTATATTCTGTAAACAATCATAATTTATTCCCTAATATAACAGGGTCTCCTGAGGAAGCCAGTTAATGGTGAAACACGTAAAGATTGGCGGCCAATTGTTGTCTTCAGTCTGGCTTAAATAAAGCCATTATAGCAAATGTATATTGTATATAATTTTCTATATGTATATTTATGGGCTATGGTTTAGCAGAATGAGCGCCTTTCTTAGGGAGCCTCTTACATACAATATATAACTGCATTCAAATGTTTTTATGGATATAGATATCATTAAAGAATTTTTGTAAATTAATAAAATTGTTTTTGCATTTTAACTAACCAAGTATTCACTTTTTTGGCGGTTATCATTATTCTTGTTTTTCTAAAAATAGTATCTTCTGCAAATGTAATGATGGTATTAGGTGAATTGGAGTACCGTTGTAGGTGTAAAGAGCAGACTTAGTAATGGACACAGCCCTATGGAGAGCCAGAACGTTGTGATATGAGTAAGAGGAACATAATTAATCAGATGTTGGCTCAGTATGCTGAACAGAATTTGATATCTGGCATCTGGTAACATAATGCATATGCTGAATTCTGTAGTCATCCAAAGTAAGGTTATCCATGCATTGGCCATACATGGTTGAACTGAATGGATTTCCCCTTCCACAATTCCAGATGGATGGGGGGATTTTCCCCGCTGTGTCTTTTTATTCTGAAAGCTATTGGCTGCATTACTAAAATCTGAAAGAGTAGTTGAACAGAAGTTGATCAGTAGATCAACTTCTGTTCAACTGCAGTGGCCACACATAGATATGAGACAGTCCCTGCTCAATCCACCAAATTTGTTCCATGTATGGCCAGCTTAAGGATGTGTCATGTACCTGGTTGGAGGCCGAAATGCCGAGAGGGCTCCCCTTGCGGCTGAGTGCAGTACAGCCCTGAAGTTGGGTACAGAGGGTGTAGTGCCCAGAGAAGCATAGGTTGCCAGATGGATTCTGGAGAGAAGAGCTGATGGGCACCTGAAGGACACCGGGTAGTACAGGAAACAGCTGGGCTAAAGTCTATAAGAATCCTCGGTAATACTTGGCAAGGTGTGCACATGGAACAGTAGTGAAAGCCAGGCCAGGGGTCAAACACAGTAGATCCGGCAAGAGGAGGATGCAGGTTGCAGAAACGGGGACAAGACAAAGGTCTGGTATCAGGAAGCAGGCAGGAACAGGTTACTGTAGCAAAGTCCGTTATACAAGCCGGGATCAGGTACAGGAGAAGACAAGTCAGTAAAGCAAGCCAGGGGGTAAAACCAGGAGAGCAGATCGGACAGGCCAGGAACAAGCCGGGTCACAACAGGAATCCAAACAGTAATTTGCACAGAGGCTCAGGAACACAGGAAGACTGACAAACCAGCAACTGCAGACACTAGCAGACTTCCTTATATAGGCCCATGTGACCTGCTGGTAGAGACGCAGGGTCCTAGAGCCCTTCTCCTGCTGTTGGTGCCAGTTCTCCTACGGCCGTTTCCCTGACAGGATGCATATCAAGGTAGAGCTGACAAACCACAAAAAGAAAGATGCTACATAAGACAAGGCATGCTCAGAGAGCAGATGGCAGGTTAAACAAGAGCCCAGAGTTCCCTATTAGAGGAGTTATTCTAGGGTGTTAACAGTTTGCTACTGTAAACAGCAGTACAGAGGGATTACTTATGATAGTATTTTTCCTCATTTTCATAATTCTATCACTCCCAGTCTCTCCCATTATGTTGACCACCACTTGCAGAAATTGTTAAAATAAATATCATAATATATTAAGGAAAGAACTCAACTCATTTTATTTACAATGTATTTATTGGACCTCACAGTACTACAATTTAAAGTTCCACAGCTGTCTAAGAAGCGACTTCTCTCACACTAGAAAAATATCCTCTCACTTCTGATGAATCTCTTGGACAGGAAATAAAGGGAAAAATCTTACTAGTGGGACACACAAGCCAATATTAAACAGACAGTTGTTGGTCACAGGTGCTTCCATATTCTCCCTGAATTCCTTCTGGATTCCAACTCTTCAGGCTGTGATGATGTCACACTTTTACGGGCACTTTTGCGTACAATACCTTGGAATAATTTATTTTTGAGGAAGTTCCACTAACTTGCTGTCCTGATTTCAGGGGAGTCGAAGGGACAGAAACTAACCAATGGGGACAGAAATGACATCTAAAAACAATTTATTGCTGTGTGTCTGCCTTCGCAAGGGCAAGGACTAATCTGAATGGTGAACATATATGTGTCTGCATCACATGCATATAGAAACTATAATACTATAATGGGAACATTATTATGGAATACGTACAGTCCTCTGCTTGCTGTCTACATTTAGATTTATGAAGGCTTTGATCTGAAGACACAGTACAGAATAACATGTCATACTATGACACAACATGATCATGAAGGTAAATCTGTTTTTTATGACATTTTGAGTAGAATATCCTCTCTGGACAAGGCAGATGGCTCGGCAGTACTATACCATGTTGTGGTATCCTTGCACTGAGCAGTACAGCTTACATCTGTAAATATATGGGTTCAGTAATCATGCATTAAATCAGCAGAGATGGGATAATTTATCTGAAGTCAGATGAAATTCCGCCAGCATTAGCAAGTTTGTCTTTGTGGATAATGTTCAAGCCTAACGTACAGTCTTAGCATTTTTCCTGAGATAAAATTAGAACCATTGTATCTAAAAGCCCAATTGAGAACATCAGAGTGGGTAACAGGGAGTCTGTTTTTTTGCAAGTTTATTTTAACTCATTGTCTCAGATTGACCATTTTTAGTTACGTGGTGAAGGTTGAATTAATGTCTTGTGGTGATATCCAAAGCATGGCCTGGGTGAGGCTGATAGGATGACGCAATATTGAACAACAAAAACAAACATAGTAATAATACACCATGACCCAAATTATTTTCATTGTGTTATGGTAACAGCATTTATTAAATAACAATAAAAATGTAGACTTTAATTGTTCAAAAACATGCAATATTTCTAATAAAATCTTTAAAGCCAGGTGCTTGACAGCGTCACCCATTGTCATAGTAAACTTGTACCAACCACCAGCCATTTACAACCAGTTTGGTAGATGCACACCAGTCATTTTACACCATTGCTCACCTGGAATAAACCTTAATAATTACTTCTTTCATGACCACCATATAATCATACATATTTGTGACCATTAAGTTGAAACCATCATCCAAACATTACCAACAAGCCTACTTTTTTGGTTTGTGCCGATGCTGTGAAAAAAGTATGACATGCCACCACAAGTCATTCATCTTCTTCCCGTTCCTCAATTCCCCAAACTTATGCATGTCTAATAATAGCCATATTCAAACTTTTACCGAAAGGGTTGACCGGTAGGCCAAATTGCTCACCTTGCTGTATCTTCTTTCTCAAGGTTTCTTCAAGTTATAACAACCAGCTCCCTACGTCATATCCTCAAACCACACCCAACTAATATCTTATGCCTCTTCTACTTTCCAGCTCACTCTGTCATGTGGCCATTCTCCTATGTGCTCAGGGCAGCCCTGTTGCAATTTAAATGACTATGACAGTTTAATCCCCCTCTTTTCCCATGCCTACCTGCTCTTTCCTGCAATCCGACAGAAGAGGGAGTGTTTTTACTCAACTCTGATGTCAAGGATGCATGTCCCTGGCAACTCACTAACCAGGGCAAGGAACATGTTTGGTGGAGGAGCAATGAGCTGAGAGCTTACTTTCGGAAGGTAAAACCAGCTGTGATAGTTATCACAGTATGCAATACTGCTAGTTACCACTTGAGGACGACTCAGTTTGCCAGATGACTTTTCCACTAGGCAACCAAACGCACAGATTCCCGCCTGACAGATATGGCAGCTTTTACACTCACACTAATTTACATGTAATCAGATTGAATATCCTGCTCTTTGGCAGTCAACTGCTCCAATTACACAGAACTTGAGAGTACAGTCACACAATGCAATCTCAAACAGATTTATGGTTTGTTTGATTGGGCACAGACACCTGTCCCGCAAGCAGGTTCCCTTTTTACATTGTATACATGGTCAACCGCGCTAGTAAATTGCTACAAACCAAATAAAATGCTTACATTGTTAGTCCATCCTACATAAAAATATGATAATAATCAGATATAAACATATAAAAGTCCCAAATTTATAGAAACAATTCTGCTGTGCAGGTGTTAGTTCTCTCAATAGACAAGGTAAGGTGCTCGATCCACTTTGTGTAAATGAAAGTGCCCCACATGGAACTGCACTCACCAGAATATTTGACCACCTATTTCTAGTATGGTCAAACACGCTTGTGGGTCATGTGCACTTTAAATTGTATGTTCTGTGTTCTTGGGATGGTCCGATGAAAGAGGTTCAGTGATACCACTCAGAAGAAAGTAGAGGGAAGCCCATAGTGTAAAATAATTTTGGTAGGTTTAATAAATATAAAAATGGTAGTACACTCACTTGTTTTGGTGCTCGTAAACCTGGCACCCAGTGTCTACAGCATTAGTTATTCGAGGGGGCCTGCCGTATGTAGTCCCATGTGTATAGAGAGCGTTTAAAAATGGCACCTGGCAGAAGTTACGCCACAATAACGCAGGCAAGCTCCTATGCGTTTCTACCTGATTGGTTGTCTTCAGGAAGCTCTGAGAGGTTTCTGACATTTATACATTATGAAGTTAAGCTCCTACACCCAGCTTTCTTTGAATTTCAATTTCTGATTATGAGGCCCCTCTCTCCTACCATTTGTATTGTTCTGTCATGTCATCTTCTCTGAAAGTGGAATCAGCATTTGTGAGCACCTGTCCATGAAATTAATAGATACACCACCATTACCACCATGATTTTCTCCAAGTATCCAAGGTAGCTTCCTAATCTGCTTGTTGCTCTTTTAGTGTTTTGGTTAAGTGCATGCTTCATCATTATCATCATCATCATTTTCTGTATTGCAACCCTAGTATGGTTCAGAGGGAAAAAAAAGTCAAAGCCTATAATTAAAAACCAAACACAAGGATAAAACACATATATGTGTGAATATACAATATATAACCTGTAATTTGTATCTGTGCATCTTTCCGGATGTATATTCAGGTCAAAAAAGGACTGATATGAGCAAGAGCATAACACTTTTCTCTAATTTTCCACAGGAAGTTAACACTGAATAGCCCCCAATTACTGTAAGTTTTTTGAGATGAAACACATTGGGCAGGTTACAGTGATGACATACACTTCATCATTATGAAGAATAAACATTTTATGCAATGTGATATAACATGATTTCTTTTTACTAGGGATGGGGTTTGGGTTTGCAACAGTTCGGGGGGTTCAAACCAAACCCTACCTGTTCACAGACCAGCTGAATAATTTGAGCTGTTCACACATCCTGCTGCAACATTAATTTATTGGTGGGGCAGGCTAACATTGATTAACCAAATATGATCATGTCCATACTTGGTCCACCCCTACTTTGTTTACATTTAGCTGACAACTATCAAAATGTAATTTGTGTTAAGCATTCATCATTTAAAAAATAAAGTGTGTTTCCTTCCTAACATACATACCAAACACTTATCAAGAATAAAGGTCTGATATATATTTTTTTGGGAAAACGATTGCTATATGCTTTTTTTTAACATTATTGGTTGTTATGGTGCAGTGGGAAGGAAAGAGTGGCAGAAAGTGGAGGAGTCTGTGAAAGTACTTTATGACCCGCATGTATATGGGGCCATGATGAGCTGGTGAGTGTTATGGCTTTGGTGTTGGTGCATTGTAAGAACACAGAAGTGTGGACTAGCACACTTTAATTCTACATATAGAGTATATAATGACAGTCCGAGTTAAGAACTTTTAGTTGTGTCAGATTTCACCAGATTATGGGCGAAATTGGACGTATTTTAGGCAAAGCAGATTTTAAATTCATTTATCTGTTTGAATAAAAAAAAGTCTTGTATTTTTAGACAAATAGATTTTTTCTTTAAATCAAGTCATTTTCATTAAAATGTATTTCTGATCATGATTTTATCAAAGAAACTATTTAATGCAAACAAACAGTAGGAGGTAGCGAATTATACTTATTGCTGAATTGGTACTGACACCAATCCATAATACATAGTATATAGAGTAGATACAGTATAACATATGAACGTACAATAGGTTGATTTTTGTTACCACAAAATCATTATACTTGTCTTATTGACTTATTGACACTAAAGCCTAACTCAGTATGTATGTGCAGCAAGTATTACGTGTTCTCACCAAACTGCATTAAAAACATTTAAGTAAATCACACAACCAACAAGTGTGGTTGTGTTGTGGTCATCGCAGCAAGTGTTGTAATCATATGAATGGCAGGGCTAAAGCCAGTTTTGCTAGCCATTTGCCCCAAAGGTTAAAGTATTTTTAGGGGCATCCCTTACACTGGTACACTCATTTCTCCCTAGCCAGGCAAGTAATAACCTGATTCTCCCAGGCAGTAAAGATAGGCGGGTGTGGGGATAGCCAGGGTTGTGCAATTCGTTTTCTTGAAATGAAAAGTAATCTGATGGCCGAAACTGGACAAATCACTTTAGAAATGAATTATATTCTATAATTATTATAACAGTAACTTATCCATTCCTATGACCTCTATGTCTGACCTGATTATAGCCAAGACAATCACTGCAGACAATTATCATCAGATAGCTTAACTCACCAAACACTTGGCATTCATGAGAATCTTTATTGCATGCAGGAGGTTGAGGCAAACACTGACGTGTTTAAAGTGGTCAAAATGAATATTTATTTTCCTAGCCTCAATGTACATCTTGTAGGAACAACACAGGAGCTGACCAATAAGGAAAGAGGAAATTACATCTTACAAAGAGGGAGGAATTACAGAAATAACAGGTAATTAAAACAATGATCACAGAATGTCAGCATACCATAAACAATTATCTAGTGAAATGGCATTAAAGTGGATGTAAACTCGAATTTTTTTTTTTTTTTTTTTTATGTCATAATGTAGAGTATAAGATTTCCTATCATTTGAGCCCAGTCTTGCCACAAAGAGAAGAGTTAATCCATCTCTGAACAATCCTCTTTTATTGTTCAGTGAGATAAAACTTGACAAACAGAGAAAAACTTTGTCAAATCCTCCCCCTTGCTGTGAGTGACAGGTGATTTACATATCTCGTGCACTAGCCTAAGAGACATGCATTATTTTTTAATTCCCACCCCCCACTCCTTACTTCAGCAGCTCTGCAAGGATTGGCTGTTCCACACCTCAGCATGATTTGGCATGCTGAAGTCATGTGGTTACTTTCCTGTCTTTTCACTGGATGTTAGAGATCATAGCAGAAGTTCAGTGTTAGAAATACACAGGAGAAATGCATAATGACAAGGGGAGTGTAGAGGTGGGTGGGGAGTCTACTGACATCACGACTCCACCCACCGAGCTCCAGACAACAGACCCACCCACAGAATCTGCAGTTTTTCGGGTCTCATAACAGACAGAGGGGAGACATTTGACAGGTAAAGATACATGCAGGAGACATGTATATCCTTATAGATAACCCCTATGGCAGTAGTTTAGAAAGGATGACATTGGCTTTACATCCACTTTAAATGTATACATAGATGACATTGCATTGCCCATATAACTGCTATAGAGAGCACATCCATTATATGCATTGCCCACATTTTATAGATTCAGCCATTGTGTTGCTAATGCAATCCAGGTAATATTGCATCTGTGCTTAAGTAAAAAAAGCTAACTTAGTTTACTGTTCAGTTTCTTCCTGGTTAATATATAGTTATTAGGTTTATATCGTTCTAGAAATGTATTTCCAATGATAGCTCAGATCTTTACACCTTGTACTCAGAGGTCTAATATGAGCAATAGATATGAATGGCAGAACTCCAAGCCGTTTCCCTGCCTGGCAGCTCTTCAGACAGGGAACACATGTGCTAATTCAAACAGTCAGAGGGGACACAAACAATTCTTGGAATCAGCAGAGGGCTGGGGTATTAGTCTGAGGGACACCCAAAGACATTTTAAAAATACATTTGGTATTTTTCACATGTGCTAATATTGCTTCACCCCAAATGCTTTATTAAAATCAAATCAGTGCATTTAATTACATGGTATATGGCTTTGCTGGCTCCACTGCTGTTCTCTGACACCTGTTGAACCTTGGCAGGAAAGGATTAGGCTGTAGGGACCAGACCATAAATCCTAGGGAGCTGGGACAGTTCAAAAAATTCCAGGTGAATGTGGCTGTCTGTAATACCTGGGAAAATTAAAAAAGAAGTTCATAAAAGTTTTGATATTTTACATTTAAATATAAGTCAGACAGTGGGGTTGATTTACTAAAACTGGAGAGTGCAAAACCTGATGCAGCTCTGCATAGAAACAACTTTCAGGTTATTTGTCAAAGCTTAACCTCCCTGGAGGTATGATTATGTCAGATTTTTGAATCTCAAAGCGATATATTGTTTTGCATAGAAATTTTGAATTTTATATTGTAGGCCTGCAATTTTTAGGAATAACTCACTTAAATCTGTCAAAACAAGAGTCTAGTAGATATCCCAGGTATGATAAAGTTTGAAACACGAGATCATAAATTATAATATATAAATACCTATAAATAATTACAAAAAATAAAAATATAATAATAATAAAATTAATTTCCCTACAAATCACTATCGCTTAATTCTGCAAGTGTTCTAATTTACTATCGTTGTTTTCTAGTTGGTATTTATTTTACCTGACGATTGCACGGTCATGTGATGCTGTAGCCAAATAAAATTGATGTCCTTTTTTTCCCCACAAATAGAGATTTCTTTTGGTGGTATTTTATCAGCTCTGCAGTTTTTATTTTTTGCACTATAAACAAAAAAAGAGCAACAATTTTTAATATAATACATATCTAATGAAAAAATTTAAAAAATCGAATTTCTTCATCAATTTAGGCCAATATGTATTCTGCTACAAATTTTTGGTTAAAAAAAATCGCAACAAGCATATACTGGTTGGTTTGTGCAAAAGTTATAGCATCTACAAATGATGGGATATTTTTATGGACTTTTTATTTATTTATTTTTTTACTAGTAATGGCGGCAATCAGCGATTTTTAGCGGGACTGCGACATTACGGCGGACAAAGTGGACACCAAACTGACACTTTTGACACTTTTCTGGGGATCAGTGACACTAATACAGTGATCAGTGCTAAAAATATGCACTGGTACTGTACTAATGACACTGGCAGGGAACGGGTTAACATCATGGGGCGATCAAAGGGTTAAATGTGTCCATAGGGGGTGCTTGCTAACTGTGTGGGGGTTGCTCTGACTGGGTGAAGACAGAGATCAGTGTTCCTGCCTAGCAAGAACATAAGATCTCCATCTTCTCCCTTGTGGTGGCTGCATTCATTTTCTTTTTTAGGCTTTTTCCTTCTTTCACCTGTTGACTCACCCAGTAAGTCTGTTGTTTTACAACTTTCTTTAACAGACCAAGCTGTCCAGAAGAAGTGGAAGTTTGAAGGTGTAGGATATTCTATCCTAGAGACAAACCAATTACCACTGACAGAGGTGCTTACAATGGTCAGCTTTTATTCATTTATGTGAGCTCTTTATCCTGAAATAGGACAATAACAGTTGCTGCAACTGCTTAAAAGTTTAGCTTTAATTTGTCAGTCAGCCTAAAAAATAGCCCAAAAAAGAAATTATATTTCATATGTGAATCAAATATTTAAAATGGTAAAACATAAAATCCAACAGATATAAATAAAGTCCCACAGGTGAATAAATACTCACACAAAATATTGTCCCATGTGCAATCATGTAGGTAAGGCCTTCTGTGTAAATCCAGGCTGCTTATACCATGGCGGTCTAAGCAAGCTCAGCATTTCCCAGCCAACTCCAGGTGGACAACTGTGACTTTCTATGCACTCAGCACTTCCTCAATGGTTTCCAGCATTAACAGAATTTGCAGCACTCAGTAAAGAAAGCACAAAACTCCATAGTATAGCAAATGTTGTGCCTTTTTAAAAAAAAATCAAATCAGGGTAAAACTACTTACAAGACAGCGTGGTATGCAGGTTTCAAACAAACCACCATTCTGATCGCTCCAGCAGATGTAATGGCATCACCTCTAGGCTCTGCCCTACACGCGTTTCATCCTAATGGACGTCTTCCAGGGGCATAGAAATGAAATGTATCCTTTTTTTGTTTTTGACTTTAACCCCTTCCCGACCAGCCGCCGCAGTTATACTGAGGTTGGTTGGCCCTCCTGGGCGAACCGACATAGCTGTACGTCGGTTCGCCTTTTGACCACTAGGGGCGCGCGCGCCACAGGCACACGCACACACCCGCAGAGTGGCGCCAGAGCCGATGCGCGTGCCCGGCAGTGACCACTGGGCACCCGCAATCGCTCCACACAGAGACAGAATGGAGATCTGTCAATGTAAACAGACAGATCTCCATGCTGTCAGGGGTGAGGAGAGCAATCTGTTGTTCATACTAAGTATGAACAACGATCTCTCTCCTCACCCAGGCAGTCATATCCCCCCACAATTAGAATCACTCCCTAGATAACACAGTTAACCCCTTGATCACCCCTACTGTTAACCCCTTCCTTGCCAGTGACATTTACACAGTAATCATGGCATTTTTATAGCACTGATCGCTGTATAAATGCCAATGGTCCCAAAAATGTGTCAAAAGTGTCCGATCTGTTCGCCATAATGTTGCAGCCCCGATAAAAATCACTGATCGCCGCCATTACTAATAAAAAAAATAATAATAAAAATGCCATAAGTTTTTCCCCTATTTTGTAAACGCTATAACTTTTGCACAAATCAATCAATATACACTTAGTGCGATTTTTATTACCAAAATTATGTAGAAGAATACATATCGGCCTAAACTGAGGAAAAAAATTGCTTTTTTTTTTTTTAAAAATGGGGATATTTATTATAGCAAAAAGTACAAAATATTGTGTTTTTTTCAAAATTGTCGGTCTTTTTTTGTTTATAGCGCAAAAAATATAAACCACAGAGATGATCAAATACCACCAAAAGAAAGCTCTATTTATGGTAAAAAATAGACGCCAATTTTGTTTGGGTACAATCTTGCATGATCGCTCAATTGTCAGTTAAAACGACGCAGTGCCAAATCGCAAAAAATGGGTGTGTTCACTCACACAAGCAGCTGAGCTAGAACGCAGCATAGTTCAGTTCCTCTTTAACTAGATGTGAATTAAACAGTAAACCTGTCCCCTAACCAAGCCCTGCAATTCTGTCACCTGTGAACGTTCTGTTGATCTTATGATGGTAAAATGCAAACACATAATATCATTATGAAATTGTTATGAATACAGAATAATTGTGTACTAGATAAATATGCACAGTCTGATGTTGTTCCTGTGTGCAGACCTTTCCCTCCTTTAAGGCTTTGTTCACAATTGCGCAATGCCGGAACTGCATTTTACTCGCAGGCAGTTCACACTGCCCTCTGTGAACCGCTGCAGGTGTCAATGTAAAGTTAATGACACCCCCAGATCGGTTTGTAGATCGCAATGCGAACTGTCAAATGGTATTCCATTCCGATTCCAGTGCAGACCAAAAAAAGGATCCTGTACCATTTTGGTGCAAATGCGATTTCATTGCACAGACATCACATGTGATGTGCACAGCAATACGGTGCGTATCATATGCAATGTCTGTGATCCAGGCCTGGACTGGGACAAAAAATAGGCCCGGGCATTTTGGAATGAACAGCCCATGACATGTTAACCGGCCCCTTCCCCACTCTCCACCCTGGAGGCTCCCCTGGGAAAGGGGAGGGGGGAACCTGGCAGAGGTGCGGGACAGGGAAAAAGCACGGGGGGCAGAGAGCACAAGGAAGAACCTGAAGAACATGGGGTGGGGCGAGAGCACAGGGGGGCTGGAGAACACTGTGGGGGGAGGTGGAGAGCATGGGGGGTGGAGTGCACAGGGGAGAGGAAGAGAACACAGGGAGGAAGGGGAGAGCGCAAGAGGACCGGAGAACATGGGGGGCTGGAGAGCACAGGGGGTTGGAGAGCACAGGGGGAAGCAAAAACACGGAGTGGGGGTGGAGAGCACAGGGAGGGCAGGAGAGCACAAGGGTGAGGAGAGCATGGGGGCAGAGAGCCACAGGGGGAGGCGGAGATAGCTGGAAGGCTAGAGAGCACTGGGGGGGCTTGAGAGCACTGGTGAGAGATGGAGGGCACAGAGGAGGCAGCGGAGAGCATGGGGGGAGGTGGAGAGCACAGGGGAATGGGGAGATCATGGGGGGGCTGGAGAGCACTGGGGGGCTGGTATGCACTGAGGGAGAGGCGGAGGGCACAGGGAGGCAGAGGAGAGCATGGGGGAGGTGGAGAGCACAGGAGGCAGTGGAGAACACAGGGGGAGGTATAGAGCACAGGGGGAGGTGGAGAGCACAGAGGGAAGGTGGAGAGCATAGGGGGGCTGGAGAGCATGAGAGGGCGGAGAGCACTGGGGGAGAGGCAGAGGGCACAGGGGGGGCAGTGGAGAGCATGGGGGGAGGTGGAGAGCACAGGGGGGAGACAGAGAGCACTGGGGGGCTGAAGAGCATGGGGGAGGTGGAGAGCACTGTGGGGGCTGAAGAGCACTGGGGGGGCTAGAGAGCACTGGGAGGGGGCTGGAGAGCACTGGAGGAGAGGCGGAGGGCACAGGGGGCAGTGGAGAGCATGGGGGAGGTAGAGAGCACAGTAGGGAGACAGAGAGCACTGGGGGGCTGGAGCGCACTGGGGGGAGCTGGAGAGCATGGGGGAGGTGGAGAGCACTGGGGGGGCTGGAGAGCATGGGGGGAGGTGGAGAGCACGGGGGGGGCTGGAGAGCACTGGCGGGCTGGAGAGCACTGGGGGGCTAGAGAGCACTGGGAGAGGGGGCTGGAGAGCACTAGGGAGGCTAAAGAGCACTGGAAGGGGGGGCTGGAGAGCACTGGGAGGGGGGCTAGAAAGCACTATAGATTCTTCTATATGCAGCCACCTCACCGCTTCTCCTATCCAGGTTAGAGGGAGGGGCCACACTTACGTTCTCTCTGATCCGACTCAATGGTGTCTGCAGCAGGGGTCTCCTCTAGCTCCTCTCCTTTGTGGTCACGCCCCCTGGCACCGACGTCTGAACTAAACTGGCGGCCGTGGAGAGGCTGAAGGTGTCTCCTCTAGCTCCTCCCCCCTTCATGCTTCCGTCCCCCTGGTGCCGATGGCTGAGCTGAACTGGCAGCCGGGCAGCTGCGGAGAGGCAGGGTGAGTGGCGCGGGCTTGAAGAGCAGCCCAATTGCCTTGGGCCCTGCAAGGACATGCGGCCCGTCGTCCCCTATGGCCAATCGGAGCCTCCTGTAATCGCATCAGTATGAACCCAGCCTAAAGTTGGACCATAGTCAAACTTTTTTTTTTTGGATAGCGTAAGGGAAGGTTATAACCCCTGTTCGATCTTTTTCTGCCATCTGTGTCCCATTGCAGAGATTTATTTTCACTTTCTATCCTATAGCCAAAACAGGATGTGAATGGAAATCCCTGCACATTAAAATGGATGTAAACCTGATTCATAAAATTTGACCTACTGTACTGCGTCTTTCTGCTGCTCTGCTCTTCTGTTATCAGCATGATAACTTCTGACAAGTTCTCCAACACGGGAGATAAAACCAGCCTGAAATTTGTGTCGGGGTGGTTGCTATAAATAGACTAGCAGAGAGCTGGTCTATTAACAGCACAGCTCTGCACATTCAGTCCTTTTTTTGATTGTGTGTGTGTGTGTGTGTGTTTGTGTGTGTGTGTGTGTCTGTGTGTGTGGGGTTCCTTGCCTCCAATCAGCTGTCACACAATGTATGCCAAGAATCCACACCCAGTGCTGAACAGGAAGAAAAATCTCTAATACGATGTGCACTTTCTAAAAAAGTTAGCAAGCTGAAGACTGCAGGTATACATGTAAAACTTATGTAGGGAAATTTGTTTCATCTCTCTGTGTATCATCTGAGACTGTTCATTTCACTGGGTATAGGAGAAGGTTTACATCCACTTTAAGGGAACCTTTGGGGATAATCCAGGTCACCAGAACTAGTGTCCCAGAACTATTGGAAGATTTTCCTTCTTTTTGGGGACAAACCTAAATTTGGGATTTTCTTTTACTCTCACTTTCAATGATGATGGTAAACATGACAAACAGAGAGCGTGAATCTCTCTAACGGGGGCACATAATCAATACAAACTTGACAGGTGTTCTAGTTCATCTCTACTCTGTCCAAACCTAAAAAAAGTTTTGCCTTTAGTTATACTTTAACTAAAACTCGCACCAGCATACAGCTCTGCATGCTGATATGAATTCATTTTAAAATCATTAGTTAAACATACATTTTTTGCTTTTACCTAAAATGACTGAAATGACTGTTTTTCCATTTCCTGGTTGAGTAAGGCACTGGTGATGTAACTCTGACTTCATCGTCACCAGTTCGTGTTCTGCTGATCTTGTGAGAGCTGGAGTTGGACTTTAATTTCTTCTTGTTTAGAAACTGTTAGTTCATCTTCTTATGTCACTGTGAACATTGAGACATTAATATTAGTGCTTCAGAAATGATAAATGGGACAAAGAAACACCAATGTATTACTTCCGTGAATGTATTTCTTAACACATTTTCAGAAGACTTTTACTGCTACAAATGTTTTGCTGCTCTAATGCTTTTGCTACTTCCATGTCTGTAACAAAGTGGCAATAATATTAGCTACTGTAGTTTTATTTATTTTTATGACTACACTTTTTTGAACACAAGCAATGAAAACCTAATAATTTATGTACAACCAACCAACGTTTTACACTAGATTTAAATTTAAAGTGCAAGTATTTTTTTTTTTTTTAAGCTGTTAGGGCTCTTTCACACGAACGATCCGTTCAGGTCCGCTTGTCAGTTTTTTAGGCGGACCTGAACGGACCCTCCATAGACCTCTATGGAGCGTCGGATGTCAGCGGTGACATGTCTGCTGACATCCGACCCGCTCCGATCCAAAAAAGTGTAACCTAAAACCTACTTTTCCATCCGTTTGTGGATCGGATCGGGTGACGACGGACTCTACGGTCCGTCATCATCCGATCCCCCATAGGGGAGAGCGGCGCTCTGACAGGTCCGACCCTGCACAGTGTGCTGAGACGGACCTGTCATCTGCCTGCTCAGCGGGGATTGACAGAGCGATCCCCCGCTGAGCAGAGCGGGCTCCGTACACGGACACGTCCGTGTGAAAGAGCCCTTACTTTTTATAATGTTTTAAATATTTTGTTTTGTTGATCCAGGGATATAGTGAAATGTTTTATGAATAATTTTGATTTATTATATCATATAATGTTTTTGCTTTTTGGTCGTTTTGAAAATTAATTTCAAGCAAAAAAATTAAACAGAACGATTAGGAAAACATATTATAATATATTATAATATAATAATGTATAACATTAGTAAAAGAGGAAAAATACATTACATACATAAAAATAACATAGATTAGTTGGCAGCGCTGTTTATTTAAAAAAGCCATTAGGGGGTGCTACAGATTTGTCAATTATCTGCCTCCATATGTCACCTGCCAGTTATTAATAGTGTTAAAAAGAATAAGGTCATGGTTAAAGTATAGATATAAATAAAGAGCCTCTGCCTATGCCCAAGGAAACTTTTTATGCAGATGGGAACTGTCTTTGCATAATTTGAAATTCAATACAACCACATGCGTCCCCTGCAACAGCTGAGTCAAGGCGATGGAAAAAACGGCAAGACATTGGATCACGAGCTTGTCCACTGAGAATGAACTCTGTGTGCCGGCAGTAAAATGTCACGTTCCAAGAGGTCATGGAATTTCTGACTAGTGTCGAATCACACTACAGTCTATGTTCACATGATGCAAGCCTTGTTTATCTACCAGTAACTAAAATAAGAACACTTTCTGATTTATTTATAAGCTTGCTGTGATGTAAGTAACCTTGGGATCTATGTCACTTGATCACTTAATTTCTAGTGAAATACTTGCCTCCAAGTGGGCGAGAAAAGTGCCGTGTCAGTCACCCAGACACAATGCTGCCCACGTGCTTTTTGCTGTAGTTAGCTAATCATCCTGTCATACTTCTAAGCTCTTACTATTGCAAGCTAAGACCCGTTTTATTATGCAGCACACAGGGGAAGGTGGATGTTTTACCCTCAGATGTTAAACTTTAGGCTGTTCTTTTAACACTAACATACACTATATTACCAAATGTATTGGGACACCTGCCTTTACACGCACATGAACTTTAATGGCATCCCAGTCTGAGTCCGTAGGGTTCAATATTGAGTTGGTCCACCCTTTGCAACTATAACAACTTCAACTCTTCTGGGAAGGCTGTCCACAAGGTTTAGGAATGTGTCTATGGCAGTGATGGCAAACCTTGGCACCCCAGATGTTTTGGAACTACATTTGCCATGATGCTCAACTACACTGCAGAGTGCATGAGCATCATGGGAAATGTAGTTCCAAAACATCTGGGGTGCCAAGGTTTGCCATTACTGGTCTATGGGAATGTTTGACCATTCTTTCAGAAGCGCATTTGTGAGGTCAGGCACTGATGTGGACGAGAAGGCCTGGCTCGCAGTCTCTGCTCTAATTCACCAAAGGTGTTCTATTGGGTTGAGGTCAGGACTCTGTGCAGGCCAGTCAAGTTCCTCCACCCCAAACTCACTCATCCATGTCTATATGGACCTTGCTTTGTGCACTGGTGCGCAGTCATGTTGGAAAAGGAAGGGACCATTCCCAATACTTTTGATAATATAGTGTGTTTTAGACATGTGCGCTGTCAATAAATTTGTTTCGTTTCGTTCAGTTCCGTTTCATATTAGAATTAATTAGTATTTCGTAATTCGTATCTGAAATTCAATTTAAATTCGTACAAAATACGAATTTTCCTTAGGTTCGTTAACTTTTCTTAACAATTACGAATGTTCCTTATGATGAATTTATCATTATGAGGGGCTCCCACCATCCCTGTGCTGTGCTGACTTCCTGAGTTTTTAACTTTTAGATTTGTTAACTTTTCGTAACAATTACGAATGTTCGTTATGATGAATTTATCATTATGAGGGGCTCCCACCACCCCTGTGCTGACTTCCTGGGGTTTTAACTTTTAGGTTTGTTAACTTTTTGTAACAATTACGAATGTTCATTAGGAATTTGGATCCGTAATTCGTAAAAAAAATTTCGTATTTCCTACAAAATTCGGAAGCATAGCAATTCATATTTCGTATCCTCCCAAATGTACGAATTTACAGAAATTCGTAGGAATTTTCGATTCGTACGAAACTAATCGCACATGTCTAGTGTGTTTTCTCCAACTTCCTTTTGCCTCTACAGGACAGGAAACTAATGTTGTAACCTTCCCAATGGAACACAGATGGCAAAAAAAAAATGACGGGGGTTTTAACTATTCTCTTCTCTATTTATTATGAGTTTTGGCTGCTGGTAAATCTACCCATGCAGTGGGGTCCTCCTATACTGCATGGCCTAAATGCTGGTTTGGCTAGGGGAGGATAGGACTATAGTAAAGCAATTAGCTCCCACAGGCTTCCTCCTCTCCATGCGACTGGTCTCTGATGTCATTTCTGCACTATACAGGTAAACAACAAGGGTCCATCCACATTCTGATGCAGCAGGCAGTGGAGAAAAGTGTTGGCTGCTGGGACAGCATGGAATACGTTAGGTATTTTTACATATTACAAGCATTTAACTCATGCAGTTCATAACTTATGTCCTCCAGTCCCTTTATTTTGTTGCCCTTCTTTGTACTCGCTCCATTTTCAGCACATCCTTCCTGAGGACTGGTGCCCAGAACTGGACAGCATACTCCAGGTGCAGCCGGACCAGAGTCATGTAGAGCGGGATAATTATCGCTTTATCTCTTGAGTTAATCCCCTTTTTAATGCATGCCAATATTCTGTTTGCTTTATTTGCAGCAGCTTGGCATTGCATGCCATTGCTGAGCCTATCATCTACTAGGACCCCCAGGTCCTTTTCCATCCTTGATTCCCCCAGAGGTTCTCCCCCCAGTGAGTAGATTGCATTCATATTTTTGCCACCCAAATGCATTATTTTACATGTTTCCACATTAAACCTCTTTTGCCAAGTACGGTGCCTTGCAAAAGTATTCACCCCCTTGCCATTTTTTATGTTTTGTTGCCTCACAACCTGAAATTAACATGGATTGTTTGATGATTTGCATCATTTAATTTACAGAACATGCCCACAACTTTGAAGATGTTTTATTTTTGTTTTTTGTTATTGTGAAGCAAACAACAAATAGGAGAAAATAACAGAAAAGGTCAATGTGCATAACCATTCACCCCCCTAAAGTCAATACTTTGTAGAGACACCTTTTGCGGCTATCACAGCTCCAAGTCGCTTTGGATAAGTCTCTATGAGCTTGCCACATCTTACCACTGGGATTTTTGCCCATTCCTCCTTGCAAAACTGCTCCAGCTCCTTCAAGTTTGATGGATTGCGCTTGTGAACAGCAATCTTTAAGTCTGACCACAGATTTTCTATTGGATTGAGTTCTGGGCTTTGACTAGGCCATTCCATCACATTTACATGTTTCCCCTTAAACCACTCAAGTGTTACTTTAGCAGTGTGTTTGAGGTCATTGTCCTGCTGGAAGGTGAACCTTCGTCCTAACCTCAAATCACACACAGAGTGGTACAGGTTTTGCTCAAGAATATCCCTGTATTTAGCACCATCCATCTTTCCCTCAACTCTGACCAGTTTCCCAGTCACAACTGCTGAAAAACATCCCAACAGCGTGATGCTGCCACCACCATGTTTCACCATGGGGATGGTGTTCTTTGAGTGATGTGATGTGTTGGGTTTGATGGCCAAAAAGTTCAATTTTAGTCTCATCAGACCAGAGCACCTTCCTCCATACATTTTGGGAGTCTCCCACATGCCTTTTCGCAAACTCAAAATGTGCCATTTTGTTTTTTGCTGAAAGTAATGGCTTTCTTCTGGCCACTCTGCCATAAAGCCCAACTCTATGGAGTGTGCGGCTTATTGTCGTCCTATGTACAGTCTCTGCTGTGGAACTCTGCAGCTCCTCCAGGTTAACCTTAGGCTCTATGCTGCCTCTCTGATTAATGCCCTCCTTGCCCGGTCCGTGAGTTTTGGTGTGCGCCCGTCTCTTGGCAGGTTTGCTGTTGTGCCATGTTCTTTTCATTTGGTTATAATAGATTTGATGGTGCTCCTAGGGATCATCAAATATTTGGATATTTTTTTACAACCTAACCCTGTCTTGTACTTCTCAACAACATTGTCCCTTACTTGTTTGGAGAGTTCCTTGGTCTTCATGGCAGTGTTTGGTTAGTGGTGCCTCTTTCTTAGGTGTTGCATCCTCTGGGGCCTTTCAAAAAGGTGTGTATATGTAATGACAGATCATGTGACACTTAGATTGCACACAGGTGGACATCATTTCACTAATTATGTGACTTCTGAAGTCATTGGTTGCACCAGAGCTTTTTATGGGCTTCATAACAAAGGGGGTGAATACATACACACATGCCAATTATCAGTTTTTTATTTCTGAAAAATAGTTTTATGTATATATTTTTCTAATTCTACTTCACCAACTTAGACTATTGTGTTCTGATCCATCACATATAATTCAGATTAAAAAAAACATTGAACTAAAGGCTGTAATGTAATAAAATAGGTAAAAAGCCAAGGGGGTGAATACTTTAGCAAGGCACTGTAGTTGCACACAACATTAATTTGTTCAGATCTTCTTGCAAGGTTTCCATATCCTGCGGAGAAATTATTGCTCTGCTTAGCTTAGCATCGTCCACAAATACAGAGATTTAACTGTTTAGCCCATCCTCCAGGTCCTTTATGATCAAATTAAATAGGATTGGTCCCAAGACAAAACCTTGGGGGACCCCACTTTCCACCCCTGACCATTCTGACTACTCCCCATTTATCACTCTGAACTCGCCCTTGCAGACAGGTTTCAATCCATGTACTCACCCTATGGTCCATGCCAACAGACCTTACGTTGTACAGTAAACATTTATGGGAACTGTATCAAATGCTTTTGCAAAATACAGATACACCACGTGTACGGGCCTTCCTTTATCTAGATGGCAGCTCACCTCCTCATAGAAGGTTAATAGATTTGTTTGGCAAGAACGATTCTTCATGAATCCATGATGATTACTGCTAATGATACCATTTTCATGACTAAAATCTTGTCTATAGTCCCTTATCACCCCTTCCAAGAGCTTGCATACTATTGATGTTAGGCTAACTGGTCTGTAATTCCCAGGGATGTATTTTGGCCCTTTTTTAAATATTGGTGCTATATTGGCTTTTCTTTAATCAGCTGGTACCATTCCAGTCAGTAGACTGTCAGTAAAAATTAGGAACAATAGTCTGGCAATTACTTGACTAAGTTTCCTAAGGACGCTTGGGTGCAAACCATCTGGTCCCAGTAAATTATTAATGTTACGTTTTTCAAGTCTACTTCTAATTCTGTCCTCTGTTAGCCATGAGGGTGCTTCCTGTGAGGTGTCATGAGAATAAACACTGCAGTTTTGGTTACTGAAGCCCCCCGATTCCCTTGTGAAGACTGAGGAGAAGAATAAATTCAATAACTTCACCATCTCACCATCCTTTGTAACCAGATTCCCTTCCTCATTCTTTATGGGACCAATATGGTCTGTCCTCCCTCTTTTACTGTTAAAATACTTAAAGAACGTTTTGGGATTTTTTTTGGCTCTCCTCCACTATGTGTCTTTTGTGTTCTATTTTAGCCGCCCTAATTGCACCCTTACATTTCTTGTTGCATTCTTTGTAAAATTTGAATGCTGATGATGATCCCTCAGCCTTGTATTTTTTGAAGGCCTTCTCCTTTGCTTGTATATGCATTTTTACATTGGAGTTAAACCACCCAGGACTTTTATTCGCTCTTTTAAATTTTTTCCCAAAGGGATGCACTGGCTAATGCCCTTATTTAATATGCTCTCATAGCAAACCCATCACTCCTCTGTGTTCTTTGTTCCTAAGATTTTATCCCAATTAATATATTCTAGCAATAGTTTAGGGAAGTTGGCTCTTTTGAAATTCAGTGTCTTTGTATTCCCCTTATGTTTCCTATTTGTGTGATTTATACTGAAGCTAATTGACCTGTGATCGCTGTTTCCTAAATTACCCCGTATTTCCACATCTGTGATCAGGTCTGTATTCTTGGTAATCAGTAGGTCTAGTTGGTGCGCCTACCATCTGACCCATGAAATTGTCCTGCTGAACATTTAGGAACTGGCGAGCCTTAGAAGAATGCGCGGTTCCTTCCGCCCAGTTTATGTCTGGGTGGAAGGAACCACCTAGACATAGACTGGCTATAGGCCCCCCTCCTCCCTCAGGTTAGGGGACCTATAGTCTACTCCCAGTATTACTTTCCCCTTAGTTTCATCCCTTAGGAGCTCTACCCATAAGGATTCCACCTCATCCCTAGCTCCCTTCCCATAGACACACTCCTAAACCTTGTGGATAGCCTTCCCTGAAGAGTTTAAGCTTTTATAGCTTCAAAGGGTGGGCCAACTCAATATTGAACCCTACGGACTAAGACTGGGATGCCATTAAAATTCAATTAAAAGCAGGCGTCCTAATACTTTTGACAATATAGTGTATCTCCAAAGTGAAGAAAATGCTGTATTAGACATTTGTTCCTGGAATGAGAACATAACAGGGGCTCTAACCAAACACTTTTATGCTAAACTCAAACACAAAACGTGATATGTTGCAACAGAACAGTCCTTAGATGTAGTGGGTACATTCATTTTCTTTTTTAGGCTTCCTTTCCCTTCATTTTTACCTGGTAATCCTGCCAGTACTCCCAGACTTAGGTGAAAATGCTGACTTACTATACTGTATAGTATATGGAGGAGTAGCATTGTTACCCTAGGCTGCTATTTTAATTTCAACAACTAACATCACCTCTTCTTCTTATTTCCATTACAGAGAGCAGTTGTTTTGGATGTTGACAGGAAATTTGCTAGAGAGGTTATGCACAGGAAGTTACTCTTTGGATCCCCAGCAGAATCAACAGGAATTTTCAGAACATCTTCCTAGCATTAAAAAGAAAACAAATTAAGCCATTGCATCTAAGATCTAGTAAGCTGCAATATATAATATTTTTGTTCTTGGGTATAGATATTTTTTAAGTTATGGTGATTACAAATTCCAGGTACCAACAATAAATGGCTTTGGTTGTGCTAAAGTCAAAAAGTTTACTTAGGTCTCATTTAAAAGCAGCGGTTTGGCCATACCATGTCATATAACTGCTAACAACAAAAAATCTACCACACACCTATAAAGGACGATGGCATGCTTTACAAGTGTTCAAACTTTTGGCAGTTTAAAGTGAGTGGAGTGCAATATTCATGAGAGGAACAACAACAAAAAAACGTGGGAGTAGAGCTTGGTTACATGACCTGTCAAAGTCGCATGACCACCTCTCTTCCAAACATGGTGTTCTCTCTGCTGCATTAAAGAATATGTAAACCCAAAATTTCGCAATCCTGATATGTGCCTGCTGTACCATGTACTTGTATGAAAAAGTATCCTATCCTGTTCTCTTTGTATTGCTTCCTTTATATGAAATCCCTGGTGTTCCTACAGTCCCTCTGCTTTCCTATTAAAAACTGACCATACTAAGCAGGAGAACACACCATTGTCAGTTCTCTAGCTATGCTTGAAACTCAGCCTGCTCTCCTCCAATGATCAGACTTGTCCTGAAATGCCCCCACCCATGATCAGTGTACTGTTGCTTCTCCTCTTCAGCTCTTATGCAGCTGAGAACAGAGGGAATGTGATCACTTAAACAAAAAGGGAAAATGTATTTATAATGCTTTTTTAGATCTTGTTTTGTGGGTTGTTTTACAAGGTGATGGTTTACAATCACTTTAAGAATGGAGTGAAGTACATACAGATTAATACAGTGGTTAGCATTTTTTGTATGGACTGCAAAGTACAAGATACAGTATAGAGGGATACTGCAAAGTATAGTGAAGACCAGAGAGCAAGACACATTTTTTAATTGTTTTATTATTATTATTGTTTTTTTAACACTGTCAGAGGCAGCTATGGGTTTGCAATATGTGCTCCAGCATCACAAGCAGGCCCACTCTAGGATCACTATATTACAATTGGACCGATGCCATAAAGCAATCCCTGGCTGAAAAACTGGCACAGATTAGATAGGCTATGCTCACTGGATGCATCTCAAGGTTTAATTAAATTACTGGATATTTTATAGATTAACTGGATCTGCATTTTCTTGGCATTCTTATTTACAATGTACATAAACAAGTTAATATGCTATTTGCAGCTATGTAGTGACTATGACAGTTCTCAAATTAGAAGAGATTAAAAGTTAAATTTCTTTCTCTTTAACTCTGTATAACTACTATAAAACATTAGTGACCAACCACATTAAACACTGAAACATAATGGCAGCAGTGTGAAGCCACACTTAATAGATCTGTTTCTTAAACAAGCACTTAATAATGTGACAATTGCCTGTATGTCGATAAAAATGTCATGTTATTTTTTAGTAGGAGAGATAAATCACTGAGAAAACCCACAGATCCCTGTCTAATATTGTTAGATGCATAGATATTATTTTTCTCCAGGAATTTTACAAATCACATAGTATCAAGTCAGCTAGAATTAATGAGACCTTGGAAAAATGAAGGTTCTCTGCTCTTACCCTTAAGGTACTGTATATTAAAATCTATAGTATATCATAAACAGTACATAGCTGACTTTGTGCCTTTACATACACTATAAAGATCAATAACTTTTTCCTTGTCTGGAAAATCCCTTTCTTGATACTGCATATACCTGCTGTACTGTGGATTTTCAGGCTTTTGAAATAACATTTAAATGTCCAGTCTGTATTCTCTGGAATATTATTTTATAGGCTTAACTGTACATTAAAAAGCTGAATATAGATCAACTGCTTATAAATCATAAAACAAAAATCATATAGGATATCCACGCTAAAACATATATAAATTAGAAATGAGCTGCCGCTTAAGCAATCTGTGACACTAGATGCAAGAATTGTGATAAATATATATGAAGCAGCGCTTAAAAAAGTCATATAGTATATAGTACCAGTATTATACTATACGTGTTACATCTCCTTATGAAGGGAAACTCCAAATCGTCAAATGTGATCCAGTCAGGGTTGGTTCATCAGCAGGATGAAAAATAAAAAGCATATACACTCATAGTGTAACCCATAAAAAAAATGTAATAAAAAAATAACAAATGAAACTTGCAAAGGGAATCACACTAAGCAAATCCTTGGGCATTAGGTGCATATATTAGCTTGCATATAACAATAAAAACATATACAATTGCTCTCCCAAAAAGCAGCAGGCTGTGTGGCTGCACCGGACTCACCAGCCAGCAAGCATTCGTGATGACGAATGTAGCCACACCCAACTAGTTTCGTCAAAGGGATGACGTCGTCGGGGGACTGGCTTACACATGTAAGCCAGTCCCCCATATAAGTCAGTCACCCGACGACCTCATCTCCTTGATGTAACTAGTTGGGCATGGATACGTCGCTCCGTCATCATGCTCCCTTGCTGGCTGGTGAGCAGCCTGCTGCTCTTTGGGAGAGCAATTGTATCTGTTTTTATTGCTATTTGCAAGTTTTTAAACCTAATGCCCAAGGATTTACTTAGTATGATTTGAATAAATGTTTTTTATGGGTTACACTATGAGCATATATACTTTTTTTTTCATCCTGCTGATGAACCAACCCTAACTGGATCATGTTTGGTGCTTTGGAGTTTCCCTTCAAAGGATATATAACATGCGCATTTGACCATACTATATGATGGTCCACAGGATCTGGTAAGAGGCTTTAATACTTGGTGTAACCTGGTGGTGGTAGCACTACGAATTGTGATTGCGGGGACACTGGTGGAGCAAATGAATCGTGGATGATTTGTTTCCTTTGGATTTTCTTGTTTCACATATATTTTTCCTTTTTAGATCTTGTGAATGGGCTCTTATAGACACTTATTTATTTATATATTTGGTGTGATTTCTTTATACACGTTTTTCACCTAATAAGTTTGATGTCATTATATTGATTCATTTTAGCTTTTTCACAATATTGAGTTCAATTTTTAGCGCTGCTTATAAAACATAAAATAGGGGCCTTTATCTCCCCACAATTGTATTCTTAGATACATATGACATCCATGTGCCAGTACGTAGATCCAGCTAAGTCTGCAGGTTACAGTCAAGCGGGTTGACCATTAGTCTATGAGTCAACCCAAGGTCCATGTAACACAAGTGATCCTGTTGCTGGCTACAACTTTTCCATCACCAAATTGCTAGAGAGGGGAAAAACAAAAAACCCACAAATCGATTTCTAGGTCATTGCTCCATTACTCCGATGTCTCACAATTCTGTCTAGAAAGGGAGGGACAATATAAGAAACAATTTAGGACTGTTACTCCTAAATGTTTGCATATTGCTGTATTTGTTATTACTCATGTACTGTTGTACATTTAATTATTTATATTATTATAACCTCTATTACTATTGTGGCTTCCCAGCAAGAGGGTAATAGCAAATCAAACTCAGGTACTTACACTGCTTGCATTAAAAAAAAAAAACAAACAAAAAAAAAAAAACACTTTAGTCATATATTAATTTAAGTATCTGAATTTGACTTGGTATCAGCCTTTTGCAGTTCACTGTATTGCTTCTACCCCCTCCCCAATCTGAGCTGGGCTCAGATTGGGGAGGGGGTAGAAGCAATACATGAGGCAATCACTTGCACTGCAGTGCAAGGAGCATGCTGATGGGAGATCAAGAAGAAAAGGTGGTGTGGTTGAACAATAAAGTTGGCCCACATCCCAAATAATTGGAAAAATGGAGAAGGCTCGCCCTTAACGGGACTTTAATGGCCCAATAAATTTAAATCAATAACATCAAAAAGAAATAGTAAAATTTATACAAAATTTATTAGAATAACAATATTAAAAAACGCTATCAAAGGTGGCTGATACGTGTAAGTGTCAACATGAACATGCATAGAGAACAATGAGGAATGTAAACTCTAGAGTGACTTCTTTCTTCAGGGGTGTGTAAATTACTAGAGCAGTTTGCTTCTATAATGAAGATAAACAAACAATAAATAAATCACTTGATATATACATACAACCATTTTTGTTCCTATGTCACTAGAGCAAATATGGAACTTACATGTTGACGAAATCTATGCAGACACACGAACAAGCCACAAAATAATTTAATTTATTTCTGGTTTTAAACTGTCTGGTTTTAAATTATTTTGTGGCTTGTACATGTGTCTGCATAGATTTCGTCAACATGTAAGTTTCCATATTTGCTCTAGTGACATAGGAACAAAAATGGTTGTATGTATAGATCATGCAATTTATTTATTTGTTGTTTTTTTATCTTCATTATAGAAGCAAACTGCTCTAGTAATTTACACACCCCTGAAGAAAGAAGTCTCTAAAACAGGTTGGGTGTGGTCTATGCGATTTGCCATGGTGTTATTATCACGGAAGTCCTGTGACCACTCTAGAGTTTCAGTTCCTCATTGTTCTCTATGCATGTTCATGTTGACACTTACATGTATCAGCCACCTTTGTTAGCGTTTTTTAATATTGTTAATCTAATAAATTTTGTATACATTTACTACTTCTTTACTACCTCTTTTGTAAGTTAATGATTTAAATTTATTGGGCCATTAAAGTCCGTTAAGGGGGGGAGCCTTCTCCATTTTTCCATGCTGATAGGAGGGGAGAGGAGAGTCTGGTTGGTAATGGGGGAGTGTGAGGCATCTCCCCCTGGAGATTTGAATAGGTTCTATGCCTGTTTTGGGCATTTAAATAATGATGTGATCACTAAGCCACCTATACCTCCTGGGGATATGCCTTTAAAGGTCTCTGCTCAGGATATGAGATAAGGTCTGTTAGGGGTTTCAGGAGAGAAAGTTTGCAGGGATTTCAGGGACTATTTTAAAGCAGTTTACATATTAAAAGAGATCTATGTTTTTTTTTTTTCTAAGAATCCTTCTTACCTAGGTGGATGCAGCATTAGTCCCCTGGCACCTCTAATGCCCTGTACACTGCCCTGTCCGATGGAAAATGTGTGATAGGACCTTGTTGTCGGAAATTCCGACCGTGTGTAGGCTCCATCATACATTTTCCATAGGAATTTCCGACACACAAAGTTTGAGAGCTTGCTATAATATTTTCCGACAACAAAATCTGTTGTCAGAAATTCCGATCGTGTGTACACAAATCCAATGCACAAGGTGCCACGCATGCTCAGAATAAATTAAGAGACGAAAGCTATTGGCTACTGCCCCGTTTATAGTCCCAACATACATGTTTTACGTCACCGCGTTCAGAACGATCGGATTTTCCGACAACTTTGTGTGACCGTGTGTATGCAAGACAAGTTTGAGCCAACATCTGTCGGAAAAAATCCTAGGATTTTGTTGTTGGAATATCCGATCAATGTCCGACCGTGTGTACAGGGCATAACACTGAGAACCGAGTGATCAAACACCGCCAATCGCTCTGCCGTCACAGCTCCCTGAGCAGAGAGCTGCTGACTGTCAGTCAGCAGCTCTCTGCTCTGCCCCCCCGCCCTCTCTGGAGCACTGGGCTGTGGAGGGGGTGTGAGCGGCCAGCTCAGACTCTCAGCGGCTCCGTGACATCAGCTGACAGTGGGATTCAGCCCGCTGACAGCTGAAAATGGGTCACAGGAGTCATGAATATTTTTAGGTTGAAAATATGTTTATTGAGTTTAACAAACATACAGCAAAATGGGTAGGATTCAAAAATATTTTTAATGTTTCATTACAACTGGAGGTAGTGCCTTCTT
This sequence comes from Aquarana catesbeiana, assembly GCF_042186555.1. Taxonomy (NCBI): domain Eukaryota; kingdom Metazoa; phylum Chordata; class Amphibia; order Anura; family Ranidae; genus Aquarana; species Aquarana catesbeiana. The sequence continues at coordinate 859,156,832 of NC_133324.1, forward strand.
GTCTGAAATCATTAATATGGACCGTAATTGTCCTAATTCCAAAGAAATAACTATTGTCCCATGGCTCTTACCTCCAGTGTAATGAAATGATTTTAGAAGCCAATACTTAGATTAAAATGTGTATTCCGCCAGGGCTGGATAGTTACCAATTTGCCTTTAGGGCAAATAGATCTACAGAGGATGCTATTGCATTAGGCTTACATTCTGTGTTGACCCATTTAGAGGACAAAAACAGTTACGACTGAATGCTTTTTATTGATTTTAGTCCAATTCAACCCATGAAACTTATTGCTAAATTAAATTCACTGAAACTAAGCCCAACCCATTGTAATTGGGTGTTTGATTTCCTTACTGAGAGTCAGCAGAGGGTAAAAATTGGTAATTACTACTCGTCGACACTGTCCCTTAATACCAGGGTGCAGTCAGGATGTATACTAAGCCCTTTCCTGTTTACTTTATATACTTATAACTATGTCTCTCATTTTGAGGTAGACTCTGTTAAAATTTCAGCTGACACTAGGATTGTAGGGAGAGTAAGGTACCGTTAAAAGGTTGTATATTGGCAGGAAAAAGAGAGCCTAGTTGGCTGGTACAGTGAGAACAATTTAGAGTTAAAGGTAGATAAGATGAAGGAACTAATTATAGATCTTAGATTATGAGCCAGTTGTGATTGGTGGGATGGAGGTTGAAACGGTACATGAGTTTTGTTTCTTCTGGACAACACTTATGGATGGCTTGTTGTGGACGTGGTACATATCCCACCTGGCTGGCAGGGCTCATCAGAAGCTGTGGAGGGCCTGTTTTTTTTTTGGAGCAGGCCTCCTTAGCTTCTATAAAGCTGCCATTGAGAGTGTTTCACATATCACATATCTTTTGTGGCAAGAGTCGCACATAGTCCATGACATAAATGCCTTACAAAGGGTGATAAAAACTGTGCTGAAGATTATTATGGGAGTGAATTTTCCTAGTATTGAAGAATTGTGGTGAGGTTAGAATAGTTTTCACCCAGGAAATGCATTGTTTGTATTGCTATCTTCTGGTAGTCAGTTGAAGAACATTTCCTCCCACACCACATTTTTTTAGCTTAAATTAGATTGTAGGGTGTGTTCTGTTTTGGGGTGTCATTGTTTTTATATGAGCTTGTATTTTTGTGTGAAATTTGTGATTTTTTTTTTATGTCATGGGGCTACATCTATATTTAATTTTATGATTTTTATAAAATGTTTTTTTTTTTAATTAATACAAATTCTTATCTCTCTGCAAAATGAAAATGTATATTTTTTTTACTCCACTGTTTTTTAACATTTTTACAAATGTTGTTTAAAATGACATGGTTAACTGCCATATCACTTGTTTGAGTGACATGCTCTGGATGATGTAGGCTGTATTCATGGGGTTTTGTTCCCTGGGCAGAAGTCAATGCTTACTTGCATTGACTCCTACTCTCTTGGAGTTACAGAGAAGAAAGGTAGACACTGCCTGCTTTTAGGTTTGCATTGTCTGACTAAAACCTCAATTGCTGATATCCAGTAAGGGACAAGTCTCTGCTGTGACTTATTAATGTGTGCATATATTTAATCTTGAGCTACTGAGCTGTGTATGCAACAGCTTAAGAAGACATGGGAAAATCATGTGATGATGTACATGTGCATAAATAATGATAAATTAATAATCATAATCTTTATAAGCAATAATTCACATCTACATGGTAAAACGATATAAAATTTTTTTTTAATCTGACCATAATAAATCATTAAATAAAAAATGTAGACATGCGGTACCAACATTTTCCTATTTGGTCACATATGTATACCTTCCCTTTGAACTAAAGGTTCAATTGTCTTCTTACCTCTCCAGGGCTCGTATCAGCTGTTTTTGAATATTTGCTGTCAGGCTCTATTACTAATACCTTAACAACTTGTTCCCTTTCCAGGCAAATTCAGGGCATGTGTGTCTTTCACTCTTTATTAATTCAGTCCTGTTGCTCTATAGTATATAGCAGGGGTCAGCAACCTGTAGATCGTGGACAGGTGACTGGTAGATCATGGTCTGGGCTTGCTAACCAGCTAATCCAAAGCATCAGACAGAGTGCAATGAAGAGAGACTACTTGTAAAGTTGGAGCTGTAGTAGGAAGTAACCTACCCCTGGTATATAGGGTATATACGGTATCTGTACACTTGCAGCTAAAGTAAATCTATGCTTTTGCATATGCAGGAAAATAGTTTTTCATAGATTTCTTGAATGATTAGACATTCATGAAAAGAGTTGCTACATAGTTAGCCAGGTTGAAAAGATATTTTCCATCAAATTCAATCAATATAAAAAAAGAATAAACTAATAAAAAACCTCCATAAATAGAACGCTATACACATAGATGCTGGTGAAGAAACATCTGCTCCTACGTTTCTGGCTCCACCCACATGCCTTTACAATTACAAGAGAAGCTTGCTCTCTCATACGGATTTTTATCTAACATTACTCTATGGAAACTGCAGAAAAAGGACAAAGACTCCTCCTCCTGGAGTCTCTGAATGATCTTGAATGCTAGTGGTTGACTAAAACTCACCAGCATCTATACATAGCCAAAATATCAGGCATTGGTATTTATGTTTACTCTTGCAGTCAAAACCAAATATTTCTACTGTGAGCATAAAGCAGTATTTAACCCAAAAGCAAACATGTATTATATTGTAGCGTACCCATCCTGCAGATATAGCAGTTAGAGGGCTGGGACAAACCATTTCCCCACTAACAGGGGTGCTTACAATGATCAGTTTTTATTTATTTATATAAAACCTTTATACCAAAAGAAAAAAAAACTGTTGCTGTAACTGCTTTTAAAATGTCAGCTGGAGTTTGGCTTCAGATTCTTAAAGTGTTTAAATCTGCTAGAGCATCTAACACTTGCCTCCCCCGAGACTGACAATGCTGCTTTCCAAAGGTGTCTCTGCTGCTCCTTCATCCAGAGTGGGGACACTCTAATACAGGAGGTGTGTTTCTGGCCATATTACTAATTGAAAGGAGAGGGAAAAAGGCTAAAAACAGAAAGCAGATGCACCGCATCTAATGATTGGTAAACTGCAATATCTAACATTTTTGTTTTTGGGTTTAATACCGCTTAAACCATTTATAGACCAGGCCTTTTCTGGAACTTTTTGTTTAAAAGTGTAAATCAGTATTTTTTGCTAGAAAATTACTTAGAACCTGCAAAATTTATATATATATATATATATATATATATATATATATATATATATATATATATACAGTATATATTTTTAGAGTTGCAGAGGAGTTCCTGCGCTAGAATTATTGCTTCCACTCTAACGTTCATGGCGATACCTCACATGTGTGGTTTGAATGCCATCTACATATACTTGCACGACTTACTTATACGTTCACTTTTGATTGAGAGCACGGAGGTATGGGGCGCGTTACATTTTTTTTCTTATTTATTTTACTTTTTATCTTTTATTTTTAAACTGTCCCTTTATTTTTAGGTTTTTTGTTATCACTTTTCTTCCTATTACAAGGGATGTAAACATCCCTTGTAATAGAAAGTAAGGATGACGGGTCCAATTTATTGAGAGATCTGGGGTCAAAAAGACACCAAATCTTTAATTTACCTTTAAAAGCAAAAGATCAAAAAATATTTTTTTGAACTTTTGGTTAAAAAAAAATATAAAAATGACTATGGCTCAGGAACCGGAAGTGACATCAGATGTCTCACCGGTCCTCCAAGGGCATAGAGACAAGTGGCAGCCATCTTAACTTCACTCTTCTCCATACCCAGCTACCGCCAGCATTGGATCGCTCCTGGGCTTCATTGATCGGTAAGGTGGGCCCGGGAAGGACCGGGAAGTGGAGGGGGGGTCACCCGTCCTGCCGCTTCTAGAAGTGATCCTGCGCCAAATTTGCCCATGGGACCACTTTTATCAGAAAGAGAATCGGCCATAGTAAAAGAAAATATCAGGGTTATGGCATCTAGCTGCTGCCATAACTCCAGTATTTAATGTCAAATAAATGACGTATTTTTACTAAGGGACGGTAGTCAAGTGATTTAATAATGAATATCGATATTTAAGTAAATGTATTATTACTATATACCTGTTCCTGCAGCTGAAACATATGTGTACGGTTTGTTCTGTCATCTGAGAAATGTTATAGCAGTGCAATATTTGATGCGTTACTTGCAAATAGTACTTGTGTTAGACCATGTTGGTGGTATTTATCTCCTAATAGAACAGATTGAGATACCAAGAATTTCTTCATATGATCCAAGGATGAAGCCTGCCAAGTCAGATCTGAAATAGAATAAACATTCTGGGGTCACTGGTTTGCTATAGAGCTCTTATCCCATAGCTGTAGGTGCAGCTTTCCGGAGACTCCAGACTGGAAATGATATCCCCGAAAGGACTGAATGTTCACACTTATTTTATGTGTCCTTGGCTTCCCTTCTCAAATGCTGGATGGTAATTTGAACTTTTTGGCACTTTTAGTAGAAGGAGAATACAACATACACCCTCTGTTTGCACTAAACAACATATCGGATTCCATAGTGTGACATAGTGAAATGAGAAAGCGTGTGCAGTTTAATTATTTGTGCAACCAATCATAAGTCAACTTTTATTAGTTTGTCCACATTATACTGGTAAAGTCTAACTCAATCCAAAACTTTTGTTAGTATTGGATAGGGTAGGGGAAAGTTTGAACCTCTGTCATAAATATTGTCTGTGCACCACTGCGGAGATTTCTTCTTACTTCCTGTCTCGTTGACAGACAGGAATTAGGAGAAAATCTACTGAACTAGAATACAGACATATAAATACATATTTCAAAGAGGTTCCAACCTTTCCCCACGCTACCAAAAAAAAAAGATTTGATTTATTGCTGTTTCTGTATCTCAAGCCATTATGTTGATCAATGAGGCTGATATTAGGGAGGCCAATAAAGACTGAAGCAGAAGGAGGCAGACCTAAGTTCAACCATTCAAGAGAGCCTGTAGGGTCTCTAAATAAATAAACACAAATTAAAAATCCACTATAGGTCTCAGCTATGACATTGGGGCTGGAGGATGGAAACCCAGCATTCAGAGGGAACTTGTTGAATGCCTAAGAGATTGATGGAAGCTGCAGTGCTGGAATGAATGAGAGAAAGGAAAAATGGGCTACTGGAGCACAGAGAAAACCTTTTCTTTCACAAAGAATTTTATTGATATTCAATCCAACAAATAAAGCCAACAGAAACAGTAGATGGTTACATTGTACGTTGATCAGATACAAATCAGAGAAATAAGCATATTCAAGGCTCGCACCTCAAAAGAACTAATGTCATAGAGTTACTAGCCAAGGCAACTGAAAGATTCCTGCCACAGTGTAGAAAATAATAATATGAAGGCATCTGGACATACAACTGAATGCAGCTAGGCAGAAGTCCCCTTTCGTATGTTGCACTAAGGGATTGTTATCTATACATATACATGTAAATAGAAATACAATGTATAGAGAAGAGAGGTGCTATCACCGTGACCATCCCAGCCAGGACAATGTCTGGTGGCCAGATAGGTATATAGAATAAACTAGTAAGGTAAGGCAGAGAATTGAAGAGAAAGAAAGAACTAAAGGTAAAAGGGGAAGGGAAAGGAAAGAAGAGTCCCGCGGGGTGTGCGTCAGAGGATCAATAAATCAAGAGAAGGGTGTTGTCAAGTCTGGAAGGTTGGCCATGGGATACAAGGTTGCCAGACCCGAAGACATTTTTCATGGTTGTCTGCGAGTATGGATGTTAATTTCTCATTCACCATAATGTCGGTCATATGATTTTTGACCTCTTCGAAACTGAGTATAGGGGTTTTCCAGGCCCCCACAATAGTTAATGAGAAAACCTTTTCTACTGCAAGAAAGTGTCATTTTGATTTCTTTAGAAAAAATTGAGATATAATGAGATTTAAGATGCCTTTTTGTACTAAATACATGTGTTTTTTTTTTAATAAAAGTAACTTCTATTTATGCATTGTTTCATTATATGCTCAGTTTGGATTATCCATGTTTGTAGTAGGTTTACTTTAAGTCTGAAAATTTCCAGCTGATAGATCCAAAACCTGTGCTCTTATATTACTCAGCAAGCAGAAGTTATTAATATTGTAGGACAGGACAGAATATTTTAGAAAGGTCTCTTAGATACATGGTTTTAAGCTCATTTCTGGGGCTTAGCAACATAACCTCATCCAATTACTGCAGTTATCAGCTATGTTAGGCCACATACTTGTGAAACCTCAGCTAAAGCTTTAATAATATCGCAGTGAGAAAATGGGTTCCATAAAAGTATCCTAGAAATGGAGACTCTTAATGACAAGAAGCAGTTGTCAACATCATGGTAAACTCATTGACAGCTATCATATATCAGAAGAGTGACTAAAGAAATCTGCCTGTCATGTTTAGCATACGGAAATATGAGAATATCAAGGACCAGCAATTGTTGCCAAGATTAGATGACCTTTACTGCATTGTTTTTATTCTGTCTTAGACAAATGTCATCCTGCTTCTATCATGTCAGCAAGTGAGGTTTCTCATGACAAAGCCAAGGCCCACATGGTACTGGTTTAGTCAAACTTGGTTCCAAAACACAATTTAACATTATTTATCTTTAAGTAACAAATGCTGCCTGTAAACAGTAATCATAGTGAAGGTTTATCCAGTATTATTTTTTTTTATAAAGGACAAAATACAAAAGCTAATTTAGTTTAATAAAATGTTTCCTCAAAATTCATTATATTAGAAAAACTGAAACATATAACCTAACACTGTAATCACATACTAGATATTTGAAAATAGCTGGTGCTTGTAGAGTCCTGGAGTATTTATTGAGTGGCCCTCTGAGCCCTCCAGATGAGAATCTGTATTTTCCAAACCTAGGTGATTCCTCAATCCAGTAAAGGATGCATATCATTTAGACCGAGTGCTAGTAGTTAAATGGCTTGTTTTATCTATTTCACATTATCTTACCACATTTGCTGTCCATCCTCTTTCCTCTTTTTATCTTTTATCTTCTATCTTTTGCAATGGATCCTTCTAAGATAAATACCAGATGTGGCCTGTAGGGAGCACAAATGTAGAAGCATTTATTTGTAAAGGGGCTGCAATTATTATTATAGGTAGTTATATACCAGAAAAAATGTACACAGTGCTATAAGATAATACTGTATATTAACATCAGTCCCTGGCTTCAAGGATCTAAATTCCTACCACACATACATATACTAGAACCCAGGGCTTTTTTTCAGCGGGAATGTGGGGGAACACAGTTCCAGCACCTCCACCACTGAATGTATGTAATGTCAAAGGGAGCTGGAAGGTCTTTTGATGATGGCTGCTGGTGGATCTATTGTCACTGACTGGGATTCATTTTTGTGTGGAGGTCTATTGTTGCTGGGGGGGGAGGTCTTATGTTGCTGGGGGTCAATTGTCTCCGGGAGAGATTTACTGTTGAGGGAGAGGTCTATTTTTGCTGTCTGCCAAAGGGTCTATTGATACTGTCTGCTGCCCAGATAGCAAGCAATTGTGCGACAAGAGTGAAAATGACTTGTTAAGCTATTGCTAGACTTGCGAGGCTTCACAAGTTTGTTGCACAATTGCAGCAAGTCCACATTGCATGACTCCAGATCAACTTTCTTTGCAGACATTCTGCAAGTCTGCTGCAAGTTCTGGTTCAGTTATGTTGTGTAATAGTCATCCCACCACAGGGGTCACCCACCACAGGGGTAACTGAATTTTCATGCTGTAAACTTGCACAGCTCTCGCTGTAGAGTCACCACTGATCTTGCTAGAGACTTGCCATGCAAATTTTCTACAAATTGGAAAAGTGTCAACTAGAACTTTTGCTTCAAGTGCTCTGCAATTGTACAACTTGCCAGTGAAAATGTGCAGCAAGTTACCAGACTTACAATTCAACACTGCCACAAATGTGTGGCAAGTTATCCTTGCTATCTGGGTGTGAGATCTGTTGTAGCTGCAGGGGGTCTATTGTTGCTGGAGTGGTATTTTGTTGCGGGGGGGCTGTTGTTGAGGAGGGGGGCTTATTGTTGTGTGGGGATCTATTGGTGCTGGGAGGTCTGTTTCTAGGGGGGTCTATTGTTGCTGGCTGCAGGGGATCTATTTTATTGCTTTTCTTGTTCCATACAAATTACTTAGCGCTACAAAATGATACTCTGTATTCTCTAAAAGGGGCGGTACTGGGAGGTGGGGAGGGAGTGAGCAGAACCAAGTAACAGTGCTCAAAGGTGGGTAGAGGGTGGAGACAAGGGGTGACTCAGAAGGGGGGAGTTCCTGCACCTACTCTCTGAGAAAAAAAGCCCTGCTAGAACCCATTTTGATAGGAGCTAATTAACCCTCCCAGAATATCTTTGGAGTGTGGGAGTAAACCCACGCAAGCAGAATGTGCAAACTACATGTGGGTATCCTGGCTGGGTTTGAACCAAGGACTCTAGTGCTGTATGCAAGAGTGCTAACCACTAAGCTGCAATGATCTATAACAGTCTTATTGAATGTGACTCCAGTCTATAACACCTAAAACATGTCCCCAGTCACCAATAAATTATATTGCATGTTCACAGTCTCTGACCATCTTCTCTACCACCTCTGCTGCCTCTGACCATATCTAGTTGCATTTGTACAGTCTGACAAATTTCAGTAACAATTCAATCACTGAATTTTATGTGTGGCCCCATTTTTATGTCAGGTGCCCATATATATAGAACTAGGCGCATGCAACTGTGCACACTGGTAGTTTTAAGACTGCACTTTTACAGCCTGTGGCCTATACTAAAGATCGATCATTTGATCACCCTGATAGACAATCATGGTGATCACATGAGGTTTGTATACACGTGAGTTTTGTTAATCTGCCTGTTGTGACTGTGTCTTGCACAGACAGAAGCACAATATAGAAAAGTAGGAACCTTAAAATAGGGAACCTATGTACCCCCCGATAGAGCCGGACTTTTTAGGCGAACAAAACAATTGCGTTTTATAATAAAATTCTTATTTATTTTGTTAGAAATAAAGAAAGAAGCATAAAAACAGGACAGACTAGACATAAATCTGTACAAAAGTGCCTACAGTAAATTTCCTTTCATACTGAACATTATATACTTTTGTCCATAAATACATATTTCTCTATAGGCCTGACATGTTTAAGGACGGTGTCCCTTCTTCAGAGGCGTATTGTCAAGAGAAATTATATGTATAAAAGGCGTATTCTGAAAAGACAAGTAAGAACAGTTTACATATTTTGGAATATTGTGTGAAATAGACAATTCATAACATGGCATCCGACAATGTCCAGCATACATAGCAAAATCCAGTCCTTAAAGAAAAAATGCTGTGCACAAGATGTGCAAAAAAGCAGACTTTTGTATCAATAGAAAAAGATGATTGCTAAATAATAGCAAATAAATTAAGAGAAAGACTTTTAGATCAAGGCTATTCGCCTACATGTTTGAAAAAGGCCTTTAAGCAAGCACGGGGACAATTGAGGCATAATATCTTCTTCTCTAAAAAAACACCTTCAAACTCAATCACTAGACTGATTACTACCTATAATAAACAACATGGAACCATCAAAAGCATCTTACAGAAACATTGGCATCTACTACAAATCGATCCTAACCTAAAACCATACGTACCCACGACACCTACTATCACCTTTAGAAAAGCACGTTCACTGAGGGACCATCTTGTAAAAAGCGAATATACGGGTACCTTTCGATCCGATACATGCAAAAGACTTAGAACTTTTACTTGTGGCGGCTGTTCGTGCTGCCGTTATATGAATACACAGATCAAATTTAAATTGCCAAATGGCAGAATGTATAGGCCCAGACACTTTGCTAATTGTAAGACCCCTGGGGTAATTTACCTTCTGACATGCCAATGTAAATGCTTTTATGTCGGAAAAACAAAATTAGAGTTTCATAAAAGGGCGGCACGACATATTACTAGCATGAGACAAGCGGACCTGGACCTCCCTCTGGGGTGACATGTGCGAGATCACCACACGGGCAAATTTCCCCTTATCCACTTCACCATTCTGGAACGGATTCATCCGGATACGAGGGGTGGTGATTGGAATAAGATCTTGCTCCAGAGGGAGGTCTGTTGGATCGCAAACCTCAATGCAACTCAAGTTCCAGGCTTGAATACTCAAATGAGTTTCCGTCCATTCCTAGACGGTTTTGTATCAGGAGGATGCGAAAAAGAATAACTTAATGTATATTCTATGGCCATGTATGTTTAAATAAGATGTTTAAAGAATTCAAGGCCGATGTGACAACTGACTTTGTGGACCTGTTTACCTTGCCATGTAAAAATGCTGTTAATGTATTTATGAATGTATATCGTTTATGAATGTATTCAACATACTTATGCACGATGTTAATACCATCATATGATAATGTATATGATAATGTATCTAATATGCTTATGCTCTTGATCGCTGTTTTGGTTGTGATGTTCTCCCTCCTTTGTCTTAGATGCTTCACAGTTCCAAGCCCTGCTCTGCACCCATTGATTCTTGCCACCTTTTTCATCATGTGCATTAGACCATGTCCTTACACCCATACCTATAAAATAATTGGAAATAATAGGCCTGTGCATATAGATGTATGCTTATCAGACATGTGTTTTCTGACATATAATTCCTTTTTTTCTCCTTTATGCCCTTGGTTCGGGTGCTATCTCTGCCCGACGCACGCGGGCCATGCCGTTTCCGACTTGGATGACGACATGGCGTCCTTTTACACTGCGGATATGTCCGATTGAGTTCGGGCATGCCATTGCGGTGTTTCGTGCGTCGGTGGGACTTATCTGCACGGCGCTGCCCTGGCGCTTAGGCGCCATGCGGGTGCCGTGCAGTCCTGTCCCCGGGGCCTCAACATTGGATGTCCCAAGTCCCGAGTCCCCTGTTCTTTCATAACTCTCCTGCTTTCAATATTTCAGCCCCTGATTAGCATTCATTGGCCGTGAGTTCATTTGTGTATTCTTGGTTGCCGTGGTGATGATAGGATCCCCTTCGGCAACCTATCACACAGCCCTCATATGCTGCCACCGCGTCAGACGTAATGACGTGGCCTCGCAGTGATGACGCAACCTTTCTGTCTCCTTAGGTCTCCATCTGTTCACATTGCCTGTGTACGTCGCGCTGTTATGACGCTTATGCGTCATACGCGACGATACACATCCACCTTTGCTGACACTGTAGGTGTGATCTGCACTGCACAGGCACCGGCGGCTATTTAAACCACATTTGGCATCCTGCTCAGTGTCAAACCATACCTATGAATGCTCATCATGCCTCGATCTCCTGTCTAACAACAAGTAAGTAACAAAGAGCTGCATCTTATATCTTATACTCTCCACGTTCTTTTAATGAAGGAGTGGCAACTCTGTGCCATCTCCTTCACTGAAACCTCAATGTTGCCTATATAGTCAAGCTTGTAGCTATACTGCTGGTCCCTCCCTCCTTATTAATATACATATGGAGCCAGACCTATGAAATACAATTACCAGAGTGAGAGTTGTGTTCATCATACTTTCTTCTCCTTCTGATATGTGTTCCCTTGTCGTTTTGAGTTTGAATTTTTGGGGTTATTAATGACAATACAATGATATTAACTTTTTCTAAAAAGTAGTTGCATAATAACAAAAAGACCATCAGCTTTACGGCTATAACACAGAGCCTTTTATTCTGCTTGACATCATGGAGAAAGTAGCTTATAGCAACTTGGAATGCTTACAGCAGTTTAATTATTCACACAAACCCCCCCTCCCCCCCTTTTTTCAGAGCTACAGTGAGGATGTGGCAGGGCCGTCCTTTTATTCGGGGGCCTTTGCGGAGCTATTCCTGAACCCAGGGGAGAGCCGCCACGCCCAGTATTCTGGCTAACTGGTGGCCACCGCCTTTTTAGCAATCATCTTTTTCTATTAATACAAAAGTCTGCTTTTTTGCACATTTTGTGCACAGCATTTTTTCTTTAAGGACTGGATTTTGGTATGTATGCTGGACATTGTCGGATGCCATGTTATGAATTGTCTATTTCACACAATATTCCAAAATATGTAAACTGTTCTTACTTGTCTTTTCAGAATACGCCTTTTATACATATAATTTCTCTTGTCAATACGCCTCTGAAGAAGGGACACCATCCTGAAACATGTCAGGCCTATAGAGAAATATGTATTTATGGCCAAAAGTATATAATGTTCAGTATGAAAGGAAATTTACTGTAGGCACTTTTGTACAGATTTATGTCTAGTCTGTCCTTTTTTTATGCTTCTTTCTTTTTTCCTAACAAAATAAATAAGAATTTTATTATAAAACTTTTCTATATCAATTTGGGATGCTGGCAACATATTGAAGGTGATGTAATTTCCCTTCTGTGGTTCATTATATTATATACATGACAGAAGCACAATGACAGCTAAAGATGGCAGACTGTAGCTGTCATAATGCAATGCACATGTGCAATATGAGTGTGTGTATAATTTTTTTTAAATGTATGTGTGAAATACTGATAAAAATATATATTTTTTAATTTTCTGGTCCATTTTTCAGCATATGATGGTGCCTTTATATATCCTTAAAGCCAAATTTCAGACTGGTAGAAACAAAAACCCTTGCATGGGGCCCCCACTCTATATATCTATAGGGAGATGAAAAGGCTGCATTACTTATCTCCCCCCTGCTCTGCTAGGCTTCAGGTGTCCTCCCTCTGGCACTCCAGTTTGTGGGCAGTCCCTAAGCAACATCACATAGAATATAAAATAAAGAAAAAATACTTGCGCTTTGACCAATAGTGGCAGCAGCACCTAAGAAGTCTGAACACTACACTTAACAAATAATACTAAAAAATAAGTTTGCTTGTCCCTTTAAAAATCACCTGTGCAGATAAACTAATAGGTATAGCCAAAAAAATCTAAAGATATCATGCAAACAAACTGAACAAAATACTTCACGTGTGCAAATTAAATACAGTGATCACAATAATGCAACAAGAGCTAATTTTTATAAATTCAGTTCCAAGTATATATATGCAAAAGGTCCAACAAAGCACATCTTAAATAAATAGTGCATACATCTTAAATAAATGTCCCAATAGTAACAAGAAGGACCCAGTGAAAAAATTGCTATGGTGCAAGGAATCAATATTGAAATGTGTGATCGTGCTGCCTCAATTATATGGTAAGGTGATAACTGAAAAGTGACTATAAATATATAAATGTAAACATGTTATAAAGATAAGGTGCTAGTACAAAATAAATCCTTAAATGAAAAATAATACTGAAAAAGTCCAATACAATAAAATATGAATAATAAAGCTTCTTATACAGTAAGTTGTGCAATACAGAAAGTCTCTGTTTCATAAAGTGCTTCAAAGAGATGACGCCACAGTGTTTCCACAGTTTCCAACTTGTGCTCCTTTCACCAGGTGAAGTGTAAGCTCACCTTTATTATAGACCCCAAAAGGGTCAATAAAGCATAAAAGCAGATGCATCTGTTGGACCAAACTCTGTTGTTCAGGTTCCCTTAGGACTGATGGGATTCCTTCTCTAAAATGGCTTCACACAGCTCACAAGTAGGTCATAGGCAAGAAAAGGAAAAGACAGCTGCTAATAGTGCAGTACCTGGTCTAATAAGCTCAACAAACCACATAGAACCCACTTCATAAAATGCACTCACATTTATTTGATATAAAACAGGCATGTAATAAAATCCAACATCTCATGTAATCTGGTGAATAATCCCTCTGCCAGACTCAACCTAGACACGTTACGTCACCGACGCACGTGGCGTCATCTGGAGGGTTTCACCCCAGATGACACCATGTGCATTTGTGGCGTAATGTGTAGAGGTTGAAGTGGGGCTGTAAAGCTGTGAAGGGGCAAGCGCACTCTTTTTTTAATATCATCACATACATTGTAGGACTTTTTAATCCTACTTTGTTTATAGAGCAGGCAGGACTGCAACAGCAGCATGGAGTGCCGTGAAGAAGAGGCTGTGAGGTACCAATTGCACTGCTAGAGGGACTCTCTTCTTGAGCAAATAATACAATAGGTATTACACTTTATTCCCGTATCCCTAGGCAAAGACTAGCATTTAACCTTTGCAGTCTGTGGTGGGCCCACTGAAAGGAAAGTTGTTTTTTCTTGAGACTGGAGTTGGGCTTTAAAAAAAATGGGAAAATAGAGTTATTGTTAGATCAACGTCATGCTGAAGCTGCTAAAATAGGTCTGGACATCCAGGCATCAATGACCTCTGGTCATAAAAGGGATGAATGAGGATGACGGATGGATGATAATGATAATAATAACAACTATAACTACAACAATACATTATTACTAGACATCTTAGAGCACCACCAAAATAACTTAATGTGAAATCTGATATCTATCAGGTTATTTAAGATTGTTCCAATCTTTAGAAAGTTGTATTGAGTCATTGATAATTTAATCTAATCACAAAAACAGTCTTGGTGGAGTTATTAATAGGGAATGCAGTTAATATCATGTTAGAAATGAAACCAAATTGTTTTTCTCTTTCAGCTAATTAAGGAAAGCTTTCTGCTAGCATATTTTCTGTTGCCTGGAAGATAACAAATTTGAATTAATTATTATAATTTGACTTTGTGATGGAATCACAAAGGTTTCAAATTAAGGGAAAATACCAATGTGTGATTACTGCAGCATAATATGAGGATTTGGACCGTTTCGATTTATCGTGTTTTGTTGATTTTTAAACAAACAAGTAAAAAAAAAAACATTTACAGGAGCTCAGATATGCCATTCCAAAGTATCAGTTGTCAGTGGTTTATTTACTAAAGGCAAAGAGGCTGCTCACTTTGCAGAAGAAGTTGCATTTTGCAAGGGAAATTTCCCCAGAGCTTAGTAAATGTGATGACATTTGACTTTCATAAAAAAAAAAATACTCCATCACTTGCCAGGAAAATAAAAAAACAAAATGTTTACATGCACACAATTGGATGATGGAAAATTCCCTTGGAAAGTGAACAGTCTATTTACCATTAGTAAGTCAACCCCACTCTCTCTCCTGAGCAGGTTAACTGCAGAGTTCTTTATACTGTACATTACATTAAAGTGAACCCAATCTACCCTAAAATGTTAGGTAACAACAATACACACAGCAGGAAAATAGTAATTAAATGGAGAAGGAGAATAAGGAGTTAATAAGGCTGATCAGAGTAAATTGAGGGTTAATAAGGGGTTAAACAGAGGAACAATTTATTAAACAAACAAAAAAAGACAAAAACATTTTATTGTACTTGACAGGTTGCTTTAAACTGACTTCATCTGCAGACCGAAGTTCATCCCTTTGATCTGTAAATTAATAAACAGAAAGATAGATAAAAAGAAACAATGTTTCTTTTTAGCTATCTGTTTTAGCAGCTAAACAATGTTGTTCATAAACATTGCTTGGCTGCTATTTTTTTTTACGACAGCTCCAATTGCTGGGACTTTGTTTACACTGTCAGTTGACTGACAGTTGAATGAGTCATCTGTTGTTAACAACGCGGCAGCCCCGCACCTTAACAACTGATAATTGACGCCTTTTTTGTTTACATTTCAGCTGTCAGTGGGGGAATCTCACTGACAGATGAAAGAACTGAGCCTGAAAGTATTGGTTTCAGGTATTGGAGCATTTGCACGAGTACCGATGCTCATGCAAATGCTTAGTATCGGTGCAACCCTTCGAAATTATCTCCATCGTGCTGCTTCTCCAACTCCAAGTCCTGTTGTGTAAGGATATGGAGACAGTAGGTTAGTAGGAATTTAAAGTGATATATTAGTTTTAAATGAAAACTTTAATTTTTATTTTATAATTATGCACTGCTCTCTACATCAGTGCCTTTACCGTCAACGGAAAGCTTCCCAATCTTCAAAACCAGAATCAAACATATCTGAAGTCTTTTCAAAGTCTCTTTTGATTATATTTCCTGTAGTTTCAAAAGTAATATTTGATCTATTAGCCAAATGCTAGTTTTCATGTTTGTAAGTTAAAGGTTTAATGTTATTTTTCTTCTCTTCATCCTCAGGACAGATAGCTCCAATAAGGCATCTTCATGGCCTACTCTAAGGGTTGTCATCAATATTTCACTATAATAAGTACATCTCTGCAGGAATGACTTATGATGGTAAAACCCTCATGTGTGTGGCATAGAATCAATATTCTTGAAATGATAATAGCTCAAATCTGTCTAAGAGAGATACAGACCGTACTTCATTTAAAAGTCAGTTCAGGCTGGCAACAGAAAATAAAATTGTTTGGAAGATTAATCTATTCCTGTTTATGACTTTTTAATAAATGTGTTAGATGGGTTTATTAAAATCACCATGACATCAAATAATAAAAATTGTCAGGAAACAATAGGCCGCACTTTGTATGAAATGGACACCCACTTTGCACTGAAAAGTGATGGTGCCACTGACAGTTACATAACAAAATCAGTAGAGAACAAAATAAACTAAAAAAATCTGGTTACAGATCTCTATACAAATGCAGGATACATTGTTACCCCATCACTCTGATTATGTAGAATGGTTCTTAAAACTGGACTAGAAATAAACCTAAAAGACATTTTACAGAAGCTTACCATAACTTCACAGGGAAACCACATAAGGAGCAGCAAGTACCAGTTTGAAAAATCCATACCAGAGTTGTAAAATATCAGCAGCTGATAGGGCTCCATCTTAACCCCACTGACCGCTGTCTTCACCTCCACTTTGGGAGATAGTGGCACTGACTGACTGCCCAAGAAGAGGCAACCAATCAGTGCCCGTGTTTCACACAAATCAATGATTAATAAAAATGTCAGCCACTGAAATGTAGGTCCTCATCTTCCCTGGTTCCAGCACTGCCTTCTCCCTAAGCCCTCTGCCGGTTCATGCATTGGAATATAGTGTATATATAGCAAAGGATCTTGCGACAAGAGGCTGTAGTCCTATGGGGAACACCTGCTACTGGGTTTTTACAACCTTACATTAAAATAGAACTAGAGGCAAAACTTTTTTTCACCTTTTGTGTCCCATTGCGGAGATTTTCCTTGACTTCCTGTTCTATAGCCAGAAACAGGAAGTGAGAGAAAATCCCTGCAAATTAAGGGAATTCCATGGGGACCCCCAGGTCAACAGTACTAGTGTCCCCATTGGAAGATTTCCCCTCTATTACTTTTCTGGGGACAACCCACAATTTTGGGTTTTCTTTTACTTTTACTTTCACTTCCAAAGATAATAGTAAACAGGACAAATAGAGAGGGTGAATCTCACAAATGGGGACACAGGCAACAATAAAACCTGATAGGTGCCCTAATACCTCTCTATTCTATCCAAATTTTAAAAAAAAGTTTTGCCTTTAGTTATACTTTAAAAGATACATTGCATTAAAGCAGGGGTCTGCCAATTTTTTTTTTTTTTAAGTCAGCAGCTACAAATACTGCAGCTGCTGACTTTTAAAATAATAACACTTACCTGTCCAGGGCGCCTGCGATGTCGGCACCTGAAGCCAATCTGTCGCTCGGCTCTCGGGTGCTGCCGCTGCCATCCTCGGTAAGGGAATCAGCTGTTTCCTTACTGTGCATGCGTGAGTCGTGCTGCGCAATCCGGATGGTCCCTGCTGTCTCTGGGACCCGTGTGTTTCCCAGCAGACAGCAGGGGGGACGGGAAGAGGTGTAGATTATACAGGTATCTTCACCCCCCTCCCCACTGAAAGGTGCCAAATGTCACACCGGAGGGGGGAGGGTTCCAAAAAGCGGAGGTTCAATTTTTGTGTGAACCTCCGCTTTAAGAGATCTTTTTCATGCTTTGAGGCAATTAAATATAAAGTGTAATAAATTTAACAAAAAGTTTACACTTTAAATATAAAGTGTAAACTATACTTACTTTTTGTAAGCTACATATACTTTAACCCTTTTCCACCCAGGCCCGGCTTCCTTTTAACCACTTCAGGTCTGCCCTATAGCAATTTTATTGTTACAGCACCCGCCCCCCCTGCCCTCCCAGTCATTAGGCAGAGAGCTATGTAAATAAGGCAGATTGCCGCTCTGACAGGAGAGGAGGGATCAAATTTGTGTCCATGCAAATCAGGGAAGAAAATTCTATCTCTTCCCCTACTAAAAGCACCTTACACAGTATAGTAAAACACTGGCTAGGCACACAGTTAACCCTTTGATCGCTCCTGGTGTAAACCCCTTCTCAGTCAGTGTGATTAGTACAGTGACAGTGCATATTTTTTAGCACTGATTGCTGTCACTGGTCCCCAGAAAAGTGTCAGTTAGTGTCAGAATGTCCACCACAATATTGCAGTCCCACTATAAGTCACTGATCACCACCGTTACTAGTAAAAAAATAAATAAAAATAAAAGTTAATACAATTATTTCACAGTTTGTAGATGTGCAAACCAATCAATATACGCTTTTTGAGATTTTTTTTTTACCAAAAATATGAAGCAAAATACATATTGGCCTATTTGGCCGATTTTTCTTTTTTTAGATTCTTTTTATTGGCTAGGTTTTATAACAGAAAGTTAAAAAAAAAATATATATATATATATATATATATATATATATATATATATATATATATATATATATTAATTGTCTGTCTTTTTTTGTTTATAGTAAAAAAAAAAATAAAAACTGAAAAGTTGAGCAAATACCAAAAAAAAAGCTCTATTTGTGGGAGAAAAATGACATAAATTCTATTTGTGTACGGCGTTTCATGAGCACACAATTGACAGTTAAAGTAATGCAGTGCTGTATCGCAAAAAAATGGGCTGATTCATGAATGGGGGTAAATCTTACGTAGGTCAAGTGGTTAATAGGGTCTGTACACCCAGGGAGTTGGAAGGATTGGCTGATCAGGTGATCACTGTGATTGGCTGTCTCCAGTTCCGCCAATCTCGCCAACTTCCGATCATTAATACGGACTGGGAGCTGTGTTTGACAGCTTGGTCACTGTGCTGAGAGTGCATTCTCAGCACAGAAAGCTCTTCTGTACACAGGCACATATGTGTGGCGTATGGGCATCAAAGCCCACCCTCTTTGCCACTGCACTATGTGGGTGGCAAGAGGTTAAAAACCTGGCCCTTACTCTTCTGTGTAACATGCTTGGAAGTCAAGAAATACACATTGACTGCTATGGGGGACTTCTGTAATTTAAATGTTCCAGAGGGACAGGAGGTGTGTGTTTGTGGCGATGGATTGGGTAGTGGATGTTGACAAGAACAAAAAATGTTTATATGGTAATGTTATTTGCCAAGGAAAACGATGAAAGAACCTTTCACAAGAGCTGTCCTCAGTGGCACCCATCACATTCAGACCAATGCATAAAAATTAAATTTGGGATCTGTTTGGATTGTTAAGGGGGAAGTGTGTCTGTATCTTGACACAGATAACAAATATATGATCCTAAAAAGTCTAGTTTTTTGATAGCCTATTTAATGATTGCAGGGCTCTGAAGTAGGGATGAGCCGAACATCCCCTGCTTCGGTTTGCACCAGAACATGGGAACAGACAAAAAATTTGTGCAAACATGTGATCACCGTTTAAGTCTATGGGACACGGACATGACAAATCAAAAGTGCTAATTTTAAAGGCTTATATGCAAATTATTGCCAAAAAAGTGTTTGGGTACCCGGGTACTGCCCCAGGTGACATGTAGCAATGCAAAAAAAGGTTTTAAAAACAACAGTTTTTTCAGAAGCAGTGATTTTAATAATGCTTAAATGCTTAAAGTGAAACAATAAAAATGAAATATTCCTTTAAATTTCATGCCTGGGGGGGTCCCATTAGTCTGCCTGTAAAGTAGCGCATCTTTCCGATGTTTATTACAATCCCGCAGCAAAATTACATTTCTAAAGGAAAGAATGTAATTTAAAAGATAAAAAATCTTTGAAAAAACAGTGCGCAGACCCCCTCAGTCTATACCAGGCCCTTCAGGTCTGGTATGGATTTTAAGGGGAACCCCGCGTCAAATAAAATGCCGTGGGGGTCCCCCCCAAAATCCACACCGGACGCTTATCTGTGCAAGCAGCCATGGTAGGCCAGGAAGGGGGGGAGCGAGACCCCCCTTCTGAACCATACCAGGCCACTTGCCCTCAACATGGGGAGGGTGCTTTGGGGTCCCCCAAAGCACCTTATCCCCATGTTGATGGGGTCAAGGGCCTCATCCCCACAACCCTTGCCCGATGGTTGTGGAGGTCTGCGGAGGGGACTTATCGAAATCTGGAAGCCCCCTTTAACCACTTAAGGACCTCCTCACGCCGATTTACGTCGGCAAGGTGGCACGGGCAGGCAGAATCACGTACATATACGTGATCTGCCTCCCGCGGGTGGGGGGTCTGATCGGACCTCCCGGTGCCCGAGGCGGTCCTCTTTTGTCCCCCAGCGATCGGAGGTGAGGGGGAGGCCATCCATTCGTGGCCCCCCCCTCGCGATCGCCGCCAGCCAATCAGAACATTCCTTTGCTGCTGTATGCTAAACAGCAGCAAAGGAAATGATGTCATCTCTCCTCGGCTCGGTATTTTCCGTTCCGGCGCCGAGGAGAGAAGACATCAATGTGAGTGCATAAACACACACACACTCAGTAGAACATGCCAGGCACACAAAACACCCCCCGATCCCCCCCCGATCGCCCCCCGATCACCCCCCAATCACCCCCCCTGTCACACTGACACCAAGCAGTTTTTTTTTTTTCTGATTACTGCATGGTGTCAGTTTGTGACAGTTACTGTGGTAGGGCAGTTAGGGTTAGCCCCCTTTAGGTCTAGGATACCCCCCTAACCCCCCCTAATAAAGTTTTAACCCCTTGATCACCCCCTGTCGCCAGTGTCGCTAAGCGATCATTTTTCTGATCGCTGTATTAGTGTCGCTGGTGACGCTAGTTAGGGACGTAAATATTTAGGTTCGCCGTCAGCGTTTTATAGCGACAGGGACCCCCATATACTACCTAATAAATGTTTTAACCCCTTGATTGCCCCCTAGTTAACCCTTTCACCACTGATCACCGTATAAGTGTTACGGGTGACGCTGGTTAGTTCGTTTATTTTTTATAGTGTCAGGGCACCCGCCGTTTATTACCGAATAAAGGTTTAGCCCCCTGATCACCCGGCGGTGATATGCGTCGCCCCAGGCAGCGTTAGATTAGCGCCAGTACCGCTAACACCCACGCACGCAGCATACGCCTCCCTTAGTGGTGTAGTATCTGTACGGATCAATATCTGATCCGATCAGATCTATACTAGCATCCCCAGCAGTTTAGGGTTCCCAAAAATGCAGTGTTAGTGGGATCAGCCCAGATACCTGCTAGCACCTGCATTTTGCCCCTCCGCCCGGCCCATCCCAGTCCAGCCCACCCAAGTGCAGTATCGATCGATCACTGTCACTTACAAAACACTAAACGCATAACTGCAGCGTTCGCAGAGTCAGGCCTGATCCCTGGGATCGCTAACAGTTTTTTTGGTAGCATTTTGGTGAACTGGCAAGCACCAGCCCCAGGCAGCATCAGGTTAGCACCAGTACCGCTAACACCCACGCACGCACCGTATACCTCCCTTAGTGGTATAGTATCTGAACGGATCAATATCTGATCCGATCAGATCTATACTAGCGTCCCCAGCAGTTTAGGGTTCCCAAAAACGCAGTGTTAGTGGAATCAGCCCAGATACCTGCTAGCACCTGCGTTTTGCCCCTCCGCCCGGCCCAGCCCAGCCCACCCAAGTGCAGTATCGATCGATCACTGTCACTTACAAAACACTAAACGCATAACTGCAGCATTCACAGAGTCAGGCCTGATCCCTGCGATCGCTAACAGTTTTTTTGGTAGCGTTTTGGTCAACTGGCAAGCGCCAGCGGTCTAGTACACCCTGGTCGTAGTCAAACCAGCACTGCAGTAACACTTGGTGACGTGGCGAGTCCCATAAATGCAGTTCAAGCTAGTGAGGTGGCAAGCACAAGTAGTGTCCCGCTGCCACCAAGAAGACAAACACAGGCCCGTCGTGCCCATAATGCCCTTCCTACTGCATTTGCCAATCCTAATTGGGAACCCACCACTTCTGCAGCGCCCGTACTTCCCCCATTCACATCCCCAACCAAATGTAGTCGGCTGCATGAGAGGCATTTTTATGTCCTCCCGAGTACCCCTACCCAGCGAACCCCCCCAAAAAAGATGTTGTGTCTGCAGCAAGTGCGGATATAGGCGTGACACCCGCTATTATTGTCCCTCCTGTCCTGACAATCCTGGTCTTTGCATTGGTGAATGTTTTGAACGCTACCATACACTAGTTGAGTATTAGCGTAGGGTACAGCACTGCACAGACTAGGCACACTTTCACAGGGTCTCCCAAGATGCCATCGCATTTTGAGAGACCCGAACCTGGAACCGGTTACAGTTATAAAAGTTAGTTACAAAAAAAGTGTAAAATAAATAAATAAATAAATATATAAAATGAAAAAAAAATTGTTGTCGTTTTATTGTTCTCTCTCTCTCTATTCTCTCTCTATTGTTCTGCTCTTTTTTATTCTATTCTATTCTGCAATGTTTTATTGTTATTATGTTTTATCATGTTTGCTTTTCAGGTATGCAATTTTTTATACTTTACCATTTACTGTGTTTTATTGTTAACCATTTTTTTGTCTTCAGGTACGCCATTCGCGACTTTGAGTGGTTTTACCAGAATGATGCCTGCAGGTTTAGGTATCATCTTGGTATCATTCTTTTCAGCCAGCGGTCGGCTTTCATGCAAAAGCAATCCTAGCGGCTAATTAGCCTCTAGACTGCTTTTACAAGCAGTGGGAGGGAATGCCCCCCCCACCGTCTTCCGTGTTTTTCTCTGGCTCTCCTGTCTCAACAGGGAACCTGAGCATGCAGTCGGTGATTCAGCCAGCTGTCCATAGAGCTGATCAGAGACCAGAGTGGCTCCAAACATCTCTATGGCCTAAGAAACCGGAAGCTACGAGCATTTCATGACTTAGATTTCGCCGGATGTAAACAGCGCCATTGGGAAATTGGGAAAGCATTTTATCACACCGATCTTGGTGTGGTCAGATGCTTTGAGGGCAGAGGAGAGATCTAGGGTCTAATAGACCCCAATTTTTTCAAAAAAGAGTACCTGTCACTACCTATTGCTATCATGTGGGATATTTACATTCCCTGAGATAACAATAAAAATGATTAAAAAAAAAATGAAAGGAACAGTTTAAAAATAAGATAAAAAAGCAAAAAAATAATAAAAAAAAAAAAAAAAAAAAAAGAACCCCTGTCCCCCCCTGCTCTCGCGCAAAGGCGAACGCAAGCGTCGGTCTGGCGTCAAATGTAAACAGCAATTGCACCATGCATGTGAGGTGTCACCGCGAACGTCAGATCGAGGGCAGTAATTTTAGCAGTAGACCTCCTCTGTAAATCTAAAGTGGTAACCTGTAAAGGCTTTTAAAGGCTTTTAAAAATGTATTTAGTTTGTCGCCACTGCACGTTTGTGCACAATTTTAAAGCATGTCATGTTTGGTATCCATGTACTCAGCCTAAGATCATCTTTTTTATTCCATCAAACATTTGGGCAATATAGTGTGTTTTAGTGCATTAAAATTTAAAAAAGTGTATTTTTTCCCCAAAAAATGCGTTTGAAAAATCGCTGCGCAAATACTGTGTGAAAAAAAAAATGAAACACCCACCATTATAATCTGTAGGGCATTTGCTTTAAAAAAATATATAATGTTTGGGGGTTCAAAGTAATTTTCTTGCAAAAAAAAAAATATTTTTTTCATGTAAACAAAAATTGTCAGAAAGGGCTTTGTCTTCAAGTGGTTAGAAGTGTGGGTGATGTGTGACATAAGCTTCTAAATGTTGTGCATAAAATGCCAGGACAGTTCAAACCCCCCCTCCAAATGACCCCATTTTGAAAAGTAGATACCCCAAGCTATTTGCTGAGAGTCATGTCGAGTCCATGGAATATTTTATATTGTGACACAAGTTGCGGGAAAGAGACAAATTTTTTTTTTATTTTGCACAAAGTTGTCACTAAATGATATATTGCTCAAACATGCCATGGGAATATGTGAAATTACACCCCAAAATACATTCTGTTGCTTCTCCTGAGTACGAGGATACCACATGTATGAGACTTTTTGGGAGCCTAGCCGCATACGGGACCCGAAAACCAAGCACTGCCTTCAGGCTTTCTAAGGGCGTAAATTTTTGATTTCACTCTTCACTGCCTATCACAGTTTCGGAGGCCATGGAATGCCCAGATGGCACAACCCCCCCCCCCCCAAATGACCCCATTTTGGAAAGTAGACACCCCAAGCTATTTGCTGAGAGGTATAGTGAGTATTTTGCAGACCTCAATTTTTGTCACAAAGTTTTGAAAATTGGAAAAAGAAAAAAAAGTTTTTTCTTGTCTTTCTTCATTTTCAAAAACAAATGAGAGCTGCAAAATACTCACCATGCCTCTCAGCAAATAGCTTGGGGTGTCTACTTTCCAAAATGTGGTCTTTTGGGGGGGTTTTGTGCCACCTGGGCATTCCATGGCCTCCGAAACTGTGATAGGCAGTGAAGAGTCAAATCAAAAATTTACACCCTTAGAAATCCTGAAGGCGGTGATTGGTTTTCGGGGCCCCGTACGCAGCTAGTCTCCCAAAAAGTCCCACACATGTGGTATCCCCATACTCAGGAGAAGCAGCTAAATGTATTTTGGGGTGCAATTCCACATATGCCCATGGCCTGTGTGAGCAATATATCATTTAGTGACAACTTTGTGCAAAAAAAAAAATTGTCACTTTCCCGCAACTTGTGTCAAAATATAAAATATTCCATGGACTCAACATGCCTCTCAGCAAATAGCTTGGGGTGTCTACTTTCCAAAATGGGGTCATTTAGGGGGGTTTTGTGCCATCTGGGCATTTTATGGCCTTCAAAACTGTGATAGGTAGTGAGGAGTGAAATCAAAAATTTACGCCCTTAGAAATCCTGAAGACGGTGATTGGTTTTCGGGGCCCCGCAGCTAGGCTCCCAAAAAGTCCCACACATGTGGTATCCCCGTACTCAGGAGAAGCAGCTGAATGTATTTTGGGGTGCAATTCCACATATGCCCATGGCCTGTGTGAGCAATATATCATTTAGTGACAACTTTTTGTAATTTTTTTTTTTGTCATTATTCAATCACTTGGGACAAAAAAAAATAATATTCAATGGGCTCAACATGCCTCTCAGCAATTTCCTTGGGGTGTCTACTTTCCAAAATGGGGTCATTTGGGGGGGTTTTGTACTGCCCTGCCATTTTAGCACCTCAAGAAATGACATAGGCAATCATAAACTAAAAGCTGTGTAAATTCCAGAAAATGTACCCTAGCTTGTAGACGCTATAACTTTTGCGCAAACCAATAAATATACGTTTATTGACATTTTTTTTACCAAAGACATGTGGCCGAATACATTTTGGCCTAAATGTATGACTAAAATTGAGTTTATTGGATTTTTTTTATAACAAAAAGTAGAAAATATCATTTTTTTTCAAAATATTCGGTCTTTTTCCGTTTATAGCGCAAAAAATAAAAACCGCAGAGGTGATCAAATACCATCAAAAGAAAGCTCTTTATTTGTGGGAAGAAAAGGATGCAAATTTCGTTTGGGTACAGCATTGCATGACTACGCAATTAGCAGTTAAATCGACGCAGTGCCAAATTGGAAAAAGTCCTCTGGTCCTTAGGCAGCATAATGGTCAGGGGCTGAAGTGGTGAACAAGGGGGCCCCCAGATCGAGGCCCCTCTATGTGAATGCATATGGGGTACATTTGCCCATGTTGAGGGCAAGCGGCCTGGTATGGTTCAGGAGGGGGGGCGCTCTTTTGTCCCCCCCTTTCCTGGCCTTCCATGGCTTCTTGCTCAGATGAGGGTCTGGTATGGATTTTGGGGGGCCCCCACACAGTTTTTTGTTTAACTTTGGCACGGGGTTCCACTTAAAATCCATACCAGACCTCAATGGCCAAAATGGCCCACGCCATTTTTCTTTTTTTTTTTTTAAATCTTGGCACGGAGTTCCTCTTAACCACTTCAATACACTGTGTTATATATACTACACTGCCTGCACTGACTGAATATAGAGTCTACACTGAATATCTAGTCTACACTAAATGCAGAATATATATATATATATATATATATATATATATATATATATATATTAAATACACTGCCACTAACTAACCTGCCTGCCTAATCTAGCTCAATCTATCTCTATCCACAGTCACACACTATACACTAAGCAGCCTTATATAGTGTGGGGCGTGGTCTTAGTCCCCCTGAGCCAGGCACCCTGCCTTTGGCCAACTATGGCTCTCGCAGCAGAGTGCGCTGTGATTGACCAAAGCATGCAAGTCAGGTGCATGCTTTGGCCAATCAGCAGACATAAATGCACTGCGATCTCACAGTGCATTATGGGGCAATCCGTGGTGCTCGAATATGCCACAAACGCCCCATAATATTCTCTGTTCGGCGACTGGGCAAACACCCAATGTTCAAGTTGAACTTATGTTCAACTCGAACATCGAGCTCATCCCTACTCTGAAGTCATTACAAGTTAAACATCACAAAGCCATGCAAGAAAGCAAAGAAGTACAAGGGCAAGAATGGCTACTTATTGCATTATTGGCAAAATATCACTTATACGATCTTGCACACTAATTTCACTAAGACATTTCCCATTGTTCCATTGGTAAAGTTTGCAGGAACAAAAATGCTCAGTTTAACTTATTAAACTATTTATTGTGGAGGTGTTTTTAAAGTAGTTTTGGTATTAAAAATGTGTTTATCACCTTTCGTCATTGACTGTTGTTAAAACATTAGCCAAAGTAATGAAATTTAGCTGAATTTTTGTGAAAAATATAAACTTTGCTCATCTCATCTCTTTTCTTTACTAGTTATGGGGTAATGTGCTTTCCATCTGTAAACTGGGCCTTTATAGTTAAATATACTACTACTACTCTTACTACTACTACTAATATTAATAATAATATAATTTTTATTTAGGAATTTAAGAATAATGTAGTTTTCCTGGTTGTCAGTACTATATAATGCGTAGTGTAATAATTGTATCACACTGCATAAACTGGACTGTTGAGAGAACAATCATTGCTACATTTTATTGCCGCATTGATTTAGATATGTTATTAATAATCCTAGAAATATATACAGTAAGCCTTAATATATATGACTAAGAATGAATTTAATAGCTCTTTAAATGATTAATAACCTCTGGAAATGATTCTACTTTAATGAAAATGTATTACCATGTTATCTGTATGACAGAATAAAAGTCATTATGGGAAAAGATCTAAATTGAAGATGATGGCTTTAAGAATTAAAATACATACTTGTCAAGGTACTGTTTCCTTTAAATCACTTTTTACTTGCAACAAAAATGTTCTTACACATGCAATTAATCAAAGTACTTCCTAACAATGTGTGATTAACATCATAAAAAATTAAGAGATAAAGAATTGTTGAGTTTGCTGTATGCTCATGTCACATGTTAAGTAGTTGCATACAGTAATTATATATGGAAGCCTTAATTTATCACTGGAAATAAGTTAAAAATTGTCTGCATTAGTATGAATATTATATTTAAATTTGATTGGTGGCTGCATAATTTGGTACACTTCCTTAAGTGTTTTACAAATACTTGGAGCCTTCTTCTTGCTGGCTCCAAGTTATACATTAAAATATATATACATATATTTTTTTTCCCCTAATAGAATATTTATATGCTACTTTTTTATATACTGTATACCCAAAAAACTGGATAGATGTTAATTGTATCCAAAAAGTTTTATTTAAAAAAATTAACAACACCTACCTTAACTAATTGGGCAGTGTTTAAATTCATTTAAGTGGCAGTTCATTAAAGTCACTCCTACGTCATTCTTGTTCCTGTTTTATCTTCAGAAAAACATTTTTCTTTCAATTGGTTTTTATTAGGATTTATAAATGAATACAAAATTGTACTTAGTAGATGCAGTATTGTAAAAAAAACAAAAACAGGTAGAACATCATGTAAGAACACTGTACAACATGCACATACCTTGTGGTCAGATCAATTTGGAGAAATTCAAAGTATACAAGCTTACGGTTTAGCCCAGGCTAGCCATGGGTGCCATCATTTCTCAAGTTTCATTGACATGCCAGAGCCCACTGATACTGCTTTTTCATATTCATAGGTGAGGTTAACGGACAAGATCACCTCAGATAAATTGGGGGCCTTGTCTGTTTTTCAATATTTGTTATTACCGTTCTGGATGCTAGCAGTATGTGGGCGACTACCAGACGAAATGCGTGTGGAAAGTTCCCAATTTCCAGATTTAGTATGGCCAAAGCTGGATTGGGAGGGGTTAGGATTTCTGTAATGGAAGAGATTAGGCCACAAAAACATTTTTAAAGTTGAACTAAACTAGTAGACTTTTTTAGTAGCAGAGACTTTGTTAGAACACCTTTTTTTGTTAACTCTGCCTGTGTCACCTAAGTACGTAGAAGATAGGTGCTGAGTCCGGCTCCCATACGTAGGAGTTTCATCTTCAGTGACCAATAAATTGCTGAAGAAGGGATCTGTTGCATGCAGAAAAAACTGCTTGGAAGATTGAAGTGGCAGTGATGGAGTAGTGAGTTAGAGCATAGCACTGTCAACACTAGGCGAGGGCAAACTTGAAGTGGTTCAAAAGCCAGAAGGTTTTTTACCTTAATGCACTATTTGCAGTAAGGTAAAAAAAATTCTGTATGTAGCTCCCAGCTCCACCTTATAGTTATCTGAACCCCATCTCAATCCAGCGCTGTGCCCAATAGCAGTGGCTCTCTCTCACTGGACAGAGAGGCAGCAGTGGGAACCATTGACTCCTGCCGCTATCAATCAAAGCCAATGAACAGAGAGTGGGGGGTTGGGGCTGAGCCACGCTCTGTGTTTCAATGGACACACAGAGCACAGCTCAAGATCAAGCATGCATGAGTGCCCTCATAGCAAGACCGTTTGACAGAACCTGGTTATTAGATCGGCTTCTGTTGAACAGACAGCAGGACACATGGTTCCTACTGTACCTGCCAACTTTCAGTATGTGTATACCAAGCTTAAGGGTAAGTCTGCCCAATTGGGCAAGTATTCTGTACCAATAAGATATGTAAGTTGCTCACTGTTATTAGAGATGCTACCCATTCAGGCCACAAGCAGTGTGGGATCTCTAGTCAGTAACAGCTGCGGGGCCACAGAAGCAACTTGTCAGGGCTCTGATATGTTATGCACCAAAATCTAGAGAACTGCAATGTAAGTCAATGCTGAAAGAATGCGGCCCCCACACATAATATTCAGTGAATGTAATGCAGAAATCTGTAAGAGACTGCAGACATGCAACAGGAGATGGTTAAAGACTACAAGCATGCTACAAGAGATGGTCAGAGATTGCAAATATGCTACAAGAAAAGGTCAGAGACCACGCATGACCAAACATGCTATTTGTGTTGTTGGAAACTGGGACATGCTTCAGGAAAACTCATGTGCTAAAGACACGTTACATAAAACTGGTAGAGATCACTGCTAACTACAGTCCCCCTTAAAAATTATTTTTGATATTTTTCTCAACTAGATCCATTATTAAAGCAGAGACAGAACAGGGAAAAGGGATTGTAGCACATAAAAAAACAAGGTAGCATGAAAAAAATAAATCAAGTCAGTTTAAATTCTGGAATAAATTATGAAGAATATTTTCCTTCATTGGTATGAATAAGCACCTATATAAGGGAAACACAGACTAATGTCTGCAAAGGCCCTGAGGGCTGCAAAATAAGTGTCAAAGGGCTGCATGTGGCCCCAGAGCCACAGATTGGGCAACCAGGCTTTATCCTAAAACAACAAACAAATCCAATGTAGACAGAGTTCTCAGTTATAAACATGGCACCCTAGTGCAGCCTTTTTCAACCAGGGTGCCGGGCACCCTGGGGTGCCTTCAGGTTTGTTCAGGGGTGCTTTGTCAAAATGCTTACATTTCTTTAAAAATTGTATACATGCCAGTGGGTGGATCAAGCCTGCTTTTTAGTAACATAAAAACACATGTTTTCATTATGCACCATTGCAACCCTCTAGCCCCCGGCGTCCTAACAACCAATCATGTGATTGGTTGATAAAGAGAATGTTGGGTAACTGCATTGCCCTCCCCCCCACCCCTCTCTGTCAGCACTGGGGTCACATTAGCTGAATGAGGGAGGGAAACTGAGGGAGAAAAGAAACATTAGAACACTAGTCAGTATCAGTGTGCAAAGGTATATTTTCTTTGAAAGAATAAATCATCTCTAACGTTGGGTGTTGTACATGTGTGAATGTTGCTACATTATGTAAAACTATTAGTTTCGTTTTTTTACATTTTGGAATGGGGTTCCCCAAGAATGTGCATAATTTGAAAAAAAGGTTGAGAAACACTGCTCTAGTGAATAGTGGATATGAACAAACCAATTAGCCACCATGCTGCAAATATACAGTACTCAAACATATTTGGATTTCTAGAGGAAATCCTTTACTTTTTCAAGCTGAAGACAATTTCATCTTATCTTCTAATTATCTATATGAGAGCTGGAAAGACCATTTTAGAGCTGCTATAAGTACACTGGCACCAGTTATCACCAGAGGCATGTTTTCTTTTTAACTCTTTTGGTTAATTTAGGGGGGTAACTTTAACTTTACAAGTTTTTTTCAGTTTCAAATAGTGTCATTTTTAAATTTATAACAGTAAACACTTTTTTTTTCCTCCTCATTTGTTTGTCATGTCCCTACAAATACTGTGATAAATCCAGATCTGAGCCCGGATTCCATGCTGTCCAGGAAAATGCTCTGAAGCCATTCTGTTGTTTTCATGGTATCATGTCATCTGTTTTACTGGTCTGCAGTTGATTAATTTGCAAATGATATTTCCAATAAAGGGCTTAGAAGTAGATAATTACAACTATATTAACAGTTACTAGGGAAGCAGATGGTATTCTGTGGAGCTGCCATGTAGAATTAGTACTGATGCTTTACTGTAATGTAGCGTGTACACGAACAAGACACAATCAACAAATTCCAGTCCTGCTGATTTTCCAGATTGTACTTTTGTTTCAAAGTGCATTCTCCCTCGTTTCTGGGAGACGAAAAAGCTTAGCAAATTGGCTGCAGTGGTGCTGCTATCATAAGCAACAGAACAGATAGCCCTTCCTTGGCTTATAGCTTGTCTCCTAGTTCAGTGTGCAGCTAGCACACCTGACTCCTTCTGCCGATCGTTGACCTGTTGAGTGGATGATATTGGATTATGAAGTCTGACTGACAGCTGTTCATCCTGCTGTTTAACAGCATTATCTGTCAGTCTGTGTTTATGTTTTCTGATCTGTGCTCTGTAAGTGTCTAATTCTTTCAGCTTGGTATAATATGAACATATAATAGTGAATTAAAACTATCATTGTTGTTAATCAAGTCAATGAACGCAAGCTTTCACTCCACACCTTATGCCGCGTACACATGACCGGTTTTGCCGTTGGAATAAACTCCGAAGGTTTCTCCGACGGAACTCCGACAGAATTCCGCTCAAGCTGTCTTGCATACACACGGTCACACCAAAGTCCAACCGTCCAGAACGAGGTGACATACAACACGTACGACAGGACTAGAAAAAGGAAGTTCAATAGCCAGCAGCCAATAGCTTCCGTCTCGTACTTGCTTCAGAGCATGCGTCATTTTTGGTCCGTCGGAACAGCATACAGACGAGCGGTTTTCCCAATAGGAATTAGTTCCGTCAGAAATATTTAGAACATGTTCTATTTCTAGGTCCGTCAGAATTTTCGAAAAAAACAGTCAGATGAAGCATATACACGATCAGAATAGACAATGAAAAGCTTCGCCTGCCTCTTTTGTCAGACATTCCGATCGTGTGTTCGCGGCATTAGATTGCAAATGCTAGTATCATGTGCAACAATAATTTACAAAGCTTTGAACTGCTTGCTCTCTTGAAGCCTTTAAAGTGCACCTATGCTCAGAATATGGTTTTATATATTTTTTAGCAAGCTGTAAAAGAGCTTTAATCACTTGACCTTGATTTATCCCCCTTCGTGACCAGGCCATTTTTTGCAAAACGCCACTGCGTTACATTAACTGACAATTGCGCGGTCATGCAATGCTGTACCCAAATAAAATGTATGTTCTTGTTTTCCCACAAATAGAGCTTTCTTTTGGTAGTATTTGATCAGCTCTGCGCTATAAAACAAAAAAATACTGACAATTTTGAAAACAAAAATACAATATTTTTTACTTTGTGGTGGTGCACATGTTCACTGGTGCGCCCCCTGGGACACGCAATGGGTGAGATCTTGGTCCTCTCTGTCAGGGGGATTTCAATGCTCAGTATCTGCCTGCTGTGAGTGGCCCGGATACCACGTGATCACTGTGCGATCACATGACACAGGGTAAACAATAGTCATGAATGGAATCCATTCATGACATCATTGTTTACTACTGTGTGTGATCTGTAACTGATCAACAGTGATCACATGGTACCTGGGCCAATCACAGCACTCGGCACCATGTGATAGCTCTTGGCCAATCGCAGCATCACAATAGTAAACAATGAATCATGAATAAAAGCTATTCATAACAGTTCAAATGATTTATGTTGCAGTGATCATCACTGTAACAAACAA
This sequence comes from Aquarana catesbeiana, assembly GCF_042186555.1. Classification (NCBI taxonomy): domain Eukaryota; kingdom Metazoa; phylum Chordata; class Amphibia; order Anura; family Ranidae; genus Aquarana; species Aquarana catesbeiana. The sequence continues at coordinate 859,189,586 of NC_133324.1, forward strand.
TCACAGTGTAAAAAAATCTGTAAAAAAAGAAAAAATGGTAAACGGAAAAAAGTATATATATATATATATATATATATATATATATATATATTTTTTTTTAAATATTAAATATAAAATTATTTTTCCTTTTACTTACTGTCACCAGTCAGTATCCCTGATTACCGCCACACCAGTCAAATGATGATCCTGTACTGCACTGGTGGCAGTATGTTAAAAAAAAAACGAATTTTATTTAAATTTTTCATTTTTCAAAAGATTGTGGAAAAAAAGTGCAAAAAACTCTTACTAAATATATTGGACAGTTTACTTTCCAAAAAAAAGGGTCATTTGGGGAGATTTTTTACTGACCTGGCATTTTATTGCTTTAAGAAATAAGATAGGTAGTCAGTACATCAGGATTGATCAATTTTTAAATATACAATATATACCATAGTTTGTAGACTCTATCGTTTTCCTACAGACTAAATAATATACACTGATTTGGGTTATTTTTACCAAACTATCAGACTACATTTTGGCCTAAATTTATTAAGAAATATTATTTGTTTGCATAATAAAATAGAAACTAAGAAAACTTGTTTTTTTCCAAATTTTCAGTATTTTTCTATTTATATAGCAAAAAATAAAAAGGTGATCAAATACCACTAAAAGAAAGCTCTATTTGTTTAAAAAAAAAAAAAAGATATAAATGTAATTTGCAAACAGTGTTGCATGACCGAGCAATTGCCAGTTAAATTAGCACATTGCAGAATAGCAAAAAAATGCTCTGGTCTAGAAGAGAGTAAAACCTTCCGGAGGTCAAGTGGTTACATTTCTGCACAAGTAGAGGAACTAAATAAAAATAAGCTGAAGCCAAATTACTGTAAAACTTATATATTAAGAAGACACAAAGGGCCACAATATTTTATTATATTTCAACATTTTATTTATTTTTGAGATTAAGGGCTAAAAATAGAGATGCAATAAATATTTTTTATTTTTTAAATAAGTAAAAGATCATTCAGTTGCCCCTTTTTGACACCCATATAACTTTTACATTAGGTGTCAAGTACAGCAATCCTGTTTCAGCTTTGTAAGTAATCTACAGTATAAAAAAATGATGAGGTCTGCTTGAGTGCTTGGTGTTAGTTCTGTTCTCTTTGACACCCTACTACTTATATGTTTGTTTAGCCTCAGTTCACACCAGAGGCGGCACGACTTGCAGGTTGCCTCACCGATTAGAACGGTTCCATTGTACTGAACGGGAAACTACTTGTCAGGCGACCTAGGTCGCCTGACAAGTCGTCCTAGTGTGAACCGAGCCTAACAGAGATTCCTTCAAACCTGTGGGAGTGGCAATCTGAAAAGCTGTTCCTCTTCAGGTTACAAATCAAAAACGATTTTCTATAGTAGTTGATTATACTGTTATTGATTTTCTTAGTCAATCATAAAATAAATAAATACGGTACCTAAAAACTGTTTCCAGAAGCAGTGTAAAAATGTATTTTTGTGAAGTAATTTCAGGAAAACCAAGAAAAGCAAACCTGACTTGATCATATTTAATTATGTCTGCCCGTCTGTTCTCTAAGCCGTGCCAATTACAAAGATCTTTAGCACATGATCAGTATTATAAGGATTTAACAACTGCAATGTTAAGTAGACACATTTAAAAAAAAAAAAAAAAAAACATTATTTTACATAATAGATTGTTACAAAGCATTGATTTATATATATATATATATATATATATATATATATATATATATATATATATATTATTATTTTTTTTTTTTTGCAGCGAATGCTTCAGCACTCTATGCATTGTACGAAAATAAAAAAAGCTTGTCGGAGATGTGAGATTGTTTCCATTAAATATGCTGTGAACTTTTCTCTAGAGAGAAAGCATTCTCAGTGATAACCTCAATTCACAGTTTTAAAACAGCTTGCAGAGATCTAGGACACAGATTTCTATTGAATTTGTCCATAGAAATCAGCAAAACCTGAACTTATTTGTATGTAGCCTTGTCATTGTTAACATTATAAGAAGGCGATTCCCAGGCAAATTTTCCCTTCCTCTGACCCTTTAATAATCTCTAACATTAGTAACTTGTCCCACTTTGTATAAAGTCACAAATATGGAAGCAACTGTGACAACTTGGCAGTTGCTTAACTTATAGGTGGTGCAAAACAATGAGTTCAGTCCACTCCAGTAATGGCCTTTTCAGGGCTTTTTTTGCCCAATTTTATTTAAAATGGCAAAGAAACGTTCAACACAATACATCAGTTGCCCACGCAGAGATTTCCACCATTAAAACAAACAAAATAGTATTCAGCCTCCTGGCTCTCTTTGGCAATCCTGCCACTCAAGCTTATTACCTTGGTCTTCCTGGCAGTCTTATACAGTGTCCAATGCTCATGCACAAACACTGTACCTCTGTCAGCTTGTCTCTTTTTCTGTAGCTCCCTGCTGCTGTCCTGCCACAGACATGAACCTCTCTGCTCCCCTCCCAGGAGAGTGGAGCCCCGAACTCCAGTCCTGGCTCTGCTATGAACCCAGCACACACCTGTACCATTATTGTGCCTATTCTCTGCAAATCCTGGCTGCCTAGGCTCCCATTTTACACAGTGGCATCGCCTTAGAACTTCCCTGTTAATCTGTCATTTTAGGCAAATTAAAGAGGTATTGCTCCCTCACTAAAGGAAATGCTGCAGAAAGTGCCTTGCCACTTGTTCAGTTCACAACAGAACTCCGGAACAGGGGAAAAGTTCTGACCTGAGCAGTGAACTCATTGAAGTTTATGGGAGCTGAACAGGAAAAATCAAAAGTGCCTATTTGGAAGGCTTATATGCAAGTAATTGGCCATAAAAGGGATATGGGGGTTTGGGTACTGCCCTGGGGGAAAGATATATAAGCAAATTTAAAAAAAAAAAACAATCATTTTTTTAGGAGCAGTGATTTCAATAATGCTTAAAGTGCAGCAATATAAACATAAAATTCCATTAAATATAGTGCCTGTGGGGTCACCTTAGTCTGCCTAAAAAGTGCTGCATCTGTAGCATGCATTGAACATGCTGTGTCAAAAATTACATTTCTAAAGAAAAAAAAAAATTCATATAACCTTTAAATTCACTAGCGGTTGCAATTGCCAGCACCCGGCTTTTTAAAAAAAATGTAAAAAAAAAAAAAAAAAGGGGCCCCAAGACCCATACCAGATCCTTACCCGGGCATTGAGCCTGCCAGCTCAGGAATGGGGAGGATGACCATACCAGGCCACATGCCCTCAACATGGGCCATGATGGGGTCTCTTCCCCACAACCCTGGGCTGTGGTTGTGGGGGTATGCGGGCAGGGGGCTTGTCGGAATCCCCCAGATCCCGCCCCTCCATGTGAATGAGTATGCCTACCCCTATCCATTCACCAAAAAAAATTCAAAAAGTAACAAAAACACAGGCAGTCAGCGTGATTGACGATTGATTTACATCGGGGGACACTGTTTTTTTATTTTTTATGTTTTATGTCTTTATTACTGTTTGACACTTTTTTGGTGAATGAGTAGGGGTAAGAGTACTATGTGCCAATGGTTTTGGGGAAGAGACCCTTTGGGGTGGGCGGGAAGAGCCCCCCCATGTTAAAGGCATGAGGCCTGGTATGGTTCATGAGGGGGGGCACTCACTCATACCCCCCATTTTCTGACCTGCCAGGCTGCATGCTCAGATAAGGGTCTGGTATAGATTTGGGGGGGGGGGGCTACACCATTTTTTAAAATATTTTTTTACCGGCAAATGTTTTTTTTATTATTATTCAGCTTTCAGCTGGAAAGCCTGTTGACAACTGATGCCTCATTGTTTATTAAGGATGCTGCAGCCGGCTTCCCCACTCCTTAACAACCAGCTTTTACTGTGCCCTGTATGGGCAAAGCTTTGCCCAATCAGGGTGCAGAAAGCACTGTGCAGTGCGCAGTGCATTGCAGGGCATTCGGCGGGGCGAACACCCGCCAAACACCCTGCAAATTTGGGTGTTCCCTGAATGGGGCGAACAGCCAGTGTTCAGCCCGAACTTATGCTCGGGCCAAACCATATGCCCAACTCTAAAGAGATACCTTGCTTATCCATCCAACAAGGGAGCAATTCATGAACTTTGTAGATGATTAATTTGAGTTTGAATTTACTTCTAGAATGCTACAAGCAAAAGAAAACACTTACCTGTTTGCATGCATCACTTCCTCACTGGCTATATGAGCGAGGCTTCACTCCCTCTCATGGAAATTCCAGTATTGGAGTGAGGCTTTGCTCATCCAACCAGCGAGAGGGCAACACTGCGGAAGCCGGTATAAGTACTTCTCTTCCTTGTATAACAATCCCTATAATAATATGAATATACAGCTGGTACAAGTATGGGAATGCGGAAGACACACCAGGTAAATAAGTAATTTGAGTACCTAAGCTTATGAGGTTCGAGCATGGATGCCCATGTGAAACTATGATTTAATGCGAGAGAAAATGTAAGTTGGAGCACAAACTAATTACTTCTGCACAGTGACCCTATCAACTGTTCTGTAATGTGTAGGTTTATTATGAAAAAGTTGCAGCTTGACTGCTTTTACCTCTCTGAAACTCCCTTCAGTTGGATAACACCCAACAAAAAAGGTACATAAACCAAAATAGGTTGATAGCACATTACTGTTTCTGCAGAGGGTCACACACTATGATGGATTAACTCACACAGGGGGGTGCATATTGTTATACAACGGCAGAGTGGACAAGGCACCACTGAAGCAGAATCTCACAAAGTTCTTCTGTAAAAAGAGATCTGGATCCAGTAATAAATACAGAGTTAGCAGCACCAGATCCAGTTTGGCAAAAAACTTTATAGTTCACTCAAAGATTCATAAGGGTTAGAGGCAAAGGAGCTTGTGCATTTCCAGCTTATGTAATGCACATGTGATGGATTCATTTGTGTTAGAACAGTGTTTTGCCACAATATCATAAAGTGTGTCAATTTTAGAGAAGCCAGTGTATACTGTTTAACCCCTGGCAGGGTTAACTTAATTTCAGGTGCTATTGGTGTCACTACACTTATTATTGGCACCTGCTCGTTGTGTGTAAATCCATTATCTTTCAAGATAACTAAGGGTTCCTACTGAAATTACTTAATGTTTGCCATTTCATATACTGTACTAAAACTCTACACTGTATAGTAAACCAAGAGGTTGACTTTACCCTTGAACCCATTAACATTTTTCTGAAATTTAGAATATCAGCCTTTATCATATACTGCCATAAGACTTTGAATCTTGTTAACAGTCAATATATCTACAGTATTTCTGGCTATTTGCCCTTTCTGAGATTTACAACACTTTTAACATGACTTTAGGTCAGTCACCTTCAGTTATGAAATTTAAACTACTAACATGAGGGCTGAACTATATTGATTTAGAATAGAGCATTTAAATGACTTTACGCATATTCCTAGAATATAAACATCTGGCTTGACCCATCCTAAAAAGCACCATGGTGTTTGGATTAACATAAGTGTAACTGTGTGGCTATAAATGCTGTAGTTATGTTATCGACAATCATCTGAAGTGAGGAAACCACTTGGATGAGTGGTGAAACATTTTCAACATTAAAAAATAACCCCAGTTGAATGTGACTAATGGCTATTATATATCCTTAAGGAGTTATATTTCGTTTTTGTTGCATTTTTGCTATTTTTTGCAAATCTGTCGACTATTTCACTGTTTTTTTGGGGTTTTTTTGCACAGCATAACTTGTTGCAGTTTTTCCATACAAAATTTTGAATAAATGCAGGGAAATAGGGGGAAATCTGGGAGCAAAAAGAAAAAAGCAGAGAAGCAAAAAGCAATTAGACTGCTGATCTTTATAAACAGGCCCCTTAGCTGCTTCACCCTTTTAATATTACACATAATGAAATCCTGGGCTGCCACATCTAATAAAGTTATTGAGATAATTGTTATTTCAAACCCCTTTAAAGAACAAAGTGACAATAATGTTCACTAAACACCAGACCACTTCATTTAGAAAACTCATATTTAATTCATCCTTTAAACAGTTCTATGCTCAAGTGCAAATATTTGCATGCATAGCAGTTGATGTTAATTTGCAGAGCACCATATTGAAAAGCCTTTGAACGGTCGGTAGATTACTGTAACTCCTTTTACATTGCCTTGATCTACATTTCTCCTCATTTCTTCAAAGAGCTAATAAGGTTAGTCTGGCATGACCTTTGCTACAGTACATAAAACCATCATTTTATGCTTCAACTTATTCCTACAGATTTGTAGTCATTTTACATTCAAGAAGCTTCTGCACTAGTGGTTTTGGTATAGCAGTGAATTACTATTAAGTTCTGATTGCCATATTGGGTCATGGAAGTTTGATTGATGTTGCTGGTACATTTCCTTTTTTTCCAAGGTGATACACTGAATTAACCCATGCTGAATGAGGAAACTAACATTAAACAGAATCTACCTAAAAAGTGGGCAGGTCACTGATTAAACTAGCAGGTTTTTCCAGTTCTGCCTTTGTCTATATTGATGCAAGTATATCTAAACCTAAGAGCAAAAATGCAGCTTACCTGTTCTAAGATATGGTGTCCCCATAATTTTCTTCTTTTCAAAGCTTTGTTACTTTGACCTGGTGATCCCACCAGTAAAATGGACAGGTAGAATGTAGCAATAGCCATTGGCAGGGCTTAACCATGAAGTTAAGGAAAAGTCAGGCCTCTAAATCAGAAAAGGGTACAAAACAAACATTTACATTTAATAACTTTATTACGCGGTATCATACAGTGTTTCTGCACAAAGAGAGAGAGCAGCAGTGACTGGCCCATATTACAGGAAGCTGCTGGACAAAGACAAAGTTTCACAATGCACATGCCTCTTGTAATTAAAGTGTTTGGATCATGATTTGACCCAAGTACTCTAGGTCATTTAAAATGTGTTATCTTAGATCAACAAGCAGGTCACTGAAAATGAATCTGAATATATTTACCATTAATTTTACAAACGTTCCACAAATGTAAGTCCCATTCCTTTAACCCCATCACAACACAATAACACATATAAGCAGCATCCGGGAGGTGGGCTTTAAACCTGGGCGCCGCATATATGCCTTCTTAATTATGTGCTGGAAGTGCACTGCACAGTGTGCTCTCTGCACAAAGACCAGCTTCTCACCAAGAGCCCAGGTCTCCTAATAACGATCAGGAACCATAAGTTAGTGATCAACCAATGTGCAGCCCCTCCATGGGTTTATTTTTCATCTGAATGGAGAGAAAGATACACTGTATCTTTCTCTCCTTGCCAGAGGAGAAACGTAAATAAGTTGTGTAAATTAAATGAATACATTTCAAAAATGTCAGGGTCAGTATATTTTAGATTTTAAAAAAATGCATTTTCTAAATTAGTATGTGTCAGTTAGTGCAAATGTGTTTTAGGTAGGATAAAAAAGCAAAATGTGCACCATTTTATTTGGGTTGCACTGCTAGGATACATCAACAGATAACATCCTTATATGTGGTATTTCTGCATCATCAGGAGTGGGGGGAATTTATTTTGGGTTGTTTTTGGTGGTGATTTATGGTAATAACAAAAAAATTACAACTAAATTAAAAAATATATATTTTTTGCTTTTTAGGGACAGTTTTCATTTGATAATAAAAAAAAAATAAAAATTAGAAGATATTCATTACCACCACATGAAAGCCAAATTTGTGCATAATCCACCTGGATACACAAAGTAGTTGCAATGATATGTACAGTTTTACTAACAAATGTCAAAGTTGTAAAATTGGGTTTGGGTATTAAGGTTTGCTTTACCCCCAGTCATGAAGGGGTTAAGGGTAGTTTGACTACCACAATATGATGGCACTTGTAGTTCATCAACAGCTGCAGAACCACAAGTTCTCTAAATATGTTCCAAAGTATTTATAATCCATCACTACACCATTGGCTTCAACAAATACATCAGCTAAAATATAGCTGTAAATGGAGGTCAGTATTTTTTTCCTGGCTGGTGTGAGACTTGATAAAAATGGTCTGTAAAAGGTAGCTGACAGGATGTTATTTCATGTTCTGAAAAATAGCAAAGATCGGATGCCATCTCCTCTGTGTTCTCTTCTCCTTAAGTGTTTCATACCGGCTTATTCAATAATATATCAAAAGTGTGCTCCTTGATTTGTTTGAGAGGTGGCCAGGGTTTCAAATAAGAGCAATCTATTTCAGACTGGTAATCTTCATACAGGGTGACTGGGCACATTTCACAGCACAAAACTGTCATGGAAGCCCTAATAAACTGTAAAATATTGAAGGTTGTCCTAAGGATAGGAATGACAATGTTAAGTCATTTTCCAATATTCATATTATTGGTAATTAATGAATTGATCGATTCTTAACATCCAGTTGTGTGATTCTGTAAAGAGAAAAAATGATAGAACAAGAGTCACTGCTACAGAGACTCTTGCTGAAATTACATCCGATCCCTCCCTTGCCTTGTCTTCTGTCCAGCTCAGAATTGTCTTCATTACCTGGGTGAAAATTTAAGTTTAAAGTGCAAATCAAGGGGAAAAAAAAAAAAAAAAATATATATATATATATATATATATATATATATATATATATATATATACATCTCTGTATTACATCCACATTTCCATTTCTTCCCTTCCTGAGGGGGCTCTTTAGACTCTATGCTTTAGCCTTTGTAAATAAAGAATATTTGCTTTAGTTGAGCTTTAAAGTCCTTGAATAAACACTTTACCCATGTGTCATCTGAAATGTGTTTAGAAACAGAGAAAAAAAGAGCAGTTGCATGTCTTTTTTTTTTCCTTCTTTTAGATCAGTGACCATATCACTGAAAAGTAAGGTTTTGAAGCTAACAATCTGAATATACACTATATTACCAAAAGTATTGCTACACCTGCCTTTACACACAAATGAATCTAAATGACATCCCAGTCTTAGTCCATAGGGTTCAATATTAAGTTGGCCCACCATTTGCAGCTATAACAGCTTTAACTGTTCTAGGAAGGCTGTCCACGAGGTTTAGGAGTGTGTCTATGGGGATGTTTGACCATTCTTCCAGAAGCGCATTTGTGAGGTCAGGTACTGATGTGGACAAGAAGGCCTGGTTCGCAGTCTCCACTCTAATTCATCCCAAAGGTGTTCTATCAGGTTGAGGTTAACCTGGCTGAGGACTCTGTGCAAGCCATTCAAGTTCCTCTACCCCAAATTCTGTCATCCATGTCTTTATGGACCTTGCTTTGTGCACTGGTGTGCAGTCATGTTGGAACAGGAAGGGGCCATCCCCAAATTGTTCCCACAAAGTTGGGAGCATGAAATTGTACAAAATGTCTTGGTATGCTTCACTGGAACTAAGGGGCCAAGTCCAACCCCTGAAAAACAAACCCCACACCATAACCCCCCCTCGACCAAATGATTTGGACCAATGCACAAATCAAGGTCAACTCAATATTGAACCCTATGGACTAAGACTGGGATGCCATAAAAGTTCATGTGTGTGTAAAAGCAGGCGTCACGATACTTTTGGTAATAAAGTACAATGACACTCTCAGCCCCTCCCTGCACAGAGATTTTCTAGTTTACAGGACAACAATCTAAATGCTAGCTGACAGATAGTGACTATCATTGGAGGTTGGTTAACCCTTTACACACAAAATTGGTGCATGTTCTTAACATGTGCCGCTCGCAGTATCAACTGTAACAAATCTGAGCCTTAAAGGTTCACACATGGAGCTTTTATAGTCATATTATATACCTAGCATATAGCATTCTGTCTCCTAATTATGGCTTTCCTGTTCCTGCTCTCACCCGATGAAGTGATCCTGAGGGCCACAACCTGGAGACCACTACAGCAAAATATTTTGTTGTTCACTAAGGTCACCAGCCTATTATTCCTTTGCAGGCTCTTCTGGTAAAGACCAAGGTGCCAAATAGACTTTGAGCCTTGTGTAAGCCCTATCACCTATTGATGTGAATCTTGTAACAGTTATGCAGCGTACACATGAGCGGACTTTCCGGCATACTTGGTCCGGCGGACCAGAGTCCGCCGGACAATCCGACCGTGTGTAGGCTCCGGCGGACTTTTCCGGCGGACTGTTCAGCTAAAGCTACAGGTTAGTTTAGTGTGACCTCTGCACAGTGTTCAGCTAAAGCTACAAGTTGGTGTAGTGTGTCCTCACAGTGTTCAGCTAAAACTACAAGTTAGTGTAGTGCGACCTCCTCACGGTGTTCAGCTAAAACTACAAGTTAGTGTAGTGTGACCTCTGCATAGTGTTCAGCTAAAGCTACAAGTTATTTTAGTGCGACCTCTGCACAGTGTTCAGCTAAAGCTACAAGTTAGTGTAGTGCGTGCTCTGAACAGTGTTCAGCTAAAACTACAAGTTAGTGTAGTGCGACCTCTGCACAGTGTTCAGCTAAAGCTACAAGTTAGTGTAGTGCGTCCTCTGAACAGTGTTCATCTAAAGCTACAAGTTAGTGTAGTGCGTCCTCCTCACAGTGTTCAGCTAAAGCTACAGGTTAGTTTAGTGTGACCTCTGCACAGTGTTCAGCTAAAGATACAAGTTAGTGTAGTGCATCCTCCTCACAGTGTTCAGCTAAAACTACAAGTTAGTGTAGTGCGACCTCTGCACAGTGTTCAGCTAAAGCTACAAGTTAGTGTAGTGCGTCCTCTGAACAGTGTTCATCTAAAGCTACAAGTTAGTGTAGTGCGTCCTCCTTGCAGTGTTCAGCTAAAGCTACAAGTTAGTGTAGTGCGACCTCTGCACAGTGTTCAGCTAAAGCTACAAGTTAGTGTAGTGCATCCTCTGAACAGTGTTCACCTAAAGCTACAAGTTAGTGTAGTGCGACCTTTGCACAGTGTTCAGCTAAAGCTACCTGTAGAAGGTTGGTGGTGTTTTCCTGATCCTATCACTACCTCAGGCAGCTAAAGTATTTACACATTAGTGTAGTGCGACCTCTGCACAGTGTTCAGCTAAAGCTACCTGTAGAAGGTGGGTGGTGTTTTCCTGATCCTATCACTACCGCAGGCAGCTAAAGTATTTACACATTAGTGTAGTGCGACCTCTGCACAGTGTTCAGCTAAAGCTACCTGTAGAAGGTTGGTGGTGTTTTCCTGATCCTATCACTACCGCAGGCAGCTAAAGTATTTACACGTTAGTGTAGTGCGACCTCTGCCCAGTGTTCAGCTAAAGCTATCTGTAGAAGGTTGGTGGTATTTTCCTGATCCTATCACTACCGCAGGCAGCTAAAGTATTTACACGTTAGTGTAGTGCGACCTCTGCACAGTGTTCAGCTAAAGCTATCTGTAGAAGGTTGGTGGTATTTTCCTGATCCTATCACTACCGCAGGCAGCTAAAGTATTTACACGTTAGTGTAGTGCAACCTCCGCACAGTGTTCAGCTAAAGCTACCTGTAGAAGGTGGGTGGTGTTCTCATACTGCCAATAAAAGAGGGCAAGCAGGCTCTGTGTCTAGAGGTGCTGGTCATGGAGATGGTGCATCCTCATCAGCACGTGGCCATGGGATATGCTTGGCCTTTTTTTCGGCAGATGGCCGTGTTGAGCCGCAACATGCGGAAGACTTGGTCGAGTGGATGACCAAGCCATCCTCATCCTCCTCATCCTCCCTCACCCATGCTCAGGGTACTTTGTCTGGCAAAGCAGCTGCCAACGCGGCCTCTTCCCTCGGCTCAATGGCATCAGTGACTCCTTCCCTAGCCCCACCATGTCCTCCTGAGGATTCCCTCAAACGGTTTGACCACAGTGTTGGGTACATGCTCCAGAAGGATGCCCAGCGTTTAGATGATGATGATGATGATACTGAGCTAGATGAAGGCAGTAACGTGAGCACGGACAGAGGGGGTGCCCAAGAAGGACAGCAATCTGGCAGTCATGCTCCCCTTGCTGCATCATACTGCCGGGTTTGCTCCAGTGATGAGGAGGGTGGGGATGATGAGGTCACTGACTCAACGTGGGTGCCTGATAGGAGAGGGGAGGAGGAGGAGGAGGCACATCACCAACGAGGCAGGATGCCCTCCAGGGGCCAGCCTAAGGGCAGCACACTGACTGCATCACACCGCAAAGCTCCGTATGTACAGGGTGTTATTCCAAAAGTTCTTTGGTGTGGGCCTTTTTTGAGACGAGTGCATCAGATCGCACCGCTGCTATTTGCAACATATGTCTCAAGCGTATCTCGCGTGGCCAAAACATCTCCCGCTTGGGCACCACATGCTTGACCAGACATATGTTGACCTGCCATGTAGTTCGTTGGCAAGCATATCTAAAAGACCCACACCAAAGAACAAAGAGGAACTCTCCTTGCTCCTCATCAGCTGAGATCTCCAAACCCACTATACCTTCAGTCCTCTCTGAGACCTGCACTGAGAGGAATGAAGGTGTAGAATTAGGTGTGTCACAGCCAAGTACTTGTGGGCAATTTGCTTTCGGTACACCGATGTCAGATTGTACCAGGCAAATTTCCCTGCCCCAGCTGCTGCACCACCGAAAGAAGTTCGCTCCCAGCCATCCACATGCCCAGCGGTTGAATGCTAGCTTGGCAAAATTGCTAGCACTTCAACTGCTACCTTTTCAGTTGGTAGACTCTGCCCCCTTCCGTGAGTTTGTGGAATGTGCGGTTCCTCAGTGGCAGGTACCCAAACGCCACTTTTCCTCATGGAAGGCGATTACGGCTCTCTACCGGCATGTGGAAGGCAATGTCTTGGCCTCGCTGGACAGGGTGGTCAGCGGTAAGGTGCATATTACCGCTGACTCATGGTCCAGCAGGCATGAACAGGGACGTTACCTAAGTTTCACAGCGCATTGGGTCACTCTACTGGCAGCTGGGAAGGATGCAGGACAAGGTGCAGTAGTGTTGGAGGTTGTTCTGCCACCATGCCTCCAAAATGCCACTACTAATGATTGTGACACACCTCTCTCCTCCACCCCCTCCTCTTCTTCTTCCTCCATGGCCTCTTCCTGTGCTTTGTCCTCAGAACCAGCGGTGCTCCGTAGGCATTCAAAGGGCTACGCAAGTAAGCAGGCCAAAAGATGCCATGCAGTGCTTGAGCTGGTGTGCTTTTGGGACAGGAGCCACACTGGGGCAGAGGTTCTGTCAGCTCTGCAGGGGCAGGTTCAGAGGTGGTTGACGCCACGCCAACTTAAGCCAGGAATGGTGGTTTGCGACAATGGCACCAACCTCCTCTCCGCCCTCCGACAAGGACAACTGACCCATGTGCCCTGTTTGGCTCACGTCCTTAACTTGGTGGTGCAGTGGTTCTTGGGCAGGTACCTGGGCTTACAGGATGTCCTGAGGCAGGCCAGGAAAGTCTGCGTGCATTTCCGCTGGTCATATAACGCCAGTGCTCAGCTGGCAGACCTCCAAAAGGAGTTTAACCTGCCCAAGAACCGCCTGATCTGTGACATGCCCACCAGGTGGAACTCAACGTTGGTCATGCTGCAGCAGCTGCACACACATCAGAGGGCCATCAATGAGTACCTGTGTGACTATGGCACCAGGACAGGGTCAGGGGAGTTTGTTTTTTTCCCCCCACACCAGTGGGCCATGATCAGGGATGCATGCACTGTCCTGTCACCATTTGAGGAGGCCACGAGGATGGTGAGCAGTGACAGTGCATGCATCAGTGACACTGTCCCCCTTGTCCACCTGTTGGAGCACACGCTGCGTGGAATAATGGACAGGGCACTTGAGGCAGAACAGAGGCAGGAAGAGGAGGACTTCCTTAGCTCTCAAGGCCCCCTTTATCCAGACAGTGTTCCTGCGTGCCTGCCGATCACACAGGAAGAGGATGAGGAGGAGGAGGAGGAGGAGGATTGTGTCAATATGGAGGTGGAGCCTGGTACTCGGCATCAGCAGCAGTCTTTAAGGGATCATTTACAGTCCCAAGAAACACATGGACTTGTACGTGGCTGGGAGGAGGTGGCTGCGGATCATGTCGTCCTTAGTGACCCAACCGAATGCCTCATCAAACCTCCCTAATCCTGCAAAGCCTGCGGAAGGATCCACGTATTCGTGGTATCAAGGAGAAGGAACAATGGAAGGGAAAGGTTGCGGACCTTATCTTGCCGTCACAGAGGGAGCAGAAGATGAAACATCTTCGGGAGGCCTTACAGAAAGGTCTGTGCAACGCGTTCCCAAAGACAGGGAGGTTGCAAACTCCTGTTTCTGGACAACGTGTTGCTGAGGCTTCGGTCAGTCAAAGAAGGAGCGGTGGAGAAGGTGGCCATCTGACCAATGTGTTCAGACAATTTTTTAGTCCGCAGCCCCAAGGTATGATCGGTTCCAGCAACCATCGCCAGCGTCTGTTTTACATGGTGCAGGAATACCTAGGGGCAAGATCTGACCTGGACACCTTTCCCACCGAAAATCCTCTGGGTTACTGGGTCTTGAGGATGGATCACTGGCCAGAGCTTGCACAGTATGCAATTGAGCTACTGGCCTGTCCTGCATCCAGTGTTCTTTCGGAACGCACATTCAGTGCTGCTGGAGGCTTTGTAATCGATCACAGGGTGCATCTGTCCACCGACTCGGTCGATCAACTGACCTTCATAAAAATGAATCAGTCTTGGATCACCATCAGCTACCAAGCACCTGATGCTGATGTAACCGAATAATTTTTTTTGAAATGTCAGATCCCTTCAAAGACTGCCTATGCTGATGCTGAGTGACTATCCTGTTATGCTGAGTAATTATCCTCTTCCTCCTCAATGATCATGCTGATAGCTTGTAAGAACATTTTTGGTTCTGGGCGCCGCCATCAGTGCCTAAGGCCCAATTTTTAAGCCCCTGTTTAACAAGGGCATGTAATTACAATATTTGATGCAATTCTTTGCAGCAGGGCTAGTTCCTGCACTCCAACTAGAGTATCTGTGAGGGGTTGCAGTGTTGTGGCACCAGCACCAGTGACTAAGGTCCAATTTTTCAGCCCCCGTTTAACAGGGGCGTGTAATTACAATTTTTGAAGCAATACTTTGCAGCAGGGCTCGTTCCTGCTTTCCAACTAGAGTATCTGTGAGGGGTTGCAGTGTTGTGGCACCAGTGCCTAAGGCCCAATTTTTCAGCCCCTGTTCAACAGGGACATGTAATTAGAATTCTTGATCTAATATTTCACAGCAGGGCCCATTTCTGCGCCCACCATGATTAACTGTGAGGACTTACAGTGTTGTGGCACCAACAACACCACCACCACCACCACCAAAGGCCCAATTTTTCAGCCCCTGTTCAACAGGGGCAGTAATTACAATTCTTGATCTAATATTTCACAGCAAGGCCAGTTCCAGCGCCCACTAAGAGTAACTGTGAGGACTTACAGTGTTGTGGCACCAGCACCACCACCATCATCACCAAAGGCCCAATTTTTCTAGCCTTGTTCAACAGGGGCATGTAATTACAATTCTTGATCTAATATTTCACAGCAGGGCCCTGTGAGGGCTTACAGTGTTGAGGCCACAACAACACCTAAGGCCCAAATTTCTGCTGAGTATATAGGGCAGACCCTTATTTTCAAACATCCAACTTACAAACGACTCCTACTTGCAAACGGAAGGAGACAAAAGGAAGTGAGATGAAATCTACCCCTTAGGAAGGGAAATTCTCTCCTGTAAGAGTTAATATGGGAAAAACTTTTCTCCTTTCCACTGATGCTTTATCACCAATCCTTGTTTCACTAAAAACCCCAAATTTTCAAAAAACATTTGTCATTGGGACAAAAAGTAAGGTGAAATCTTCTGAAGAGGAGCACAGACAGAAAAACAAATGTCACAGGGGTGATAACCCTTCCCTATGTTTTCCAAAAAGCTTAAACACAGATTTCTTGGCTGGAGCTACACTTTAAAAATGTACCAGTTCAAAATTACAAGCAGATTCTACTTAACAACAAACCTACAGTCCCTGTCTTGTTTGCACCGCCTGTATACTGCTGTTCAGAGTATAAAGTATAATTTGGGTGCGGGGTTCCCCTTAATATCCATACAGGACCCAAAGGGCCTGGTAATGGACTGGAGGGTACCCATGCCGCTTGTCTCACTGATTTTCATCCATATTGCCAGGACCCAACATTACATTAAAGCCGCAAGCAGTTTTAAATGACTTTTTTCCTTTAAAAATTAAATTTTGTGCAGGGACTGTTCTAAGCACGGGAAACATGCGCCTCTTTACAGGCATACTATAAACTCCCCCCAGGTATGATATTTAAAGGAATATTTCACTTTTTTTGTTTTTACTTTAAGCATCATTAAAATCACTGCTCCTGAAAAAACAGACGTTTTTAAAAGTTTTTTTTGCATTGATACATGTCCCCTGGGGCAGGACCCGGGTCCCCAAACCCTTTTTAGGACAATACCATGCAAATTAGCCTTTAAAATGAGCACTTTTGATTTTGAACGTTCGAGTCCCATAGACGTCAATGGGGTTCTAACGTTCGTGCGAATTTTTGGTCCGTTCGCAGGTTCTGGAGCGAACCGAACCGGGGGGTGTTCGGCTCATCCATAGTGGTCACCATAATTTCCCTTTTCCAAGAAGAACCTCATACGTAACCCAGTAAATTTCTCTTTTTTCAAGAAATTAGCTTATAGTTATTCCTTCAGCAAGGATGGAGACCAGTAGAGGAGATTATATATATATATACAGTAAAACCTTGGACTGCGAGCATAATTTGTTCTGGAAACATGCTTGTAATCCAAAGCACTTGTATATCAAAGCAAATTTCCCCATAAGAAATAATGGAAACTCAGATGATTTGTTCCACAACCATTTATTCATAATTCCTTCAGTTTATAGTCCATATAAAAAGATTATAGCAATGTGATAGGTTGCGTAACCATAAAATGTCTATCCACAAATGGCAGCCTCCACAAGGGGATTAGAAGCAAAATCCAGCAGGAGCTATAGTGTATAAAAGAGAAGAGAGGCGCCTCTAAGTGTAGCAATATAGTTACATTTAATGAAGGTACAACATTTAGCAACTCACATGGTTGATGATTAAAAGAGGCTCGGTTCACACTAGGGGCAGCACGACTTGCAGGTTGCCTCACCAAGGCGACCTGCACAAGACATCCACGGCGACTTGCAAAACGACTTCTGTATAGAAGTCTATGCAAGTCGCCTCAAGTCGCCCCAAAAGAAGTACAGGAACCTTTTTCTAAGTCTGAGCGACTTCCGTCGCTCCTATTAGAACGGTTCCATTGTACAGATGACAAGTGCCTGACAAGTCGCCCCTGTGTGAACCGGCAGTAAGTATGCAGGCATCTGGGGAAAAGCTGTTCACATAGGCCATCCTCTGCACCGACGGCTCTCACCGCTGTCAGTCTGCAATCGTGACCAGGAAGACTACCCTGCAGTAGAGTAATCTGAAAGCGAGGCTTGAAGCGCTCATGGAGCACAGCATGGAAGGGATGACATTAATGGCGGTGTGGAGGATGGCCTATGTGCACAGCTTTACCCCCAATGCCTGCATACTTAGATGTGACTGTTTTAATCATGAACCATGTGAGTTGCTAAATGTTGTACCTTCACTAAATGTAACCATATTGCTACACTTAGAGGCGACCCTTTTCTCTTTTATACTCAGTTGTGACATGAGGCTACTTGTATATCAAGACATCGCTTGTTTATAAAGTCAAAATGTATTTAAAAATGTAGCTTCTCTTGCAAAACTCTCTCAAACTAAGGTTTTACTGTGTATATATATATATATATATATATATATATATATATATATAAAAATATATATATCCATAAATATTGGGACATCAACACGATTCTAACCTTTTTGGCTCTTTACACCACAACAATGGATTTAAAATGAAACAAACAAGTTGTGCTTTAACTGCAGACTTTAAGCTTTAATTTGAGGGTATTTACATCCAAATCAGGTGAACGGTGTAGGAATTACAACAGTTTGTATATGTGCCTCCCACTTTTTAAGGGACCAAAAGTAATGGGACAATTGGCTGCTCAGCTGTTCCATGGCCAGGTGTGTGTTAATCCCTCATTGTCCCATTTACAAGGAGCAGATAAAAGGTCCACAGTTCATTTCAAGTGTGCTATTTGCATTTGGAATCTGTTGCTGTCAACTTTCAATATGAGATCCAAAGAGTTGTCACTATCAGTGAAGCAAACCATCATTAGGCTGAAAAAACAAAACAAACCCATCAGAGAGATAGCAAAAACATTAGGTGTGGCCAGATCAACTGTTTGGAACATCCTTAAAAAGAAAGAACGCACCGGTGAGTTCAGCAACACCAAAAGACCCGGAAGACCACGGGAAACAACTGTGGTGGATGACCAAAGAATTCTTTCCCTGGTGAAGAAAACACCCTTCACAACAGTTGGCCAGATCAAGAACTCTCCAGGAGGTAGGTGTATGTGTGTCAAAGTCAACAATCAAGAGAAGACTGCACCAGAGTGAATACAGCGGGTTCACCACAAGATGTAAACCATTGGTGAGCCTCAAAAACAGGAACTGCTCATGATCCAAAGCATACCACCTCTTCAGTGAAGCATGGTGGTGGTAGTGTCATGACGTGGGCATATATGGCTGCCAATGGAACTGGTTCTCTTGTATTTATTGATGATGTGACTGCTGACAAAAGCAGCAGGATGAATTCTGAAGTGTTTCGGGCAATATTATCTGCTCATATTCAGCAAAATGCTTCAGAACTCATTGGACGGCGCTTCACAGTGCAGATGGACAATAAATCGAAGCATACTGCGAAAGCAACCAAAGAGTTTTTTAAAGGAAAGAAGTGGAATGTTATGCAATGGCCAAGTCAATCACCTGACCTGAATCTGATTGAGCATGCATTTCACTTGCTGAAGATAAAACTGAAGGGAAAATGCCCCAAGAACAAGCAGGAACTGAAGAGTTGCAGTAGAGGCCTGGCAGAGCATCACCAGGGATGAAACCCAGCGTCTGGTGATGTCTATATGTTCCAGACTTCAGGCTGTAATTGACTGCAAAAGATTTGCAACCAAGTATTAAAAAGTGAAAGTTTGATGGATGATTGTTAATCTGTCCCATTACTTTTGGTCCCTTAAAAAGTGGGAGGCACATATACAAACTGTTGTAATTCCTACACCGTTCACCTGATTTGGATGTAAATACCCTCAAATTAAAGCTGAAAGTCTGCAGTTAAAGCACATCTTGATCGTTTCATTTCAAATCCATTGTGGTGGTGTATAGAGCCAAAAAGATTAGAATTGTGTCGATGTCCCAATATTTATGGACCTGACTGTCCATACAGTGGGGATGGAAAGTATTCAGACCCCCTTAAATTTTTCACTCTTTGTTATATTGCAGCCATTTGCTAAAATCATTTAAGTTCATTTTTTTCCCTCATTAATGTACACACAGCACCCCATATTGACAGAAAAACACAGAATTGTTGACATTTTTGCAGATTTAATAAAAAAGAAAATCTGAAATATCACAGAGTCCTAAGTATTCAGACCCTTTGCTCAGTATTTAGTAGAAGCACCCTTTTGATCTAACACAGCCATGAGTCTTTTTGGGTAAGATGCAACAAGTTTTTCACACCTGGATTTGGGGATCCTCTGCCATTCCTCCTTGCAGTTCCTCTCCAGTTCTGTCAGGTTGGATGGTAAACATTGGTGGACAGCCATTTTTAGGTCTCTCCAGAGATGCTCAATTGGGTTTAAGTCAGGGCTTGGGCTGGGCCATTCAAGAACAGTCACGGACTTGTTGTGAAGCCACTCCTTCGTTATTTTAGCTGTGTGCTTAGGATCATTGTCTTGTTGGAAGGTAAACCTTCGGCCCAGTATGAGGTCCTGAACACTCTGGAGAAGGTTTTCGTCCAGGATATCCCTGTACTTGGCCGCATTCATCTTTTCCTCGATTGCAACCAGTCGTCCCTGCAGCTGAAAAACACCCCCACAGCATGATGTTGCCACCACCATGCTTCACTGTTGGGACTGTATTGGACAGGTGATGAGTAGTGCCTGGTTTTCTCCACACATACTGCTTAGAATTAAGGCCAAAAAGTTCTATCTTGGTCTCATCAGACCAGATAATCTTATTTGTCACCATCTTGGAGTCCTTCAGATGTTTTTTTAGCAAACTCCATGTGGGCTTTCATGTGTCTTGTACTGAGGTGAGGCTTCCGTTGGGCCACTCTGCCATAAAGCCCCGACTGGTGGAGGGCTGCAATGATGGTTGACTTTCTACAACTTTTTCCCATCTCCTGACTGCATCTCTGGAGTTCAGCCACAGTGACCTTTGGGTTCTTCTTTACCTCTCTCACCAAGGCTCATCTCCCCCGATAGATCAGTTTAGCTGGACAGCCAGCTCTAGGAAGGGTACTTTTTAACCATGTTGTGTAATTTGTATCAATTGTAATAAAAATCTTTTTTTATGGATAAGTTGTACATGTCTATCTACACTATTTACGCCATAATATAAACACCTTAAAAGTCCTGGAGTTGTTTAACCCTTTTCCCCTTCTTCTGTTCGCAAGCCTTGCCATACTCGACCAAAGAAGTTGAGCGCACATGCTCAGCGTCATATCCAGAGATTCTTTGGGAAATAGACGTAAGAGTGCTGCCAGCATTGCTGCAGAGGTTGAAGGGTCAGCCTGTCAGTGCACAGACCATACACCGCACACTGCATCAAATTGGTCTGCATGGCTGTCATCCCAGAAGGAAGCGTCTTCTAAAGATCATGCACAAGAAAGCCCACAAACAGTTTGCTGAAGACAAGCAGACTAAGGACATGGATTACTGGAACCATGTCCTGTGGTCTGATGAGGCCAGAATAAACTTATTTGGTTCAGATGGTGTCAAGCATGTGTTGTGACAACCAGGTGAGAAGTACAAAGTCAAGTGTGTCTTGCCTACAGTCAAGGTTGATGGTGGGAGTGTCATGGTCTGGGGTTGCATGAGTGCTGCCGACACTGGGGAGCTATAGTTCATTGAGGGAACCATTAATGCCAACATGTACTGTGACATACTGAAGTAGTGCATGATCCCCTCCCTTCAGAGACTGGGCCGCAGGGCAGTATTCTAACATGATAACAACCCCAAACACACCTCCAAGATGACCACTGCCTTGCTAAAGAAGCTGAGGGTAAAGGTGATTGACTGGCCAAGCATGTCTCCAGACTTAAACCCTATTGAGCATCTGTGGGGCATCCTCAAATGGATGGTGGAGGAGCGCAAGGTCTCTAACATCCACCAGCTCCGTGATGTCATCATGGAGTAGGGGAAGAGGACTCCAGTGTCAACCTGTGAAGCTCTGGTCGACTCCATGCCCAAGAGGGTTAAGACAGTGCTAGAAAATAATGGTGGCCACACGAAATAATGACATTTTGGGCCCAATTTGGACATTTTCACTTTGGGGTGTACTCACTTTTGTTGCCAGCGGTTTAGACATTAATGGCTGTGTGTTGAGCCATTTTGAGGGGACAGCAAATTTACACTGTTATACAAGCTATACACTCACTATGTCAGGAAAGGTCCCATCCGCTGGTAATATCTATCATTTGGTGTGCAGTACCAGCAGGTGTCTCCTGGCAGTTTGGAACTGTCAGGAGAGCTTTCCCCTGCTGGTGTTATGTTATCTTTGGGCCGCAGTACTGGTGTCCACCAGCGGATGGATCCTGGCAGTGTGGAGCAGACAGCACCTCCTGCGATCAGGTGTCACCTGAGGTTAATTGCAAGTGTGCATATAAATACCCGGAAAGCATTCACATGCTTGCCCTTGTATTGTCCTTGCGCCCTGACCTGGTAACCTGTAACCTGAACCTGGTCCTGGACCTGAACCTGGACCCGATCCCATTCTGATCCTGTCCCTTCTGTGTTCCTGTTCCCTTGTAGCCTCATCCCATCCATCATCTCCCTCTCCTGTCCTTGTTCATCTGCTGATCTGCTGTGTATGACCCTGGCCTGGCTAACATTTGTGATTCCAGAACTGCCCTTTATTATCTGCTGATCTTCTGTGTATGACCATGGCCTGGCTAAAGTGTTGGATATTGGTACTTCCCTTTGGCTGTATATTTTATCTGTTGTCTGTAGGTTTCTGTTGGTTAGTTGAGCACTATTTGTATTTGGGGTGTGTACTTGTATACTACTTATCTTTAATAAACTTTATATTATTCACCTTACATGCATTTTGGTTTCCTCTTTGCAGTCCACACAGTCTGGTTACACCTGTTCACGACAGTATACCAGGGCCATCTCTCACCAGAAGTGACTGCGCAGAGGAACCATTGTGTGCTGTTACTGCTACTAAGATGCAATCAGAAACAGTTGTTCTCCTTGCCTCACTGGTATTGGAGGATAACAATTATTGTCTTCTGGTATTGAAAGAGTGGGCCAGGGATCAGCTCCTGGAATGTATCCATCTGGCCCATTCTCTGGTTGATCAGGGTAGATTGCTGTTTAAAAACGTTCAGCCCCTGATACAGGTGTGTGCTGAGCTAGCCTTGTCTAGCAGTCCTAAGGGTTGTAATGATTTTTCTCCCCCCTTCAGTAGTGATCAGGTGGAGTCTCTTGTATGGCTGTTGGAGGATGATCTGGCTTTTTTCACTGAACATTATTCCTCTTGTTCCCAGCCGGTGTTGTCTGGTTGCATTTGTACAGTACAATCCCTGGTTAGACAGGCTGTTTGTAAACCAACTTTTGTTCAACCTGTGTTACAGGCATGGTGAAGCTTGTTGTACCCAGCCTCTGTCAGTTCTCAACCACCCATTTCTGTGTCTAGATACCAGCCTGCTGGGATGTCTTCCTCTCCGTTACCCCCAACAATCACAGCTTCTGACCAATACACCCTGCTACCAATGAAGTACCAGTACCCTGTTTCCTCCTGCTGCACCTACCCTGCCTTTAACCCCTCTGCTTCTTCTCTGCTGCCTCCATCAGTTCCACTAAATCTTGCTTCAAAATCAGCTCCCTCTGTTTTACCATCCTTCCGCTCTTTGCTTCTATCAGATGCATCCACTACCTACAGCCCTGTACCCACATACAAATCTTCAGTGGCTAAAACCAAAAAGAAGCCGTTTTTCCCAACCCATACCATCCTGCCATCACCCAATCCTGCCTCCACTCCAGCCTGATGTTGCGATGCCTGCTGTTCAGCCTGCTGCGCCAGTGTCCCTGCCTGCCTTCCAGTCTGATGTCCCAGTGCCTGCCTCCCAGTCTGATGTCCCGGTGCCTGCCTTCCAGTCTAATGTCTTGATGCCTGCCTTCCAGTCTGATGTCTTGATGCCTGCCTTCCAGTCTGATGTCCCAGTGCCTGCCTTCCAGTCTGATGTCCTGGTGCCTGCCTTCCAGTCTGATGTCCCGGTGCCCGCCTTCCAGTCTGATGTCTTGGTGCCTCCCTTCCAGTCTGATGTCTTGGTGCCTGCCTTCCAGTCTGATGTCTTGATGCCTGCCTTCCAGTCTGATGTCTCGGTGTCTGCCTTCCAGTCTGATGTTTCCGTGTCCATGTTCCTGCCTGAAGTTCTGGTGCCTGTGTTCCCGCTTGAAGTTCCGGTGCCTGTGTTCCCGCTTGAAGTTCCGGTGCCTGTGCCCAAAATTCTGGTGTCCCCGCTTGAAGTACCGGAGTCCCAGTCTGAAATCCTGGTGTCGCAGTCTCAAGTTCCGGTGTCCCAGTCTGAAGTCCCGGTGTCCCAGTCTGGGGTCCTGGTGTCCCAGTCTGAAGTCCCGGTGTCCCAGTCTGAAGATCCGGTGTCCCAGCCTGAAGATCCAGGGTCCCAGCCTGGAGATCCGGTGTCCCAGCCTCAGCCTGAAGTTTCCTGTCCGTGTCTCAGCCTGTCATGCCAGTGCCCATCAACCAGCTTTCTGGGCCAGTGCCCGGCATCCGGCTCGCTGAACCAGGGCCCGTTACCCAGCCCCCTGGGCCGGGGCCCATTACTCAGCTTGCTGAGCTGATGCCTGTTACCCAGCCTGCTGTTATGGTGCTCGCTGCTCGGCCTGATGTCCCAGTGTCTGCCGCTCAGCTCGATGACCCAGAGCCTGCTGCCCAGCTTGATGGCCCGGAGCCTGCTGCCCAGCTCAATGACCCGGAGCCGCGGTCTGCCCTGATGTGCCTGCTGTCTGCCCTGATGTGCCTGTTGTCTGCCCTGATGTGCCCGCTGTCTGCCCTGATGTACCTGCTGTGCGGTTTGATGTGCCTGCTGCCCAGTTCGATGTATCCGCTGCCCAGCTTGATGTGCCTGCTGCCCAGCCTGATGTGCCCACTTTCCAGCTTGATGTACCTCCATCCGTTGTCCGGCTTGATACCATGGACTTATTACATGCCCAGCTTGATTTTCCTTTGCCCGCTGCTCAGCTTGATGCTATGGACTATTCGCTGTTACATCTAGTGTGGGGGGGGTACTGTCAGGAAAGGTTCCATCCGCTGGTAATATCTATCATTTGGCATGCAGTACTGAGGTCCACCAGCAGGTGTCTCTTGGCAGTTTGGAATTGTCAGGAGAGCTTTCCCCTGCTGGTGTTATGTCATCTTTGGGCCGCAGTACTGGCGTCCACCAGCGGATGGATCCTGGCAGTGTGGAGCAGACAGCACCTCCTGCGATCAGGTGTCACCTGAGGCTAATTGCAGGTGTGCATATAAATACCCGGCAAGCATTCACATGCTTGCCCTGGTATTGTCCTTGCGCCCAGACCTGTTAACCTGTAACCTGAACCTGGACCTGAACCTGTACCCGAGCTTGTACCCGATCCCATCCTGATCCTGTCCCTCCTGTGTTCCTGTTCCCCATGTAGCCTCATCCCATCCATCATCTCCCTCTCCTGTCCTGTCCTTGTTCATCTGCTGATCTGCTGTGTATGACCCTGGCCTGGCTAACATTTGTGATTCCGGAACTGCCCTTCAATATCTGCTGATCTTATGTGTATGACCCTGGCCTGGCTAACGTGTTTGATTTTAGTACTTCCCTTTGGCTGTATATATTATCTGTTGTCTGTGAGTTTCTGTTGGTTAGTTTAGCACTATTTGTATTTGGGGTGCTTACTACTTATCTTTAATAAACTTTATATTATTCACCTTACATGCGTTTTGGTTTCCTCTTTGCAGTCCACACAGTGGGCTGAGAGTTAGATAAGTTGGGAACCTCCTTTTACTTGAGCTTCAGCAGACTTTCTCTGCTCCAATGTCTTCTCCTTTGTCAGCAACCTAATAAATGCCTAAGCTTATAGTGTTGAGTTTAACTAGGCCTACCTTGTCTAACAAAGGACATCAACACTGTCAGCAGTCTAATCTCTGTCTCTTTTGTAAAGCTCTAGGCCACTTTCTGTGTAACTGTGTAGTTAGGCCACCCAGTTTGGAAGTTTCTGCCCTCCACTTGTTTGTTACCATTCCTTTGACTTCATCATCTCATATCTTCCTTGCTTTGCCTACAGGGCCTCAAAAGAACAACTGACATACTAACTACCATTTGCCATTGTTCCCTATCATTCTGGTTATGCTCTGGTTACAGACCCACAATCTGTGCATCAACTGGCCTGATAGAGAAATATAGATATTGATAAGCAAGGCAGTTTATTACTTGCTTACAATGACTACTTATATGTCTTCAGCATTAAATGGGAAGATTCTCTTCCTTCACATTGTATCTATTACATGTTCCACTAAACCTTTATCTGGTGTCAAGATTCCATTTGGCCAAACGTAATCCTTGTCCAAGTCTCAACTCGCTACTCAGAAGGACTATATCAACAAGAATCTGAATAAGTTGTTTATTTGTCCCTCCACTTCTGGTGGTGCAAGCATATTTATTGTGTAAAAAAAATGCCTTCTTTTGACCTGTATTCACTACCAAGGACTTTTCTGCTATTGTTGCCCCACCATCCCAACTCACTGAATACCAGTCCATCCTTGATAGTTTGAAGTTATTGTTCACCTCTGTGTCAGTAAAACTTCTGAATTTATCTTTGCCATTAGTACTGGAGGTGGACACTTCAAAAACAGCAGTGGGGTGGGGGCGTGGCTAACTGCCGAGCTGAATGGAAGCCTGATCTCACAGCTCCTGCACTGAACGGAGAACCGGACCTCAAATCATTGCATCAGACCCCACAAAATGCACTCCTCGGACCCACACACCCTGGGGGACCAGACCGGAACCTCTAGAAAGAGGAAAGAATACAGGATTCTTACTAAAATCACAGATTTCCTCATCTTCCCTCAGGGAGATAAAATCCAAGGTGGCGGCCGCAGTGCTGCACAACACACAGAGGATTCCTACACTGACCTGCCTGATGCTGAAGAATCTTCCATTTCAGCCCTGCACAACTCCTCGGGCTCCCAGCTCAGGCCCCTCATCCACCTCCAACAGCCCTGCAAAAGCAAGGATGCACCTGGATACAGCAGATCAGTCACAGGAGGTAAGGCCTGCATTACCTGCCTTACACATCCTTCTGCAGCCTCTCCCATAGCGGCCTTCCATACTACAAATCAGCCTGTCATAGACACTATGCTGAAAGAAATGCTGATGTCCTTTCACAGCTCCCTCCAGTCTGACATTTTCTCAATGTTTACAGCATTTAAAACAGAAATGCTGCACACAGGGCAGAAAGTAGGGATTATTGAAAACAGATGAGCGTAATGACAGAAACAGTTGATGACCTGGTAGACGCACATGACCATACCAGAGAAGAACACCGCTGGGTGCGTGCCAAAATGGCGGATCTTGAAGATCGCTCACGGCGTCAAAATATTAAGATAAGAGGAATTCCTGAAACTATTCTACCAGCAGACCTCAACTCCTACGCTAGGAAGCTGATCTCAACAATCCTCCCAGATCTCCCATCGATCGAGACGATCATCGATCGCATCCATCGTCTCCCAAAACCTCCTCACCTACCTGCAGAAGTACATCGGGATACTCTGATGCGCATCCATTTCTACCACACCAAGGACATGCTCCTTACACAATCCAGACGCCTGGGACAGCTCCCACATCCATACACAAAGCTGCAACTTTTTGCTGACATCTCTCAATACACCCGCCAACAGAGACGCCAACTGCAAACCATAACAAAACCCCTCAATAATCACAAGATCCCATATCAGTGAGGGTTCCCAACCAAGCTGATGGTTACCAGAAATGGAACACGCCACAAAATACACACCGTTGAAGAGGACATACAATTGCTCAAAACATGGGGTATCATTCCTGACGGTGACCCTCCAACCCCAGGGACCCACAAACCAAACGCACAATCCTTCATCGCCGGTCATCCTCATCACTACAACAAATGACTTCCAAATCAGTGATGATGTGAATCCAATCTCAGATAAGTACTCCGGTTCAGTGCCTGCTCATTGCATTTCGTTTACGAACTTTACCCTCATCCACATTCAGCAGTATCTAACACACTGCTGACACCTGTTTTCCCCTACCCTCTTGTTTATCACTGACTACCTTGCTGTTTTTCTCCCTCCCTCCCTTATCCACGAGAGCTCAAGTTCATCGGATCCAGGACTTCTAACAACAACCAACCTCCTCGAGCAATTACCCATCTGAGCAACTGTAAGTACCACCTTACTCCGCTACCTATACGCACCACTTCCAAAATGCCCAAATTTCTGTCACTAAACGTAAAAGGCCTCAATCACCCTGCCAAAAGGGCATCTTTATGGCGAACTGCACAGGAATCTCACTGCGATGTCCTTTGCATTCAAGAGACGCACTTCAAAAGCAACGCCGAACTCCAATACTCCAATAAGAATTTTTCAAGCATCTTTAAAGCCTCAGGCCCTGACAAAAAAAGTAATGATAGCCATTAAATCTACATGCTCATTCACCCTACATGACAGCCTTCAGGATGTTGATGGTAGAATTCTGGCATTGAATTGTACATTAAACAACAATAATTACACCATTGTATCCGTATATGCCCCCAACAAGAAACAGATTCACTTTCTGTCCAAACTGATGAAAAAAATCAATCGTTTTAAACAAGGACACCTTGTCATGTGTGGTGACTTTAACATAGTACCTGACAACTCCATCGACTCTTCTTCCCACTCAACCAGAACTACATCCCCTATGGCACCATTCATCCGTTCTTATGACCTATTTGATGTGTTGAGATGCCATCACACCACTGAAAGGGACTACTCCTATTTCTCCCCTAGACACAACTCCTACACTTGGATTGACTACTTCCTAGTGGATAAATGCACTTTGCCCAAAATCTCCTCCACGGAGATATTACATGGTCTGACCACGCTCCGGTTACTATGACCATAGAAGACTCGCCAAAGACCTCACGCACGCCGATATGGAGAGCAAATGCTGCGATTCTCCACTCACTGATCCATTCTTCTTATATTAGAGATCGTTTAACAGAATACTTTCATACTAATGCAGGATCTGTTAGCAATGATGCCGTTCTTTGGAATGCCCACAAGGCATTCATAAGGGGAATCCTTATTCAACTTGCTGCTAGAGAGAGGAGGAGAAGATCACAGCGTCTAAACACACTTACTGCAGATATTAAAACGCTAGAACACCAAAATCAAACTAATCCTGATCCATTAACCAAGACTAAATTAGACTCCCTTAGACATGAATTAAAATCTCTCCTACTAGAATCCTTTGAAAAAGCACATACACATTTTAGAGCTCAACACTACTCTACTGGTAACAAAGCCGGAAAGGCAATGGCCAATAGAATCAAAGGTCACTATACCAAAATCAAGATTACCCATCTATTCCACCCAGCTACTAAACAGAAACTGATAGATCCACAAGCTATTGCAGATGCATTTAGTTACTACTACAATACACTTTATAATCTAAAGGATGACACATCTGTCACACAGCCGTCTCTACCTGACATAGAGGCATTTCTTAAGGAGATCAACCTCCCTAAACTGACCACAGAACAACTAGACTACCTGAACACACCATTTACAGATCTAGAAATCAAAAATGTAATTTCATCATTTCCCTCTAACAAATCTCCTGGCCCAGATGGTCTTACAGGAGAGTATTACAAACAATTTGGTAATGTGCTAGCAACATATCTAACCAAAGTATACAATGATGCTGCCTCCTCCCCCTCTCTCCCCCCAGAAATGTTAAGTGCCTTAATTGTTACACTACCGAAGCCGGGGAAAGAGCCTACCTCTGCACAAAACTTCCGACCCATATCTCTTCTCAATGTGGACACTAAAATTTATGCCAAATTAATAGCCCACAGACTACTCAACCTAATGCCCCTTCTAAGACCAATCAGGCTTTACAAAAGGGAGGCAGACAACTGATGCCACTCACAGAATTATCAACATAATTAATCACGCTGAGATATCTAAAATGCCTTCTCTGCTCCTATCCTTGGATGCAGAGAAGGCGTTCGATAGGGTCCATTGGAAATATCTTGAAGCGACCCTTGGCAAATTTGGTTTTCAAGGCCCCATTCTGTCAGCCATAATGGCTCATTATTCATTCCCATCACCACAGATCTATACGTCGGAGATGTTGTCTAAGCCATTCTCCATCACTAATGGCACCCGACAAGGTTGTCCACTCTCACCAATCATTTTAACCTAATTATGAAACCCTTTGCAGAACATGTTAGATCCCACACTACAATCTCAGGCTTTACCATTGGTACCACAGAACACAAAATAAATTTATTTGCAGACGACGTGATAATGATGATCACAAACCCTCACTCTTCCCTGGCTTCGGTCCAATTGCTATTGAAAAGGTTTAGTACTTTATCTTACTACAAAGTTAATGAACATAAATCCTATATTCTAGACCTGGGCATTGATGCAACCACTAGTAATTTACTCCAGACCCAATATCCTTACCCATGGGAGGAGAAAAGTATTCCCTACCTAGGTATTAATCTCACCAAATCCACTAGAGGTCTTTTTGCACACAACTACACAGACGCCAAACAGATGATGCTTACTGAAACCACAAAACTCTCTAAACATGAATTCTCATGGTCAGGCTGCCTGGCAGCCTTTAAAATGATGGTATTGCCACGGTTGCTCTACATATTTCGCACACTTCCTATACCACTTTCATCTACCTACCTGAAATCTCTCCAATCCATCCTAAGCCAATTTGTTTGGCAAGGGAAAAAATCTAGATGTAGTCACACGAAACTTATTAAACACAGATCTGCGGGGGGATGGGATACATAGACATCAAAGACTACTACAATGCCACTATTCTTTCACAAATGAAAGAATGGATGAATACTTCACCCAGAACTCTCTGGAGCGACATAGAAAATCACAAGACGCCGGGTACAAATCTCGCCAACTGGTTATTTAGTACCTCTACACATAATCCACACATTTCCCACTACTCACCAACTGTTCAAGCCTTAGTTAAAGCGTGGCGTACATTACACAATACCAAATGGTCACAAGGACCGATGAAACCATTACACATTCCTTTAAACACCTTAAAACTTCTCACTCCTGACTTGACACTCCCAGCCTGGATTACGGACGGGTAACATACACACAAGAACTTCGCAATCTCACAACCTGCAAATCCTTCTCACAAATCGGCAAAGACCTTAATGCACCCTCCAAAGACTTCCTCACCTACTTCAGATTACAAAACTGCTTGAAAGCACACACATCTCTAGAAGGAAAACTACCCTTGAAACTTTGGAACTATTTTTTTACAGAACACTATAACACTTAAGGGACTTCCCTTATATACTCACTCCTACAGGAAAAAAACATGTTCAGCAAAACCAAACCTCTCCTTGACTGGGAAACTGACCTACAGACACAATTCACAGATGCCCAATGGCAACGGGCAATCGCATCTATCTACAAAGCAACATCTTGTACCTCCCTTTGGGAAATTACCCAAAAAACGCTAATGAGATGGTATCTAACTCCAGACTGGCCAAATTCCACAAACACACCTCACACGACTGCTAGAGAAACTGTGGCCATACGGGCACCCTACTCCACATCCTTTGGTCTTGCCCAAAAGTAACCCAGCTTTGAAAAAAGGTAGAATTCATAATCCAAGACATACTTCATAGCTCGGTTACACTTACTCCACACTTAGCCATTCTTAATCTGACAATAGAAGACTTTCCCTTACAACAAAGAACAGTGATTACACACATCCTCCTAGCTACCAAACTCTTGATCACTAGAACTGGAAATCTGACAACATTCCCTCCCTTACAGAAGTTACCAACTTAGTACAAACCCATTTCAATTATGAAACCCTTTTGTCACACAGCAAACAATCCCATACAAAGACACTAACTCGCTGGAACCCATGAGTCCTTTGGTACTCAAAACAGAATTAACAATTGAAGTAAGAAGTAACAATTGAATGTCCTGTCACACTACTTGCTTTCCACTTGAAGCTCTCCTTCCCCCCTCTACCCTTATCCCTTATCCCTTCTTGCCCCTCCTTCCTCTTACACCCCCTCCCTCCCCTCCCAACCCCCCCTCCTCCTATCATTCCAGGTCAACTGTTCTACCCTATATTTATAATCGCTTTGTTAACGATTTTTTCTTCCTCATAGAACGTTATTCATAAAATCTGTATCCAGACTATGCTTATAATATCTAGTCTGTAAACTTACATTTACATGTTCCTGTTCCTTACTATGACTTCATAACCTGTAATATGTAAAACTCAATAAAAATTTATTGGGGAAAAAAAAAAAAAACAGCAGTGGGCGCATTTCTGTGCTGTCCCTCCTCTACATTGTAAAGCACTGTGTAAACTGTTGCCGCTATATAAATCGTTATTAATAATAATAATAATAATAATAATAATTTCTGTCTCAACACTCAGACCCCAAAGCACCCATGTACCCCAATGCTTTCTTAGAACAGAGATAGAGAATTAGAGATAGAGAATTAGAGAAGAACCTAGAACCTAGAATACTTAAGCACAGCCAGACAACCTAGACCACATCAAGCCAGGTGGACTCTTTTCTTCTCCTGATTTGATCAGTTGAACTGATTGTAAACAAGATTGTGAATACCAATTTCTTATCTCTTGTTTCCTGACAATGCAATTTCCGACTCGCAGACACCGTTTTTTCTGCAAAGAACTTCCTTATGATACAATCCAGCCTAATGGTTCAAGTTAAGAAAATATCTGCTTGTTTGCATCTAAACTAGGCTTCCATCCACCCAATGAGTTATTGATGCATAATTGACAAGATTTGCCTTTTTGAGGATCTTCAAGTATCTGTCCTAAAATCCTGCCATGACCTTCCGCTTGCTGAGCATTTTGGGATATCCAAAAGCACTGGACTTGTTACAGCTGACCTTATGTTGGCTGACCTTGCCAAGGACTGTAAGTTATTTGTCTCACCTACTTAGCAGTCACAGCCAAAGTTTTCATTAAAAAATCATTAGACTCGATAATGTGTTTAAGAGGACATTGTATCCGATGGGAGTGTTCAGTTTACCACGAACTCTGAAAATCCACTCCTATTTATTTTTAGGGTACCATCCTTGGACCAACAGTCAGGCTGAAAGAACAAACTAAACCTTTGAGCGGTATTTTAGGTGTTTCTCTTTGGTTTTGGTCAGTATAATTGGTCCCGTACTGCTCCCCATGACAGAGTTCACTTACACTGTCCCACATTCTGCCCTTATCAGTCTCTGTTCTTTGCCAGTTTTGTATTCTATCCTGAATCACTTTCTGAATGTTCAATTGAATTAATGGCTCCTGACGTGAAAGACTGAATTGTATTCATAACTTCCAAATCAAAGAGACCTCAGTCATTGCTTTCTCGAACCCAATCCAAAGGTAAACAAGGGAAGTACAGAAAAAAGAAGGACTGGCCTGGCTTTAAACCTAAAGTTGATGTAATTAATCCTTTAATGAAAAGGATGCTGATGAAACAAAATTCCCAGTGTGCCACATCCCATAGAAACAAAAAAAAAAAGGCAGAAACCCCTAGGGGTGGGACTTTTAAGGTACTACCAAAAATTAAAAAAGTTGTTTATTACAAAAGAATTTTAGACAAGAATACTGACAATGGTCATGAATACTGGAACAACAAAATATACAATAGTGTAGATACAATATCCCAAACTGACGCGTTTCAGAGCTGATTTTCTTCTCTTTCATCAGAGGTTAACATGATATATATGGTCTGTAGGGTTCAAATACAGACAGTAAATCAGTAATTCAGATGTGACAGTGTTTTTTAAATGTGAACATGGACTTTTCATGCATATACAACTGAACTAGATGTGAGTTGCTGAGTAAATATGTTCTTCTCATATCTTTATGTGATTAAGTGGATGTACTGATTTACTGTTAACTGTCTGTATTTGAACCCTACAGACCATATATATCCTGTTAATTGAAAGAGACGACAATCAGTTCTGAAACACATTGGGTTAGGATATTGTATCTAGACTATTGTATATTTTGCTGTTCCAGTATTCATGACCAAGTTCAGTATTCCTGTCTAAAATTATTTAGTAATAAACAACTTTTTTATCAATACTTTTTGATTTTTGATAGTGCCTTAAAAGTCCCACCCCTAGGGGTTTCTGCCTTTTTTTCTAATTAATCCTTTAAGGTTCATCCTGTGTTATACATAATAATTGAAATTATGCAAAAAAGAACAATACAAACATTCTAAAATATAGAAACATTCAACATAACCAATAATGTTAAACACAAGTTTTCAAAGCACAAAAAAATAAAAAAAATAAGCTACTTATGAGTTCCTCTCCAAAAAACCTAAAACATATAAATATAGGATTGCACTAGGACAATATAATGAGATAATGTGATCCTCCTGAAATTGATCACACTGACAAAACCTTGAAAGACCTGGCCTAATAAATTCTGAAGCTCTGATAGAGCTGCATGTCAGATGAGTCGCTGAGACTGCGTTGAAAATTTGTGTTTAACATTATTGGTTATTTAGCAAGTATCTATAGTTTATTTTTGCAGTAATTGTTTTTTTACATAATTTTTGATTAATTTCTTGTTTGGTTGTTGGATTTATATTTGTTTTTCTCATTATTTCCACCTAGGGGATGTGATTATTATTTTTTTTATTTAAAAAGAGATGCTGCAATTTATTTTTAAGAAAAGCCTTTATTTTTCCTTAATTCAAACTACAGTACGTATTGATTTTCCTTTTGGCCTTTGCTAGTTTTTTTTTAGGGACACCTAAAGCTCTTTATATACTGTGGTTTTATATACTGTGGTTTTCATTAATATCATCATATCAGCATGGATGTCGCTTCACTTCCTTAAACTAAATCTTTCTAAGCCTGAGTTGATAATATCCCCCCCCACCCGTGCCCCCCCCATCCGTGCTCCCCTCCATCCGTGCTCCCCTCCATGACTTTTCCATCAAGGTCAATAATGCAACCATCAGTCCCTCCCCTCATGCCAGGGTCCTAGGTGTAATCCTAGACTCTGACCTGTCCTTTCAGCCCCAAATCCAATTGTTGTCAAAAGCTTGTAGACTTCACCTCCTGTAACATTTCTAAAATTTGCCCCTTTAACTAAGGAAACCACCAAGCTACTCGTTCACTCCCTTGTTATCTCCCTTCTCATAGGCCTACCTCTTCATGGGCTATACCCTCTTCAGTCTATCGTGAATGCTGCTGCCAGACTCATCTACCTTACCAACCGCTCAGTGTCTGCCACCCCTCTCCGCCAATCCCTACACTGGCTTCTGATTGCCCAGCAAATAAAATTCAAAATACTAACAACAATATACAAAGCCATTCTGCCCTGATCGACATCACTAATCTTGTCTCCCAAATATCACCCAAACTGTCCTCTCCACTCCTCTCAACTCCTCTCAAGCTCCCTTGTCTCCTCCTTCCATGCGTGTGTCCACGACTTCTCCAGAGCCTCTCCCATTCTCTGGAACTCTCTACCTCAATTTTTTTGGCTATTTTCTACTCTGGCTGACTTTAGGCGATCCCCGAAAGCTCATCTCTTTAGGGAAGCCTATCATGCCTCCAACCAATCTTTCATTACTTCCATCAGTGTATCCCCACAGTCACAACCTTTTGTACTACTTGCCCCACCCTTTTAGATTGTAAGCTCCTCTAAGCAGGGCCCTCTTAACCCTCTTGTATTTTATTGTATTGTAACTGTACTGTCTCCCTTTTATATTGTAAAGCGCTGCATAAACTGTTGGCGCTATATAAATCCTGTATAATAATAATAGGGCATGCTGCTGAACAGAAGGAAATAGCTCCTGTCCCTTTACACTTCCCACTGTTTTGCATTTTGCTTTAACTATCTGTAGCTACCAGTAGTTGGAATGCTTGGATAGACATGTGTCTAGACAACATCTGGAGTATCTAACAAGCATCAGATAACAATAAATGATTTCAGTGGCTTTTTTAGTCCCTTTGGTCATAGTGCTTTATAATAGGCTGGATTTTTCAAGTTTTCAAGAGAAACCTGTCAGATAATATTTTGTTTCATTTGATTTATGTATTTTCAAGTAAAAAGATAAGATCGGTGGGCCTGAATGTCATAACCAAGGTCTTGGAACTTGGTGAGCGCTTTCTGTCAATTGCAATGATACTCTGCTCGGTATGGATGCATTGTGCTATAGTACACGTCTGGGATTCAAAGCTGTGTCATGCTATCTCTTCTGTGACATGGAAGACAAGTGACACAAGTCTTGCTGAAGTGATAGACTGCATTTACAAGCCAACTGGATAAAATGAACTGTTTGGTCTGTTGTTTCCTTTTACAGGACAACAACTGCTAGTTGAGAGCAAGAATATATTGAGACACAGTATTATCCCTTTCAAACCTGCATGGTACCATAAGCAATTTATAACACAAGGTCACACAGTTGGTTTCCTTGTGCTTTGGTTATTCCAAAGCACATGGAAATTCTCTAAAGAGCTTGAGCTCAAACTTATGCAAGCCATGTCAGCATGTACTGGCCTTGCATAAAATCTAGAACAAAGAAATAATGTATCAACCTATCTGATGTCCTGTAAAAAAAGGCAACAGTAGTCCCATTAAATGCTATAAATAATGTATAAAATGATATATATATATACAATATTTCACAAAAGTGAGTACACCCCTCACATTTTTGTAAATATTTTATTATATCTTTTCATGTGACAACACTGAAGAAATGACACTTTGCTACAATGTAAAGTAGTGAGTGCACAGCTTGTATAACACTGTAAATTTGCTGTCCCCTCAAAATAACTCAACACACCGCTGGCAACAAAAGTGAGTACACCCCTAAGTGAAAATGTCTAAATTGGGCCCAATTAGCCACCCCCCCTCCCCGGTGTCATGTGATTGGTTAGTGTTACAAGGTCCCAGGTGTGAATGGGGAGCAGGTGTGTTAAATTTAGTGTTGTCGCTCTCACTCTCTCATACTGGTCACTGGAAGTTCAACATGACACCTCATGGCAAAGAACTCTCTGAGGATCTGTAAAAAAGAATTGTTGCTCTACATAAAGATGGCCTAGGCTATAAGAAGATTGCCAAAACCCTGACATTGAGCTGCAGCATGGTGGCCAAGACCATACAGCGGATTAAGGACAGGTTCCACTCAGAACAGGCCTTGCAATGGTCGGCCAAAGAAGTTGAGTACACATGCTCAGCGTCATATCCAGAGGTTGTCTTTGGGAAATAGAAGTATGAGTGCATTGCTGCAGAGGTTGAAGGGGTGGGGTGTCAGCCTGTCAGCTCTCAGACCATATGCCGCACACTGCATCAATATGGTCTGCATGGCTGTCGTCCCAGAAGGAAGCCTCTTCTAAAGTTGATGCACAAGAAAGCCCGCAAGTTTGCTGAAGACAAGCAGACTAAGGACTAGGGATGAGCTTCGAGTTCGAGTCCAAATGTTCGACTCGAACATTGGCTGTTTGCCCGTTCGCCAAACAGTGAACAATTTGGGGTGTTCACTGCAAATTCGAAAGCCGCGGAACACCCTTTAAAAGTCTATGGGAGAAATCAAAAGTGCTAATTTTAACCACCTCAATACAGGGCACTTTCACCCCCTTCCTGCCCAAGCCATTTTTCAGTTTTCAGCGCTGTCGCACTTTGAATGACAATTGCGCGGTCATGTTACACTGCACCCTAATGACATTTTTATCATTTTTTCCCCACAAATAGAGCTTTCTTTTGGTGGTATTTGATCACCTCTGCTATTTTTACTTTTTGCGCTATAAACAAAAGAAGAGGGACAATTTTGAAAAAACACAATATTTTTTACTTTTTGCTATAATAAATATCCAATTTTTTTTTTTTTAACAATTTTTTTCCTCAGTTTAGGCCATTATGTATTCTTCTACATATTTTTGGTAAAAAAAAATTGCGATAAGCGTATATTGATTGGTTTGCGCAAAAGTTATAGCGTCTACAAAATAGGGGATAGATTTATAGCATTTTTATTATTTATTTATTTTTTACTAGTAATGGCGGCGATCTGCGATTTTTATTGTGACTGCAATATTGCGGCGGACACATCGGACACTTTTGACACATTTTTGGGACCATTCACATTTATACAGAGATCAATGCTATAAAATTGCATTGATTACTGTGTAAATGTGACTGGCAGGGAAGGGGTTAACACTAGGGGGCGCTCGAGGGGTTAATGTATGACCTAAGGAGGTGATTCTAACTGTGGGGGGAGGGGACTGACTGGGGAAGGTGACCGATCGGTGTCCCTATGTACAAGGGACACGCCATCGGTCTCCTCTCCTCTCTGACAGGACGTGGATCTGTGTTTACATGCACAGATCCACGCTCCTGCTCGGTTACCCGGCAATCGCGGGTGCCCCTAGTGGCTCGGGAGGGCGAGGACGTCATATGACGTCCTCCCAGAACAACAGAAGCCTCGTCCCACCGTCATATGACGGTGGGCGGTGGCTTAGTGGTTAAAGGCTTATATGCAAGTTATTGTCATAAAAAGTGTTTGGGGACCTGGGTCCTGCCCCAGGGGACAAGGATCAATGCAAAAAAATGTTTCAAAAATGGCCGTTTTTTCGGGAGCAGTGATTTTAATAATGCTTAAATTACGTACCTTGGGGTTGTCTATAGTATGCCTGTAAAGGGGCGCATGTTTCCCATGTTTCCCAGTCTGACAGCAAAAATGACATTTCAAAGGAAAAAAAGTCATTTAAAAATACTCGCGGCTATTAATGAATTGCTGGTCCCACAATGACGACCACAACCTTGCTAAAGAAGCCGAGGGTAAGGGTGATGGACTGGCCAAGCATGTCTCCAGACCTAAACCCTATTGAGCATCCTTAAACGGAAGGTGGAGGAGTTCAAGGTCTCTAACATCCACCAGCTCCGTGATATTGTCATGGAGTAGGGGAAGAGGACTGCAGTGGCGACCTGTGAAGCTCTGGTGAACTCCATGTCAAAAGAGGTAAAGGCAGTGCTGGAAAATAATGATGGCCACACAAAATATTGACACTTTGGGCCCAATTTGGACATTTTCACTTAGGGGTTACTCGCTTTTGTTGCCAGCAGTTTAGACATTAATGGCTGTGTATTAAGTTAGTTTGAGGGGGCAGCAAATTTACACTGTTATACAAGCTGCACACTCACTACTTTACATTGTAGCAAAGTGTAATTTCTTCAATGAAATGATATAATAAAATATTTACAAAAATGTAAGGAGTGTACTCACTTTTGAGATACTGTGAGAACTATGGTAGTTTTAGTCATGTTGTCTGCATTCTAAAATATATTTTTATATTATAAAAAAAGATATTAATCATAAATGGGAGATAAATGTCTAATAGTCATCATAGACTTTGAGTGTCAGTCTCTCAAGGAACACAAAAGATAGGATGGCTGCACACTCCTTGCAAAAACAGCTATATTCCTGTACAAAATCCATAAAAACAACCAGTGCTGATAAGACAGGGGAGGGAAAAGATAGGCAAATGCGTTTCACACAATAATTCGTGCTTTATCAAAACGAAAAAATATATAAAGTGTGGCGCTAATAGTAGCAATATATGAAACTAAGCATTGGGTAATATCACACAATAAAAATGTGAAACAGAATTAACACGTGAGCACAAATGACAGTGTCTAATGAACAGAGATAATAAGTAAATATATGTGTTCAATGCAAATATAAATAAAATAAGTACTAAAACTAAATCCACCTTCTTTTCTATCAATGACCAAATCTAAAAAGTGGACTGAAGTGGTACTAGCCTCAAATGTCAGGGCAATGCCCCTATCATTGGCATTCAAGGAGGCCATGAAGTCAATCAGGTCATCATGGTTCCCAGTCCACAGGAGGAGGACGTCGTCTATGTACCGGGCCCACAGCAGAAGATGTGGGTTATCCATGGCATAGACGACGTCCTCCTCCCACTTGGCCATGAATAAATTAGCCAAGCTAGGGGCAAACTTGGCACCCATTGCCACCCCCTTATGTTGGCGATAGTAATTGCCATTAAACCAAAAATAGTTACTTTGGGTTGCAAATTCTATTAGCTCTATAATGTAGTTGATCTGGGGTGAGGCGAGGGAAACATCCCTATCAAGGAAACATTTAACTGCATCCACACCTTCACGGTGTGGAATGCAGGTATAGAGGGACGCCACGTCCGCAGTGGCCATGATAAGGTCACCGGAATATGGAACATTGGATAACAGTCTGATCACATCCCTAGTGTCCTTTAAGTAGGACGGCATCTTACGTAC
Source organism: Aquarana catesbeiana (assembly GCF_042186555.1). Lineage (NCBI taxonomy): Eukaryota > Metazoa > Chordata > Amphibia > Anura > Ranidae > Aquarana > Aquarana catesbeiana. The sequence continues at coordinate 859,229,248 of NC_133324.1, forward strand.
AGAAGGCTGAAGAAAGAAATCAATGTACTTCCCGATTCTAGAAGTGATCGAGTCGATGCCACTAATTATAGGTCTGCCTGGGGGGTGAAGAGGGTCTTTATGAACTTTGGGTAAATAATACATAACTGGGACACGTGGGGCAAGGGGAACTAAAAATGATCTCTCCTTTTTGTTTAGGATGTAAGAATCATAGCCTTTGGCTATCAGATTCTTCAATGCCTTTTTATACTCTTGTGTTGGATTGTTAGGTAGCTCAATATAGGTCTCACGGTCTCCTAAAATGCGATGCATTTCTTTAAGATAGTCTGATTTGTTTAATAAAACTATGCCACCGCCTTTATCGGCGGGGCGTATAACCAAATTTTTGTTCTCGCATAGGGTTTTTAGGCCCACTGTAGGTAAAGGATTGTAAAATTTATGTTTTACTGGAATCTTCGCTAGGTCTCGTATCACTAATTCTTTGAATAAGTTAATGGGGGGTGGAAGTTGTGTTGGGGGGCTGAAGAGGGAGGGATTAGATAAATTAGAGTGTACTGTGCCAGAAGTTGCCGCCCTGGCTATATTTCTCGTGGGGTTCGAGATAATATATCTTTGAACATTGATTTTTCTAATGAACTTATGAATATCAATGAACGTATTGAATTTGTTAAGTTTATGAGGGGGGGCAAATTTAAGCCCCTTGTTAAGGACACTTTTTTCTTCCTGTGTGAGGACCGTATCACTCAAGTTGAATACCCCCTGACATATTTTCGCATGGTCTACGGTGGTATATCTATCAATGTGGAAGTCTTGTTGACTGATTCTTCCTCCCCATGGTTTGTGTGACGATAACTCCTGACCGGATAATACGTCTAGACCTGTTGGTCATTAAGCCTTTTTGACCTGTATGGCATACGCCATTTCAGGCCATACCTTCCGGTAAGCCTCCATAACTTCTGGTGATGGTCCTGGCACTGTTTTCAAACTTCTGTGCACCTCGGGTCCTCTATAGTCTACGTACCTACCAGGCTACTGGATTGAAAGTTTTTCTACACATATGAGAAAACACCTGCCTAATATTGTTCATGCACTGCTGTCACGTTTTTTTGGTGTTTTGGACTTTACATTAGATAACTGTTCATGCACTGTTATCACATATTTCCCTTATTGCTTTAGATTATATTTGCATTGAACACATATATTTACTTATTATCTCTGTTCATTAGACACTGTCATTTGTGCTCACGTGTTAATTCTGTTTCACATTTTTATTGTGTGATATTACCCAATGCTTAGTTTCATATATTGCTACTATTAGCGCCACACTTTATATATTTTTTCGTTGGTATTTCTGCCCTTGAGTCTACGGGTGTGTTGGCTGCTCCCCCAGTTTGTTTTTAGCGCAGCGCTGTACCACATTTACAAATATTTTTCACGGCTTAGACACTTAGTATAGCGGCAGCGCATTCACTCCATCTCAGCATGGATGTTTTCGAATATCGTGCATCTCGGGTAGTCAATACCGAAGGTGTTTTTGTTGCCACTTCCAATGACACAGAAATTGGAGGGTTGTTTATGAGGTTAAAGAATGTTATGGTCTCGGAACTTCACCTGCAATGGGATCTAGCCTTTTTAGAGCAATATGTAGCAGAAGGCATGATCCCACGCAGTCTCAGATGGGACGTTCAACCCCAACAGGGGGAGGCTGAACTGGATTCCTGGTTCAAATATTTTAATGATGCTGGCATCAAGTTCCTTGATTTTCTCATCAATAGGAAGCGTATTCGCCTTTCCGCTTTGGATCAGGAAATCAGGGATTTGAAAGATAAATTACTGGCATACAAAAATTCTGTTGAGTATAACACTCTATCTTCCAATTTACAAACGCATCTTATAAAGGAAGATAAGGAGCAGAAAATTAAAAAACATAAAAAATATTCTCGTGACATTGGGGATTATAAGGCGGGTAAAGTGTTTGGTTGGCAGAAATCTATCGTAACACCTATGTCACAGGCCCCAATGGAAACTAGTGCCCCTAATGAGGCCACCATTGTCCCCCTGACGCAATCTTCAGTTCGTCCAAAGATTGCTGCTGATAAAGGGCGGCCCTATGGTGGAGGTCCTCCTCCACACACGGGACGACAGCCAACTACCTATACCCCTAGAAACCAGCATAGGGGAAGAGGACATCAATCTAGAGGTAGGGGTAGAGGAGGTAATAGGGGAGACCAATATAACTATGATTACCAGTATCGTGAACGTGAGAACTCATATCATCGTGGTTCCCCGGTACGCTATCATGACTCCCCTCAACATTCTTATCACCCTAATTCCTCATCATACTATAGGCATCCGCCTATTTCTACCTACAATAGGTATTCCCCGTTACGTGAACATTATAATGAAAATGTCTGCCCATTCCCTAATGCCGGGTATGACCCATCCCCCTATAAACAACCGTATTTAGATTCACGTACCACTCGGGGTTTTCGCGAGGACACTCAAAACAGAAAAAGAGGTCCAGAAACAAGAGAGGGACCAGAGGAGGGAGGAGGGTTCAGAGACGAAAAACGAACAAGAACGTAATATGTCAGGGGGTATTCAACTTGAGTGATACGGTCCTCACACAGGAAGAAAAAAGTGTCCTTAACAAGGGGCTTAAATTTGCCCCCCCTCATAAACTTAACAAATTCAATACGTTCATTGATATTCATAAGTTCATTAGAAAAATCAATGTTCAAAGATATATTATCTCGAACCCCACGAGAAATATAGCCAGGGCGGCAACTTCTGGCACAGTACACTCTAATTTATCTAATCCCTCCCTCTTCAGCCCCCCAACACAACTTCCACCCCCCATTAACTTATTCAAAGAATTAGTGATACGAGACCTAGCGAAGATTCCAGTAAAACATAAATTTTACAATCCTTTACCTACAGTGGGCCTAAAAACCCTATGCGAGAACAAAAATTTGGTTATACGCCCCGCCGATAAAGGCGGTGGCATAGTTTTATTAAACAAATCAGACTATCTTAAAGAAATGCATCGCATTTTAGGAGACCGTGAGACCTATATTGAGCTACCTAACAATCCAACACAAGAGTATAAAAAGGCATTGAAGAATCTGATAGCCAAAGGCTATGATTCTTACATCCTAAACAAAAAGGAGAGATCATTTTTAGTTCCCCTTGCCCCACGTGTCCCAGTTATGTATTATTTACCCAAAGTTCATAAAGACCCTCTTCACCCCCCAGGCAGACCTATAATTAGTGGCATCGACTCGATCACTTCTAGAATCGGGAAGTACATTGATTTCTTTCTTCAGCCTTCTGTACGTAAGATGCCGTCCTACTTAAAGGACACTAGGGATGTGATCAGACTGTTATCCAATGTTCCATATTCCGGTGACCTTATCATGGCCACTGCGGACGTGGCGTCCCTCTATACCTGCATTCCACACCGTGAAGGTGTGGATGCAGTTAAATGTTTCCTTGATAGGGATGTTTCCCTCGCCTCACCCCAGATCAACTACATTATAGAGCTAATAGAATTTGCAACCCAAAGTAACTATTTTTGGTTTAATGGCAATTACTATCGCCAACATAAGGGGGTGGCAATGGGTGCCAAGTTTGCCCCTAGCTTGGCTAATTTATTCATGGCCAAGTGGGAGGAGGACGTCGTCTATGCCATGGATAACCCACATCTTCTGCTGTGGGCCCGGTACATAGACGACGTCCTCCTCCTGTGGACTGGGAACCATGATGACCTGATTGACTTCATGGCCTCCTTGAATGCCAATGATAGGGGCATTGCCCTGACATTTGAGGCTAGTACCACTTCAGTCCACTTTTTAGATTTGGTCATTGATAGAAAAGAAGGTGGATTTAGTTTTAGTACTTATTTTAAGTCCACCGACAGAAACAGTTACATATCAACTGACAGTTGTCATCATACCTCTTGGATTAAATCAGTACCCAGGAGCCAATTTTTACGACTACGTAGAAATTGTACTGATCAAGACACCTATATGGCTCAGGCCAGGTTACTCAAAGACAGGTTTGTTGAAAAAGGCTATAATCCGCCTGACCTAGATAGAGAGATTGAAAATGCCTGTAGTGTAGATCGCCAGACACTATTGCAGGATAGACCCAAACAATCCAATGATGAGTTCAAATGGTCATTTTTGACCTCCTTCTCGATGCAATACAAACAGATCAGGAAGGTTTTTGAACATCATTGGGACGTTCTAAAAACGGACAAAATATTGGGTCCACTACTTCCTGATACTCCCAAGGTGGTCTTTAGAGGAGTTCCATCTCTCAGGAATAAGTTAGCACCCAATGTTATTGATCCGCCTAAAAAACCATCCTTTTTTCATAATTGGACTGGTTTCTTTCCTTGCAAGAAATGTCTGGTTTGCCAGTATAATACCTGCGGCAGAAGGGCGAGTCACGAGTTTAACTCTACCGTGACTGGCCGCACGTATGCAATTAAACAATTTTGCACCTGTGCTACTACCGGGATTGTGTACTTGCTGACTTGCCCTTGTGGCAAGCAATATGTGGGCCGTACTATTAGATCCTTTACTGTACGAGTCTCGGAACACATTAACCTTATTAAGGCGGGTAGCACGAAACATACTGTCCCTAGACATTACAGGGAATGTCACCATAGAAATCCTGCTGGCACACAGTTTCTCATCATAGATAAATATAGGGCCCCATGGCGGGGGGGGTCTACTCTTAGGGGTGTCTCCCGTTTGGAGACATACTGGATATACGAATTGGGGTCACATTTTCCGCAGGGTATTAATGTCGATTGGGACATCAATTCGTTTATTAACCAGGCATAAATTGTAATTCACACTTACTTTGTATTTTTTTTTTTTTTTTTTGACATTTACTATTCATGGTAGCTCGATAATGAAGGTCTCCCCTTTTTTAACTACATTTTTTTCTATATATATACATTGCCATACGTTATATAGTTTCTAATTTTCTAGGCCTATTCTTTTTGTATACATTGTATGTGCTTATAAACATAATAGTCGGGCATGTTAATGTATTTTATGCCCCCTACTGGAAGTGTCTGGGAGGTCAATAATCTGAATCTATATAATGTAGACTATTGAATAATGTCTTTATCCTCTATCATAGGCCCCTTCGGGCATTGATAGTATACTTAATTTTTCACACTACTAAGCTTTTTATGTGCACTTGTAGCACATTTAAATTTCATACAATTTGACTTCCATCCCTGCTGACATTTGTTTACCACTTCCGCCCTGCGTTATAGGGCTGAGCTTTGCTTTCTGCGGGGTGGACGTCTAGTAATTGATGACGAGGCGTGGTCGTTTTCCCGGAGCGCACTGTCGTTGCCGCGTTATGCGCATGACGTCATCGCGCTATACGGGAGTGAGGCTTGGGTGACGGCTTGGAGCGCACTGTCGCCGCTGCCCAGCCTTACGCGTGACGTCATCGCGCTCAGAGGAGGCTCGTCACAGCGTTGGAACGCAGCGGCGTCGTTGCGCTCCTATTCAGACGATACAGATAATGAGATTGAGGCTTGGTTACGGACTAACTATCCGGACCACCACTCACTCATTCTTGCCTCATAATTTCATCATATAAGTTATATTTCAACATATATCCCGGTTGCCTAGCCTGCTTTTTTAATTGACTTCAAAATATCAAGCCCATAATCTATGCCCCTCAAAACCGGAAATAAGGTCATATGGTTCACTTCCGGCTCAGGACACTTCCATTGGGGGTCATCACCTATTTGTTTGTCTATATATAGAGCGGTGGGGTGAGGGGGTTCACACCCCAGAAGACGACTACTTAGTCGAAACATGTCGGGTTGATCCCTCACAGCTACCGCTACACGATTGATACGCTAATTTTATCTGCAAAAAATGTGAGTCTGTTTTTTATTGTCTTTTTTTAAATAAATCCAAGTTTTACGTTATTACACTATGTGAGTGTTTTTATTTCCTCACATGTAATACGAATTTTTCGCATGGTCTACGGTGGTATATCTATCAATGTGGAAGTCTTGTTGACTGATTCTTCCTCCCCATGGTTTGTGTGACGATAACTCCTGACCGGATAATACGTCTAGACCTGTTGGTCATTAAGCCTTTTTGACCTGTATGGCATACGCCATTTCAGGCCATACCTTCCGGTAAGCCTCCATAACTTCTGGTGATGGTCCTGGCACTGTTTTCAAACTTCTGTGCACCTCGGGTCCTCTATAGTCTACGTACCTACCAGGCTACTGGATTGAAAGTTTTTCTACACATATGAGAAAACACCTGCCTAATATTGTTCATGCACTGCTGTCACGTTTTTTTGGTGTTTTGGACTTTACATTAGATAACTGTTCATGCACTGTTATCACATATTTCCCTTATTGCTTTAGATTATATTTGCATTGAACACATATATTTACTTATTATCTCTGTTCATTAGACACTGTCATTTGTGCTCACGTGTTAATTCTGTTTCACATTTTTATTGTGTGATATTACCCAATGCTTAGTTTCATATATTGCTACTATTAGCGCCACACTTTATATATTTTTTCGTTGGTATTTCTGCCCTTGAGTCTACGGGTGTGTTGGCTGCTCCCCCAGTTTGTTTTTAGCGCAGCGCTGTACCACATTTACAAGTGCTTTATCAAAACCACAAAGCAATGCAGTCTGCACTCTCTCTCTCTCTCTCTCTCTCTCTATATATATATATATATATATATATAGAATGGTGAAACGGGTGTGCACAATCAATTAACTACAACCATTATCTCAAGATTCACATACTGTATGTGCAGTAAGGATACACAAAAGTACCAATCAGCACTGTCCCCCTGCACAGAAATGGAGTTCATGTTATAGTAAGCTACAACACATAAAATAAACTTAAACTTGAAAAAAGAACTACTTGAACAAAAAACATAGATATTAAAAAATGTAAAACATTTATGCAAAATGGTGGAGAATATATGCACAAAAGAATATATATATGCATGAAAGAAGCTGACCTAAAGCAAATAAGTTTAGATTATTGCTAGAATTAAATCCATTTGCTGGTCTCCCTAAAGAAGTAAACAAAAAAGCTAGATATCCCCACTCAAAGTTCAAATCATTGGGAATTCTGGTCTGTAAAGTGAAAGTCCAAAGATGTGGAGATGCTCAAGAAAGGGATAGATTCGCTGCTCATCTGTCCAGTGAACCGCAAATTTAACTTGTTCTCATTAAAATAAACCAAAAGCTCCTCTAAGCTATTATGGTCACCTTAACAGATGAACAACAATCATCATGTACCGACAGCACAACTTTATGCTTGAGCGGAAAGGATTACCATCTCCAAAATGCGAACCCTCTCCCACCATTCCATGTCGAAATTGGCAAGAGAGAACAAGGAGCTCCCATAGCAGCTCTGCATCTTCGGAGGTCAATAATAAAATAAAATTGTGGGTCAATAGGTAATCCAAGCATTCCAAAATATACTCCTTATGCATCGCAGAGTATTTACAGTAAAGATCCAAAAAGAAACTGACCGCTCTGAGACCTAAATCATGGGGTATAGAGGAATAAAGGCTGGAGACATCACACACAATCCACCTGTCCTCAAGTTCCCACAATTTTTAAAAGTTGTTTTGTGTCTCTAAGATAACGAGGAAGATTCTTAACTATGGGTTGTAGCTGACGGTCTACCCAAAAGCCAAATTGCTCATTCAAGGACCCAATCCCGGCTACTATGGGGCAACCAGTCAAGGGGGTAAGCCCCTTATGCGTCTTTGGAAGATGGTGGAAGATTAGAGTTATAGGGGTGTCAGGGACCATGACCTCTCCCTCTTTCTCAGATAGCATCCCCATACGAACGCCTTTATCTATAAGTTCACGAAAAAACTTTTTTATAGCCTTCAGTTGAGTTATCCTTTAATTTACAATATGTGGTGTCATCCGAAAGTTGATAGAGAGCATCTTTCTTATACTCAATGTCATCCTGAACCACAACTAAGCCTCCTATGTCTGAACTTTGTATGACTATGGAGGTATCCATACTTACAGATTATAATGCATCACGTTTTCCTGGTGCAAGATTATCATTGTGTATATACACCCCCTCCTTTTAGAATGTAGAGCTAATATAGTAAGATCTCTCTTGACAAACTTTTGAAATAAGTCTAAGCTCTTGCCTCTTGAATTAACAGGATAGAAACTGGAATTCAATCTAAAGGAGGCCTCCACTGGTGGAGTATCATCCCCCTCATGACTGAAAGCCGATTCCCCCTGTAACTCTTTAAGGCATTGAAGTGTCAGTCTCTCAACCTAGAATTTTTTTCATCTTATGTCTATAAGCTACTTGCAGACACTGCCAACTGTGGACTAGCAATCGGACAAGTTGGGGACTCTGAATATGTCTTCTTTCTCCATAGGTTAAACCAGGGATCTTCAAACTACGGCCCTCCAGTTGTTGCAGAACTACACATCCCATGAGAAATTGTAAAACTCTGACATTCACAGACATGACTAGGCATGATGGGAATTGTAGTTCCTGAACAACTGGAGGGCCATAGTTTGAAGACCCATGGGTTAAACCTTAACTTCAGTCTAACCATTAAAGAGGTTGTATGCCCGCAAACTAAAAAAAAAACCTGTAAGGCAAAGGCATAATGAGCTAGTATGCACCTCACACTAGCTCATTATGAAATACTTAACTTAGAACGAAGCCCCCACATTGCATCCCGGTCAACGCAGAGGGAGCTGACATTTTACCCTCTGCGTTTATTCCGGGTTCGCAGCTCCGGGGCTATGAGTAGTCGGAGCTGCGATAACGGCACTGTACGCTGGATCTTCGCTGGACCTTCACTGCGCATGCACCGCTGACATCAGCGGCTGCATGCAGGGTGAATATCTCCCGTGTAGGTTTAGGAGATATTCATTTTACCTACAGGTAAGCCTTATTATAGGCCTAACCCTTAAAATGTTAAAAAGGGGTATGCAACTGCTTTAAGTTTAGGTTCATGACCACAGACATACTGTATATATCAGATACTGTAAATGTCTCATTGTATTCAGTATATACATCTGAAAACCCATTGGTGTCTATGACAAGCAGAGCTCAAACTCTGTCTTTAATGTTTACAGGCTTAAAACTCTAATAAAGTTGTGTCTCTTTTTCTTTGTAATCTGTTATCACTGGACCATGCAAATATAGCAGTAGGCAGCAGTCTGTTCACTATTCTGTGTTATCATAAAGCACCTTAAATACAACATATGCATCTTGTCTGTTAAGATAATGCTTTTACATAGTTACATAATTACATAGTTAGCTAGGTTGAATAAAGACACAAGTTCATCTTGTTCAGCAAATTAAAAAAAAACTATTAGAAAACCTCAATTTACACAGCCTTATACCCATAGTTGATCCAGAGGAAGGCAGAAAAGTTCATGTCTGAATACAGTCTTTTAGCCAGTTTTCTATCCATTTACAAAACTGAATTTTCTAAGCCTGTATACAAACACTTTTGCAAAATACAAGTATCCACAGCCACACCTTTGTATTTTTTGCTTACCTCCTCATAAAAAGAAATCAGATTTGTTTGACAACTTCAGCCTTCGGTGACTCCATGCTGACTATTGCTTACTTAAAATATTATTTTCTAGTGAAAACTCTTCTATGTGGTCTTTTATTAAACTTTTAACTATCTTCCCGACCACAGATGCTAAACTAACTGGTAGAGGCACCACATTTGACTTACACCAATCCAGTGGTACAATGCCAGTGGTTATAGAGTCTCTAAACATTGGAAACAATGGTTTAGAAATAACAGAGCTCAAATTTTTGAGAGCCTATGGATATCTGGTCCAAGTGCTTTATTCACCTTTACTCTGTTTAAGTGTTTCTAGACCATGCCAGTTTTGAGCTATTGTGGGTCATTTGGGGCTGTGTCAATACTATCCTAATTAGGGACTTGAGCTCCCCCATTTTCCTTTGAATACACAGAGCTAAAGAAAGTATTTAATACATTTGCCTCCTCTTTGTCCCCAGTCACTGACTCAGTTATGTTGTAAGGGGCCTAGATGCTCAGACCTACCCTACCATCTTTTGCAACCTGATGTTCATTTAGAACTTTTTCAGCCTTGATTTTCTTTATACATATTCTGTTTGTTAACTTTTAAATGATGATAATGTTCCTTGATTTTTGGTGTGGCTTTCTTCTGGGGCACCTCAAAAGTCCATTGTGGGTATAATACATTAGGATTCCTTCATTTTTATATTTTTAAATGCCCTTTTCTTTATTTTATTTTCTTGCAGGAAGTTTATAGCCATTTTAACCGCTTGCTGACCATATAACTTACCTAGTACGTGATCCTGCACTTCTGGGTCTGGGGCGCGTGTGACCCACTTCTGCACTGAGTGTACTTAGCGGGAGCTGATCTGTGGATACCATGGACTCTATGTCCATCGGCACCCACCGATCATTTGGCAGAGAGCCAGAACGGCGATTAAGGCAGATCACCATTCTGTCAGTAGGGAAGGCATTGATTCTGTGTACCTACATGGATCAATGCCTTCCCCTAGTTAAAAAAGCACCTCCCACACAGTACACAAGCACTGGCTAGGCACACAGTTAATCCTTTGATTGCCCCTGATGTTAACCCCTTCCTAGTCAGTGTCATTAGTACAGTGCATATTTTTTAGCACTATATTAGTGTCACTGGTACCCAAAAAGTGTAAAACGTGTCAGTTAGTGTCCGATTTGCCACAATATTGCTATAAGTCACTGATTGCCACCATTACTAGCAAAAAAAAAAGAAAGAAAATTCCATAAATATATCCTATAGTTTGTAGACGCTATACCTTTTGTGCAAACCAATCAATATATATATATTTTTTTTTTTTTTAACTCCAGCCAAAGCCTACCCTCTAGCAGGGGGAAAGCGATATCTATATCCTACATTCATGTCCTACATTTGTATTTCATGTATGTATTATTACAGCTACTCACTTTGATTACCCGATGTACTGGCTGTTTTACTTGTACAAACTAACCAACCAAATTGTATATGTTTGTATGTTTTCTTTCTTAAAATTTGAATAAAAATAGATTTAAAAAAAAAAAATATATATTTTTTTTACCACAAAAAATATGTAGCAGAACACAAATTGGCCTAAAATGATTGTCGGTCTTTTTTTTCTATAGAGCAAAAAAAAATGCAGAGGTGATCAAATACCAACAAAAGAAAGCACTATTTGTGAGAAAAAAAAAGGACATATGTTTTATTTGGGTACAGCATCACATGGCTAACTAACGCACTGCCATATCGCAAAAAATTGCCTGGTCGGGAAGGGGGTTTGAGATTACCAGGCCCAGAAAAGCATAATTTGTAGTTAGGTTCTCCATAAAAGTAACAATAATTGAAATTAGGGTTGCAACGATACCGATACTAGTATCAATATCGGTGCCGATACCGAGCATATGCACGAGTGCTTGTACTCGTGCAAATGCTCCGATGCTTGACCCAATACTTGGACAGTCGGGAACAATCGGTGTGGCGGTGGGGGAAGTTATAGTCACCAATCTACCTGTGCGGCTTTCAATAAAGCATCTGACAGCCGCTTCTCCTCCTCTCCCTCCCGCGGCTTTCAAATTTTTTATTTGTATAACAATGAAATTAAAAATAAAAATTTACAACCGCATTTCAGGTCTGCCTACATCACATCAGAGTCTGATAAACCATTTTCTCAGCCTGCTACTCCACCTCAGTCTCTTAAAATCTCTTTCATTTTTAGATTTTACAGCCTGAATGCAAAGATTTGCTTTGTAAGGTTCATTAAACATTTATGTAACAGTGTATGTGACTTAAAAGCAACTCTTGTCTCTAGTTAAATTGTGTTTAAAAAGAGCCTATCAAAGTAAAGGGTCAATACTTACCCCTCCCACCACGTCTGCCACTGATCTTCACTGTCTTCAGGAGCCATCTTCAGCATCTGGCATACCTTCTTGTCCTGTAGAAGCTGGCAGAAAAAAACAGCGCACAGGGGGGGAATAGGCAGACCCAGAAAATATCTCAGCCAGGGTAGTGCTTGAAGACAGTGGAGAATCGTGGCAGAGGAGAACAGAGGGGTAAGTATTAACACTATACTTTGTGGGGAAGCCCTTTTAAAATACAGTGCAATAAAGTACAGTACAGGACACAGGTTTGATATTCATGGACCTTGTGTGGTAGGCTTTTAGCTCCTCAAAGTGCATAGAACTTCAAGGTTCTCCCCAGGCTTCAACTTCTAAGCCAAAATTCCGCCCTTGCTTGCGCCACACTGACACAAGACTTGGAGCACAAAATCCACTAAGTGTTCCCAATGAAATGGTGCCCACACTCCAAAGAGTGGGGGGAGGGTGCCTGTCACAGTTTGCCTATCCTACGTCATAGATGACCCAGACTTATGAGTTTAATTGCTGGTTTCAAAGGGGTACAAATTAAAGTTCAAAACTTTACCTCCTCACTGCTTTATTCTTTCAAACCAACCAAAATCTACCCAAGGACAGTCAGATTTGAAGAGCACCCTGAAGCATCTCTTGTGTCAGTGAGTAGTTGTTCCAGTATCCCTATTAGATAGGTTCAAAGGATCCTATTCAAATCTGTTAATGGTGCAAAAACAGGAGTATTTATCCTATAGTGGACCTGAAATTCCTAAACAAAAGACTACAAATCCCCAAATGTTGTGTGGAATCCACACAAGATAAGGGGAATACTTTTCCTCCATAGACATCCAAGATGCCTATGTGTATATCCCCATTTATCAAACTCATCAGTGCTTTCTATACTTGGCAGTAGGAGACAAACACTTCCAGGTTGTTGCACTGGATTTTGGCCTATATTCTGCTCCTAGAGTATTCACAAAGTTTTTTGCACCACTTTTTCTAAGAACTCAGGGCATCAATGTCACAGGTCTAGATGACCTTCTCCTAAATGACTCATTTGCTTTCCAGCTTTCTGCAAACATTCACAGGATTGATGCTTCAGGCTTTTGGTTGGGTGATCGACTTACAAAAATCTGCCCTTCAAACAAAAGTCTTCCTTCACGGAAAACAAACTTCTTTCTCTAATTTGGGACTTGAGATCAAAGAGTCACTCCCCTATCTCCATGAGAGCTCTGGGCCTCATGGTGGCATCCTACAAGGCTTTTCCATTCACCAAATTTCATTTGAGATCTCTCTAACACAATATCTTTTTGTCATGAAATAAGCATGCTCCTTCCCTTGACCTGCCCATGCTCCTATACAGCTAAATAAGGAACTCCCTTGCCTGGTAGATTTCCAGCCCAGCCCTGACAATGGGGAAGTTGTTTCTGCAATATCACTGGAAGGTGATAACAACAGATGCCAGTCTCTCCGGCAGAGGAGGAGTGTCCCTCACAGATCAGGAAACATGGTCTCTTTGTTAGGCACACCCAATCAGGGTGCAAACAGACAATGCCATGGCTGTGGCTTTCATCGATCACCAATGAAGCACCAGGAGTCACACAGCCTTGCAGGAAGTAAGCCAGATGATCTTATGGATGGATAAACATTGTCCATGGATCTCTGCTGTCCACATTCCAGGAGTGGACAATTGGAAGGTAGATTACCTCAGTCATCACATTCTGGACCAAAGGTAATGGACCCTTTGCCCCAATAATTTAAACCTGATCTATCAGAAAAGGGATGTGGATATCCTGGCCTGCAGATTAAACCGCAAGTTACCTCTGTTTTTCTTGTTTTCACTTGGTGATCCAGCAAGTCTGTTATTTTTCATCTTCCTCTAATAGATAAAGCCGTCCAGCAAAAGGGGCAGTTAGCGGATTGAGAGAAACCATTTAACACTAACAGGAATGCATGCAGTCGTCAGCTTATATTAATTTATGTAAAACATTTATCCCAAAAGTAGCAAAAAAAAAACTGCTGCTGTAACTGCTTATAAGTGTTAACTGAAGTCTGGCTTTAATTTGCAAGTTCATCTAAATTTGTTAGTCGATCCAACACTACCTTCTCCTCAAATTGATGATGTTGCTGTCCAAGGGGAGTCATGTTGCTCCTCCATAGATAGAGGAGCCATCCTAAGACAAGAAGTATGTTAGTGGCTGGATCAGCAGATGAAAATGAAAAAAAGAAATTTAAAAAAGAAAATGAATGCAGACACTATGTTTAAAAAACGGTGAGCTGCATTATATTACATTTTTTATTTGGATTTAGATATGTTTTAATATACTGAGAAGTGAAAGTATCAACAAGAAGCAAGTATATTGTGAAGTATACAGTATTTGAAATGACAACACAAGTTTTTTTCTCCTGATGGGTCTCCTTTAAACACGGCATCACTTTTTCAGTAACTCAGAATGTGAGGTGAAGAAATTAAGATTTCAGTCAGGTGACTTATTCACTCTCAGTAAATCCTGCTCTTTGAACATTAATAAGAGTGTATTTCTCTACATTCTAATGTAGATTAGGCTCTGCCTTATAACAATTACACCAGTTTTGTGTGATTGTCATAATTTAGATGGTTATGTGGACAGGCAAGTAATAAAGTCACGGCTACTTAAACAGATCTGATAAAACTTAAAAATGCTAATCCCCAGAAAAGAAATTAAATTTCAGAACTGTGTACAAGACCTTCCATTTGCCAGCTTGATAAAATGTCTCTGTGGAGAATTCCAGACAACATTGCTTAAGAGATGTGAAATACAGAGCAAACACAGGAACTGTCTTTATTACATAGATAAAAAACATTACTGGGCACTTAAAAATCTATGCAGTTAAAAATCTGTTTTAAGTTCTCTATAATGTTTATATTTTAGATATTTTATACTTTTTTATGGGTAGACATTAAAGCAGTAAAAAAAAAAAAAAAAAGGAACAACAAATTATGAAATTCCTCTCCACCTTGGGTAGCTCTGCCAGGTCAATACAAAGCATGCACATTCATTGGGTGTTTAGTCAGCCAAGGGATTTGTTTTTGGTAAGGGTGATTCTGAAAGTGCATGCCCACTGTGTTTGTTTTGTCAGAACATTCCAAAATTAGTAAATCCGGTCTGGGGACTAAAATTTGTACTGCTACTTTACAGGGCTCGGCTCTCAGCCCTTCCTTCTCTGTGCTCAGTTTGCTCAGCTGTCGGTTAATTGCCAGTACTCATTGTTCCACAGTGGCTCACCTGTTGATCATCTCCTGCTCGTCAGTCAAGCCCACAGCCAGCCCTTTCTGGCTATTTAAACTGCCTGGTTCATTTCATCAATTGCCTTCACCTTGGTCAACATATCTAGAGACTCTCTGCTGTGTTCCTGTTGAAGACTTGCCTGGCTGATGTCCCTTCTGGTTCCTGATCCTGTTTGGTGCCTCTGACTCCGCTAATCTCTGGCTTTCTGATTTCCTGGCTTGTTTAGCCTACTCAATTTGGCTACCGAACCCTGGCTATGTTTTGACTACGTTTATCAGTTGTACCATTTTTGCCATTTTATTAAAAAGTGTGATTTTTTACTGCATTTTCTGTCTCCGTCTGTTTCATGGTTCCTGATACACTAAATTCCTGTACAACTAATCAACCATGCCTTTATTTGTAACTGTCACAACAGATAAAGTATAAATATGGTATTGTGTTATGAAAGATTGTGGTAATTGTGTAGTCTTTTAGATGTTGGAACATTTTCAGTAGTTTAGTGATTTCCTATAACATGCCAGCAGATTCTAACAGTCTGTTTTTACCATTTTGGTCATTTTTGACGGCCTCCCATAACATCACAGCAACCTCTGAGATCCTCTTCTGACACATACCAAGTGGAACAGTCTCTTGTTTCCTCTTGCTTTGTAAGGGCAGTAGGGAGGAGAATGGGAAATGGGGCAAATGATTTGAAGCCTACCTATAAGATGTTTGCCCCTAAGCCCATTAGTGTCTTAAAACTGCCCTGACCACAATCAATTGTGTTCCAGGATCATCATATTAACAATGAAAAGTATTGGGTTGGGCTGGTTTAATACAGCATTCCTTGAAAGAAAAAGTGAAGTATCGAGCATGCTTTCTGTATGGATCTCAAGGTTACATTTTTTATTTTTTTTTATAAATTCTTTATTTTCACAGAAACAGCATTACACAGATCAACAATTCTCAACCATGACATAACATTCAAAATTAAGCGAGCTAATCACATGGTTAACAAGACTTGTCTTTAGAAATACTTCTGTGCTAACCAAGTGGTACGATGTTCCATCAAAATGACATAAGATTAACCCAGATGCATCACCCTTGTGTTGGAGGGAGTGCGGGGGCGAGGAAACACATGGCCATATATGGCGGCATTGCTTTCAATTCAGCTATATTGGAAAATAGTATTGACATTAATTAAGAAGATTAGCAATTTTGAAGTTAGGCAAGACCCCAGGCAATGTTTTTTTAATGCCACGGTTACACCAAGGGAAAAATATAGAGCGTCTATTATTCCATTCCTGTTGAATGCAGCAAAAATATTAATCTTGAAATATTGGAAATCAAAGAAAACACCAACAATGAAGGACTGGTTTAGGGAAGTAGATAGTACCAGATTAATGGAGGAATTAATACACCTGCAAAATGACTCTTGGCCAAAATGTCATAGAACTTGGAGAAGTTGGCTTGAGTTTAAACAAACCTCAGTTTTTTTATAAGTTGTATGGGTAAAGAAAATGTTCTCCAGGAGGTGAGGAGGGAGACGCTAGATGGAGGATATTTCTAATATGGGGTATAAGGACGATAGAGAATTGTTGGATTGAGCTTAGCCTGGCTATGTGTCTCTACCATCTGCTCGTCCTCTTTTTTTCCTCCCCTCCTCCACCCCCCCTCCTTTTTTTTTCTAGAAATGGTGATTGCATTTACTGAGTTAGTATAGTGTAAGTGGTTTTGAATATATGGGAGGGAGGGATTGGGGGGATAAACAATGGGAACACGTTAAGTGAGGGTGGAATCATGGTAGCTGCTATAGCCAGTTACCCTTGGGCCCACCCCTTAAACAACAAAAAATATTTCTCAATAATTTGGTATTTCATGGTTTTTCACTGATGAATCTATTGAGGTGTTTTTATTTTTTGTGAGGTCACTAGTTGGAGATTTTGGGGGTGACGAGGAATTGATTGGTAGAAGGGAACGGTCTGTTTTTCTTCACTTTTTATGCAATGTATGCTGTTAATCATAAGTATATTGTGTGGTTTTTGGAATGTATTTTCTTGTGCATATTTTAGGAATACTACCTATGTTTTTGATTGTCTTGTCTTTTTATGGTTTTTTTCCCCCTAAATTTAATAAAAAAGAGTTTAAGAGAATCAACAGATGAAAATAAAGAAAAAAAAAAAAACTACAAAAAAAAATACTTCTATGATGTAATATCATTAAATTGTATAGTTTCATATTGAAATTACTCTGTGAGAATCAGCAAGCAACACCGCATCTCATTTTATTATAATTTTCTTAACCAAGCAGTGCCCTGGTTAACTCCAAGAAATAGAAAGTGGAAAGAAAAAAAAAGGGGGGGGGGGAAGAAGGGAGGGAGGAGGGGGATAGGGGACAAAAAAGGGGGAGGGGGGACCCGGTCGCCCCTAATGGCATGTTGGAAGAGCTCAGTGGGGCAGGTTAGTGGAAAAACTACTGCTGAGAGGTTAGGAAGAACTGTTCCTTGTAAATTACATAGGAGGTCCAGACTTTCCCATATTTCTCATGTTGCTCTTTCAGTACCATGGTAAGGTTCTCACACATACATGATTATGTGTAAAAAACTCACTTACTTATCATATTCATATTAAACAAATGACAACAAGATTTAGTGAAAAAATGCAGAAAAACAACACCAGTAGATCATAACAATCAGGAAAAGGTAAAGGGGAGTCAAAGGGAAGAAAAATAGATGGGGGGATGAGGTAATGACATTTTCAGTAGGACAAACTTCCAATGATTTGCCCCTGTAATGATAAGTGTAATGAACCAAATAATGTTAGTCCAAGTCAGCACAGAAGGCCCAAACCTCATGGAAAGAAGCTATAATTTGTAGACACACTCATTTAAGATGCTATAAAGGCTAAATTAATTCAGTGATATGCATTACTGTCATATACAAATCTTTCATATATTCATTTTTTTTTTTTTACTTTAAATTTTTATTAGCATTATAAAGAGCAATGCAAGGAGTGTGAACATTCTTGGTTACAGTAAGTTATGGCTAACATTATTTAACAACAAACAAATGTAAATTTAGAAGTAAAATAGTAAACCATCATATGGTACAAGATCTTGCAGTGAAATAAGTTTGTACAGTGTCCTTTGATTCATATATTAATTTTTAAAATACAAAATAGTTTACATTTTATTCCCCTCAGTCAGTTTATACTACCATTTGGATTTACTTAAATAGTAGGATATTTTCAGATAGTAAATTCATGCTGTGTATGTCAATTTCAATTATCCAGTTATGTGCAAGGAATCTAGATTATTATTATTATTTTTTTATTCCTCTGCTTATAATTGGATATTAATTTTACTAATGAAAAACAATCTATTTATTTAGTAAATCTGCTCCAAAGAAATTATAATAAAGGCCCCTTTCACACGATCAGCCCACAAAGATCCGCCTGTCCATTTTTCAGGCAGAACTGAATGGGCCACCCATTGACTTGTATGGGCAGGCAGATGTTAGCGGAAATGGGTCCGCTGACACCTGCCGGCCATCCGATCCATCCAACAAGATACGCTCAAAACAGAATGATGGTAATACGTTCGTCATCCGTCCAGTGGAATGGATGGGATCGGATGAAAGCGGACAGGCTGTCCGTTTTCATCCGATCTCCCCATAGAGGACAGCAGAGCTCTGACAGGTCCATCCCTGATGAGTGAGCAGAGATGGCCCTGTCATCCACCGGCTCAGCGGGAATCAACAAAACGATCCCCCGCTAAGCTAGCAGAGTCCGCTGAGCAGATCCGCCCCATGTGAAAGGGGCCTTATAGGTGACATACGCGGATGCCGAAGAGGGGTTTAGTCTGTGTGAAGCTGCTAGGGTACTGCTTAGATGCAATGACGGAACTCCGATGCATGCATACAGGAGTCAAGAAACCATTCATTCTGGGACTATTGCAGTGTGTTGAGAATGTCCACTGAGCTGCACATGCATTCAATGTCAAATTGCAGCTAACAAAGCTAGCAAAATTTTCCCATTTTTTAAAAAGGGAATTCATTCAAAAGATAAATC
Source organism: Aquarana catesbeiana (assembly GCF_042186555.1). Classification (NCBI taxonomy): domain Eukaryota; kingdom Metazoa; phylum Chordata; class Amphibia; order Anura; family Ranidae; genus Aquarana; species Aquarana catesbeiana. Next base: position 859,248,474 of record NC_133324.1, read on the forward strand.
AATAATACTACCCCTTTACCCCCAGCCTCATCTTAAATATAAACAAATGGCCAATGCCCTCACCTATAACTGGCCTGCAGTAAGGAGCTTATCTTAAATATGCAGTTCAGTTTTGGCCACCAAGGAAAGACATTGTTTCATTAAATAGAGGTCAGGGAAGGGCAATGAAATACAGGGGATGAAGGACCTCAGCTATGATGATCGATTACATAGGTAACAGTTATTCACTCTGGAGAAGAGATGCTTAAGGGGGTATATGATTACAATGTACAAATATATTAAAGATGACTTCAGTAACTGTAATAAACTGTTTACTCTAAAGTGCTTAAAGAGGACACGCAGTCATGAGTTGATGTTAGAAGAAAGAGGGTTTACCTTAGGTTGCAGAAAAGGTTCTTTACTAATAGAGCAGTAAATATTTGGAAATCCATCTTCCAGGAAGTGGCACTAGCTGAGAGCGTTAGGAACTTCAAAAAATTTAAAAACGTCTTCCTTGGAAGAATAAAAATCACACACACATACACACTGACATAGGTTGAACTGGATGGATCTGTGGGGCTGATTTACTAAAGCCAAATAGACTGTGCACTTTGCAGCTGCAGTCATTTGCTCAAGAGATTAGTGAATGTGGCATTTGCTAGGTAGAAGTGATAGCAACCAGTCACAGCATGGGATGTCACCAATTTTCACAACCTCCTTGGTTGCTACTGGAAATACCCAGTGTCTTTTTCCTAAGTTTAAATGTAATTAGTCTGGGGTAAGCATGTAATGTTCCTACAATCAACCAGGTTACTGCAGGGGCGGATCCAGGGGGGGGCAATGGGGCAATTGCTCCACCCGAGAAGTTAGAGATGGGCTGGCGGGTGAGCGGGCAGGCCAGTCAGACTCAGCGGATGAGTGAGCGGGCGGGCGTGTGGGCGGGCAGGTAAACGAGTGGGCGGGCCAGTTAGCAGGTGAGTGAGCGCCTGAGCGGGCAGGTCGGCGGGTGAGTGTGCTGGCAGGCAGGGCAGTCATCGGGTGAGTGAGTGGGCGGGTCAGTCAGCAGGTGAGCATGAGCGGAGGTGCTGGCCAGTCAGCGAGTCGGCGGGTGGGGAGCAGAGAGATGACATCATCTCTCATCGCCCGCCCTGCATCATTGTAGTTCCACCCTCACCGTGCAGCAGAGAGATTACATCATCTCTCTGCTGCCTGTATTCACTCTGGCAAGTGATAATCTGCACCTTAGCAGGCCAATGACAATCAGCAACGTGTGGCAGGTGACGTGGCAAGTGACAATCCGCAACATGTGGCAGGTGACGTGGCAAGTGACAATACATATCTGGTAGCAGGCAAGTGACAATCCGCATCTGAAGGCAGGTCAATGTGTAAAGTGATACCTTCGTGGCTCCCACTGATTCTGTGTTATGGTGAGTTGAACCATTTCAATTTATATTACAATGTAATAATAGAAATAATGTGCTTCAATCATCCTGACACCATAACAACCATGGTGCAGTGATGATGAAAGTGCTAACACCAGCCACTGCCCCGATAAATTGCCTGCAAAAAAAGTATTTTCTGGCAGTGCCCCTCCCGAGACTAGACTCTGGATCCGCCCCTGGGTTACTGATTGATTAAACAGGAGAGTAGTGCTACAATACGAAATTAGCTTGTTGTACAGTATGATTTCATTTTTTCTAAGCGCCAGTTCACACAGGGGCAACACGACTTGCAGGTCGACTCACCGAGGCGACCTGCACACGACTTCAGCGGCGACTTGCAAAACGACTTCTGTATAGAAGTCAATGCAAGTCGCCTGAAGTCACCCCAAAAATACTACAGGAACCTTTTTCTAAGTGGGAGCGACTTGCGTCGCTTCTATTAGAATGGTTCCGTAGTAGAGAACGGGACGCGACTTGTCAGGCGGCTAGGTCGCCTGACAAGTCGCCCCTGTGTGAACCCGGGGCTTAACCTTTTAAAAGAATATAGAACATTCCCACAAAGTCTTTGTTCATTAATAATATTTGTGAAGGTCTGGATGTTCTCCATCTTACATCAAAAAAGTTACAGTGGACTATTGCTACTTTAAAATACATACTCATTTCAGTTTGACGCACAAAAAATTGTCTGCAGGTGCAAAAGGACATTATTTCATTCTAAAAGTTTATGTCAAATTAAGTTATATACTGTATCTTGTGACTTGTGGCAGATTTTATGTAATCCTAATTAGCCAGATTGTACAAGAGCATCTGCATGCTTTAAAACCCACATATCATGATTCATTATTTTGGAATATATGGCTTCATAAAAACGCTATTCTCTGAGTTATTAATTTTTGAGACTTGGATGAAAATTTAAATCTTCTGTAGTAGAATTAATGGGATCTCTTGCACTCTTTTGCGGAATAGAATTTATACAGTATATATGATACAAGTACAGATGGGTAAACTTTACATATTTCACATCTTCATTTAATTTCAACTCATTGACCCAGTGGATATATATTTTTTCACTCATTAACTTTAATAGTATATTTTGATTGAATGCTTAGGAAAAGGAAAGTACAGTATGGAAAACTGTTCTTATTTTTATTTATTCTGTTGGACACAAAATACAAGTAATGGTAGATATGTTTATTTTTAGCATGACACTGTTTTATTGGTAATACTCAGAACCCAGATGGTTGTCAAGTTTCTGCAAAAAGTATTCTTGCCCAAGCCATGTATGAGCTTCCAACTATAGTGGATTATGAATCTCCTGGTAAGGGTTGTCTACAGGAGACTGCTGCAGCTCACGTATTGCTTTATGTTTGCTTCTGTTGCACTTAATAACTCAACAATGTAATAGGGGTGGGTGAAATGAGGATGTTTTAAAGTGGATTAGCTGCAATGAATTGGAGGATACCCATCACTCTGGGGGGGACATGTGGGGGGGACATGGTGTAACTGATTGAACAATAATACAGTATCAAACTAAACTATGTAGGTACAGTATAGAATGATTCTAAATAACATCCAACTGATGCAAGTTCAAAATTCACATACTGTATGTTCTCTGTGTTAGAAGCTTTCTTTGAGTGGAGGTTAAAGCCTATCTATGGTAGGAAATTTAAAAAAATCATTTCCACAAAGAATTTTAATTATTTATAGTCTATTCCTATCAATCTGAATAATCTTGAAGATTGTAAACTTACATTGTGAAGATTCCCACACATTTACTTCCATAATTTCTGTGACACGTATTCAATATGCCCTATGGATAGACACGGCTGTGTCACACATTTCACAGAGCCTGCCTTCTGAAATACAGAGTTGCTGGGAGGAGGAGTTTGAGAAGGCAGAGCTAGCACAGGAATCACTGTTTTCAGGCAGCAAGGTACCCTGGGATATGTAGTCCTTTAAAAGCAAACAACAAAGGAGAAGCTGCAAAGCATGCAGAGAATCCAGGAAGTTGTGGAAAGAGATGACCAGCAGACAGGCAGCACTCACAACATGAAAGAAGATTTTTTTTATAAGCTTACAGCATATTGCATTGCCAAGATAGCTAATGTTTGTATTGCTATTACAATGCTGATGCTATAACAGGAAATTGTACGCTGTGACCATAGATCTCCTTTAAACCGCTTTTTCTCCTAAAGTGAACAACTTTGCATCAAATTTTCTATATGGACTATTTATGTATTTCCCCCCTTGAACTCCCCTTCTCAAGTAAAATTAAAATTCATTTCAGTTGATCTTTCCTCATAGCTGAAGCCGTCCTTCTATGCACTCTCCATGGTTGCACTACCTTGTTTTTTGAGCTGGTGCCCTGTAACTGAACCCCTAAATAATGGTGGAACAGGTAACATGTTCCAAAAGTGAACTTTAAAGAAAGAACTCTGTTTCTCAGATAGCAACATTTCAAGGTATAGAATGTCTGGCAAGAGGCTGTCCTGCCATCTAGAAACATAAAAATTCCTGCTTAATTTGGCTGTAAGGGGTTCATGGAAAAGTTATACGTTTTATTCTGATTTTAGTATAGTGACAGCATTTTCTGGACAGCAGTTTATTGAATGATTTTACTTCTTACCTTGAGTTGTTTTACAAATGTCTACACGTTGAAGGAATACACCGCCTTTCAGACTGTGTTTTGTGTTACAACCATATTTAGGGTATAACATGAAACATTGTAGCATTCCCGGACCCCCACCCTCAAACTACCCCTCCCTTACTTGAATTGCGGGGTTCTTGTTCCTGCAGAATCCTGTGCTTTTTTTAAATTTAGCAAAGTCTGTGCATGGTTCTGCCCATACAGCTGCATCATCCATTCACAGATATCTATGAAGTTGTACTAACCCAGAAATGTTGTCGGTTGCATACCCACCTCCCTGCTTCCAGGTGTCCACTGTTTAAATATCTTATTACTATTGTTGTTCTGGAATTGTACATTTTACACATGCACTCTGTCCATGTTGTTCTATATTTGCTTAGCTGCTAGAATTCTCTGTTCCCTTGTATAACTCAGTATGAGTGGTAGGGTTGCCACCTTTTCTTCAAGCCAAACCCGAAAATTTTAGTGGTCTGGGACACCTTTGGGTGCCCCAAGGAGAGTAGTAATGTAGTGCGCATACCATGCTGCGAAAAAATGTGGGTGTGTCCAAATTGCTCTTGCTGACATCATCACCGTGGCCCTTAGTGATGCCGAACCTGCCCCCAGACAGCCACCCACAGCTCCTGGACAGCAATAGATTTGTGTGTGACTATCTTGGTTACTTGGGGAGCCACAGCCCACCTGAAACCCAGACACATGATTCAAAATCCAGACTGTCCGGGTGAATCCTGGACAGGTGGCATCCCTAGCCCAGGCTGGAAAAAAAAAAATTGAAAGCGAAAGATAAAAAAAACATTTTTTTTTTTTATCTTTTGCTTTTAAAAGGTAAAGAGGAGATTTAGGGTCTTTTTGACCCCATATCTCTTCATAAAGAGGACCTGTCATCCTTATGACTATCTTGGTTACTTGAGGAGCAACAGCCCAATCTGAATAATGTGTCTGGGTTTCAGCCAGCCTGAAATCCGGACACATGATTCAAAACCCGGACTGTCCGGGTGAATCCTGGACAGGTGGCAACCCTAATGAGTGGTGATAGTGGCCTGTGCTAGTCTGTACTTTTGTATATGTACTGTTTTTACTTCTATATATAACAGAGATCTGTGAATGGGATTACTATAAGTCCCATTTGCCCTTGCTGCAGAGGGACTCACAGATCCCCTAAAAACAAACGTGGTGAAATCAACACACTTGTAGCCCATTCTTTACTTTCTCCAGCCCCATGAAAGAAAGTCCTTATGGACCTAGGGATAAACAATTATAGGCACACTAACCTAAGCAGTGTTGTCCCTAACTTTTAGTGCTGCTGGATAGGGATGAGCTGAGGGTTCAATCCGAACCTAGTCTGAACTTTTGCCTGTTCTTCAGCAGATGAGCATCATACATAGAAGCACTACCACTTCTACAGTATATATATGACAGCTTCCTGCTGTCAATGTTACCTAAGAAAGCAGCAGCTCCTGGGTGAATCCCTAGCAACTGTCACAGTATCTGGAACATTGCGTTAAATGGCCATGTAAGTAAAGGAGCGGGGCTTACTGTGACATCACTACCCAGATATGGTCACTAATATCCCCGCCCCTTCTTTATATAACTGATGACAGCTCAGGGAGCTATCATTCAGCGAGCAAGACCATTGGCATTGTGATTGATGATGTATTTACAATGAAGAACTTTTTGAATTTTTTTTTGTAATAAAGGACTTGTCAAATATTTGAGTGTCATTTCTATATTACTACAGTATGTACTCATTCACGCAAGGGGGACTGACATATGGGGGTACTTTTATTTTTAAAGGGAGCTTCCAGATTCCAATATGCCCCTGCATGCAGACCCCCAAAACCACTGGGCCAGTTGTGAGGAAGAGGCTCTTCCTCCCTTGTTAAGGGTATGTGGCCTGGCATGATTAAGGGTATGATTAAGGGTATGCTATGGTATGTGCAGTCAGGCTTCATGCTCGGATTAAGGGTGTCAGAGTATGGATTTTTAGATGGACCTTTTTATAATGGATTTCCTGGGCTTTCATGTTTTTTGGGACCTTTGGGTGGGGTCTTTGTTCTGTTTTTTATTTTTTAATAGGAACTAAAAGGTAAATGTAATTTCCCAGAAATGGAAAACCATTTTTTTTCTAATTTGGCAGATTTGACTCCCTTTGCTTTCAATTGGGCTTGTGTTTGGCATCCAAACATCTTCGAAGTTTGCCGAACCCTGCTTTAACCGAACCTATTGAAGTTTGGTTCATCCTAACTAGCTAGGCTAGTCATCATGAGCATAGATTAATAGTTCTGCTTCTCTCAACTTCTCCACAAGCTTAGTGTTATTCTTTGCTTCCTGTCTTCTTTGGGGGTGGTGGTGGGGGTGTCACTGGGAGTTTGAGAAGAGTTTAAGAAGATCCAGTGATGGATATTTATCTCTCTTGCTTTCCACCGGGTGTATTTTTGCATGCTGGGGAAGGGAAAAAAATGCTGGGGAGGGTGTGCTGGGTAAAAGAGAGGCCCAAGACTGGGGCCTGATGCTTCCTGCTGTCCTGCTGGAATGTACACCCCCGGGAAATGGAACTTGAAGTTGATTACCTGCATTGGAGCACCAGAGGTGAAGATTTTGCTGCTGAAGGGTGTCCTGCAGAGCTGGAGAAAAGCAGGAAACATTGCAGGAAGTTCTGGAGGCTCATCCAAGGAGTAAATGTGCTGAATAAGTGCACCTTTACAGATTAAAGATCATTTTCTGTGTTGATTGTAAGTGATGAGACAGAGTCTGCATTCTTGCTGTTTTAGGTATCTTGTACCTTGCCTTGGATTGAGACAATTAAACAAGACCAGGATATGTTTTGTTCATTTGTGCATTTCACCCACTGTAACTGTCCTTGCATTTATTCATATATTTTTTTTTTTTTTAAAGGTGAACTATGCCTTTAAATTCTTGATTCAGTGCGGTGCTGTGCCGAGCGGTTATCCACTTATCTCTTTTCTTTGTGATAAATATTGATATGGCATCATTGAAGACATATTGCGTGCCCAGTTGGGCAAACCCCCAGAAAATGATCGTTGTACAGATTTCAACATCAATCATTCACTGCAGTGATGTGTTAGATGGCATTTTTCCCAAACTTCTTCTTTGGGACTATTCCGTCAATCCTGTTTGTTGTTACATCTTTTTTTATATCAATAAATGTTGTTGATTTGATAAACACTGAATTCTTTCTGTGAAGTCAGCTCAGTGTGCTGTTCTTCTATGTATATGGAGACTTTTTTAATAAAGCTAAGCACTCAGGACTCGCGATTCTGCTGTACAGTGCAGCTTCTGTTTACTGTTTACAGCCTAGACAAATAAGCAGTTTGACCTTTTTGTTTCTGCCAAAGCCCAGGTGGCTCTTTACGTTTGTGTATAAGAGGGACGTGGTCTGTAGTGGGAGTTTATGTGTTGGAGCAGGATTTCATGGTGTTTGAGAGAAATGAGAAAAAGCTGATGATATAAATGTTATAGTTTGCTTTGGAGAACATTGTTAGATATATTACTAAAATAAACTCACTGCTTCCTACCCTATAATATAGAAACATAATTACTATTCAGCAACTCTAATTAAACCTAAATATATATTAAAGACTCATTCACACCAGTGGCTATGCATTATGCTGTGAATATTGCACGCCTGCGGGTGTGCTTTGTGTAGGGGCAGTGCAATGCATTTCACTGTTTACTGGTTTCTTTTTAAACTTTATTGAAATGTCAGTGGCGTAACTAGAACCTTCAGGGCCCAGATGCAAGAAACCATGAAGGGCCCCCCTGACCCCCGGACAGGGCCTTTTCCTCCCAGCCTGGTGGCAGAAAGCCAGGGTCCGGTTGCAAGTGGGTGGCTGCATATAGAGGAACAGATTTCTCTATTTCCTCCTGGAGGAAAATAGACAGGTGGTCAGGAGGCAACATATTGCCTCTTTACCGGCTGTCAAATGCCTCTGAAAAGCAATCTGAGCATGGATCGCTTTTCAAAGGAACAACAATTTTCTGCTGGTACTATGAACAAGCAGGAAAAAAAAACTGTTCTGATTGTACACATATAGGGGGTTAGGATTAAAAGCGCATACATAAAATGTGCATACATACATGTAAACACACATGTACGCACACACACATATACTGTATATATACACATATATAAATGCACATATGCACACACATATAAACACATGCACACACACACATACATGCACACACACACATACATGCACACATGCATACATGCACACAGACATACATACACACACACATACATTCACACACACATACATGTACGCACATACATACATGCACGCACATACATACATGCACACACACACACATACATGTACGCACATATATACATGCACGCACATACATACATGCGCACACATACATACATGCGCACACACACCCACACATACATGCACACACACATACATACATGCACACATATATCAACACACATACATACAGCCTTTTAAAAATAGGCAGTCCTTTACCTTAGCTCTTCCTGGCGGGTACTGCACTGTAGGGGGAGACATAGAGCACAGCACATACTGCTTTCACTTTAGGTGTAATCAGTGTGACAAACTCCCCGCAGTGCCGATTTAAAGTTCGGCTGAGGATCTCAGCCACCCTTGCCGCTCCTCCTATCGAGGCATACAGGGGTCCCACAAGGGCCCGCTGCAGCATTGGGCCCGGTCGCCATGGCGACTTCTGTGAACCCTATACATCTGCCTCTGTGAAATGTCACAAAATGACATTTCTTTGAACTCCATCCACCTCAGTGTGTTGTGACGCACTGCAGTGCATTAACAGGCAGTGATGCTGCATTTCAATGCAACGCACACCACTGCACATGTATGGTGTGAACAGGACACATAGAAAACTGTACTCCTTACTGAGGGGTGAGGGGGTTTGTACTGAGGGTGTGGGTTGGGAGGGGGCTTTGTACTGAGGGAGGCAGTGTCTGTACTGGGGGGCAGGTTGTACTGAATGGGGGGAATCTGGAATGGGATAGAATGTTGGCTACTGGAGAGATCAGTACTATGGGGATATGGGCTTGGGGGGATGTATACTGGGAAAAGGGGGTCATTTTTGGCTGTTCCCTGCATTCTCTGTGTTATGCACTCCTAAGCCTTACACTCTTTGTATTATACTAAAGATAAAACAGCGCAGCACAAATATATGTAAAACCAATAATAGGCATTAGCACATGTCCTTCAAAGAAGTTCAAAGCCCAATAAAAATTGGTAAAAGATGTCCATAGATTTCAGTAGAATCCACATGAGAGATATCAGATGCAGCAGCACCCTGGGTGAATGAACCCACCACCAGCACACAGATTGCTCACTCACATTTTAAAATTGACCCCCAAACCAACAAAAAGGTTATACACCCTTGTTCCCACAGTCAGGGGATGAGTACTGCAAAGTGCAAATGATCCTGATGATCCCGATGCTCATGCCTACCCCGATCGGTGCTATAGCTGTAGTGAGTCCAATCCTCTCCCCAGGACAGGATCCCTGCTCCGCTGGACAACTAGAACGTTTCCCCAGGAGGCAGCATTCTGTCAAAGCCACTTCCGTCACTGACTACAATAGTCTCTGTTATTTACAGTATATTTTTACTACTGAAATCTCTGTGTTATGCACTCCTAAGCCTTACACTCTCTGTAGTATATATTTTAACTACTCTACTCTGTGTTATGCACTCCTGACCCCTGCACTCATTATTTACACAATCCTGACCTCTGCACTCTCTGTGATATGCGCTTCTGATCCTTGCACTCTCTGTGTTACATACTCCTGAGCCCTAAACTCTATGTGATATGTATTACCGACTCTTCCATTTGGGTGTATTACACACTTCTAAGTCTTGCACTACAGTAACTATGTTGTACATTTCATATTCCTGACCATGGCACTCTGTACACTGGGCCTAATATAACATGCTCCTGACCACTGCACAGGCATATTTGGTGGGTAAAAGGACTGCAGCATATGTATGCTGGGTATAGAGTGAGTAGGCTCAGGTTTTTAAACCATCACCCTTTAATGCCCCTCCCAGTTTGACCACACCCACCATTTAGGGCAACGCTTTAAAATAATTTCTGTTATATGGGGGAAGAGGGTGGTTGTTAAAAAGTGATAAGCTTTGGGTGTCAGATATGCTAGGTATGCCACTGTCCAATAAAAAAAAAGTTCGAGGGGCTCCACAACAATGGTATATTGACATTTGAAGCACATGGTACCAACTTCAATTTTGTATTTTAGAAAGTGGGGGTGAGGAGCAGCAGTGGTAGGTAAATGCGGTGTCTTTCACCATAGGCACATGCTATGTTTGGTCATGTCTGCATTCCTAATTGCTTCAGTACCCTTTCTATAATGCTGATGTTGTCCTATGCACATTTTATTAATAATAGTAGCAATCATTAATGTTAGTCATTGATACCGTTTTAAGCCAATCTGACCTTTGTAACTATATACCTGCTACAGTGCTATTCTTGTTAAGAAGAAGAAAATAAAGGAAAGTAACATAAAAGTTACCTTGTGGCTTGTGTGAGGTTACATTTATATTTATTCTTGCAATCGTCTGTTCTCAGTCTCAAGTGAGTTTCTTAGGAATGACTGAGCATATTCTGCAAGAAATAATATTGAATCATGAACTGTATTAGCAGTTTTACATTCAGTACAATGTACATCTTAGCATACTATAAACCAATAGCTTTTGTACAGTCAAATAGCTTGAAGCAAAAGATTATATATATATGTATATATTATGACAAGCACATAATAATTATATTAATAGGCAAACATTTGTTTTTAAATCTCGTTTGGTATCTTCCAAGACTGGCTGAATATGTCTGAACACATATAGGCAGTGAAGAAAAATCAATATTGGTGTGCCAATCAGGTTTTACCTTTCCTTAGTATAGAGCAGACTGGAGAATGACATTTCATAGTTCTGTGGTTGCTTCAGCCTACTCTTCTTTTTTCTTTTTTTTTTTTTTTTTTTTACAAGGACCAAGGTAGTTAATAGTGGTGTATTATTTTTCAGTAGATGCCCAGGGGTTTGATGACTCAACAATGTGTTTTCTGTTGAAGAGTCTCAACCTATTACTTTTAAGCTCTGCCGTCTGCTATGGTCATAGTCACAGTTACATAGTTGGTAAGGTTGACTAAAGACGAAATAGTCCATCCAGCTCAACCTGTGTGGGTGTGTGTCTGTGTAGATAATCATTTACCATATCTCTGTATATTGTGTTTGCTAAGACTCACATCCAAGAGTTTTTTAAAACTATCAATACTTCCTACTGACACCGCCGTTTGTGGAAGAGAGTTCCACATCCTTACCGCCCTGACAGTGAAAAACCCCCTACGCAGCTTAAAGTGATTTTAGAGGATCATTTTTGTTTTATTTTAAATAACAAACATGTCATACTTACCTTCACTGTGCAGCTCGTTTTGCACAGAGTGGCCCCGAAATCCTCTTCTGGGGTCCCACCGCGGCTCCTCCCTGCATCAGATAACCCCATATTAGAAGCGCTCTCCCGAGGGGGTTAACTTGCGAGGGTTTAAGGTTAAACCGCTTTTCTTCCAGTCTCATTGTGTGGCCCCGTGTCCTCTTACACTCCCTGGGACTAAATAGTTTGTATATCGCTATCATCTCTCCTCTCAAGCATCTCTTCTCCAGGGAGAATAAATTTAGTGCTTGTAGTTGTTCCTCATAATTGAGGTCCTCCAGTCCCCATATTAATTTAGTTGCCCTTGACTCTCTCCAGCTCCAGCACATCCTTTCTGAGGACTGGTGACCAGAACTGGATGGAATACTCCAGATGCGGCCGAACCAGAGTTTTATAAAGTGGCAGGATAATCATTTTATCTCTGGAGTAAATCCCCTTTTTAATCCATGCTAATATTCTGCTGGCTTTTTCTTGCTGCAGCTTGACACTGCATGCTATTTCTGTCTGTCTACTAGGACGTCCAGATCCTTCTCCATCCTGGAATCCCCCAGATCCCCCCCCCCATAGTGAGTAACTCGCGTTTATATTTTTAGCCCCCAAGTGCATTACTTTACATTTACAATGTTAAACCCCATTTGCAGTCTAGTTGCCCACTCCATTCATTTATTTGAGTCATAGTTACATATAGATAGTTACATAGTAACTAGTCCTCTTGTAAGGTTTTTTTTCTATCCTAAAATAATGTTATTGCCCTACTAATTTTTGTGTCATCAGCAAACAGAGAGTGAGCTTTTTATTACATCCTCTATATCAGGGATCGGCAACCTACGGCCCGCAGGCCCTACCCGGCCCACCACCGCTAAATGAATATAAAGGGGAATGTGGGTGTGGCGCTGTTCCATTGAATGAAATGTTCTATGGAGAAAAAACAGACAGATAAATTGTCTTCTAGTATTCACGTCTGAAATTACAAAAAGGGGAGTGTGTATTCCAATGGTGCCTTTCTTATAATGATACTGAATCTTTTGTGTAAAACCATATTGGGGTATAGCTAATGTTCAATGGTTAATGCAAAAATAAAATAAAATAAATAAAATAAAATGAATAAATAAATTCAATTCTGTCTAAATTGTGTTATACCCTCTGGCAGCCGGTATTCAATACGTTCTCAACAACCAAAAAAAGGGTAATCCAGCTTACCCAACTTACTCCTCTATTTAATTGTCAGAATTAGGTTTAAGTGATTTGGGTGAAGTGTTCACCCCCTGGGTGTTTTTTCAGTGAAAAAATCTATATGCAAACTAAGACCTTGGCTATTCACCAACAATGTGATATAGATGTCAATATACAAGTATATGGTCAAATTGATTAATAATGCATTCTACACAATCTGTGCAATAAACATTAAAAAGTCTTAATAAAAGTGCATATTTAAAAGTGCTAAGTGCTTAAAAAGTTTCCATTGCTAACGAATAAACTATATAGCAAAGTGACATGTGCTCTGAAAAAAAGTCCAATATTGGCTGTTTGCTGAAAAACAATATTGTATAAAAGGAAGAAAAAAAAATAAATAAAAAAACTTTTTGTTCAGGTGCCAGCTAGTGATGGTGCTCCTTATTCGTGCTCCTACTGTGCATGCACTCACCAAATAGCCTCACCCCCACAGGGGTACTGCGCAGCCACAGTATCTGCCACTGTGTAGCAATCCCTGGCGGTCCTGGTCTGTACTGTAAATATTGTTAGCAGTGTTTTGTATGTTCATCATGTAGAAGAGAAGGGATGCCCATAGTGTAAAACCGTTTTTTAAAACGTTATTTTATTGATTAAAAAATTGTACTCACATTTGAGATAAATTGTATAAGCATGAAAGTATGGGTGGATGGATGCCGTCAGAAAGCTGTTTTTGTCTAGTCGGAGGTGACGTAAGACATTCGTGACCCCCACCCTATGCGTTTCGCCATTATACGGTCCCGTTGACATCCAATGACGAAACGCATAGGACGGGGTCACGAACGTCTTTCGTCACCTCCGACTAGACGAAAACAGCTTTCTGACGGCATCCATCCATGCATACTTTCATGCTTATACAATTTATCTCAAATGTGAGTACAATTTTATAATCAATAAAATAAAGTTTTAAAAAACGGTTTTACACTATGGGCATCCCTTCTCTTCTACATGATGAACATACAAAACGCTGCTAACAACACTTTAAGTACAGACCAGGACCGCCAGGGATTGCTACACAGTGGCTGATACTGTGGCTGCGCAGTACCCCGTGAGGGTGAGGCTATTTGGTGAGTGCATGCACAGTAGGAGCACGAATAAGGAGCACCATCACTAGCTGGCACCTGAACAAAAAGTTTTTTTTTTTTTTTTTTCTTCCTTTTCTACAATATTGTTTTTCAGCAAACAGCCAATATTGAACTTTTTTTCAGAGCACATGTCACTTTGCTATATAGTTTATTTGTTAGCACTGGACACTTTTTAAGCACTTAGCACTTTTAAATATGCACTTTTATTAAGACTTTTCAATGTTTATTGCACAGACTGTGTAGAATGCATTATTAATCAATTTGACCATATATATTGACATCTATATCATATTGTTGGTGAATAGCCAAGGTATTAGTTTGCATACGTATTTTTTCACTGAAAAAAACACCCAGGGGGTGGACACTTCACCCAAATCACTTAAACCTATTTCTGACAATTAAATAGAGAAGTAAGTTGAGGACTTCCGGCCGGATGTGATCGAGGCAGGACACACCTCTCCACAGCTCCGCTCTCCTGCTCATCATCCGCAGCTACAGAGCATATATTCAGACCCACAAACCTCAGATCTGGTGGGGGAGAGAACACTGAACGTGGGGATGCCCTCTTCAACCTCGAAAAAGTCCGGCAAGGCACCGCCAGATCAGCGGCAGACGCGCTCCATTAAGGACACGGCGCCTGGCCCCGCCCCCGCCATCTTGTCTTCCTCTCCGAAAGAGCAGCGCGCCAAGACACATCCTGGTAAGATGGCTCACACGGAGGGTGCAGGGGGGATGGAGGGAGCAGGTGAGCTGAATCCTGCAGTAGACGCAGAAGCTATCACAAGGCCGATTCTTGAGGCAATTAACGCTAGCAAAGCAGAGCTCATGGGGCGCATTGATCATCTCTCATCAGAGTGCAATCTAATCAGGCATGATCTGGATAAGATTCGAGGCCGACTAACCACCGTGGAGACACGTGTCTCAGACATAGAGGACACTTCACATGATTATGGAGAGCAAATTGCAGAGTTTAGAGATCAGGTCAGATCCCTTCAGCACAAAACCATAGATGCAGAAGACCGCCAGAGGAGGAACAATGTAAGAGTGGTGGGTCTCCCTGAGGGAGCTGAGGGGGAAAGGCCTGCACAGTTTGCTGAACGTTTCTTTAAACAATTACTTGATATGCCAGATATGCCCCCAACATATGTGGTTGAAAGAGCGCACAGGGTTCCGACGGGCAACAGACCCCCAGGGGCTTTCCCCAGACCTTTCCTGGTCCGCTTCTTAAACTTACGTGATCGTGACATGATCCTGATGCAGGCCAGGCGGACACAGGAACTGAAGCATGACAACACACGTATAATGCTGTTTCCAGATTTCTCAGCTGCGACTCAGCAAAAACGCAGATCCTTCAATGAAGTCAGAAGACGCCTGAGAGAAAAAGAAGTCAAATACAGTATGATATATCCTAGCAAACTCAGCATCCAGCATAAGGGATCAGTGAAATTTTTTGAGAATCCAGAGGAGGCCAGTGAATGGATGGACAAGGAACTTTAACACGCTGAATATACGAAGATATTGTCCTCCTGAAGTGAAAGATACGGGGTGAGGCCTTGTGAAATCGGCTTTTGTTTTTCTTCTCATTTTTTCTTTCTCATTCATGTTATATTTTCTTTTCCCTTTTCATATCTTTAATTTTTCCGGGGAATTTTTGTTTTCGGCTATATTTTATGGAGTCCATACTCATGAGAAATGATGAGGAAGCATGGATCTGTTGAGCTTTACACCACCATAACTTGGCATGACGGCTCATATTCCCCTTTAAGGAATCCCTAACATGTAGTAACTCTCATTGACACCCCCAATTTATTTTTTATTACTATTATAATTTATGCTATGGGGGGTACAGTGCGGATGGAAATTCTGTATGGTACTGCTGACCACAGTTAAATTGTTGACGCACATGTTCTGCATCCCTTGTAGAGTTAAAAGGGGTTTTGTATCTCTATTCAGAGACTCCCGTTTTTGAGAGGGAAAAGATTTTTAATTTTTTTTTTTTTTTTCATTTAATACAAGTTGTTTTCTCTTACCAACATATCCTGAATAATTCACATGTACTGTGGGATAGGAATTCACGTAGTCCTTATGGAAAATTCCCTAATGGACTCTAACTATTACAGTAGGAGTGTGTGGAGGTACTAAAAGACCAGTTAAAGAGCTGCCGAACTTTCAATTGCCGCAGCGGGAGGTCACCGCAAGTTTTTTTTTGCTGCTGTTTTGTTTAGGGAATAAGCTATATACTGGACTGGGGTGTTCTGTTTCTGGTATAAAAGCAGGGGGGGGGAAGTTTTGCAACCACAGCTCGACATAGGGTTTCTTGTTTTATTTTAAATTCTTGTACAGTAGTGATGGATAAGATATGTTGGGGTGTCCCCCCTATATGGATAAACATCCGATTGATGACAGACGGTGGTAGATACAATGATGGCGGAGGTTAAGATTGTGTCTTGGAATGTCCGAGGCATGAACCACAAACTTAAGAGGGCCTCCATATTCCAATACATTAAACAGATCCGCCCACATATAATACTGCTACAGGAAACACACCTGGATGGCAGTAGAATTCTCTCTTTGCGCAAACCATGGATTCAAAGGGCAATACACTCAACCTATTCCACGTTTGCTAGGGGTGTTTCCATCCTGATATGCAAAAATCTCTCTTGCACGATACATCAGGTATTCACAGATCCAAATGGTCGCTATGCAGCAGTAGTCCTAGATATATGTCATAAAACTATCGTGGTAATAAATGTTTACGTACCTCCTCCATTTCAGGCTAAAATACTATATGACCTCTTGCCTAAATTAGCACCCTATGCTCACTTTCCTGTGGTGGTTTTGGGGGACTTCAATGCGGTTCTTGATGCAGCATTGGATAGCTCTAACCCATCTAGGGGAAGCTCCAGTGATCTGAATGGATGGCAATCTGTGGCCGGTCTCACGGAGTTATGGCGTTGGAGGCATCCAACTGATAGATGCTATTCACATGTGTCAACGGCTCATAGATCTGCAGCAAGGATTGATCTTGCTTTCGGGAATAATCTCTTGCTGCCATTGGTGAAAGGCACAGAGTATTTAGCTGGTGGTCTGACTGATCACAGTCCCCTAGCTGTTACTCTGATCCTTGGTTCGGGACCCAGGGGAGGGGGATGGAGGCTTTCACTCGGCTGGATACAGAATGAGCAAGTTTCCGCCCAGGTAACTGAAGCCATGAATACATATTGGTCCTCCAATGTTGACTCGGCGGAACCTCCTGTGATATGGGATGCCTTCAAGGCAGTGACAAGGGGGGAATTTATCTCAGCCATCAAAACAACACGTAAGCAGGATAGAGAAGAGATAGAAATTCTAGAGAATAAAGAAAGAGAAGCTGCAGAAGCCCATGCGGGTTCCTCTACAAGAACATCCTATGACGCCTTGCTGGAAGCAAGACGGTCCATTTCACTACATTTTACGGGACAGGCCCAGGTAGAAATGGTTAAAGGGGCACAGACGGTCTTCGCAGAGGGAGATAAAAACGGGAAACTGCTGGCCATGTTGGTCGCTGACTCTCGACAGATTACAAATATTCCACTCATTAAAACCCAAGGGGGGTCCATACTTAGTGAACCAGAACAGATTATGCAGGAATTTGCCCAGTTCTATTCCTCTCTCTACTCTCCAATCCCCACTTATGACCAGACTGATTTAGACTCCTTACTTGAGGGCTTGCCAATACCAAAACTTACCGAAGCGGACAGGAATACACTGGAGGCTAAAATTACCAAAAAGGAAATTGAACAGGCAATTTTTTCATTTCCCCCAAATAAAGCTCCTGGCCCAGACGGGTTTCCAGTAGACTTCTATAAGGCAAACGTGGAGGTCCTGGCCCCGAGAATTAACACACTACTGGCTTATTGTCATGAACATAACGCCCTGCCTGATTCCATGTTAGAGGCATATATGGTCCTTTTGCTAAAGCCAGGGAAAGACCCACAGGAATGTGCCTCGTATCGGCCTATAGCATTATTAAATACAGACCTTAAAATTCTGACTAA
Source organism: Aquarana catesbeiana (assembly GCF_042186555.1). Lineage (NCBI taxonomy): Eukaryota > Metazoa > Chordata > Amphibia > Anura > Ranidae > Aquarana > Aquarana catesbeiana. The sequence goes on from NC_133324.1 coordinate 859,266,353, forward strand.
AGTATTGGCCATGAGGATGGCTACAGTACTCCCCTCGATCATCAACATTGATCAAACCGGCTTTATGCCGGGGAAGTCGACAGACACTAACTTAAGGAGATTATTTACTCATTTACAAGTGCACTCAATGACCCCTGGAACCAGAATAGTAGTATCTATTGATTTTGAAAAGGCCTTCGACTCAGTGGATTGGGCCTTTATGTTTAAGGTCCTGGAGATTATGGGATTTGGGCCCTACTTTAGGAGATGGGTGGCCATGCTCTATAATCATCCAAAAGTAGCAATCAGATTGGGAACCTCCACCTCGGATTTTTTTGAAGTGGGTAGGGGAACTAGGCAGGGGTGCCCGCTATCCCCCTTTCTGTTTGCCATTGCACTGGAACCTCTGGCAGTTGCACTGAGATCAGCCAGCGCAATAAAATCCATTCGGGTAGGCACCATAAAGGAAACCTTGGCACTTTACGCAGATGACATGCTGCTCTTTTTGGATGACCCCAGGGAATCCTTGAGAGCAGCATTAGAAATTATTAATCGCTTTGCAATGTTTTCAGGTCTAAAAGTAAATTGGAATAAGTCATCAGTCCTACCGATAGACCCGGGGGCTAGAGCAGATGCAGATCCTGACTTACAGTTGGAGTGGGTTTCCTCCATTAAGTACCTTGGCATACAGATCACAACGAACATTCTCTCAACCTGTTACCCCTGGTAACGTTGTTAAAGCAGAGGGTGCAGACATGGACAAAACTCCCGCTATCATTAATAGGCCGTATCAGCCTACTGAAAATTAAATTTCTCCCGGTCGTACTATATTTTCTAAGGCATGCACCTGTCTGGGTTCCGAAATCATATTTTCAGAGGCTGGACAGTATTATATCGTCCTTCCTTTGGGCCCCTAAGCCTCCAAGAATTGGGTATAAGGTGTTGCAGGAACCAGGAGAGCAGGGAGGTCTGGCATTGCCAGATTGGCAAAAGTACTACATAGCGGGACAGATGGTCTTTGCTCACAGGTGGCTGACGATTGAAGATGGAGACGCAGCTACGGTGCTGGAGGCGGCACACTTGGGATCCTATGAAAGTCTCAAGTTTGCTCTGTATAGGGGATCCAGGTCTGAGTTACCCTTGACTTTGACAATGAAGGCCACTATTAAGGCCTGGGAAAGAGCAGTTAAATTAGCATGTCCTAGTTATGGGGGAGTGTCGCCATCAACTCCCATATGGATGAACCCAAGGTTAACACAATTTTATAACTTACCGGATCCCATGATCTGGGCAATTAAAGGTATAAAAACGCTGGGGGATATTACAATGTTTGGTGAACTCTTAACTTTTCCACAACTACAGTCTAGGCATGATCTCCCAAACTCCTATCTATTTAGGTTTTTGCAAATTCGTCATGCATATCAGATGCAGTTTCGCGAGGAGAGGGTGGAATCCGTGCCCTCGTCTCTCGAAGCTATGTTGTCAGACGTGGATCTGGTCAAACCTCTCTCAAATACTTATAATGAACTTTTTAAGGTAACACCAAAAGCGATGTCTAGATGCAGAGAAAAATGGGAGGAGGAAGTCCCAGAAGTGCAGGGAGAGGATTGGGATGATTTATGGACACAGCCATTTAAACATCTAGTATCGGCGAGAGACAGGCTGATTCAGTTTAAATTCCTTCATAGAAGCCACTACACGCCTGCTAGACTGAATAAGATTTTTTCCATGGTGTCGGCGGAATGCTGGAGATGCTCTTATTCTCCAGCTGACGCTGACCACATTTTTTGGAGCTGTCCACACATTCAAAAATTTTGGACTGATGTCACAACATGTATTTCTGAAGTGATATCAGTACCGATTCCAATGAATGTCAGGGTGTGTTTGTTGGGATTGGTAGATGAAGTTGTACCCTCAAGGGCCATGCGAACAATGCTAACTGTCTTGTTTTTCTATGGTAAGAAAGCCATTCTCTTGGAGTGGAAAAAATCTAAAGCACCGAGTTTTGCTGCCTGGAAAGGCCTGGTAAATGCCATGCTCCCATATTATAAAGCAACATACGAGGCCAGAGGATGCATGAAAAAATTTGATAGGGTGTGGCAAGCGTGGTTTAAATCCAATAGCACGGTGGGTTAATGGGGAAATAATTTACTGTAATCTACTGTAATTTAATTTAAGCAAAGTGATATCCTGTGTCGGACAATAGATGCCAGAAGGTCCTAATCACTTAATGTCTAAAAATACATCTGGATATTAGAGAAACTGAATGTTATAAATTCTGTCACAGGGGGAACAGGGAGTACATATCATGAAAAGTGCTGTATGGAAGTATAATAATATGTCGAGCTGTGTTTCAAAGGGGTGGGGAAGGGGGGGAGGGAATGACTGTTAGATAGTTGGTCTTTGTTAGATAGACATGAGGTCATGTTGACCTTATGGGCACGGTCCCTTCGACGAGCCCATTGTTGTATGATATAAAAAAGAAAAAACAATAAACAGAATTTAAAAAAAAAAAAAAATAGAGAAGTAAGTTGGGTAAGCTGGATTACCCATTTTTTGGTTGTTGAGAACGTATTGAATACCGGCTGCCAGAGGGTATAACACAATTTAGACAGAATTGAATTTATTTATTCATTTTATTTTATTTATTTTATTTTATTTTTTGCATTAATTATTGAACATTAGCTATACCCCAATATGGTTTTATACAGAAGATTCAGTATCATTATAAGAAAGGCACCATTGGGAGTGTGTATCACTCCCCTTTTGTAATTTCAGACGTGAATACTAGAAGACAATTTATCTGTCTGTTTTTTCTCCATAAAATATTTCATTCAATAGAACAGCGCCACACCCACATTCTCCTTTATATTCATCTTGGTGCACTACACCTGGGTGGAGGTATACTTGTAGAGGCAGCAGTTCCTTTTTTGGTTTTTGTTTTTTTTTTTTTGTTTTTTCCTTGCGCGGATTTACTTATATATTACACCACCACCGCTAAGTGTCCGGCCCGTCAGTGCACATGATGATTTCACGTGCACCCGGCCCACAGACATTTTTTGTAGAGCCCGCGGTTGGCTTTCTTGGGAGAACAAGAAAGCTAAGATGCCCCTTGGCTGTTATCCCCAAGCCACGGGAGGGGACGTCACCCCCTCCTACCGCCTTCTGCGGCTCGCTCGGGCTCTTTTGTCTCACCGTGAGGCCTGAGCGACCAGCCAGCACGTCCGCCAGCTGGACGGAGACCCAAACTTCAATACTGAGCACTTTTACCCCCTTCTGCCCAGGCCAATTTTCAGCTTTCAGAGCTGTTCCACTTTGAATGACAATTGCGCGATCATGCAACACTGTACCTATATGACATTTTTATCATTTTTTTTTCACACAAATGGAGTTTTCTTATGGTGGCATTTAATCACTACTGGGTTTTTTTGTTTTTTGCTAAATTTGATTTGAAAATTTGAAAAAAATATATCTTTGTTTCTGTTATAAAATTTTGCAATACATAAAGTTTCTTCATAAATTTAGGTCAAAATGTTTACTGCTACATTTCCTAGGCAAAAGTAACCCAAATCAGTGTATAATTTTTAGTCTGCAGGAAAGTTATATAGTCTTCAAACTATGGTATATATCTGAAAATTGATCAATCCTGATGTACTGACTCTCGTTTCTTGAGGTCTGAAAATGCCAGGACAGTATAAATATCAGCCAAATGGCCCCTTTTTGGAAAGTAGACAGTCAGACAGGGCCAATGGTACAGACAGGGACAATCACAGCCCCAGATCCCGGCCTCCTTCCGTGTGAATTGGTAACGGCTTTTTTTTTTCGGTCCGTCGGGCGGCGTGAACTTACTTTGGGACATTTGTATTTTTTTATTTTTTAATAAAGGACTTGCCCCAAAATGTCTTGTCTTTTTTACTATGTTGACACTTTTTTGTGACTTGGTAGAGGTACAAGTACCCTTTACCAATTCACATGGGGGGGCTGGGATCTAGGGGTCTCCTTGTTAAAGGGTGCTTCCAGATTCCGATAAGCCCTCCGCCCGCAGACCCCCACAGCCACTGGGCAAGGGTTGTAGGGATGAGGCCCTTGTCCCCATCAACATGAGGACAAGAGGGTTGGGGGGCTACACCAAAGCACCCTCCCCATGTTGAGGGCATGTGGCCTGGTACGGTTGAGGAAGGGGGGCGTTCTCGTCCCCCCCTCTTTTCCTGCAGCCTGCCAGGTTGCGTGCTCAGATAAGGGTCTGGTATGGATTTGGGGGGTGGGGCCACACCATTTTTTAAAAATATTGTCGCAGGGTTCCCCTTAATTTCCATATCAGACCCGAAGGGCCTGGTATGGATTTTAGGGGGACCCCCACACAATTTGTTTTTTAAATTTTGATTTGGGGTTCCCCTTAATATTCATACCAGACCTAAAGGGCCTGGTAATGGGGGGGGGATCCCATGCTCTTTTTTCAATTATCTGTATCTATTATCTGTATCTATATTGATATATTGACAAGACCCGACAATTTATTACAGCCGCGATCAGTTTTAAATGACAATTTTTCCTTTAGAAATGTCATTTTGCTGTGGTACTGATCTAAACACCGGTAAAATGTGCCACTTTACAGGCATACTAAAGACACCCCCCAGGCATGATATTTAAAGGAATATTTAATTTTTATTGTTTCATTTTAAGCACTAAAAAAATCACTGCTCCCGAAAAAACGTCCGTTTAAAAAAAAAATGTTTGCATTGATACATGTCCCCTGGGGCAGGACCCAGGTCCCCAAACACTTTTTATGACAATAACTTGCATATAAGCCTTTAAAATTAGCATGTTTGAATATTCATGTCCGTGTCCCATAGTCATCCCTAATTGTTAGTAGAGTGGGGAAATGTTAGAGTCTCTTTGAATGTATTTATTTCTGTCTGCGTCCTCCTGTCCTGGTGACAACAGCTTCCCTCATTTCTTGTACATTCTAATAGTGACAGGAAGTGAGGGAAAATCTCCACAATAGAGTTATAGAAAGAAATAAAAACTTGTCAGAAATTGCAACTCTTCATTCACCACTCTATTCAAAAGTATAAAAAAAATGTTGGAATATGGCTTTAAGCAATATTGGAGCGTAGGAGAAGACAAGATAGGCTGGATCATTCCTAATAACTTTGTGTTTGACTAGAATTTTCTAGAAATAAGCACATTTATTATGTCAAATTGGAGAGGAAATGCTGCTCTAGTTACTTATGATTTTGACCCACAGGTGGCCTTACAACTACACGTACAAAAAAATCATTGCTTCATCCTATTAATTCCATAGGAACTAGTGGAAAACTATTGGAAAGGCTGGAAAAGGGGAAACATCTTCCTATTTTAGTCACTCATTTACATATTTACATCTTCTAACTCACAATTTGCTAATAAGTCTACCACGCCAATGTCCCACTTCTAATTTGCATATCCAGATTATATCCGTGTAACTCATCACACGGAATGGGCAGCACAAGCCTTTCCCAAGTAATTAATGCCATCTCAAATCCACAAGCCAGATTTACGTTTTTTTTTTGTTTTTTTTTTTTTAGTTTTGTGAATTTTCATTTTAATGATTCCATTAAGCGCATCTGAAAATACCGTATTGCGAAAGAGAACATGCCTTTCTTCTTTGATTATGTGTAATGTGGCTCCGGTTACTCCTGATTTGCAATTTACTGGAAAGACGACAAGGGCTGAACAACTTAAGAGGGTCAAAGCCATGACATTGAGGCATTGCATTACATTATAGTGTTCAATGCTCAGTTATTCTTAGTTATTGATATATATTTCAGACCTGAGAGATATTTTATTACTGAATAAGGGGATGAAAAAAAATTAGTGTTTCGCTTTTTTGTTCTGTGTCTCCCACAAGGGCAAAACAAAAATGCGCGATGAAGCAAATGGCCCGGTCCCTGTTCACATGTGCTAATTAAAGTAATGATACTGTGTAAATGACAAGACAAGAGAAGTAGGAGCAAGTAAACAAGGGAAGGATGAATAATGATAGTGGTGTAGAGGACGCGGGCTTGCATTAGCATTAATGCAGAGAAAGTAAATGTCAACAGTAAAAGAGCTGTGGGTTTTAGGCAGTCTATAACCAAACCTGGGCTTTGTTGCCAAGTTATTTTGGAGAATGTGTGACCATCCTTGAACTCTGTGACTGGCTGGATTTCTCATGACGTGACTTCACCTTCTTAGTGGCCGACAGAAAACACAGGAGGATTTAAAAGTCCATTCAAAGGAATTGACCGGGAAGACAGAACCTAAAGCAAACAGGTAAATACACCATTGAAATACATATATGTTTACTTTTTTTTTTTCTGATGAATAATTTTTAATTCTGTCCAGGCAGTGTTGTGATTTGCATACCTGTGCCCCACTGCACAGGGGAAAGTTATCACGTTTCTGGTTCAACAATACAGATTCCTATATCACAACCATACTCAACAATAAAGATGAGCCGAACACCCCCCCAGTTCGGTTTGTACCAGAACATTCTAACGGGCAAAAAATTTGGATAAATGAACGAACTCCGTTAAAGTCTATGGGCAGGGCAGGACTTAGGGTGGTGGGGGCCCCTGGGCTTGAGTCACTTTCGGGCCCTACCTTCTATACATTACTTTAAATAGAACAAAATGATACATACACAAGCTATGTATTAGAGCTACACAATTCAGGATAAATTGAGAATAAAAATAGAGATCACAATTCTGAACAAACAACTAAACAAAATTATATAATTTATGTAACTGACAGGTGGCACTGATGTCAGATGGCACTAATATGTGGCACTGATGACAGATGACACTAATATGTGGCAGTGATGACAGATGACACTCATACAAGGCACTGATGACAGATGGCACTAATATGTGCCACTGATGACAGATGGCACTAATACGTGGCACTGATGACACTGATAACAGATGGCACGTGACACTGACAGGTGGCACTGATGACAGATGGCACTGATACATGGCACTGATGACACATGACACTGATAACAGATGGCACTAATAGGTGGCACTGATGACATGTGACTCTGATGTGACACTGATGTGGCACTGATGAGAGATGGCACTAATAAGTGACACTGACAGATGACCCTAATAGGTGGCACTGATGACACGTGACACTGATGATGACAGATGGCACTTATACGTGGCAGTGGCACTGATGACAGATGGCACTTATACGTGGCACTGGGGACAGATGGCACTGTGAGCACTTTATTTTCCCCCTTTTTTTTTACTCACAAGCTGCAGCTGTTTGCTCTCCCTCCTCACACGCTGTCATTGGACACTCAGATCGAGTGCTAAATGGCCGCTGTGATTGGTCATTTAGCACGATCTGTGATTGGCTGTGTCCTAGGGATACGGCCAACACAGAACTTCCCCGATGCGCTCCCGCGGTGGCGGCGCGCATCGGGGAAGAAATCAGGAGGACATCCAGGGACACCCTCCCGGCAATTGGCGTGCGCGCTGTAGCCGCCTTTCGGCTATAGTGTGGATGCCTGGTGTAAAGAAGATACGGACACCGGGACACAGTATTTAAAACGGAAACAGGCGGGGCCCGTGGGGCCCATGGGCTTGAGTCCAGTCAAGCCCTATGGAAAGTCCGGCCCTGTCTATGGGATACAAACATGAAAAATCAAAAGTGCTCATTTTAAAGGCTTATATATAAGTTATTGTCATAAAAAGTGTTTGGGGACCCAGGTCCTGCTCCAGGGGACATGTATCAATGCAAAAAAAAGTTTTAAAAATGGCCGTTTTTTTTCGGGAGCAGTGATTTTTTTTAATGCTTAAAGTGAAACAATAAAAATGAAATATTCCTTTAAATATTTTGCCTGGGGGTGTCTATAGTATGCCTGTAAAGTGGCGCAGTTTTTCGGTGTTTAGAACAGTAGCACAGCAAAATTACTTTTCTAAAGGAAAAAAGTCATTTAAAACTTTTTGCGGCTGTAATGAATTGTCGGGTCTCGGCAATATAGATAAAACTCATTGAAAGAAATGGCATGGGTTCCATTTTGTGGGGATGAGGCCCTTGTCCCCATCAACATGGGGACAAGGTGCTTTGGGGGGCTACTCCAAAGCACCCACCCTATGTTGAGGGCATGGTACGGTTCAGGATGGGGGGACGCTCTCTCGCCCCCCTCTTTTCCTGCGGCCTGCCAGGTTGCGTGTTCAGATAAGGTTCTGGTATGGATTTTAGGGGGGACTCTACGACATTTAAAAAAAAATTTTGCCGCAGGGTTCCCCTTAAAATCCATACCAAACCTGAAGAGTCTGGTATGGATTTTGGGGGGGACCCCTACGCCATTAAAAAAAAAAAATTGGCGCAGGGTTAATCATACCAGACCCAAAGAGCCTGGTAATGGACTGGGGGGAACCCATGCTGTTTTTTTCAATGAGTTTTATCTATATTGCCTAGACCCAACAATTCATTACTGCCTCAATCAGACTTTTTTGCTTTAGAAATGTCATTTTGCTGTGGTACTGTTCTAAACACGGGAAAACTGCGCCACTTTACAGGCATACTATAGACATCCCCCAGGTACAATATTTAAAGGAATATTTCATTTTTATTGTTTCACCTTAAGCATTATTAAAATCACTGCTCCCGAAAAAACAACCGTTTTTAAAACTTTTTTTGCATTGATACATGTCCCCTGGGGCAGGACCCAGGTCCCCAAACACTTTTTATGACAATAACTTGCATATAAGCCTTTAAAATTAGCACTTTTGGTTTTTCATGTTAGTGTCCCATAGACTATAACAGTGTTCCGCGGCTTTCGAATTTGCCGTGAACACCGCATATTGTTCGGTGTTCACCGAATGTCCGAACAACCAAAGTTCGGCCCAAACTTATGCTCGGGCCGAACCGTTCACCCATCCCTACTCTACAATGAATTAATATTATTACCCTTTTCTCTCTGTCAGGGAGGTGTCTCAGGAAGCAGTAATCCCGGGCCCTGCAATATGATAGCAAGGATGACCTTACAGATTTTCAAATCATTTGGCAGGTCAAATAGTTCAAATATATGTATTTATCCCTGTATTTGGCTATTTGCCTATAATTCCACTTTAAATAACAACAATCACACTGAAAAGCAGGATGTTGCTTTAACCTCCCGGTGGTATGATTATGTCAGATTTTTGATGCTCAAAGCCGTACATTGTTTCGCATGGAAATCTGGCATTTTATATTGAGGCCTGTAATTCTTAGGAATAACTCACTTAACACTGTCCAAACAAGAGTCTAGTAGACATAATAAAGTTTAAAACACAAAATCATAAATTATAATATAATAAATACCGTATTTATCGGCGTATAACACGCACTTTTTTCCCCTTAAAATCAGGGGAAAATCGCGGGTGCGTGTTATACGCCGATCCCCTGTGATCCCCTGCGATCCCCCGCTGACTGAGCGGAGCGATCGCCGGCTGCCGATTTGAAAATGTTGCCGCAGGCGCCAAAATACACAGAGCCAGTCCTCGGCTCTTCTCAGCCACTTTCCACTCCATATCCTGCCCATATACAGATAGCTGAGTGTACTCGGCTAGGTTCGGCTAGCTCTGTTCACAGTCACGCCCATCCTGGGCGGGACTACGAGTGGAGCCGAAAGTGGCCGAAAGTGACCGAGAGCCGCTGAGAAGAGCCGTGGACCGGCTCTGTGTATTTCAGCGCCGGCGGTGCCATTTTTAAACTGCAGTGACACTGACAAGTCACTGCAGTTTAACTGCAGCCTGGGCAAGGCTGCAAATGGACACAAACAAAGCTGCAGATCGGCACTGACAAAGCTGCAAGGCTGCAAATGGACACTGATAAGGCTGCAAATGACACCAAGGCTGCTGACTGCAAGGCTGCAAATGACTGCAAGGCTGCAAATGACACCAAGGCTGCAAATCACACTGGACAAGCATGCAGATGGATGCTGTGCAAGGCTGCATTGATGGGCATTTAAATTTAAGTTTTTTTCCTTAAAACATTTTTTTCCTTATAATTCCCTCCTAAACTTGGGGTGCGTGTTATACGCTGGCACGTGTTATACGCCGATAAATACGGTAACTAAAAATAATTATAGCAAATAAAAATATAATAATAATAAAATGTATTCAATAATGTAATCAAATAAAAAAACACTGAAATTTGCTCAGTTGCAGAATTGTCGCTTTCATTACTTTCAGTGTTTGATGATAAATTTCCCCATGAATCACTATCACTCAAGTCTGCAAGTGATTCTAATTTATTATTGTTGTTTTCTAGCTGGTCTAAAATCGCTTTTGATGTAAAGGGACACTTTTTGGTTACTATAAAAAAATTTCAAGTTTCCAGGCAGAAAGAACAGTATATATAATATAAAACTGCATGCAGGGCACTAGAAAAAGCATTAGGGACAAAAGGGATGTGAAATGATTTCATACAGTAATGTAATCTGTAACCACTGCACTTACAGGAGCCTTTCTCTTTCCTTTATGCCAAATTCATAGCACCACTCTTTTTTGAGTAACTGAGAATGTGCAGTAACTCAGGAAAGGGTATTAACTAAGGAGATTGTGGCAACAAGTGGGTGGTTCCAGCATAATTAGGGATGAAACTGCCCAGAAATTGGGTTTGACTTGGACGGGATCACCCAGAAGGTGGGTGTGTTAAATATGGGCCATGGGCAAGGGTGGTGGTGTGCTTGGGACTGGGACAAATATGTTAGCAAGTATACAGAAAGCAGATACTGATTGTAGTTTAGTGCTCTTAATTTGAGGTATCAAATTAAGACATATCTATGTAGCACCCTTGTCTTAAACAGGGGCTACTGGTAAAGTTAGCTGCGCTAGGTGGTAACTAGCCTGGCTGATTTATAGTCTTTATGATCATTTGGGTTTTCTCCTAAACCTGGTCTAGCTGTGGTTCCTACCTTTTGTCAGTAGGTGGCGCATTAGTATGATGAGCTACAGTGAAGCTACTGTAGGTTATTAATATGCATACTTTTCCCAGCCAATTAGTATGAGTTTCTCTGGCTACTGAGCATCCTGGGAAATAGTATAAATATTTGGGGAGGTCAAGTGATCGGGGTCCTCCCACCCAGACCTTGGTCTGGTGTGAATGTGTGAGGAACAGCTGCTGTTCTGGATAGGCCTGAAGCCTGAGGCCTAGCCATGTGCTTGAGACTCTGCAAGGGAGAGCGTGCTTATGGACTGGAGGCATCAAGGAAAGGATGGAGACCTGAGATGAAGTACCAGAAGTTACTCTGACAGGAACTAGGGAACCATGGAGAGCCTGAGAAAGCATCAAGATGGAATCATCTAGAGAATTCCTGCCCTCCTTTTTGTGAGTTATTTTTCAGTTGCTATAGGAGACAGCTGTCGCTACAAAAGAACAGATTGCTTATTACAGCTTAACCCTTTCATGACTAAGCCTATTTTTGAAATTTGGTGTTTACATGTTAAAATCCATATTTTTTGCTAGAAAATTACTTAGAACCCCCAAACATTATATATATATATTTTTTAGCAGAGAATCTAGAGAGTAAAATGGAGATTGTTGCAATATTTTATATCACACGGTATTTGTGCAGCGGTGTTTTAAGCGCAAATTTTTGGAAAAGGGACACTTCCATGAATTTTAAAAAATCCAAACAGTAAAGTTACTACAACTTTTTTGTATAATGTGAAAGATGATGTTACGCCGAGTAAATAGATACCAAACATGTCATGCTTTATAATTGCACGCACTCATGGAATGGCGACAAACTATGGTAGCTATGAATTTCCATAGGCAACGCTTTAATTTTTTTTTTACGGTTACCAGGTTACCAGGTCTAGGGCTAGAATTATTGCTCTCACTCTGACGATCGCGGCGATACCTCACATGTGTGATTTGAACACCGTTTACATATGCAGGCGCGACTTGCGTTTTCTTCACTGTGCGAGCTCGCGGGGACGGGGGCGCTTTAAATGTTTTTTTTTATTATTTATTTAATTTATTTTTATACTTATAAATTATGTTAAAAAAATGTTTTTTTTTTTACTTTTATTGCTGTCACAAGGAATGTAAACATCCCTTGTGACAGTAATAGGTGGTGACAGGTACTCTTTATGGAGGGATCGGGGGTCTAAAAGACCCCCGATCCCTCCTCTGCACTTCAAAGTATTCAGATCACCAAAAAACGGCGATTCTGAATACTGTGTATTTTTTAAAATTCGTCGCCATTGGCAGCCTAGTAAACGGGAAGTGACGTCATGACGTCGCTTCCGCGTTTACATTGAGAAGGCTGGAACGAAGCCTCCCACAGCTTCGTTCCAGCCCGCCCACAGCTGCCGGAGGCAGCCGATTGGACACCGGGCCTCCCGATTGCACGGGAGGCCCAGTAAGAGCGGCAGGAGGCGGCGGGAGGGGGGGCGTCCCCTCCCGCTCCTCCGGTATAACAGCCGAGCGGCTTTTAGCCGCATCGGTTGTTATATACGGATAGCCGATCGCCCGCTCAAAACAACGGTACCGGGATGATGCCTGCATCTGCGAGCATCATCCCGGTATAACCCCCGAAAGCCGAGTACGCACATCTGCGTACGGTCGGCGGGAAGAGGTTAAAGACTCTTTTTTTGTACTGGCAGTCTGATAGTCTGCTGCTTTATTTGACTAAGGGTGTCCTGTGCCTTACCCCTCTCTCCCTGAATTGTTAGTTTTCGTGAGCAATAAATTCACCTTTGTTCAGCATAAAAGTGACTAGATCCCGTGTTTTCCACCTTGTACACTATCCACCATGCCTGATAACCAGCACCCTGAGGTAAAATGTCAGCCCCCCTGTCTCTGGGGGTCCCCACCATGCCTCTGGAGGTCAGGGGGCCCTACATCTATATGGCATTTATACCTAGGGTAATATCTGATTGGTGGGCTACTGCTCCCTCAAGGCAGAACCATACCTTTCTAGGGCCTCAAAATAGTATGTGAAATTTGAGGAGCTATAAAGATGAGCACCTTCTTTACAATAGAAGTTTCTGCTTTAAAAATATTTACAAATATTTAAACTGCAGTATTACAATGCCTTACAAAGCATGTTGTAGAACTTTAAAACATGGTTGCGAGTGGACATATGCTAGTGTAGTGTAGCTATCTACGGCTTGACTATAAATCATTTAATACGTGATTGTGTGAGTGCAAGAATTATGAAGTGTTACATAGTGAGATCCATTCTTTTACACTTAGCTGAGCGGCATTAAGAACAATGAGCCGTGCTGTGAATCATTTATGATTTCCTGGGAAGACATTGACACGTAAGGAAGGACTTGTCCTTTCTTTCTGATACCAGGTGGCATCTGTGTCTGGATTTTAGCTGACAGAACAGCCTTCAGGAGTATAGACAGAATAGACCTGAATAGGAGAGAGACAGAGTAATGGAATGTAAAAGTTCACTGTAAGAAATGTAAGGTGATCATTGTTTATTGGAAAATGGCACTCAAAATACAGATGGAAATAAAGTATTAATCCAATGAGGACTCTTTTGTACCAGGGTGTATACGCTACTAGACAGAGACCCTAGCAGGACAAAGGTGGAAATTCAGATGGGTACATGCAAAGTAATACAGGGACTGAATGTACAAAATATTGAAGGAAGGAGATATCAGAAAGGATGCTTATACTGTATACAGTAGTAGTTATAAAAGTTTGAATTGAAAGTGGTTAATATAAAGTATGGTCTAAGGCTCTATGCACACTAGCGCTGTTAATAGCATTTTTGTAGTAGCGTTTTAAGAGCGTTAGCATTTTATTTGCGTTTTTCGCAGTTCCCTTTTTTTTAAATGCTCCAAAAAATGCTATTAATGAGCACTCAACGTTTTTTTTTTCTGCTGGAAAAACGCTCCAAGAAAGAAAGCTTTATTTTATTGAATACAAATGATTATGCCAGATTTAGGGTCTATGTTGACTGTATTTGGCTGTTTATTAATTGACAATTGCAGCCTGCTTTCAGGTGCATACTACTTGCATTAAAGATCAGCTTGAGACACTTCTCAGATCATTCTGTAATGCACAGTCCAAAGCCTAAGTCAGGAACTATATCTGGCTGTGTCTCTTCTGGCTGTAGCAACCATCCCTTAAGACAAGCAGACCTACTGGTACTTGGTTGCCGCAGGCAATGCTGTAGTTCCTGGCCAGACAGCACAGAGACTGAACAGCTGAGCCAAGGAACGGTACCTGTAGTTCTGAGGCTGGTCAGACAGTTGACAACAGCTGGTAGAAGAATCAATGGACAGTCCAAGATTAGGGCAGGTAGGGAGCAAGCACAGTCCCAAAACAGTTCCAAGCTCAGGGCTAATAGCAAGCAAGCACAGCCCAGTGAACAATCCAAGGTCAAATTCAAGCAGCAAAAGAGTAATCTGGGTGCCAAGCAAAGGTCAGCACCAATGGAAAGCATCATAATACCATTGGTCAGGCAGGCAACAAACTAGTTAAGTAACAGCTAATAATATGCAGTAAAATACTGCATGTGGTAACAATTGTGCAAGTGTTCAATTTACTAAGAATTTGGAGTTATATACTGAATGCGGTATTTGTTTGATTTAGTGGTAATTACCGCATTAGTTAATGCGATAATTTAACTCATTGAGCTGGTTGCTAAGGAGCAGGCTGGGAAGCCAGCCGCGTCATTACCAACCGATGACTCATTAGCTGACAGCTGAATGTAAAAAAAGAAGCAGATAATTAAAAATGTTGAAAAAAGCAAAAACAAAAGGCGTTGGGGTCCCCCCCAAATCCATACCAGACCCTTATCCAAGCATGCAGCCTGGCAGGTCAGGAAAGGGTGAAAATGAGCGTCCCCCCCTCCTAAACCATACCAGGCCACATGCCATCGGTGAAGGCTGGATGCCTATTGCAGGCTCTGCAATCCGACATTTCTTATATAGGTAAGGGGCTGGGCCACCTGGCTATGTCACCTGGTGATTTGCACCCCGTTGCGACGTCACAGTGCATGCTGGGTTGGTAACCTATATAAGAAATGTCAGACAGCGGAGCCTGCATTAGGAAGCCAGACTTTACCGACGGTGGTAACGTCTTTGTTTTTTTTCTTTTTCGGGTCCGGCAGGTGGCATAATTGACAGTGGATTTACATTGGGGGACACTATTTTTTTAGTTTTTAATAAAATAATTTTCAAAAACTGTGTGTTTTTATTTCCTTGTGACACTTTTTTGGTGAATGGATAGGGGTTCTAAAAGGGGTTCTTAAAAGTAGCTTCCAGATTCCAATTAGCCCCCTGCCTGCAGACCCCCACAACCACCGGCCACGTTTGTGGAGATGAGGTATTATCCCAAACAACATGGGGACCAGAGGCTTTGGGTGACAAAATTGACAAATGCTGCATGTAATAAAAGGGATACAATTTTGATCCGACTTTGAGATAGTCTGACTTGTCCTTTGACCAATCAAAATAATCCCGGTGTGAGATAAATTCCTTTTCCAGCTGCTGTTTTCCATGTCGGATGTCACAAGTCGGATAGTTAAGATGATGATCTGACTTGGATACAACGTCAATGATATTCAATGAGCTGAAATCTGACCAAAGTCAGACCAAAGTAGTGCAGGAACCTTTTCCAAAGTCGGACCAGGAGTCTGAGAAGACTTATTTATCTTCAGCTGAATGGAGAAGCTGGAAGGCTGCCTAACACATTCACAGTTCATTGGCAAGTATATTTGACTTGCTGTTTACCTACGACAAATTACCCTTCTTTAACCTCTTGCTGACCACTACTGTACGTATATATACTTCTGGCAGCGACCAGTTGTAACAAGCTCATGGCTGCAGCCGTAGCCAATGCGCTTGGTGTCATTTGTTACAGCCAGCAAATACAGTAGGTGTTTAGTAAAAGTGATCTGATCAACCCTACAGCCAGTCCCCAATCTCCTCTGTGACTAATGAAGCTGGAATCAACAATGATGTCATCACTTCTGGCTTCAGAATGTTCTGTGATTGATTACCTGGTTTGGAGGGCAGTGGAGACGTTGGGGTTCTCAATAAAGACTACCTGTCACCTGCCCAAACCTATTATATAGAGCGTTTGTTAGTCCCCTTGTGATAGCAATAAGGTTAAATGAAAAAAAAAGTTTAAAAAATTGTCAAAAAAAACTAACAATTTTTAATAAAATAAATAAAAATCATTTTAAAAAAATGTAAACATATCCCCAGTTGCATGTGTATGTAAACAGTGATTGCACTACACATGTAAAACATGTTTAAAGCACCACATACTGAATGAAAAACTTTAGATGCTGTAGTTTGTCACCATTTAGTCACCATTGTAGTTTGTCACCATTTCACGGCTGTGTGCAATTTTGAGTCTTGGCGTGTCTGTTATCTGTTTACTCAATTGAACATCATATTTTATATTATATATTTTGCAAAAAAATTTAGTACCATATTATGTTTGTGTGCACTAAAATTAATGTAAGTGTATTTCTTCCAAAAAAAAAATTGCAATTGATAAATGGCTGCACAAATATTGTGTAACAAAAAACCAAAACAACAGAAACCATTTTATTCTCCAGTGTCTCCGAATTCAGAAAATATATAATGCTTGGGGGTTCTAAGTAATTTTCTAGCAAAAAGTTCTGATTTTAATGTGTGTGAAAAAAAGTACCCAAGACTGCAAGTGGATAAAGTGTTTGCTTGCCCAAAAAAAATCTTGGTCCCTTAAAGCAGATTAAACAGCACAGTGCATGTGCTGTGTAATCTGCCCCCTTCTAAACTGTAAAAAAAACCTGGATGAACCTGCCACTTCCTGTATCCCCCTCTCTGCACTGACCACAAAAATCTTGGCCGCTGAGCCCTGGCCACCGTGGTCAGAATACCTCCCTTCAATACCTCCCTTCATCATCCACAGCTGTCCTCTCTACTCTCCTCTCTCCCGCTCACCCCCTCCTCCCTACCTGTCAGCTCCATGTCTGTGTCTCTCTGTCTCTCTCTCTGTCTTACAATGGTCACTGCCAGCCCTTCTATTATAGGCAGGCATACCACACTGTGTAAGTTTTTTCTAAAAACTAGGCTTGTAAATACCTATTTAAAGCTATCTTCAGGCCGGTCACGTGACTCACGTCTGCTTTACATCTCCAAGACAGGGCTTCTGTGGGAGGGGCTGAGCAGCCACGTGACCTCCCCAGCTGATGTCAGAGGGAGATTTCAGCCCCTCCCGCAGAAGTCATGTATCGGAGCTGTAAAGTGGCCGTGAGTCAAGTGACCAGCCTAAAGATCTCTCTAAATAGGTATTTACAAGCCTCGTTTTTAGAAATGACTTTCATAGTGTGGTATGTCTGCCTATAATAGAGGGGCTGGCAGTGATTTTTAATTTAGACTTAAAGTGGATATAAACCTGAAAATATTTTTTTTTAATTAAGGCTTGCACCTTGTACAGTATAGGATTTCATGTCATCTGTACCCAGTCTTGCCACAAATAGTTAATCCAGCTCTGAGCAGTCCTCTTATTTTTTTTCAGTGAGATAAAAATGGCCAGACAGAGAAATAGATGTCCGTTTCTACCCCTTGCTGTGAGTGACAGGTGATTTACATATCTCATGCATGAGTGTACTGTGTACTTCAGATCCCCTCCTCCTTTCTTCTCAAGCTCTCCCAGGATTGTCTGCTGTACACCTCAGCATGATTGGGCATGCTGAAGTCATGTGGTGACTTTCCTGGGTTTTGACTGGATGTTAGTGATCATGGGGCATAATCCACAAGACCAGCAGAAGTTTAGTGTAAAAAATATTGATGCCTGGCCAGGGGGAGTGTAGAGGTGGGCAAGGAGTCTACTGACATCATGACTCCATCCACTGAGCTGCGGACAACAGACCTGCCCAGAGAATCTGCAGTTTTTCGGGTATCATAACAGACAGAGGGGAAACATTTGACAGGTAAGAATACATGCAGGAGGAGTATATCCTTATAGATAACCACTATGGCAGTAGTTTAGAAAGGATGAGAGTGGGTTTACATCCACTTTAACAAACACTTTAACCGCTTCAGCCCTGGAAGATTTTACCCTATTCCTGACCAGAGCACTTTTTGCGATTCGGTACTGCGTCGCTTTAACTGACAATTGCGCGGTCGTGCGACGTTGCACCCAAACAAAATTGACGTCCTTTTTTTCCCACAAATAGAGTTTACTTTTGGTGGTATTTGATCACCTCTGCATTTTTATTTTTTGCACAATAAACAAAAAAGAGCAACAATTTTTAAAAAAAAGCAATATTTTTTACTTTTTGCTAAAATAAATATTCCCCAAAAATATATAAAAAAGCTATTTTTTTCCTCAGTTTAGGCCGATATGTATTTTTCTACATATTTTTGGTAAAAAAAAAAAAAAAAAATCTCAATATGCGTATATTGATTGGTTTAAGCAAAAGTTATAGCGTCAACAAAATAGGGGATAGTTTTATGGCATTTTTCTTCTTCTTTTTTTTTTATTAGTAATGGCGGCGATCTGTGATTTTTATTGTGACTGCGACATTATGGCAGACACATCAGACACTTTTGACACTATTTTGGGACCATTGTCATTATAAAGAGATCAGTGCTATGAAAAGCAGGGAAGGGGTTAAACACTAGGGGGGCGATCAAGGGGTTAAGTGTGTCCTAGGGAGTGATTCTAACTGTGGGGGGATGGGCTTCCACTCCCATGACATCGATCACTGCTCCCGATGACAGGGAGCAGTGATCTCTGTAATGTCACAAGACAGAACGGGGAAATGCCTTGCTTACATAGGCATCTCCCCGTTCTGTGGATCCGTGACACGATTGCAGGGACACTGGCAGACATCGAATCCACGGGTCCCGTAGGCACAGTCATGCTGTACGCAGCGGGTGTGTGCATGCGCGCCCCGCCGCTAGCCCCGACAATTAAAGGGGCCGTACAGTTATGCCCACTTGCCCATCGCTACCATTGTGCCGACGTACATTGCCGTGTAGCGGTCGGCAAGTGGTTAACCAAAGTGTTTGCCTACCTGGACCTGCAGCCTCTGATCTGTACTGCCACTAGTGGGAGCTCTTTGGAGATATAGGATGAACTAGTCATGAAGCTTATTGCAGAGCCTTCCTCCTTTCTCCTATGTACTCCCTCTAACCATTGCCTGGTGCCCCTCCTTCAGCAGCACATCAGGGGGTTCAGTGGGAGAATAAACTGGTCTCTTTAGGTAAGATTTACTGGCTGTCATAGAATGATATAAAAATACAAAAAACACAGATCACAGATATACAATATTGTTAAAAACATATGTTTACTACCTTATTTTATATGTTTAGCTTTTGTGTATCATCTTGGTAAACAAGGGTTACTCTTTCTGTTGCTATATCACTTCTGCGGAAATTGATTTTGCTGTTATCTCTGTTCATTAATTAGATAAACTCTTCATGTTGCTTAATGAAGCAAACAACTGTCAGGTCTATAATAACTAAACACAACCTTTACATGTAAAATACCCCATTACATGATTTATTGCACTTTTGGTGTTGTCGACTTAGTCATGTATGCAAAACATACCACAAAAAGGTCTTTAGTCAGAATAATAATTAAAATAAAAATTAACTATTTCATAGTCTGGAAACAGTAATGAATGACACTTTCCTACAATGTAAAGTAGTGTACAGCTTGTATAACAGTGTAAATTTGCTGCCCCCTCAAAATAACTCAACACACAGTCATTAATGTCTAAACCGCTGGCAACAAAAGTGAGTACACCACTAAGTGAAAATGTCCAAATTGGGCCCAAAGTGTCAATATTTTGTGTGGCCACCATTATTTTCCAGCACTGCCTTAATCCTCTTGGGCATGGAGTTTACCAGAGCTTCACAGGTTGCCACTGGAGTCCTCTTCCACTCCTCCTTGATGACATCATGGAGCTGGTGGATGTTAGAGACCTTGCGCTCCTCCACCTTCCATTTGAGGATGCCCCACAGATGCTCAATAGGGTTTGGGTCTGGAGACATGCTTAGCCAGTCCATCACTTTACTCTCAGCTTCTTTAGCAAGGCAGTGGTCATCTTGGATGTGTGTTTGGGGTCGTTATCATGTTGCCAGCGGTTTAGACATTAATGGCTGTTTGTTGAGTTATTTTGAGGGGACAGCAAATTTACACTGTTATACAAGCTGTACACTCACTACTTTACATTGTAGCAAAGTGTCATTTCTTCAGTGTTGTCACATGAAAAGATATAATAAAATATTTACAAAATGTGAGGGATGTACTCACTTTTGTGAGATACTGTTTATATAGAGAGGTTTATTTCTTTATATTTGGTTCCCCAGGAATAATGATTTTAGAAGGCTAAGCATCAGCTTTTATATAAACAGTACATTTGTCATAAATGCCAAGAACTATTTTTGCTGTAACCACAAAGGGACCAGTCAACAATAAATGGGATGGAAATTGATCAAAAATGCCTCTTCTAGTGGCAGCCAGTTGGTTTCTGCTAATTTTCAATCCAGTTTTTTTCATTTGTTAACTAGAAAGTACTAAGCAATGGTACTGGAAAGTTGATAGAAATCTACAAGAATGCCTTATATATGGATATCTTGAGAACACTTTTTTTTTTTGTAACAGTTGAGTGTTTTAATCCAGAACTGCAGCTAAAAAGGCAAACATTTGATTAAATATATATATATATATATATATATATATATATATATATATATATATATACAGTATATATAGTGGGTAAAAGGGTAAAATAAGTATTGAACACGTCACCATTTTTCTAGTTAAATATATTTCTAAATGTGCTATTGACATGAAATTGTTACCTCATGTTGGTAACAACCAATGTAATCAATACATACAAAGAAACCAAAACAAATAAGTTCAGAAATTAAGTTATGTGTAATAAAAATGGAATGACACAGGGAAAAAGTATTGAACACGCTAACTGAAATGTATTTAATACTTTGTACAAATTTCCTTGTTGGGAATTACAGCTTAAAGAAACTAGTCGCATGCATTGCTCAGGTGTGATTTTGGCCCATTCTTCCACACAGTCTTCAAATCTTGAAGGTTCCGTGGGCCTCTTCTATGAATTCTGATCGTTAGTTCTTTCCATAGATTTTCTATTGGATTCAAGTCTGGTGATTGGCTGGGCCATTCTAGCAGCTTTATTTTCTTTCTATAAAACCAGTTGAGAGTTTCCTTGGCTTCGTGCTTGGGATCATTGCTGAAATGTTCACCCTCATTTCTTCTTCATCATCCTGGTAGATGGCAACAGATTTTTATCAAGAATGTCTACATTTTTTCATTCATCCTTCCTTCAATGAAATGAAGTTTGCCAGTACCGTATAGTGAAAAAACAGCCCCACGCCATGATGTTCCCACCTGCAAACGTCACTGTTGGTATGATATTTTTGGGGTGACATGCAGTGCCATTTGACCTCCAAACATGGCGCGTATTATAGCATCCAAAGAGTTCAATTTTGGTCTCATCTGATCAGACTATATTCTACCAGTATTTCAAAGGCTTGTCTAAATGTTGTGCAGCAAACTTTAAACAAGTTTCAACATGTTTTTTCTTCAGCAATGGAGTCTTCCATGGTGATTGTGCATACAGGCAATGTTGGTTGAGTGCATTACGTATTGTTTTCTTTAAAACAATTGTGCCTGCTAATTCCAGGTCTTTCTGAAGCTCGTCCCAAAAGTGGTCCTTGGCTCTTGGACAACTCTATTGATAATTCTTTTCACTCCTCTGTCAGAAATCTTGTGAGGAACACCTAGTTGTGGCCAGTTTATGGTGAAATTATGTTCTTTCCACTTCCAAATTATGGCTCCAACAGTGCTCACTGGAACATTCAGAAGTTTAGAAATCCTTCTTTAACCAATGCCATCAGTATGTTTTTCAACATAAAGGTTGCTACGGTCTTGCGATAGCTCTTTGCTTTTATCCATCATGAGATGTTTCTTGTGTGACACCTTGGTAATGAGACACCTTTTTATAGACCATCAGTTGAGACTGAACCAGCTGATAATAATTTGCACTGACAAGGGGCAGGATTGCTTTCTAATTACTGATTTCAGCTGGTGTCTTGGCTTTCCATGCATTTTTGGATCTCCCTTTCTTTGTGTGTTAAATACTTTTTCCTGTGTCATTCCATTTTATTACACAAAACTTTATTTCTGAACTTATTTGTTTTGGTTTCTTTATATGTATGGATTGCATGGGTTGTTACCGACATGTGGTGAAAATTCCATGTTAATAGCACCTTTAGAAATATATTTACCTAGAAAAATGTTGACATGTTCAATACTTATTTTACCCACTGTATATATATATGTGTATATATATATATATATATATATATATATATATATATATATATATATATACATATATATATATATATGTATATATATGTATATATATATATCTCCCCGACCTCCAGAGGCCCAGTGGTGACCCCCAGAGTCAGGGAAAGCTGACATTCCTCCTCAGGACACCCTTAGGCAAATGCAATAGCAAACTGGCAGATTCCTTGGACAAGAAAAAGATTCAGAAAAAGGGCCTTGAATCTGACTTCAGCGATCTGTATCTTGTAGCAACTTCACTCACAGTATCCCACTGTAGATCCTCAAGCTTAGCTCCCAGCTACCCACTGGACTTCTCAAGCTTCACTCACAGCTACCCGCTATATTCTTCAAGCTTCACCCACCACTACCTGTTGGGTTCCTCAAACTCACAGCTACCCGCTGGATCCCTCAAGCTTTACTCACAGCTACTCGCTGTACTTCTCTTCAAGCTTTACTTACAGCTACCTGCTGTACTCCTTCAAGCTTTACTCACAGTTACCTGCTGTACTTCATGGATAAGTTCTCTCCTGAAGCTTTCCCAACACTTCACAGTCTCCGGCTAATGAAGAGTCTGCTCTGGTATGCCTTCAAAACTCCATCCCTTCGACACCTGCCTCTGGCAACAAGAGTTGTTGACCCTCTGACATCTTCTTCTTCTATGCCTCCTGGCAAGGATCAGGCTCCGCTCGGGCTGAATCCCTTTACACGTAGGCTTCAGGCCTACACCTCTGCTGCTGCTCCACACACACCCACCCAGGCCTCAGCCTGGCTGGAAAGAACCCCGACCACCTGACTCTCCCCAAATAAATACACTATCCCTGCAGCCTCAGAGGCCAAAGAAACTCCTGCTGATTGGCTGAGAAAAGCATATTCACTTTATAACCTGAATTCACAGAATAGAGAAATCACAGCTAAACTCAAGTTTAGGAGAAAACCATTTGATCAAGACTACAAATTAGCCAGGCTAGTTACCACCTAGCATAACTAAATTTACTAACAGCCCTGTTTAGGAAAAGGGTGCTACATATATACATACATACATACATACATACACACACACACTATTCCAATGATTCCCTACACTCTTAAAAATTTCTTATTCAGTAGTTACTTTCTTTATTTGTAGCAAACTTCTTTGGACATGCACAGTCATTTCAAGTCTCCCAGTTCTTCCTCAAATGTACTGCTAACTACACTGCACAGCCAGCCTCATTACATACTGCTTCCAAATGGAAAACCCACAGATCAGCAGCACAAACACCACCTGCCATCTGTATCTCATACTAACCAAAATCAGGAACTACAAATAGTACAAAAAATGCCTAGAAAGAAAACCCTGACCTTAACAGTGAAAAAATACTTTACTGTATATAAAAATGTGATTGTAATCCCATTACACTTGTGTCACATAAATCAGCACTTAAAGACCACATATTGGTTTATCTTCCTCATAAATTAGACCCAATGAATTTTCATACGATTTCTTGACCCATAGTGAGTGCAGGTCTACAATCCCATAACAGTAACCACTCCAAAATTGTCCCATACACATTTACAATGAGATGCCTAATCGAGATAGATTATTATTTTCTCAGGCCATAATAAACCTCCTAAAAGAGAACAAATACAAAAACAATCAATACATAATAGTCAAATTAATATATACCACATTTCATATTTAATCCATCAGTATTTAATGATTTTAGTTGCTTTATCCACCAAACCTCATGTTTTTTTCAATATGCAAATGTGATCACTCCCCCATCATCCAAGATCATGAATCAGAGGTCCATTTCCAAATGATTTCTCCCTTCCAAATGCCTAATGACAGGTAAAACCAGAATATTCTTGCGAATAGAGCAATTCTATCTTTAATTATTTGGTGGTCTCTCTTACATAAACTAAATTGGATGGGCAAATTGACATGTATTAGGTTTTTTGATCTGGCATACCAACCCTGATCCTGGATGCTTAAATTGATTCCCCTTTCAATATATATAAATCTGTTTTCCCTCTTAAATAAATTGTATATCTTATAGTCACTCTTGTGGCTTATATACACAGTTATTAGCCAGGTAAATGACACTGTATCGTGAATGAGATGGTATGCAAAAGGGATGTGTTCTAAAAGGCTTACCCAGCTTTATATCAAGAGGTCATCGACCCAGCAACAATAGAAGCCAAACTAGGAAGGCAAATGTAAATGGGCATTGACCAACGGCCTCTTGGTATATCTAATATCATCAAATATACAGATCGCTTAAAAAGTCATAGCTTTATTACAAAATGTTAAAAAAAGACATTCTTCATCAGGTTTGCACTATTAGATCTCCACACATAAATTCAAGAAAAAGCAATAGTCAGACTCTTTGTAGAGCTTGCCTATGCATTTCACAGTCACAGCCGCTTCTTCAAGGCTTCAGTTTCTCATCATCTGACTAAGTACCTGATAATAATAAACAAATAGATGCAATAAGTACAAACATATTCATAAATACATATCCATAACTGTGTCCATATTTTTGCAATTGTAAATGTAGATATACATAGGTTAACCAGTAGCTGGAGAACACTTAATTTGCAATCACTCCACCTCCCCTAATTACACATTTTGATATAAAATATCTTTTGTTTTCACTCAGATGGTTGACTAATAGGCTTTCATTGTTAGAGGGAACAGTAAAGCACAACCGTTGTGTAGCATTATATATCAGGAAGCAGACCCAGTATATCTTAATTGCATATTTGCAATTATATCCTAAATAGCAAATATGGCTATTCATTGTTTACTTATATAATTGCAATATAATAATTTAAACAAGGTTTTTAAACATTAACCCCTATGAATAGAATTGTGCATATGCATTTAGTCTCAGTTTCCCTTTAAAAGTCTGTTTTTGGTAGTTAACTTTAATCTATTGTGTAAGTATTCCTGAAAAGAGTTTAAGTAAAAAAGATTTATGGTTTCAGGGCCTTTGATGCACATAAGTAGTGTTATTACTCTTTACAAGTCTAACCTCTGCTAAATCTCCAGAGGATTTGCAAGCAACAATTAAGCAATAACTGTGTCTCAAGTACTGTCTATTATCCAGTGTTTAACTACAGATCACGGCTGAGTAGTTGACATCCCTACTCTCACCCCATGCTGAAGCATTTTGTATCAAACTGTTATCTACTGTGTCTTAGGAACTGTCACTGGGATCAGCCCAACTGACACTCTTTTAATAATTATAAGGGGAAACTGGGCTTTGGCGGCTAATTTAGTGTCTCTGGAGTTAATTGAAAAGGATATTTTGGTGCTGCTTGTTCTGTTTTGCATGCTAGGAAAAGTCAGATGCTGTATTGTATGTAAAGCAGTATAATTAAGTAGCTGTGAAATTCTACAAGGATTACTATTAGACTCGCCGGTGCTCAATGTGAGATCAGTAAGTATAAATAAAACTATGCTAACTAGCGACTGGGACAAAGAGAAAAGGCAGAGGACAGAGTGTAAAACCCAAAAGTACAGCTGCACAAACTACCAAAGGACTTTACAGAGATATTTCTGAGATCAGCGTTGGCCTTTTCATCTGTTGTTGTCTGTATAGATCAGGCATGCTCGCACAAAACTGTTTTATGACAGATGCTGTATGGAATTATACCTGATTGTTTTGTGGCAAAGGGTTATATGACTTTAGCCATTGACACAGATAACATATCACTGGCTTTAATAAAAATTTCAAAGTATTTAACCAGTCTTAGGCTGTATTCATACTATGTGTGGTGACTGGCATTTTACTACATTGTGAACCGCAAGGACAGTTGTTTTTAGCGTGTCCCATTCACACTACAATGCAGTTTAGATCTGGGCTGCGGTGAGCTGTGGTAAAAGGCAGACATGCTGCATTTTATTGCAATGCATTGTACAGGATCACATGTCAGTGCAGAGCATTGTGCTGTTGTACAGTGACATGAATGAAGTGTACTTTTGTACATTTCAAATAAAGAGTAAGAAAAAAAAGGGAGCTGTGTGATGCACTGAATAGCGCACAACACTGCCCCTTACCGCAGTCCTGAATGGATAGCTGCCGGACAAGAAAAGAACTCCAGCAGCTGTCCGCTCTTATGTGAATAGGGCCTTGAAGAAAATCTAGAGCCAAACTTTTATTTAGTTTTAAACTTGTATAGAAGTGTTAGATTTTTTTTTGCTGTTTGTGTCCCCTCTGGGGAAATTTATCCTTTGTTATCTGTCCAAGAATCTATTGTCACAAGAACTGCAAGTACAATTTTGGATTGTTTGATCAGGGATAGTAGATACATCTTCCATTAGGGCCACTTGTCCTGGTGACAGCTATCTAAGAGAAGATTTCACTTACTTTAGAAAGATAACCACTCACTTCCTTTTTGAGTGTGAAGACATGAAGTGAAGGGGATTCTCCTTCAATGGGACACAGAAAGAGAAAAAAAGTTGGGAATTGTAACCATTCCTTACACTATTCAAAACTAAGAAAGATTTTACTTTAGAAATATTTTAAATGGGTGTTCCTGCTAATTTGTGTGATTTAGCCTAAGATGAGATTTCCACTGAACCAGGAATGTTGTGCCTGATTTAACTAGATCACCAGCCAAAGTTTTGCTCTAGTTTTGTTCTTCTATTTGCCATATACTGTATGTTGTAATTCCTGTTGGAGAGACTTCATCCCATTTTCTGTTGTGCAAACAGGAAGAGAGAGGGAATTTTTCCAGAATGAACACAAAGAAAGCCCAACCTTTATCAACTATAACTAAATTAAGAGCAAAAACATTTGATGGAATTTGCATTTTGTCTTGTATGTTTGCATTTAGTGAATATGCCATTCTATACCTGGGTTGTTTACTAAAGGTTAGTGTAACTTAATTTCCCTATAAAAAGGAATGCTTTCAATTTTTCCTTTTTTTGTATAGATCTATAGACTTCCCTTATATAGCTCATTATGTCTGCCATAGTCAGATGCTGTATGGAATTATACCTGATTGTTTTGTGGCAAAGGGTTAGACTACTTTAGCCATTGACACAGATAGCATATCACTGGCTTTTTTTGTATAGATCTATAGACTTCCTTTATATAGCTCATTATGTCTGCCATTGTCATACAGATATCCTTAGGGTTGTTATACAGGACCTGATCATTTACAAGCAAAGTTTTCGATGTCAAGCATAACTTGCAATCATTTGGTTACTTCTGAACTCCTAGGAGGATATAACAATCACACAATGAGATCTTCTTACTGTGACTAAGTCAGATACGTCCCTCTGCTGTTGAACAAGTACCATGTTAGTGCACCTGGAGCCATCCAGCGAATAATGTAACAGCATTCAGACAGCTCATTTGATTTGCATTATGATATCTCCCCATAATTCTCAGAGTGATATGGACATCCTAGGAGTAGCTTGATAGGAAGCTGATTAGAACTTCCCAATGTATGTATTTTTGGATTATGCAGCAAAACTAGAGAATCAGAATCCAGACAGAGTCAGGAAAAACATACAGCTTCACTGTAGGTACCATCACTTATGGATCACAATGCTAACACTGATCATTGGTTGGGTCAGGATGAATTATATGTTATAGTTCAATCAAGTCAGTTGTCTTCTTTTTAGTTTTCTGTCATATTTTAATACACTTAAAGAATTTCATTATCCTGTTCTATTATCCTATTCTCTAAGGTTGTAAGAAAAACATATTGTATAAAATATCTATATTGTGTGATATACTGACTAGATAACTGTTGCTTTATTAAAACCAAAAGTTACACTGTTATTGAAAATTCATCATATTGCCAGCACCATAACTCCAGTTATAATAATGAAGTCCCAGATCAACTCAGCAATTACACATTTTTCATTGCTGAGTGTGGGAGATGAGTAGTAACTCATTTGCTGATTTTCCTAAAGCTAAGCACTTTTTTTCTTTTGAATATTCACTGAGTTTATTCAGTGTCAGTCAGAAATGAAAGAAACTGCTAGACAAATATCCATTGTTATAGCCATTTAATATGATAACACATATATGTACAGAACTTTGACAAATTAAATTGCATTTACATGTAGTGTACACCTGAGTGGAATTGGCAGCCTTTTCTTCCATGTTAGCAGCTATCATAGGTAAAAGATGGCTGATTGCAATTGTTGTCCGGTGTGATTTTTAATAAAAGGTAAAAATATACACGTACAGATACAGAATATGTTGGGTTTTACAGTGTTATTGATTACATACCTTTTTTCATTTTGGATAGAATATAGACAAATCAGAAAACTTGTTTGGTTTCTACTGCTACCCAGGCTTTGTTAGAAAGTTTTTTACCAGATAGAAGATGAAGAAGAATTCCCAAGAGAGTCATATACAGCAATAAAAAGCTGGCAGGGTTTCTAGCCTTGGTTCTCAAGCTCAGTCCTCAAGTACCCACAACGGGCCATTGTGAACTTCACTTAGATAAAATAGCTCTTCTCAATACTATGCCATTGATATTGATTTAAAGCAGCTGTGCAAAGCTAAAGGAAAACCTGAAAACATGGCCCGTTGTGGGTACTGGAGGACTGAGGTTGAGAACCACTGCCCTACTCTACTAAAAAAATATTCTAGCCTATGTTGCTGTTGACAAGGTTTCCTCACTTCCTGTCTGGCTGTTTATGTGTACAAAGTGACAAGGTAAGTAACCGGAAATCTCCCTAATGGAGTCCCCGATAGCAGTGTAAACCCAACAGGGGTTCAAAACCTTGCCAACTTTATCTAAAGCTAAAAAAAATAGACTTTCGGGCTGGAAATACATTTAAAAATCTTTGAACTAAATAATATTGGATCTGTCATTACTGACTTGTTTTTTGGCTATCATCTTTTACCTTAGACAGTTACTTATCCACAACTATGCAACAAAGGTTGTAAGTACATGGAAGAGAACAATGAATATTCCCGTGCCACCTGAGTTGTGTAGTAAAGGAAATTTGGTTGCAGCAAACACTAACAGGGGTCAAACCCCACCCAAGAATAAATGTGAAGAAAAACAATATTTGGTGCCGCACTCCAAATATTAAAATGCTAGTCTAATCAATAAAGTGCTAAATATGCAGAATCATAAATATACAAGTGGATATAACAAATATCAAAAGATTCCAAATGACGGAAATAAACTGTGATTGCACAAGAAATCTGCTATACGAGTCCATAAAATCCACGTAATAAAATGTAAGTTCAAGTGCAAATGAATAAAGTGGTAAATAAATATGAAAATGTATAAATATAAAATATAAAAATTAAAAATTAAACAATTAAAAAGTCTTCTGAGAAGGGTGCTGGTGATTAAAGTGCTGTGTTGCATCAAATAATGGTGACAAAAGTGACTGGGTGATTTTTATCTTCGGTGTGCTTGCACCTGCAGGTGCAATGGCTCCTTACCTCACTGCTGTAAGGTAAACAGCATTAATGGTAACCAGGCAAAATCTGGGATACTGTGTCCTGCAAACGGTATCTCTGGATGCGTGTCCTCATTAGTTCCAAACTATCAACAGCCCAGTAATGATAACCTGTGTACTTTTCTTTTTATAACCGCAGACTTGCCTCTCAGGTCAGTGTGTCAGGCAAACCGGGAGGAAAGGAGAAAGAGGAATTTCCCTGATGAAGTCACGTGATCGTGACGACATGCATACGAATATATGGACACCGGAAGTGACAATTTGAGTATGAGCTCGGCGCTCGTTTTGTTTTATTCTGTTTACACTGTTGTTATGTGAGTCTCGCAGCACACTTTTATTTTTAATGAATATGCCAATTTGATATACGTCACTATTGGAGCTTCCTGTTTCTCCTTTCCTCATGGTTTGCCTGACACACTGCCCTGAGAGAAAAGTCCGTGGTTATAGAAAGAAAAGTACACAGGTTATCATTACTGGGCTGTTGATAGATTGGAACTAATGAGGACACACATCCAGAGATACCGCTTGCAGGACACAGTATTTCGGATTTTGCCTGGTTACCATTAATGCTGTTTACCTTACAGCAATGAGGTAAGGAGCCTTTGCACCTGCAGGTGCAAGCACACCGAAGATAAAATCACCCAGTCACTTTTGTCACCACTGTTTGATGCAACACAGCACTTTACTCACCAGCATCCTTCTCTGAAAACTTTTTAATTGTTTAATTTTTGTATTTTTTATTTATCAATTTTCATATTTATTTACCACTTTATTCATTTGCACTTGAACTTATATTTTATTACGTGGATTTTATGGACTTTTTGGTATGATCGTATAGCAGATTGCTTGTGCAATCACAGTTTATTTCTGTCATTTGGAATCTTTTGATATTTGTTATATCCACTTGTATATTTATGATTCTGCATATTTAGCACTTTATTGATTACACTAGCACTTTAATATTTGGAGCGCAGCACCATATATTGTTTTTTTTTCAAAGGTTGTAAGTACATGGACACATGATTTATACATATGGGGTCTACTTCTCACCTAGTAGTGTAGAAGGAATAAGCATGCAAGTCCTAGATCTTGAACCTTCAGAAACCAATGAGCAATGATTGCCCACATGGTTTTAGCCTGAGAGGTTTCTTCAGAAGTATGTTTAAAATTATTCCATTGGCAGCTTTAATAGATCATGTAGTCACTGGAGAGTCTGGCGTTGTATTACAAGTCTTTTTTGTAACCTTGCTCAGTTGTACTTAAAGCAGTGTCTGCTATCAGTCTGTGTGTACGAGCGTCTATAATTATGCATTTGAGTATGCGGCAAAATAACTTTAACTTCCCTCTTGATCAGTTTTTAAATCTCCCCACTCTAAAAGTTTTTGGGAGGTATACAGTGAAAAAGGAGTGCATTTTTAAAATGGAATAAAGTTCACTTAAACATATAAAGACCACTTGACCACTTAGTGTACCCCCCCCCCCCCACCTCACACACAGAATCCCATAAAGCTGCCCCCACAAGCTTGTCCTTTTGTGGTCCAGTGCAAGGTCTCTTCTGGGTTGAATGGCATCCAACATCATGTATTCCACTTCCAAGTCATCAAGGAGGCAAACTGATACTGGTCACTCCTTTTGCGAGCTCTGTGGAGATAGGGAGTGATCATATTTTTACCTATATGTATAACCCTGTAGATATTTTTATTTTAACATCCTTATGGCATTAAATTGGATTCTTTCTGGCACACAATAGACAGAGAATGACAAAAAAAAAAAGCTCCCTAGTGGGGACATAGACAGAAATAAAAACTTGACAAAGGTTTTAACAACCTGAAGATAACCTGAAGATGCAGGGCCATACTACTAACCACTAAGACACTTGTGTATGGTCTTCTTAAATGTTCCTACCATAATATCCACCTCTGATCATCATTTGGTAGTGTACTTCAAATAAATTCATGTTTGTGAATGGAATCAAAACACCTTCAATCAGATACCATGTAAAGGTAATCTATACATGCCATTGACTTCATAAAAGTACTGGTTCTATGTAAGGCACTGAACCTGGAACATATCAGGAATTTTCTGCAGATCTCTTATGTGTCAACAACACAGTAAGGATTAAAGAACAAGTTTCCTTTAAGTAAAAAACACAAAAATCCACCTTCCCTGGCCCGCTAACCTAAATTGACTTATAAACCCACACCCAACTGCTTACCTAACACAGCACGACAGCACTAACAACCTGTTAGTAGAGCATGACTTTTCACTACCTAGTTTAATTCCTGTTTGGTTTAATTAATGTATTTTAACCTACATGTTTTCTTGTTGATCATTAGCACCTGTTTGGTATAATTGTTTAATCATGCACTGGACCATATGCCTGTAAAATCCTTAAAGCTTTAAAGAGGGGGTCCACTTAAAAAAAAAAATATTAAAAGCCAACAGCTACAAATACTGCAGCTGCTGACTTTTAATAAATGGACACTTACCTGTCCCAGGGTCCAGCAATGTCGGCAGCCGAAGCCGATCGATCACTCGTCTCTCGGCTGCCCCTACCGCCATCCTCGGTCAGGGAATCAGGAAGTGAAGCATTGCGGCTTCACTGCCGGTTCCCTACTGCGCATGCGCCAGTCGCGCTGCACGTCTACACTGGTCCCCGTTGTGTTGTGGGAACTGTGTATTTCCCAGAACACAACGGGGGTGGGCGGGCATTTGTGGCTAGCTGCGGCAAGCTATTCCTGGAAGTGGGTGCAGATACCTGTATTATACAGGTATCTGCACTCCCCTCCCCCCTGAAAGGTGCCAATTGAGGCACCGGAGGGGGGGAGGAATCCGATGAGCGGAAGTTCCACTTTAGGGTGGAACTCCGCTTTAAGAGTAATCTCTTATAATTTTTTTAATTGAACCAGTTTGGTTACCTGTAACCATCAATAAATTAAATCCAAAGGCTGCAGGGGGACAGAGTCCAAAATCACTGTGACTCCCTGAGTTCCCTATACCAGAAAGATAGTTGCTTTGACACTGCCACAACAGGAACCCACTTCTAATTACAGGTAACCAAACTGGCTCAATGTAAATCTTTAAAATAGATTATTTCTGGAGTTCTTCTTTAACAGAGTTTTAAAGACAAAGGGTGGACACATCAAATAATTATTTGATTTAGTTTTTTTTTTTATGTTCATTTAGTAGGTTGCTAATTGAAAAATAAAAACAATTAATTAAATTTAGTTAGTTTTAATGCATCCTCATGTTACGGCATTTTTCACAAATGCTTAAAACTTTTACTGTACTTTGCTGTGCATTTCGAATGCATAGCATCCCTGCTGAGCTGTAGAAGCTGGGTGACAGACATGATAATCCCTATTCCATAGGGTAAGACAGTGTTGAGAATCTTGTTAAGTGAATTAATCAACAAAATTAGTTGGCAGCATTTTTGCAGTACTATTTTTGTTCATCACATTTTGCCCTTTTGCTTGAAATATTGTTTTTATCAGCAGCTCTTTTCTGTTTGTAAAGACCAAACAAAAAACTGTGTCTCGAAAAGCTCATTAACCTACTGTTTATATGCTATGGCTGCTTTGTAATTACTGCACTGGGTGATGATCTCAGTGTCTGAACACACAGCTTCCTCTATTTTTCAGAGTAAAGAGAGCCCAAATGCAGTTTTTTCAATAGTCTGTTTATTGATATCTTTTTCTTCATCACAAACTCATCAAAACACATACAAGGGAAAAAAATATTTCCAGAATACATACAACAATAACACATTACATTCTATACACAGCAACCCCACAAAAAAGAAAGAAGAAAAAAAAAACCCTCGCCAAAACATAAAAATTCTTTCTCCCTCACCTCTACCCCATCCCAACCAAAAGCCCCCTAATACCATTTCTTCCTTCTTGAGTCATCATACCTTAATTATTCTATAACTAGTAAATAATCTATTAACCCCTATGCTTCCATTTGATCCCAAGATAAATGGTGTCAATCCTGGCAATGTCAACCATGGTTCCCAAATTTCACTAAATTTATTTGCTAATCCCCTATTCTTATATACCTGCCATTCCTTTAGTAATGCATCATTCACCTGTATCCGCCATTCTTCGTATGTTGGGAGGATATCCATTTCATTGCTATCAATTTTCTTGCTATAAATAATATCCTAGTAATGGGGAGTCTAATTGTCGGAGTATATATTTCTTTTTCTAATTGTCCTAGCAAACATATTTTTGGATCTGTCTGTATCTGTGTTAATACACCTTATTAATGGATTCTACCACATTCTGCCAATATCTGAACAATTTAGGGCAGTTCCAAAGCATATGCATTAAGTCAGCAGATACTCTTAAACATCGTGGACATTCAGATGTGTCCTGCTTCCCCCATGGTATAATTTAGCTGGTGTCCTATAGGCTCTATATATTATATATAATTGGGTTAGGCATTGCTGTGGAGATACCGATACAGACTGTAGAGATTCCAATATACCCTGCCATGTTTCACCTGTCATTTTTTCAAGATCTTTTTCCCATTCTTTTCTGGCTAAACAACTATTTGTTTCTTGTGACTGCTCAGTCAGGCTACCATAAAGAGTAGAGATCAAACCCCTCTTAACCTGTATCTTTGCAAGGACATCCATAAGTGGCATATTTTGTATCTTAACTTTTTTGTCTTTAAACAGACTCTGTAGCACATGGCATAATTGGAGATATTGATAAAAAGTGGGAGAAGACAGTACATATGTTTTCTGTAAATCTTGAAATGTTTTTAATATTTTATCTGTATAAAGCTATGCAATATATTTTATTCCCTTTTCTCTCCATACTCCAAACCCTTTTAATTTATCTAATTCCTCGTAATTTTTATTTCCCCATAAGGGGAAGTATACTGAGATATGGTTATATTGCATAAAACCTTATGTATGAGTCCAAGAGTTGCGCCATATCAGCAAAGTTGCCTGATTCTTTTTGAGCTATCAAATGGTATTGTCTGGATCTACTCAAAATTATCGATTGGATTGGATATGTCGAGTCTATCACTCCTGATCCTGCAACCTGTTGGAGTTGTGCTGCTAAGAAATACATTTTAGCATTTGGAAAAACAAGACCCTCTTATCTTTGGGGAGTTGCAGTGTATTGATTTTTATTCTAGCATTTTGCCCTTTCCATAGCACTGTTCGAAATAGGGAATCTATTTTTTTTTTAAACCACTTAAGTTGTATCCAAATCGGTGAATTATGTAAAACGTAAAGCAACCGTGGGGCCCAGACCATTTTTATTAGGTTTGCACTCCTTACCATCGATAAATTTGGACCATACTTTACTCTTCATCTTAAATGTATCTAGCCCCAATGCAGTTAACAAAAAACACTTGAAGAATAGCCAAAGTAGAAAAAAGAAACAACCATTAGTGAACTATTTTCAAATGGCCCTGTGTTTCCTATTAACCTGTTTTAGTGATTGACCATGGCTTCCCAAATGACTCATCTTTCTTGTGCTAATTTACATCCTAAAATGTTAATAACAAGCTTGAAAATTAAACTTTTAGAATCTATTTTAGAGGTGAAAAATGTGCATTTCTTTGTAATTTATTACTGATTTAGACTTGACAGATTAATTTAAGTACAGAAAAGAGAGCATGCCGATGGTTGTGATTGCATTTCTTGAAATCCCCTTTGACTTTGCTGGTGAAGCTGATTGATGTCTGGACAAGCAAAGTGATAGGGAGGGATGTGTCAGAAGTCATAGAAAAATATAGGAGAGCTTGTAGATGCTTATGTAGTTGTTTATGTAGTTATGGGGGTTATTTACTAAAGGCAAATCCACTTTGCACTACAAGTGCACTTTCAAGTGCAGTCGTTGTAGATCTGAGGGGGACATGCAAGGAAAATAAAAAACAGCATTTTAGATTGCACAGGATTAAATGATAAAATCAGCAGCGTTTCCCCTCATTTCAGATCTTCCCCTAAGATCTACAGCGACTGCACTTCCAAGTGTACTTTCAGTGCACTTGTAGTGCAAAGTGGATTTGCCTTTAGTAAATAAAATCCCATGGAGTTTTTACTTTAAAGACTTATACAGTACCAGTTCCCCAATCTCAAAGCATCATATAGGTAAAGTAAACTGGAGCAATACAGCAGCCAATCAGCATCCTAGTTTTGCTATTGAATGAAAGATGAAACCAGAACGCTTGCTACCATCAACAGCTTGACATTGACTCTTGTCTTTGTGAAACTTGATTTTGGCACAAAGATATCAGTACAGGTTATCAGCACCAGTGATGCACTAAGAATGCATTGTAAATAGGAGCAAAAGCCTTCATTGCATAATATGTTCAACAGTTTTGTCACTGGTGTTGCCATAATTGCAACTGTTTTATGGATAATATATTTCTTGACATCCCCTGATTTTAAAGGTTACTGTGCAGAAGGTTGAGGTTATCATTTCAGTTTACAGTTTAGGTTAAAGTGTTACTAAACCCACAACAGTAAAATCAGTCTGTATATGCAGTAAAGCATGCTTGTTATACTCAGCGTGGAACCTAAGGGATAATTTATTATGTAAAAAGGCTGTTTGATCCAGTCTTATCCGATCCCCCCCTTCTTTTACTGTCTCCAATCCATCTGCTGATAGAACAGAGTCTTGGGGACACTCTGCACATGCTCAGTTTGGTGTGTATTGCTATAGAGTTTTTTGGGGGGGAGGGTGCATGTGGTCAGCACAGGGCCAATCAGCACTGTCAAGACAGAAAGTCAGGGGTCATGCAACCTCATTTTTCAACTGTGTTGTACAGTTTATAGGTCACAATAAAGGTGGAAAAAGTTCTGAAATGATTTATCGTTATCTAATTTTTTTACACCACAGAAACCTAACATTTTAACAGGGGTGTGTAGACTTTTTGTATCCACTGTATATAATATTTGGGGGTTCTATGTACCGTTTTTATCGAAGTATGAAGCAAAATAATGGTCAGTGAGCATCAATGCAGCCCAATTAGTGCTCATCTGCAGCATTGCTCCTTATTGCAGCCTGATCAATGCCCATCTGCAGCCTTGCCGAAATAGACAGAACTGGATCTCCTGTGCACTCGGCTTGGCATCATGCCTAGTCCCGGCCTTTGGCCCGGATCCTATGCTGGACATAATGCCGGTCCAATACCGGGCCGTCAATGCTAGGAGCTGTCCAGGGGGCGGGACTGAGCGTGACCGTGAGCAGAGCTGAATACACAGGAAATCCGGCTCTGTCTATTTCCGCAGTGCTCGTTCCCTCCTTCCCCTCGGTGGCAGCCTATATTGGCATATAACACACATACACAATTTCCCCCTATTTCAAGGGGGAAAAAGTGCGTGTTATACGCCAATAAATACAGTAATTTTCTAGCAAAAAATACAGATTGACCATGAGTTTTCCTGTTTTGAAGTGCAATCGTGGACACTGTACTTGTGAGTTAGGTACTGTATTTAATTGTTCATGCACTCGTTTTACCCTGACTGGGCTAGTACATTAGGCTCTAATACAGATAACCACTTCAGCCCCGGAAGAATTTACCCTCTTCCTGACCAGAGCGTTTTTTGTGATTCGGCACTGCGTCGCTTTAACTGACAATTGCGCGGTCGTGCGACGTGGCTCTCATACAAAATTGACGTCCTTTTTTTCCCACAAATAGAGTTTTCTTTTGGTGGTATTTGATCACCTCTGTGGTTTTTATTTTTTGCGCTATAAACAAAAAAATCCACAATTTAGAAAAAAACGCATTATTTTTTACTTTTTGCTATAATAAATATCCCCCAAAAATATTTTAAAATATAAAATTTTTTTCCTCAGTTTAGGCCGATACGTATTCTTCTACATATTTTTGGTAAAAAAACATCGCAATAAGCGTTTATTGATTGGTTTGCGCAAAAGTTATAGCGTTTACAAAATAGGGGATAGTTTATGGTATTTTTATTATTAATTTTTTTTTTTTACTAGTAATGGCGGAGATCAGCGATTTTTATCATGACTGCAACATTATGGCAGACACATCGGACATTTTTGATACATTTTTGGGACCATTGTCATTTATACAGCAATCAGTGCTATACAAATGCACTGATTCCTGTGTAAATGACACTGGCAGTGAAGGAGTTAATCCCTAGGGGGCTAGGGAGAGGTTAAGTGTGTCCTAGGGATGTGTTACTAACTGTGGGGGGGCGTGGCTACATGTGACATGTCACTGATCTCCTTGCGCCCAATCACAGGGAGCAGAGATCAGTGACACTGTTACTAGGCAGAACGGGGATATACTTGTTTACATTAGCATATCCCCGTTCGTTCTTTCCGTGAGGCGATCGCGGGTATTGAGTCCGCGGGACCTGTAACCCGACTCACGGAGCTCCCGGCCGGCGCACACGCGATGGCCCGGCGGCAAATACGAAGGGACGTACAGATATACCCATTTGCCCAGCTATGCCATTCTGCTGACATCGGCGTGCACCGGTCGGGAACCGGTTAAAAAATTAAAAGCTCAAATGTCACACAGAACATGAAATATCATTATTGTTGATGACGCCACGTATAAAACAAACATCACAAGTTCAACCAACCCAAGTGCAATACAGTTAAATAATGTTAGGCATGAGGAGGAGCAACTGAACAGTACCTCAAAACTAACATTATTTTGTAAACATTTTTTAAATAATAAAAAAAAGTGCTAGCTTCTAGTTCAACTTCTTATGAAACTCGTGAAAAAACATTTTTCACAGACCAAAATTAGGGTCATTCCAGGATGGCAGGGCCAAGGAGCCATGGACTTAGCAGCGGTAAAGTCACATGCACAATAAAGCTCAAAGTAGCTGCTCTTACAGGCATTTGAGCTCCCTGTTTTTGAGCCTTTCATTTGCCTGTAGTGTTAACTCTATGCCGCTCCATATTAGGCTATGTGTCCCCCATGCATTGAACATTGAATCACCTATAGCGTGCAATGTGCACACCATAGGTGATTCAATTTTTCACTTAGGGGAAAAGGTTGTGGCATGGAGTTAAAAAGGCATATTTTATTTTTTTTTTAAAGGCCAACATGGAGGGGAGTTAGCAAACAGAGGAAACTTTAAAAAAAAAACGCGTAAATGCCAGGTGGAGCAGTTGCTTTGAGCTGCAGCATGCAACTATGCATGATACCTTATAGTTGGACAGTAACAGGCAGTAGATTACTTTTCCAATTCAAACGCAAGTGGCAAGTTTTTTTTAAGAAACAGAAGAATCTCTGCATGTTCAGTTAGAATTTGGTTTCTGGTGTCAGTCAGAATGTGTGTAGCTGCACTGAACAATCTCTCACTTTCCACACTACTGCAAGGAGCTGAAAAATATTTTTGTGCCATTTGGGCTAGAGTGGGAAATTGCAGTTTATTGACTGCCCAATACTCAAGAGGTTTGTCCGAACGAGGCACAGTGACCTCCCCAAAATATGCTTCTAGTTGTATGGTAGCAGCTGTGGGAGCACTGTTCTCAAATGTAGATGAATAAGCAATTTCTTGAAAAACACTGTCCACAGTCACACCGGCACCTGGCTGTTGCTCAGTGCGAGGCCTTTTGGTAGCTGGTTTCTCAAACACCTCAGGTGTAGCTGCCTGTGCCTGTAGTACCTGTACAGAAGATATTTGTTGCATTTCCAGCACGAACATCTCTTTGGTCTGCCAGCATCTGCATTTGAAAAGAACCGATCTTTATACCTAGAAGAAGAAAAATACAAGACATTAGACAATGTCATGCAAGCAAAGCAACAACTGTGGAAGCTTGCTGTGGGAGCAATGCTAGAAGGAAAGGTGACGGTGGGGGACACGGCAAAAACAGTTGTCTGGACTGCTCTGTGCAAAACCATTACACAGAGGCAGAGCAGGTAAGTGTGTCTGTCATTATCGATTTTGTTTTGTGTTTTTTATGAAGGTGAGATTTACAGTGTTATCACTTGCATTACAAACATTTTTTTTAATGCAACCAAGTGATAATAACACTGTAAAATATCACCTTCATCCAAAAAACAAAAAACAAAATCATATCATCAATATTCAAATAAAAACAATGCAAAATAGCAGCCAGGCAAAAGAATCTGAACAACTCACATGCCGAGTCAACTCTTCAAAGGGAGCCAAGATGTTGATCATCTTCTCCATGAGATTCCACTGATTTGCAGTGACCGTTGCAGGCAGCTCATGTTCTGACACATATACTCCAATGGCCTGTTTTTGCTCTATCAGAGCCTGCAGTATGTAAAAAGTTCTGTTCCAGGGAGTCTGAACATCTTGTTGAAGTCTTTTAATGGGCTGACCAAGCTGGATCTGAATATCTTGCAGCCGAGAATATGCCAGGTTTGAATGTTTAAAGTGCCCAACTATTTTGCGCCCAACTCCCACAGCCTCCGTAATGCTGCGCTATGATAAAAGCCCCTCTGAGACAGCCAACTGCAGTGTATGTGCCACACACAAAAGACTCTGAAGACCAGCATCTTGTACACATTTTATCATATTTCTGCCATTATCACGGACTACCACATAGACAGAACTTTTGGGAATCGCCCATGTGTCAAGCCTTTCTTCTAGTATGCTTCTTATAGCTTGGCCTGTGTGAGAGCCTTAAAATCTCTTTGTGTGCAGCATGACTTGGTGCAAAGTGAAATTGGCATCAATCCACTGTGCAGTTAAGCTAATTACAGACATGGGACTCACACTACTGCTCCAAATGTCCGTGGTGAAACTGATAGCCTTTATGTCCTCCTGTAGCATGTTGGTAATGTGTTTTTGCACTGTGTTTTGTAATTGTGGCAACATGACATCTGTGACATGACGGTGGCTGGGAATTTTGTACTTTGGCTCCAAAAGATTCACAAGTCGATGAAAACCCACATTGTCAACTATTGATAGTGGCTGATCATCAAGAATGATGAATTGGGCAACTACTTCAGAAATTTTTTTAGCCCTTTTCCATGCAAAATTTTTCACGTCTGGTAAGGGTTTTCTGCAGTGTCAGCTGTTGAGTGCAAGAGCTAGTGACAGCTGTAAATTTGCCATGCTCAGTCTTGTGTTTCATTTTGAGGTGTTTTATGAGATTACTGGTATTATAGGAACTAACTTTTGAACCTCCTCTGGATATTTTGGCAGAACAAAGTTTGCAGTCTGCAATGTGTTTGTTGGTTTCATCAAGGTTAAAAAACTTCCAGACAGCTGACATTTTGCTGACAGTGGCATCTGTTTGCATTGCACTTAAAGCCAGAAATAAGTAAGTCTCTCCACCTTAAGGGATAAAAAATGAGGAAAATGGGGAAAAAAATTTGAGCCCAAATGTTTTGTTTTCTGATTTTTTCACACATGATGACACCTACTACAGGCCGGCCTCCATGCTGGACAGTGGACATTATGTTAGGCAAGAGAGATAGAGACAATGTGGGACAAACTAAGTGTAACACAGGCCGGCCGCCATGTTAGGCAAGAGAGAGACAATGTGGAACAAAACTAACTTAAGTATAACACAGGCCGGCCGCCATGTTAGGCAAGAGAGAGAGAGAGACAATGTGGGACAAAACTAACTTAAGTATAACACAGGCCGTCCGCCATGTTAGGCAAGCGAGAGAGAGACAATGTGGGACAAAACTAACTTAAGTATAACACAGGCCGTCCGCCATGTTAGGCAAATGATGATGTAAGCTAGTAGTACTGTATAGCAATCACCGGCCGTGGGACACATAAGAAGGAAGCAAGCAACAGTTAGAAATACAGAAGAGCACTCACCGGCCGCCATGAGGGGACATGGTGTAAGGAGGATGCTTGCCATGTGGGGCAGCCATGTAGCAGGCACAGCAGCAGCAAAACACATGTCATGAGGGAAACAGCACTTACCACCACGTGGAGAGGTCGCAACCTTATCCGGTTTCCGAGCTCCGCCCAAGCTGTCGTCACTTCCAGTATCAGTTTCTGGTATCGGTGCATTTTCACGAGTACTGATACCCCTGAAAATGCCAAGTATCGGTACTGATACCGATACCGTTATCGATATCGGTGCATCCCTAATAACATGTTTGTTATTTTAAAAAAAAAATAACAAAAAAATAAACCTTTACAAACCCTTTAAGTTGTATGCAAAAATTCTGGCTAATAGGCTACTTCTTTTTTTTGCCTAGGTGGATTTCCCTTTATCAGTAGGGTTTGTCTCTGGCAGTAAGGCACACGATAACAGTTTTAATGCATTGAATATCTATCACTGGTTGATGATGAAGGGACAGAGGGGCTTCTTATACTCATTGGATGCCGAGAAGGCTGAGGTGCACGCTTTCCAATGAGGAATAGGAATCGATCTTTTGGATGACTTATAAAGGCTCCTTGAATGGTAATGTTCAATAAAATTGCTTTAAACTACAACCCAGATGATACCATATACCTTTAGTGATCCCCAAATTCTTCCCAGCGGTTTCTGCAAACTGGAGATGTCAAGCTCAGACAGGGACAGGGCTCCATATCTGGTGGAGCTGCCCAGTTCTGCATTATTTCTGGACTTTGATCTATCCCATCACCTCGTTTGCCTCTAGCCTAGCACTGGATTTTACTCCTATGCAATATCTATTGCACCATACTAGCTTATCCAAACATCAATATTTGAAATCATTATCTATGCATATGGTGAACCCAGGCAGACTTTCTATACTTGTCCACTGGAGATTGCCACAGCCTCCCACAATTGGGGAATGTTTATCACGCTTTGATAAGCTAGCGAACATGCAAAAACTGATACAAACTGTATATCTCAGGACAGAATCTCACAGTTTCACAAGATGTGGGCTTGCTGGATTCATTCATGATAGGACTACAACCAAATACTCTACTTCAGTCCAGAGTAGCAAAAAAAGGGCCAACATAGCTGGGTGGTACCCTGTTCTGGGAGAGGTAAGGTAGTCATAATTTTCTGGTTATGCAACATATCTAATCTGGTTTATCCCTATGACATGGGATTCCTTTTGTACCTTCACATACATCTAGACATGGCGATCTCACTTACAATTTCCCTACTCCAGTAGCTACCTCCCCCCCACCCCCATTTTTTTTCTCTTTCTCTCTTCCCACTTCCTCATCTCTTTTCTTTTCTTATTTTCTCTTTTCCCACCATCTTGATTTTTTGTCCGTATTTCTCTCTGTGCCATTATCTTTGACAGGTCTGTAGAAGTTGCAGTTGGAAATGGATTTGCTGAGATAACTGTCACGTATAGACGTTTTTCAGCCTTCGTTATTGTTTTTTATGTTTTTTAATTATTTTTTAATGCAAGCTACTAATGCATGTATTGAAAAGATTGTGTAAGCAGTTTAATTTTTCACCATAAATATCACAGGAGCTCCTTCCCTGGTTTATGCCTGTTATACTACTTTCATGTTGACCTTGTGCCTAACATTTCTGTGTGTGTGTACTTTGCCTGATAAAAAAAGTTATGGGAAATAAGGCTGGGAGGAGATCCTGGTTGTGTGACCTGTCTCCTCCAATATGAATCTTTCTGTACCCCACTGAGCAGACAGAATTTCCTTGACTGCACTACATGGTCTGATTTTTATGAATGGGTAGGCAGAGTTGTGCATAGCAGTTTAAAAAAGAGCAGATATCGATATCCTCTCTTCATTATAAATCAACCCCT
Organism: Aquarana catesbeiana; assembly: GCF_042186555.1. Lineage (NCBI taxonomy): Eukaryota > Metazoa > Chordata > Amphibia > Anura > Ranidae > Aquarana > Aquarana catesbeiana. Next base: position 859,309,731 of record NC_133324.1, read on the forward strand.
ATGACTGACAGCAGATGTTATTAGAACCTCAAGCTGGGGACATGCAGATATGCAAAATGGTACAAATTATGGTAAGGGAGGTGCAGATCAAGAAGGGGCATAGGTGATAGGACCTGTCAGGTACAGTATAAACACTAAAGCTTTCAGAGAAGAAGCAGTGCATACATTTTTGCATCCTTTGGATGAAATTTCCAGTATCAGAATGGCATGTGAACTTTGAAGAGCACTTAGATTTATTAGGCATGTGTAAGGCTTACTATAATCCTGTAGGTCTTTGTGTAACAGTATTAGTTGTTAAAGATTCAACTGTCAACCTTAGAACATTAGTGTAAGTCACACAGGAGCCTTTCAAAACTCAACCTCTTTATGTTGGCTATATGAAATAATATGAAAATATAAAAAAAAAAAATTAACTATTACAGGAGGCTATGCTTAATAATAAATAAAGGATATTGATATTCTTATCTCTGCCTTTTTTTTTAAATCTGTGGGTGAAGCAGGAGAAGGAAAAAAGTTTGAACAAGATTTTTGACAGTAGTATAGACACATTATAAAAGAAGGATGCCACTTGGACATGAAAGTTTTAATTTGTGGCTTGAAGCTCCAAAACATTCAACATCAAAAGCCCCATGGTTTTCATTTGTGCCTGCTCATATCTGAGCGTAGTGGTGTGGTTTGAAACTTGAAGCTTGAAAAAATACATGAGCTTTATTTGAGATACAAGCTTCAAGCATTTTTGGCCCCAAAAGATTCCCTTGGGAATGTTTGGAAAAACACATTTTGTGTTTTTTCCCCTATTAACTAGCTTTCCATCGTCTAAAAATAATAATAGGGTTAATGAAGCCTAAAGGGTGCACTAGTTTCCATAAAATGCCCAGCAATATTTATTTTTGCCCTGATAGATTTATTTTACATGTCACTATTACTGCTACTACTACACAGACAAAATAGTGTCATTGCCATCAAAAAGATGTTCTGAGATGTTCTGTACTACATGCCAAAACATTTTCTGATATTTTTCTGTTACACTCACTGGGTATGTGAATTGATGGGGATTTGCTTTAATGCAATAACATCATCTCCATTTCTACAGTAGTTTTGTGTGTAAACAGATTACTGAGAATTTAAAATATAGTCTAACCGACTATGAAAAATGCACTATCACCAGTACCAGGAAGGTCAAGTTTAAAGATCACCGAGACCATTGAATTTCAGGATTTTTGAAGGTGTAAATATTAGAGGTGTATAAGGAATGGACAAGAACACAAACTATCTTTAATGAAAATAGCTACTATAGGCTACCCTTGGTAAATTAAAGTGGTTAATTAACACATTACAATTTAAAGATAACTCAACCCAAGAACAAAAATGTAATATTGTAGCTTACTAGTGGTTAGTGGTGGTGGCTTAATTTATTTTCATTTGCAAGTACAGAAAATGTCTTTTTAACAGGGCTGTTTTTAACGTGGGGCAAAAGGGGTAGCTGCCCCGGGCCCAATCATTGTTTTGGGGCCCAGAGCAGCTGCCTCTTGAGCCCGCACTGTCTGCAATTAGTTTTCCCGGTGTAGACGGGTGCCTATCCACTTTTTTACCTGACTCATCTGCCTGCCCTCTCCGCTAGTTTACTGTGCATGGAGCTGGCTGTACTGTAGCAGGGGAGAGGCGAGCTGTGGGTTGTCTGTTAACTCCCCGTTCTCCCCCCCCACCTCCTGTCAGCAACATGGAGATTAACCAAAAGAGTGGGCTCTGTGTAATACTGGTTTACCATCTGCTGTTTAACTCCCACCGCCGGAATGTACACACAGAGCAGATGGTATGTGTGGACTCCTCCCCCCTTTCTCCTGTAAACAGAGGGGAGATTAGTAAAACAGGGAGAAGACCAGGGCAGGACACTGTGAAGTGGCAGTGGGCTGCCTGTAAAAATTCCCAGCTCGCCATCCACTCTGTCTCTTCCCCCTCCCTCCTAGCAACAGGAATGGACCAATCAGCACAGAGGAGAGGAGCATCTTAGTACATGTAGTCCACAGGGACAGGCTGCCCATTGCAAATAATGGAGGATGAACTACAACCCCAACCAAGTTTTGCAGCATTAAGGAGGAGAGAACCAGATTTTCCTGGGCAAAGTTTGCTCCTCAAGTTGGTTATCCAGGCAGAGTGTGTGAGAGGACCATGTTGGGGACACCATCTGAGAGAGAGTCTGTGCCAGCTTACTGCTGAGTGTAGGACTTCCAGAGAGTACAGAGCATGGCCTGAGTGTAGCGGGATGAAGCTGCTGCCAGGATAAGGACCTGCTGTGCTGCCCACCTGATATATATAATGTTTAAATATAACTATATATATATATATATATATATATATATATATATATATATATATATATATATATATATATATATATATATATATATATATATATATATATATATATAATGTTTTGGGTTCTAAGTAATTTTCTAGCAAAAAAAGTAGATTTTTTTACATGTGCGAGCGAAGTTTCAGAAATGGCTCGGATGGCAAGTGGTTAAAGTTCATATGCGTGTAAAGACAGATTTCCCAATACTTTTGGCAATATAGTGTATCTTTTCTATGCTTTATAACCAGAAATGTCTATATATAATTATTTTAAAATATTATTTATCATTATATATTAATTACGTAATTTACTTCTTTGTTTATTATGCATAAATTATTAATAATAGGACACACATTGTTGCATTTTCAGGATATCCAAATCCCAAGTACCAGTAATAAATTTCAGTCTCCAATACTAAAGGGTTGCCAAAGGCAGAGATTACAGATAGTCACAGCATGTAATGTATTGGAATACTGCTGTAATTAATTAGCTCTATAAGCAACCCAGTTGGAAAACAAGGACTGGAAGTCCTCGATGAAACACTCCAATCAATCCCTTCCGCAGGAGTTATCTTGTGTTGGATATCATGCATCTCACTAATCACAGCTGTACAGCTATTTCACATGTTCCTAAGCAATGGGATGTGTGCTACTCATGTAGCTCCAGGCAGGAATTCACATCTCTATACGTAGAGGTCCTTAGCAAAAATGGAAAAAGACCTGTCATGTGTGAAATGAAAATGGCTGAAGTTCAGTTAAAATTGAGAATATTTTTTTACCATGACAAAAATACTCCCAGGTGTGACCCAAAGACCAGCCTGCTTAAAAACCACTTCAGCCCCGGAAGATTTGGCTGCTCAATGACCAGAGCATTTTTTGCGATACGGCACTGCGTCGCTTTAACTAACAATTGCGCAGTCGTGGAATGCTGTACCCAAACAAAATTGATGTCCTTTTTTTCCCACAAATAGAGATTTCTTTTGGTGGTATTTGATCATCTCTACAGTTTTTATTTTTTGCGTTATAAACAAAAAAAGAGCGACAATTTTGAAAAAAACACAATATTTTGTACTTTTTGCTTTAATAAATATCCACAATTTTTTTTTAAAAAAGCAAATTTTTTTCTCAGTTTAGGTCGATATGTATTCTTCTACATATTTTAGGTAATAAAAATCGCAATAAGCGTATATTGGTTTGCGCAAAAGTTATATCGTCTACAAAATAGGGGATATATTTATGGCATCTTTATTATTAATATTATTTAACTAGTAATGGCAGCGATCTGCGATTTTTATCGTGACTGAGACATTATGGCGGACACATGGGACACATGGGACACTTTTGACACATTTTTGGGACGGATGACAATTATACAGCGATCAGTGCTATAAAAATACTGTATAAATGTCACTAGCAGGGAAGGTGTTAACACTAGGGGGCGATCAAGGGGTTAAGTTTGTTCCCTGACTGTGTGTTCTAACTGTAGGGAGATGGGACTGACTAGAGGAAATGACAGATCATGGTTCCTAGCTATTAGGAACTATCTGTCTCTCCTCACAGAACAGAACAGGGATTTGTGTGTTTACACACACACATGTCCTTGCTTTGCCTCTCCTGCCTGCGAGCGCTCATGGCCGGCGGTTAGTGCAGTGGGCGCACGCGCCTGCTATCCCACTTAAAGGAGCCGACGTAGAGCGACGACAGCTCGGCGGGAACGTACCAACCTGCTGCAGTATAATGACGGCGGCTGGTCGGCAAGCGGTTAATACATGGTAAAAAGTAGAAAATACCACGCTAAGTGAACATACAAAGCAAATAAAACAAAAAAACACAGCAGAAGCTCAATATGGGATACACATATAGGCAAAAAGAATTATAAAATGGAGCTGCGCTACAAATATCACACACAAAATGCAACTAGGATTAGTCCATAGGTATAAACATATGTCCTCCTCATATGACTTGTGACAACACCACAAACTTGTGTTCCTCCACCACATAGATTGCATGCTTACCAGAGACAAGCTAATATAAGCTTGCGGCTATTAACCCCGCCAGGGCCTTGTTCCAAAGGGATGATGATGACAGCTCTCAGGTACTTAGTGTGGCAGGAACATACAGCAAACGATGGGATTCGGTCATTCAATGGTCTCGATTGGAGGCCTCCACAACACCAAGTCCTGAACAACTCATAGCTTTACAGCATTTTCACCTTTGCTAATTAGCCCATGGTGTTTAGTCACCAATAAGTATTGTTTCAACTTGTTTTAGACTGCAAAGAGTCTGCTGTTTTCAAGCAGACCCTGTCCGTTAGCCTTCATAAAAGAGGATAAGGAGGGTACAACCAGGAAGGACAGCCTGCATATGTATTAACATATATAAATCTCTTGAACATATACTGTGTAATTACAAACTATACAGCAAAACAACATTTTAAAAATGCATGCTGATTATATTATTTACTATAAACTGATAGGTTTAAAGAAAACATTAAAAAAGCTGTAGTTCCTTTTTAACTGCTTGCCGCCTGGCCACAGTACATTTACTGCAGCCAAGTGGCAGGGGCAGGCATGATCACATACATGTACGTCATTATGCCTCTTCCAGGTTAGGGGCACGCAGTCCAGCAGAGTAGTATAGTGTCACTATGGTGTAAGTATGTAAAAAAATAGTAAAAAAAAACAAAAATAAAAAATGTTAAAAATGTAATAAAAAATTATTAATAATTTGGTAAAATATCTGTAGAGCTGGACTGCAACATTTTGTATATAAGCAGCAGCTCTTTTTGCTTCAGTATAACAAGCGCTATCAATCACAGCAAGAGCCCTCCAATCAACAGGGAGCATGAGCTTTACTGAATGGAGGACTATAGCTGTGAGTTGAACCATGCCAAAGAGAGCCACTGCTTACACAAAAGGCAGTGTTCTAGCTCTGCTGCATTATAGCATGGGAAAATTTGTTTCTATGGCTCTGGGTTGCCTTACCATCTACTGTAAATAAACAGTAAGGAAATGGTAGAAAGCTTTTTTCACCATTTCATTTTATGAGGGTTCAACTGGGGTTTAGACTTACTAGGCACACACTACATCACACCTGGCAAAATGAAGTCCCATGCACAGCTATATACTTCACCTGCTAGTGCTGCTTTTACAGGCCAAGCAGCCCGCGAGTGCAGGAAATATGGAGCGCTAAGCCAGCCGGATACAGTATCATATCAGACTATTCTGCTCCTGCTTTCCTTCTTTTTTTTTTTTATTGTGAAGAAGAATGATTCTCACTTCTCTGCCAGGGGATTCAAGGCTACAGAATAGCAAAAGACGCATATAGTCTTGTCTTTTAATAAGAAAAGCAAGAACACCCCAAGGCTTTATTATTTATATCTAGAAGAAGGGTTTAAATAGTGGCCTGGAGATAAATCCACTTAAACTTTATGGCTTGCTTTGTGTAAACATAAAGAAGAAAACAGCAAAAATAAACATTTATATGGACTATGGCCCCTGATATATGTCCTTCTAGTAAATGGCTAATTCTTTTTAAAGTTGCACAGGTCCCATGCTATTTGTGGAGTTTTTAGGTTAGCAGGTTGTTTCAGCTGGTTTATAGATTTGGTGTTTAGTGTGTTTTATACATTTACAACCCAAAACCTGTTCAGAATAATATATTCAGGATATATGTTCAGAATAATTCAGGATAATATTGTGTTGTTTATGTAAACGTATTGATTACTGATTCTATTATGTGCTTCCTTTTTAATTCTAAATTTATTTTATTTCAACAATTTTATTTTATAACACATTAAAGATCCAGAACCACAAATTGCAGCTTAAATCCGCTGCAAAAAGCTGCTGGTGATTAGGATTTTACCAGATAGATATCACAATTATTATTGTAATCCAATCAAGTCCAACCATATTGGAGGTGATACCCAAGCCTTGATGAAGGAGGAGTTTGTCAGAGACCATTGCTGATAGGACTGGGTTTTTCTGTGTGATATAGCCTTTGGTTGCCCCACTATCAACCATTAATGTAAACCTGTACTCTGTTTAAACATTAAAAGTAAAGTTCTGTCTAAAAGCAGAAAATATGAGATTGCTGCTATTACTTTTATTGGCCATAAATGTGTCAGTGCTCCCTTCTGATTTAGTTTCACCATGTGACTGTTGGCTGAACTCGATGGACTTATGTCTTTTTTCAACCCACCTATGTAACTAGCGTCTGATTACATGGATAATCTCTGCAAGTTGGCATTCTACTAAGCAATTAGACACTCTTAGTGGACTGGTAAATGAAAGTTGGTAGGACCTAGTAGCCTGGGCTATGGTTGCTGCAGACCTTTGCTTTTCCTCCTGTTATTGCTGCATTATTCTTCTGTGGAATTGACAGAGTTCAGTTGAACCATTGTGTGTGTAAAATGCAGCAGCTTTCTTAAAGAAGGCCATTAGTTGGACATTCAATAATACAGAAAAGCGTCACCATCCTCAAGGAGACCACTGGGGCAGCCATTTTGGCAGTGTCTGGTGCTATCTAAAGAGATAAAAGGAAGAACACACATGGTGAGGGGTTTGTGCGTGGACTTAGGTGGCTGTCTGATGGAGACAGGAACCGTGTGTGCCCAGAACCTTGTTGCAACTGGCTGTTGCACAAGGACACTTCCAGAAAGCCAAGGGAAAAGCTGCAGTTTAGAGCTTGCAAATCATGAGTCTACTCCCTGGGAGGGTGTGAGGCATTTGGTTAATGCCTTGTGTGACTGGATCACCTGACAGAGCCTCCCCACCCGCTGCCGATGGCCAAAGGTATACCGGATCTGTGTGAAATCATAAAGATTTTGCGAGGGAGTGTGAGATTTATAAGAGCTAAAACTTCAGTAAGCTGGCGGTCTTCTCTATTGAGACTGTGGTATTTTTTAAAAGGCCCCACCTCTGCCAGCTAATGTGCTTATGTCATCTACCACTGGCCAGTGAGTAAGGGACTGTTTAACTGCTATAGTTAACCCTTTTTCCCTTCGCATAGGTTACCCATACAGCTGCAAATTGCTAGAAAAGAGCATTGCTTATGCTTAGCTATCATTCCCTCTATCCAAGATATGTTGTTTTATTGCTTGTATGCTCTTTGACATTTCATTTGTTTTTTCTCAGATTGTGGCTGTTCAAATAAATTGTTTAAATGTCCAAGGTGTGTCAGGAAGTGCTGGGTGAGTCATTGTGTTGAACAGAACCTCCGGGGGTGGTGCTACACCAGTAAGAAATTATAAATAATTCAAAATGATATTAGTGTTTTCTTGCCAATAAAAATACAGTGTACTCTATATAAAGCCTAACAATGAGCTTCTCTTATTTGCTGATTTTTTCTATGTCAATATACCATTTTCATTATATCTGTTCTAAAGTCTACAGAAATGTGGTGCTGTCCTGTGCACTCTGCAGTGTAGTCTTAAAGGCTAAGTTCACCTTTTTTTTTCTAAATTCCATCTCCCCTATGTACCAATATAGCATTAATGTACTTATTTTGTAGAAAAGCAAAAGCTTTCTATTTATCCTGCATAGCCCTTACCTCAGTGTCAGTGCTTGTTGTATAAAAAAACGCCTCCATTACTTCTCCATTAATTTCTGGACAGACCTTGGGATGTGAAAACTGTTAAGACAGAGGAAGGACTTCACCAGCTGACCTGATTAGCACACACCCTGCAGTTACCTTCCCCTTCCAAGAGATCACTCCTACCCACCTCCGCAGGTGCACGTTTTTCCTATGTAATCAATCAGTGATCACCATTCTTGCTAAATATACAGCCATTAATGTTTTAAATTTTTTTCTACCTTACTTTCATTTTGCATGGATCGTTCATTTGGCAGAGTGTGTAGCTGCTGAGCAATCAGATAACAGCCTATGTGGATCAGAGCTTTAGTACTGAAAACAGAAGTATGCCCTGGGTTCTGTAAAGCTCAGCTTACACTATGCAATCTGATGTGCAATCCCTTTAGATCTACCTTTAACTATGTAGTGCAAGGACCTGCCTGATTGGATACAGGGTGATTGGATAGATAGGTGTGTCCTCCTATCATATAGTTTTGGTTAATCTAAAGATCGTACAGAGATTATATTGTGTATGACCACCTTTAAACATCTAAAATGAAGTAGTTGCGCTTTCGTTGCCATTAACAGCACCCTAACACAGAAGCAAACACACATTTTGTGAGTCACAATCGCAGCAAAATGCACATTAAAAACATGCAACATGCCAAAATGTCCCATGAGCTACTTTGCGACGTGTTGAAATCAATGGACTGCCCTATGGTTGTCACAGGAACAATGAGCCAAAAAACATGCATTCCCACTACTCTAGGTGTGAATGAGGCCTGAAAGTAAAATTGGTGTGTTTACATAAGAACAATCTGTATGTTCCAAAACACAAGACAAACTTCACAAAAAATGCTTTGCTTTGCTCTGCATTTTAGAAATGTTCTACAAACACACCAAAAAGCATGGTAAAAAACACACTAAGTTCCACTCTAAAAAAAAGTTTTGAAACTTTTTTGGGGCGATTGTTGCGCATAGGACAGCCCATTCCCACTATACGGAGATGTGAATGGGGCCTGACAGTGGGGGTCATTTACTAAGATGAATGTGCTGCGCCAGTTCATACCTTAATTGGTACGCCAGATAAATCCTTAATTTAGCGTGTGAACCAGTGCACGCACAGCAGTACCTGCCAGAGAGAATGTTTCCAGCGCAATCCCATCGCGCTGGTTCTCGCGAGGTACATCTTGCGCTCGCTGCATTAGGAAAAACACATCTTCCTATTAAAGCAGCGTGAGAAAAACTGGCATGGGTTCCCCCTCCAGGGGTATACCAGGCCCTCCGGTCTGGTATGGATTTTAAGGGGAACTCCTACGCCGAAAAAACTGTGTGGAGATCCCCCCAAAATCCATACCAGACCCTTATCCGAGCATGCAGCCCGGCCGATCAGGAAAGGGGGTGGGGATGAGCGAGCGCCCCTCCTTATGAACCGTACCAGGCCGCATGCCCTCAACGTGGGGGATGGGTGCTTTGGGGAAGGGGGGCACGCTGTGGCCCCCCCACCCCAAAGCACCTTGTCCCCATGTTGATGAGGACAAGGGCCTCTTCCCGACAACCCTGGCCATTGGTTGTCGGGGTCTAATAAGGGGGCCCCCAGATCCCGGCCCCCCACCCATTCACCTGGGGGGAAAAAGTGTCAAGAAAAAAAACACACTAGACAGGTTTTCAAAGTAATTTATTAGGCAGCTCCGGGGGTCTTCTTCTGACTTCGGGGGTCTCTTCCGCGCTCTCCGGCCTCTTCTCCGCATCTTCTCCCGGTGTCCGGTTCTTCTCCTGCTCTCTGGCCTCTTCTCCAGGCCTCCGGTTCTTCTGCCGGGCTCCACCGCTATCTTCTGCTCTTTTGCCGCTCTTTTGCTAGCAGTGGCCCGGTCTTCTCCCGCTGTCCGGTTCTTTTGTCGCTGTCCGGTTCTTTTCCGCTCTCTGGTATTTTCTGATGGACTCCCCCGCTATCTTCTTCCAGCTCTTTTGCTAGCGGTGGCCCGGTCTTCTCCGTCGTCCCGTTCCTTCTTCTCTTCTTCCGATGTTGACACGACGCTCTCTCCCACTGTAATGCCATCTGCGAGGTGTGCGCCGAATTATATAGGCATGGGGCGTGGTTGCCGTGTGATGTCACCGGGTGACACCGCACCTTTTGACGGCACAGTCCCGGGGCATGATTGGCCAAGATTTGAATCATGTATGGGCAGGCTAAATGTGCCCAAGTTGATCGATCTACATAAGTACAACCAGGCTGCCGGATTTTACTTGCGATCATTACTAGCAGCTGGTATAGCCGCTAGCTATAATCACTGTCTTCTCCTGGTGGGGATGGCCTCCATCTGCCCCCTCACCACATCCCGCTGGTAGAATACAATGGCTCAGCAGGAGGGATTTCCACATCAATACTGTTTGTGTCAATGGGGGAGTTGAATGAAATTTGCACTGTGTATGGCTGGTTTTAGGGTATGGAAATGAGGGGGGGGGGGGGACTGTCCTTCAGTCACTTCTTGTCACTTCCTCCAACACACATCTTGTCCTAGGGTGATATCGCTGCACTTTCATAAGTACAGTGAGTGAAAAATGTGGTTCACCTGCTGAAAAAAAACCCCAATGTAGCCACCACATCTAAGAAAACTTGTAGCCGGGAACATGTAAAATGTTTGTTCTTGGGTTTACATGTGTTTAATATGTAAAATATATTCTTTTAAAACATAAAATATTAAAACTGAGTAAGGTTTTCTTTAGTTAATACCAAGAAAAAAGAAAAAACAGGCAGCAAGCAGATGTCACAGCTGCGGTTTCAAGAGTTAAAGTGTTACTAAACCCACAACAGTAATATCAGTCTTTATATGCAGTAAACCCTGGTTCACACTGGAGCGTTTTGACATGTCAAATCGGCAGCAATTGCCGTCAATTGTACTGTCTTAATTAGTGCGACGCTGCATCTGCGATTTCAAAAATAGTTTCTGTACTACTTTTTGCGATTTCAGGCTGCGATTTACATTGACATCTGTGCAGAAACCTGTACAGATGTCTCTGAAATTGTGGCCGAAATTGGGACTGACATGCGGGAGTGAAATCGTGCAAATTCAGCTGAACTCGCAGGGCTTCATTTCCGCAGCCCAGTGTGAACCTGGGCTAAAGCAAATTTGTTATACTTGCTGTGGAACCTAAGGTTATTATTTGTGGAACCAATGCTGTTATTCCTCTGCATTGTGTAAAAAGGCTGTTTGATCCTGTCTCCTTCTTCCACTGTCTGCAATATATCTCCTTGTAGTACAGAGGCTAGGGGACTGGCTGCACATGCTCAGTTTGATGTGTATTGCTAGAGAGTTGTTTTTTCTTTGGAGAGTGCATGTGATCAGCACAGGGCCAATCAGCACTGTGCAGACAGAGGGTCAGAGGTCCTGCAGCCTCATAGGACAATCGTGGGAGAATGAAAACTCCTCCTACAAGCTTTAACCAGACACTGATAGAAGTCACAAGACTGCTCTAACTGCTGATGAAAAAATGTTTTTAGCAGTTTATATTTATTAAAATAATTGCATTTCCATGTTCTGTGTGCTGTGGGAGACCAGATATAGCGAATGCAAGGTCCTGGGTTTAGTAACACAGTTGATTTACTAAATGCAAATAGGCTGTTCACTTTGTAAGGACAGAATATAATACAAAATATAATACAGGATAACAAAGTGCCAACAAAAACAAAAGAAAATGGAAGGCGCACGCACCTGGTACATTACCAAAAAAACGTTTCTTCAATGATGGAATCAATAAAAAAAAAAGTGGCTTAGCTCTGAGGAAGGGGGTGCATTCCAGAAGAGCATCAGCTGTATACCTATATGTGAATATGGCACATGTTTGTCCACACTGCTCAGCATTTTGTGTTTATGTGGCTCACTATTATTTGCCACCTTGTGAGTATCCATTTTTTATTGATTCTATCATTGAATAAATGTTTTTTAGTAATGCACTAGGTATATGAGCCTTCCATTTTATTTTGTTTTTGTAGTGCCAATCAGACCACCCCGTCTGAGGAGGGCAGCATCCGCCCAAGTTTTTGGAATTACTGTTGTTTTGCACTACGGAAGACCTCACAGTACTTTTACCTAAAGTGTGTTTGTGCGTGCAAATAATAGAACTGACTTCTCCTACTTGTAAAGATGACTTATTTGTTTCAGAAAAGTCTCAGGTGGGTAAACAGATGTTTCCAGCATCACTAATTATAAAGTCATTTGAATGGGACATTCTTCTACATTACTGCCATATTTTATTGTAAGTGTTCTATTTTATAAATGATCACAGGAAAACATATGTACTTAGCAGTGGAGCTATTACTGCTATTCAGGGAGTTGACAAGGTAATCGTATGTGAGACAGAACCCTTGACTTCAAGTGAATATATTTGATATGCTAAGCTGTATGTTATACATCTAGTCGTGTAGTCTTGTGTTTTAATATAATTTACAATGGGAAAAGCACAACAGAGGAGAGTAAGATTAATATAATTCAATGAAAGACAAAAGGGACATCTTCTGTTATGGTTAATGTGTCTTCTTGAGTGGATAATAAGGACACTTGAAGCTCATAAAGCTGAATAGAACAGGAATACATTATTCATTATTCATTTTGGGTTATGCCAAGGCTGACATGTAAAGAAAACAAAAAACAGACAATCCAAAGAGCCTGGTTGAAATTAGGAATAATGAAGGTGCTACATAGAGCAGCCAGTCAGATTCCAACTGTCTTTTCCATACGTCAGAGGAAATAATTGTTCTTCAAAGAGTCAGTACACTTAAAACTCATATCTCTGTTTTGGTAGATGCTAATAAATGAAACCACCTGATTGTCTTTTACATTTGCCGATGACTCTATTGGTGAGATCCTTGTGCTAACATTCTGGGTCTGCACAACTGCTGTGAGGGTTTGAGGGTGAAGGGGATTGGGGGGTCCTACTATGATATTTTTTAACCGTTTGAGGACCAGCCTCCATCATTATACTGTGGCAGGTTGGCGCGGCTGCGCAAATCGCCGTAGCTGTACGTCGGCTGCTTTAAAAGCAATAGCAGGCATGCGCCAGAGCCGATGCTCATGGCCGGTAGCCACCGTGTCCGCCGGCCACCTGTGGCCACTCCACAGAGAGCCAGAAAGGAGATCTGTCAATGTAAACAAACAGATCCCCGTTCTGACAGGGGAGGAGAGAGAGATCTGCTGTTCCTAGTAATCAGGAACAGTGATCTCTCTCTACTCTCAGTCAGCCCACTCCCCCCACAGTTGGAAACACTTAACCCCTTGATCGCCCCCTAGTGTTAACCCCTTCCCTGCCAGTGACATGTATACAGTAATCAGTGGCTATTTTTCCTTGTCCCAAAAAAGCATCAAAAGTGTCCAATGTGTCCGCCGTAATGTTGCAGCTCCGCTAAAAATTGCTGATCACTGCCATTACTAGTAAAAAAAAAAAAAGATTAATAAAAATGCCATAAATGTATCCCCTATTTTGTAGATGCTATAACTTTTGCGCAAACCAATCAATATACGCTTATTGCGTTTTTTTTTTTTTATCAAAAAAATATGTAGAATAATACATATTGGCCTAAACTGGTGAAGAGCTTTTTTTTTTTTTTTAGATATTTATTATACCAAAAAGTAAAAAATATTGTTTTTTTTTTCAAAATTGTCGGTCTTTTTTTGTTTAAAGCGCAAACAAATAAAAACCACAGAGAAGATCAAATACCACCAAAAGAAAGCTCTATTTGTGGGAAGAAAAGGACATACATTTTGTTTGTGTACATGACTGCGCAATTGTCAGTTAAAGCGACACACTGCCGTATCGCAAAGAATGGCCTGGTCAGAGGTAAATCCTTCCGGGGCTGAAGTGGTTAAAGTGCATTTCATATTATGTGGAATGAATCGAGTGGTGTTGGAATGCAAAAAGGTGGGTGGGAAACCAAATAATTGGGAGTCAAAAATTATTGCAATTGTATATATTATATAGGACACTTAAGAAGCCAGGCCCTGACTTGGCTTACCAGACCTTACCAATAACCCTACCAGTGATCTCTTTTGTGTAGACTGACAATTTAAAGTGTAAAAATGAAAGAGAAAATGTGGTGCTTGGGGAGGGAGAGGGAAACCAACACAAGCAATATTGAAATATATTAAAAATGAGAAGTCCAGAGTAGGAACATATGTTTAGTCCAATGATTAAAGGTGGATGGCTAGCGGCCTAACAAGTACAAAGCAATTCTATGGAAAGCAAGAAGACAGGCAGCACCATCTAAGTGTAGCAAATCATTAAAAATAAATTATTCAAAAAGTAAACAACTTTGAACGTGCGCCACGCCCCCCACCACCACTACATTGGTTGAGCTTACATTGAAAGTACACAGCTCACATTTAGAAGAGCTTGTATACAGCAAATCAACAATAAATCCCATAGGCGAGATGACGATCCCACTGTATTAAACATCCATCCCGTGATGAGCAGCTTCACCTACGCTGGAGGACACACTCATGTCCACCCGGAGATCTGGCTAGCTGAGGAGCACTTCAATCCACCAGGGTGAGTGAAGCCGCTCATCACTGGAGGGGTATTCAATACAGAGGGATTGTCATCTTGGCTATGGGATTTATTGTCGATTTGCTATATACAAGCTCTTCTAAATGTGAGTTGCCTACCTTTTGAATACATTGTTATCTTGGTACCCCGCAATGCAATAGTAGCGCCACCTTTAGAAAGACATTTGCATTGTATTGGGGCTTCCTAGGGATATGGACCACTTGACCTTACCTATCACTGTAAGATAGTATTTATTACATACTGTATGTATATGGTGTGACGAGCTTACTTACCATTTAAATTCCACAGAAATTTCGTCTGGAGTGAAAGTCATGACTGCTCAAGAAGAATAGTTCTCCACAGGATACCTTACAAACATTTATAGTAAGAATTACTTAAAATGCAAAGTTAAACAAGCAAAGAGAGAGCAGGCTTTATTTTGTGGTTGAAGTCAACCACAGCTTTATTCATATTTATTAAGTCAGACTTGGGCTTGTCATTGTATGTAAAAGTTTGGGGTAACATGTGCCAGCTATGCGATGCTGCCAAGCATGTTGTTAACCCTCTGACAACTAAAATGCTGTGGTAAGGCTAGAACGCAAACTGTGCTATAATTTAATGACTGCATATATGAGGAAGAGTCTCTGAAGCCTTCTTGTGAAGACAACCTGCTCACATTAAACAAGTTTTCGGGTTAGGGATCACAGAGTGCAGGGAAAGACCAGGCATCAACCACACCCAGATTTGTGTCCGATGTCAAGAGACCATTGGCCTGGAAGAGCGGGAAGATCAGAAGAATGGGAGGTGAGATAGGTGAGTGTAAACCCTCTTCTTTTGTAGGGGATTTTTATATTGTTTTAACTCTCAGCAACCAGCCAGACTTTGTTACGGGTATGTTTTGATAAAATAACATAAAACATGTAGCTTGCTATTAAGGCCATTTTTTTTTAGGCTAGGAAAACTCTCTCAAATGTACCTCCCGTGGATGCTGGAATCTTGTTTCTTATCCTTTGTAAGAACAATAACAAAAAGATAATGTACATAAAAATCACATGACAAACAATTCAAAGCCATAAGCCAAATCAAACTCGAAAATGCATTCTTTCTTCTCTTTCTTGCTTTCACAATTCCAGTCAATTATTAGAGTGAAGAATCTGTGTCATTAGTCCAACGAGGCCTCACAATTCCATTAAGCAATACCTGCTTTTGTAATGAGCTTTTTCTAGTAAGGCATTACATATTAATATTATACTGTGTAAGCATCAGTGTGCAATTCAATAGAGGCAAACAGTTCAATTTTAAAGTCTCTGACATTCTTATTGTTTCTTCCATACTCCATATATTTCACAAAGAGAATGTATGTATAATAGAATGAAGCCCGTATCCTGGAATATAATGAAAATGAATGGTTTTTCTAAAGATGACCACTGCCTCCCCCACCAAAAGACTTCAGTAATAATAAATTGCCAAAATGTAACTAGAAATACACAATCCCTGATACATACCTATTCTGCAACATACAGAGCATAGGTCTATACATTCATACGGGAATGCTAACAGAATTAGGACTATTTAAAGCTAAAATCTAGGCAGATAAAAAATATAAAAAATAATGCAGCTTTGTCATCATTTATACATCATTACATTTATTTTTTGAATGCAAGCAGTGTGGGTACTTGAATTTGTCATGGTATCAGCCTCTTGATATCCCTGTACAGCAGGGCTGGAGTGTGAGAGGAAGAAGCAGTACAAGGATCCAATCAGTTCATGTGTTGGCTAAAAGCATCCTGATAGGAAGAGAAAGTAGAGCGGCAAAGAGATGAGCCCATCACTGTGCTGCTTCTCCTTTCACTGTCTAGTCACAGGCTGAGGCGTGTCCAGTGTGAAGTGGATGGAATAATGCTGGCCATTAGATGGAGGACAGCTGGTGGCAGAACAAAAGTACTCTGGACTAAAGGTGAATTTTGCAGCAAATGCTGATTTTTATCTTTTAATGAGCTAATCAATTATTTTTTGTTTTTTTGGCTGGAGTTGTGCTCATTCAAACATCTGGAAACCCCTACCAGAAAACACATAGTGAGGTTCAGTAATGTTTTTATATTTCATTACTGAACATCAAAAAATGTGTAGACAGTTTGTGATGAGCCAAACATATCTAGCTTTAATTCATGGCAGGCCCGGCTAATATTACTAAAGTTTGGGTGCCAAATCTGATCACTATTAAAAAACAGTAATGGCCATTTTCTAGGCTAAAAGGCAAAGGATTGTCAAACAAAGGGCATGGGGGACTGGGCACTGCACTTGGGAACAGCAGAAGCAAAAAAAGATACGTTAAAAACTCTGTTTGGCAGGGAGAAGCGATTTTTAGTAATGCTTAAATTAAAAACATTGAAAATGTAAAATTCCTTTAAGTAACATACCTGGAGGGATGCCCTGACCCTGCCTGTGAGATGTTTACAACCTACTACAGCAGAAAAAAGTGTTTAAATTACCAGAAAAATGAAGGCTCCCAGTCACATAGCTCTATTTATAAACAGAGTAGGTTGGGATTTTATTCATCTACACCTGTGGTCTCCAAACTGCCGCCCGGGGTCCATATGTGGCATTTTGTTTGTCTTTTATGTGGCCCTTGAGGCCCCCCACCATCAGAAACAGTAGGGCATAGTTCCTCCCACTGACACCAATAATGGGGCACTATTTCTCCCATTGATACCAATAATAGGGCACTATTCCTCCCACTGACACCAATGATGGAGCACTATTACTCCCTCTAATACCAATGATGGGGCATTGTTTACTCCCACTGAAACCAGGACATTTTCTGCTACCATTGACAACTCCGGCCCCTCTAAAGTTTGAAGTACAGTAAACTGGCCCTTTGTTTATTAAGTTTGAAGACACCTAATCTACACCAAACTCTTTTACTAGAGGTTCTCAACACCTGTCCTCAGGACCCACTAACAGGCAAGACTTTAGGTATTACCTTGGGGAGATGCAGACTAGAATACTGAAATCACTAAGCAGCAAATTATATCCTCTGTGATCTATTTCAGTTATATTGCAAACCTGGCCTGTTAGTGGGTTCTGAGGACAGGATGTTAATGGGGACCCCTACACAAAACAAAACAAAAAAAGCATGGGGTCCCTCCTGGAAATTTAAAAAATAAAAAGGTTGAGTTCCCCCTAAAATCCATACCAGATCCTTATCTGTGCATGCAGCCTTGCAAGCTAGGAAAGAAGGGGAATGACGCGCATGTATGTGTGTTAAAGTGGTTGTAAAGGCAGAAGGTTTTTTTTATCTTAATGCATTCTATGCATTAAGATGAAAAGTCTCCCGTGTGCAGCAGCCCCCCTCAGCCTCTCTAATACTTACGTGAGCCTCATCTCAATCCAGCGATGCTGCACGAGAGACTTGGCTGTCTGGGACTCTCCTTCCTCATTGAGACAACAGTGAAGAGCCATTGGCTCCTGCTGCTGTAAATCAAAGTCAGTGAGCCAATTAGGAGAGAGAGGGGGTGGGCCGGGTCGTGGCTCTGTGTCTGAATGGATACAGGGATCTGCGGCTGAGATCGGGTGCCCTCATAGCAAGCTGCTTGCTGTGAGGGCACTCAACAGGAGGGATGGGCCAGGAGTGCCGAAGAGGGACCCAAGAAGAGGAGGATCTGGGTTGCTATGTGCAAAACTACTACACAGAGCAGGAAAGTACAACATGTTTGCTATTTTTAACAAAAAATAAAAAAACAAGACTTTAGTATCACTTTAAGGACAAATATTGAAAGCAGGAAGTTGTTAAATAGAATAACAATATCAATATTATATATTGTATCCGGCTCCCACTGAACATACACTTATAGTCAGTACTGACAGCTTACGATTTTGCTAATGGTAGCGATACGGTTTTGAAAGAATCAGGTTCTGGAAGAAAAAGGTGAAGTAACCCACCTTGTGACAAGTGTGACATTGGTCACCATAAGAAATAGAGTGGGTGACTCTCCCTACAGTAATAAAAACCTGAGAGAGGTTCTGTTTTTATATATTGTTTTGTTTGCATGCTCAGAAGCAAAAAAAAAAAATCAAAGGTTAAAAATAGTGAAAATATTATCTCCAGGAGCTGTCAAAAAATGCAGAGCTATTGCTCGCTGGGTTTTCTTATAAGACAGCATCTCTATATGCACCAAAAATACACTATATATATATATATATATATATATATATATATATATATATATATATATACACACATCTATAAATGTGTTTTGTAAAAAAAAAAATGTACACAAATAATAGGATACACTACAATAGGACTACTGTATACAGATAACATAAACAGGAACTATAATAGTTTTGAACAATTTTCTTTTTTACCGACCATTATTTATTTGCATCTAGATTAGTCTAATGGGTTTAGTTAAATTGTAATGCATTATTTAAACATTTCACTAGAATTTCCAAACTCATTATATACTCCTGGAGTGAAAATCTAATAACATGTTATTATTTATGGTATTAAGGTTTGAACATGAACTACAGACACAGATTTCGCCGTTGTGATATACAATGTCTTTATAAATAATACCAAGTTTCATAAACAAACAAAAATATTGCTTTTTGACAAACAGAAGTGCAACTTTAAAATACAAAAAAACCCAAAAAACTGTAAACTCTATTGACTGTAATACCATTGCACATATTACCTGAATATATTTCCAACATTAAATATTAAGAAAAAAATGTAAGAAAAGCCTTTTTCTTTTTCTTTTTTCTCTTTCAGCAGCTTAGCAGATGCCCCTTAACTATACTTATGCAGTAGTGGAATAGTGAAATACACGTTTAAAATTTAATGTGCTATTATTATAGGCTCTGGATGGAATTGTGTTGTCGATTTAGAAATGGCCCGCAGAACAGTGTTAATTTTTATGTCAACTTTCAATTTAGTTTTAGTCATAGTCTTTTGACTAAAGTGCCATTTTAGGTTTAGTCGTATTTTAGTCATCTGAATTGCTTTAGCTTTAGTCGTATTTTAGTAGACTAAAATAGTGTTAATTTAGTCGACGGAAATATTTTAGTAGACACAATTATCATTGTCACTGGCTTAACCACTTCAATACTGGGCACTTAGACACCTTCCTGCCCAGGCCAATTTTCAGCTTTCAGCACTGTCGCAATTTGAATGACAATTGCGCGGTCATGCTACACTGTACCCAAACAATTTTTTTTATCATTTTGTTCCCACAAATAGAGCTTTCTTTTGGTGGTATTTGATCACCTCTGCAATTTTTATTTTTTGCACAACAAATAAAATAATACCGAAAAATGTTGAAAAAAAAACAAGCTTTTCTTTCTTCCTGTTACATTTTTTTGTAAATAAGTACGTTTTCTTCTTCAATGACAGGCACTGATAAGGCGGCACTGATGGGCACCAATGAGGTGGCACTGACGGGCACTGATGATGGGCAATGATAGGCGGCACTGATGGGCACTGATAGGTGGCACTGATGGGCACTGATAGGTGGCACTGGTATGTGGCACTAATGGGCACTTGTAGGCGGCACTGATGGGCACTCATAGGCGGCACTGATGGGTACTTATGGGTGGCACTGATGGGTACTTATAGGTGGCACTGATAGGTGGCATGGATGGGCACTGATGGGCACTGATGGGTGGGCACTGATGGGCACGTATGGGCACTGATAGGTGGCACTGATGGTCACTGATGGGTGGCACTGATGACATTGATGGGTGGCATTGCTGGGCATCCCTGTTTTGTAAATTGCCACAGAGGTGCCAGTCAGTGCCTATTTGTGGCCGCTGATTAGCAAATTTTGGGCATATTTTTTACATGTGGATGACCATGGGGGATGTACCTGGCCATCCACATGCTGGGGGGTTCCCTGGTGGTCCTGGGGGCTTCCCTGGTGGTCTAGTGTGGGCATTTGAGGGGGGCTGCACTGATAAACAAGCAGCACAGACCCCCACGGTCAGGAGAGCCGCCGATCGGCTCTCCTCTACTCGCGTATGTCAGACACGAGTGAGGAAAAGCCGATCAACGGCTCTTCCTGTCAACATCACGATCAGCCGTGATTGGACACAGCTGATCACATGGTAAAGAGCCTCCACTGGAGGCTCTTTACCGAGATCGGTGTAGCGGTGTGTCAGACTGACACACGCGGCGGCTGTTATCCTGCAGGGCGTCATATGACGCCCACTCAGAATAACTGAACCACCGCCCGGCCGTCATTCGTTTTTTTTATTTAAGTAATTCTTTATTTATTTTCTTCATATTTGTAAAAAAATACATACTTATAAATATATATCACATAACCAATAAAAAACATTTTCTCATAATTTTCTGTTATACCCTTTATTGCCCTGAGTATTTTCTTCTTAATCCCTCCCCTCCCCACTCCCCCATTTCTTATCCTAGTATATATGTTAAATCACACTCTCTTCCTTGTTTAATTTATTTCTATGGGGCCTTCCTTGTTACTCCCCTCTATCTCCTTCCTTTTCCCTTCTCCTCATTCCCATGCTCTACATAGGATATCCCATCCTCGCCAACCAGGGTTTTCACATTTTTTCAAATTCCTTAAAATTTCCTCTTTTTGTATAAACTACTTTTTCCCTCCATACCATTTCTGTAACTATCCTGGCCCAGTCTCCTACAGAGGGGGGTTTCTCTGCTTGCCGTCTCTGGGCTATTAATTTTCTTGCCTGGAAAAGACACCTCATCACTACTTTGGTTATACTAGTCGCGCCACCTATTCCCTCCCCCAGACCTAAAATATATAGTCTAGGGTCCATATCCAGCCTTATGTCATATGTCATATTTATGGTATCGAGGATCTCTGACCACTATCGGAACAGTTTCGGGCACTTCTATATCATGTGTAACAAATCCCCTGTATCCCGGCATCTAGGGCACTTATCATCTACTCTCCACCCAAACTCGTACAGTCTCTTAGGTGTATAATATGTCCTATGAATCAACATCAAATATGAGACCTTTTGTGCGAGTGAGACCGATACCAAGTGTCCTCTCTCTAATATCCTCTTCCACTGCTCATCCGATATTGTACCTAGATCCTCCTCCCATTTTCCTCTACTTTTAAGCCGTTCCGGACCCTCAATGCTTCCCCCACATATATGTGGGTACATTTTTTATATAAATCCCCGAGTTCTACCCAGCCTGCCTATTCTTTGGAAAATATGGGAGTTACTCCAAACCAGTCCTTGCTTCTCAAACTGAACGTTTAAAGCATGTCTAATTTGTAAGTATTTATAAAATGAATGTTTGGGTATGTCATATTCCTCTCTCAGTGCTGTAAATGTTTTTAACGTACTTCCCTCGTACAGCTGGGCCAACCTATCTATCCCCTTTAATTCCCATTCTTTAATCTTCCCTATCATCTCCATCTCCCGCAGGTACCTGTTATTCCAAAGGGGGGTATATTCTGTCAGACCACCTTGTCCCCTTAATGACTTTACTGCCTTCCATACCTTTAAGGCTAGCCTTACCGTGGGGGTTCTAATAACGAAAGAATTTGCCTCCAGTACCTCCACTACTGTCTTATGGGGTGCCCCTGATATAATTAAACCCCATTTATATCTCCTCTTAAATCTTTACTCACTCCTAAGTGCTGCAATTGGGCTGCTAGAAAATAACTCAGTGGATGCGGCACCGCCAAACCCCCCTCCTTTGTTGGTAACTGTAGAGTTTGTAAACCTATCCTGGACTGGCCTCCTTTCCATATAAGTTCTCTAAAAAATGTATCAATTTTTTTAAACCATTTCTTATGTATCCATATCGGTGAGTTGTGCAATAGGTATAGTAATTGTGGCATCCACAACATTTTAATCAAGTTGCATCTCCCTGCAACCGATAATGGCAGATGCCGCCAGATTTCAATTTTGCTTATAAATCAAGCTAAAAGCGGGACTATATTGTTATTTATATATTTATTTGGGTCTCTTGTTATGTGTATACCTAGGTATTTCATTATCTCAACTGCTTCCAACTGGGGAAATACTGATAATGTTTGATTCCCAATGGGATCCACCGGCATAAGTGCCGATTTCTCCTAGTTTATGACCAATCCCGAGAGTCTTCCGAATTCTATAAAGATACTCATCGCCTGCCTAAGGGATTGCCCTGTAACCCCCAGGAAGAGGAGGACGTCATCCGCATATAATGCAATTCTCTCCTCGCCAGATGCTCTAAGAAACCTTTTCATGTTTATATTTGATTTTATTGCAATAGCCAATGGCTCCATTGCAAGCGCAAAGAGCAGGGGTGACAGTGGACACCCCTGTCTTGTCCCCCTCTCTAGTTGGATCTGACCTGAATAATCGTTGTTAACTCTAATTTTAGCATTAGGACCATTGTATAATGTTTTTATCCAGATAATAATCAAGGGGCCAACGCCGAACTCTTCCAACTCTCCCCAGATATACCCTCACTCTAAGCTATTGAAAGCTTTAACCACATCTAAGGACATAACTGCCCTTGTACCCATATTCTCCGTTGGTATCTGCAAGTTGAGAAATACCCTCCTAATGTTCATGCTAGTTGATGTGCTAGGGATAATCCCTGTTTGATATGGGTGTATAAGTCTAGAGATAATTTTATTTAACCTAGCTGTCATTACCTTAGCCAATATTTTAGCATCTGAAGAAAGTAGGGAAATAGGTCTATAAGACATAGTCTCTAATGGGTCTTTCCCCTCTTTATGCAGAACTATTATCGTTGCCTCTGTCATTGAAATGGGCAGTTTCCCCTCCATCTTCGCCCAGTTCAGTACTTTAAGAAGCTCTGGGAGCAGTACTTTCCCATAGTATTTATAGGTTTCTACTGGAAGACCATTTGGACCTGGGGATTTCTAATTAGCCATCTCTGCGACTGCTAGCTGTATTTCCCCCAAAGTTATCGGGGCCTTCATTCCCTCTCTATCCTCCCCTGTAAGGACCGGTATCTCAATATTTCCAAAGACTCTATCCAACTCCTCTCCTCCCGCAGTCACCCACGATCTATACAATTTATCATAATATTCTCTAAATGTGTCTGTAATCTCTGACACATTTGATGAAATTTCTCCCCTCGCTGTCCTAATCGCAGAGGGGGAGGAGTTAGTTCTCACCAAGTGGGCAAGCATCTGTCCAACATTTTCCCCCTCCCCAAATGCAACTTGCTTCTGGAACAATCTCTTATTCTCTGATTTCCTGGTCACTTATTCAACCATATAATTTGTTTCTCTGGGGTTGGGTTTTCTGCATATTCTTTTTCTGCTTTCACTAACTCCTTCCTAATCCTGTTCTCCCACTCCCTTCATGCCTTTTTAATTTTTGCCACTTTTTGAATGAATATACCCCTGAGGAATGCCTTCAATGCGTCCCACATCACTCCCCGCGTCACTGTACCTTCATTAAACTCTATAAACTCCTTTAAATTAAATAGTATTTTGTCTGGGTTCCCCATTAATTCAAACCAGAGTAGATTCATCTTCCATACCCTGAGAGATCTTTTCCCTTCCAAGTTTACAAAGACCATCATCAGTGAGTGGTCTGACACCCCCCTAGGTTGGTATACTATATCCCTTATTATCTGACATGCTTCCCCATTACCCAGAGCCAGGTCTATCCTGGAAAGTGTGGAATAAGAGCTTGAAAAGCATGAGTATTGTAACACATCTGGGTTCCACACTCTTTGTATGTCAAATAACCCAACTTCTTGTAAGAATTGATACAGCCAACTCTCGTACCCCCTCTGCTTCTGTTTTCCTGATGGAAACCTGTCCAGTTTTTTACTTATGACCTCATTAAAATCCCCCACTGCTATAACTGATATTCCAGTTTTATCCATTATAAATTCCATTAGTCTATACATGACATCTAATTTAAAAGGTGGGGGAATATAAATATTTGCTAGGACATACTCCCGATCTTCTATTACACAATGAAGAAAAATATACTGCCCTTCCTCGTCTATACTGGTCTGTCTGCAAGTAAACGCCACTCATCTTCTTACCAACACTGTCACTCCTCTTGAATAAGAGGTGTGTACTGAGTGATATTGACATTGAAACTTCTTGTTTCGAAATTGTAACTTGGCATCTTTAGTTAAATGTGTCTCTTGCAGGCAGACCAGTCCTACCTCATGCGTTTCTAGCACATCAAATACTGCTGCACTCTTAGCATGGGTACCCATCCCTCGGACGTTCCAGGAGCCTATATTCAGTACTCTAGACTGCATAGGAAATCAAAGAAAAAAAAAATTACAAAAATAGGACAAAAGGAAACCCCTGGCTCTGCAACTCTCTTGGGTGGGACACCCATCCCCCTGGATATTCCATGCTTCTATATACAATACTTCAAGGCTGCATAAAAAAAATTGAAAAAGAAAAGAGGGCAAAAAGAATCCTGAGAGAAGCAATTGAGCCCCTGAAAAAAGAGAAAAAAGAAAAAAAAGCAAACAGAAAACCCCATGATAAAAAATCATCCTGAATCTAATCATCCCCCTATATAACACAATGCCCAGTTGTTCTTGTTTTCCCTTTTGTGTTAAAAATTTGAATTTTTCTCCTACATATATTTTAAGTGTTTGTTTTATCACTAATTTTATCTTTTTCCTATAATTTCCCCCTACTATCATGTAAATTGCATCTTTATTCTGACTTTTCTGCATCCTATGTGCAACCCTCTTTTGTACCCCCCCATCTCAAATATCCTCGATCCTCCCTCCCTATACCTTTCTAGGTTAACCCTAAGGGCTTTTTTGTGACCGGTACATAACTCCCCACACTCTCCTCACCCTCTCTTGTGTCCCTTTTATCCACCTCCACTCTCCCTACCCTCCCCCCCTCCTCCCTTGTGATCATCAAACAAATTTTATTTTTATTCTTTCTCCACACAATCATTAATCTTCACTTATACTGTGAGTCTCCCACCACCCTCCAATCAAATTACATATTATTCTTTCCAGTAAACCTCGGCGTGTCCCATCTTCAATCCAAATGTTCTCTCATTTTATTAACAGCTGATCCTTTTTGTCCTCCAGCCATGCTATCACACTCGCAGGGGAGTCAAAGAACTGAGTCCCTCCCAGTGCTACCACTTGTAGCTGAGCTGAGTAAAGCAGAGCGTATGTAACATTAAATTTTTGAAGTCTGTGTTTGAGTTCCATTAACTCAGCCCTGCGCTTCTGCAGGTCAGGTGAAAAGTCGGGGTACATCGAAATCTTGACTCCGCTGTGAGAGATATTCCCCATCTCTCTGGCCTTACGCAGGAGTATTGCTTTATCTTTATAATTTAAAAATTTCAGTAACATTGATCTAGGGTATCCTCCTGGGGGTGGGGGCCTAAAGGGGACTCTTTCTATTGTTGTGAGAAAGTTTCTTTTCCAAATACCTCAATAACCCAATTTTCTAAAAATGCAATCGGGTTAAGCCCCTCGCTCTTTTCGGGTAGTCCCACCAGCCTCACATTGTCCCTGCGAAGTCTATTTTCCATTTCATCCATTTTTTCCGCAACCTTGCTCATTTGATCTTTCAAAACCTTAACCTCATGCTTCATTGGGTGTAAATCATCCTCTATCTGACTTATTCTCCCCTCCGCTGCTGTTATTCTCTCAACCGTTTTTTGCAGCTCATGTCGCACCAAAGACAATTCCTCTTTAATGCCTCTCATTTGGTCACATAAGTCCCCCAGCGAGTGTTTACATGTGTTGACCACCAGCAACACATCCTTTAAAGTCGGCTCTCCCTCTGCTGGGGGGGCCTGTACAACAATAATTTCATGCTCTTTTCCAGCGACTCCTGCACTTTTATTAGCTGTATTTTTTGTTCCTAAAGCAGTTACGGGTAAATTTAAGTATCCTTGGCTCTTCCTGTCCACCGACATTTTAGCTTGAGACTGCTGACCCCTTTAGTTGGTGTATGATCTGGGGTATGAGCATACCTCTCCAGCTTAGCTGCTGCTGTCGCTGCTGTTGCTGTTGTTACTGTGGACTGAATGCCCTTTTCCTTATCCTTATCTTTTGCAGATTGTAGTGATTGTGTCCCAACATTCTCCTGGCTGGCATGCTCATCCCTTCTCATCCTTGCTGACATGGCAACACTCCAACTATCAACCCGGGTTTAAGGCAAATTAGGAAAGTTCAAAAAGCTCCCAGAATCCAAAGTGAATTTACCTGGCGCCCAATACACATTCAAAGTCAGTCAAAATCAGCCAAAAGAGGAGGAAAAAAAAAGGAGGGCAGAGAGTAAACTGACAGAGACTTTTTAAAGGCTTTTGGAGATTAGAACCATTGTACCATTATATCATTCTGCGGCTCCCTAGATGTGATTGATCACCCCCAGTCAGATCAGATTCAGTCTGGGTCAAGTAATTTCACCTTCTAGTGATTCCTTATTCCTGGGTATTCAGACTCTATTATCACATGCCCTGTTCCCCTTTTACTCACGCGTCCTTCAAGGTTTTTCACGGGGACTCCTCCAATCCAGGACACAGGGTCTTTAAGCTCGCAGGTAACAACTCACTGCACAGATGCACCAATGTGCAGACAGCCCAGGTATGCAGGACGGTACCTTCTCTACTTCTCCACACAGCTGTTTATTTCTCCAGGACACTCAGGAGCAATTGGGATATCCCCGGGGATTCCCTCCATCTGTACCGTACAGCTGGTGTCTGTGCTTCCGCACGCGGGGTTCCTCTCCATTCCCTCCTTCACCTGTATCTCCTGCAGCCACTGCTCGAGATCTTGTGAGATTTTGCGGCATTCCACGGGATTCCTGAAGCCGAGGGTTCACTGCATTTGTTCAGGGCAGTGTGCAGGGTGATAGCTGCCACTTATCTACGGCTTCCTCCCCTCTTTTCGTCCACTGGACGGGCACTGCATTCAATAGGACATGGAGCAGGGTGAGAGCTCACACACACTCTCACTCCTCACTCATTCTGCTATAGGCCGGGCGCGAAGTGGTTAAGGCTGGTATATTCGGGCCGAATACATCAACAGAAACCGGCCCACATTTGGCCCCTGTGTGCAGCAGCTTGTCTGACATAAGCCCGTCTAATAACTGGCTTTTATCGAGTGGGCATGGGTAAACCAGCACCCGATCAGTTCTTATAGCCAATGGCAGGGGCAGTCCTCCTATCTGAACACGATAGCTCAGCAGAGGAGATCGCAGCACAAACACCGCTTAGTTAGTACAGCGACCTCTTTCTTTTTTCTTTCAGCACGCTGAGTTGAACAAAAAAAAAAAATACCTGTCATGTACCTGGTTGGTGAGCCTGACTTGCAGAGGAAGGCCTCTCATACAGCTCCGGCTTGGGGCCACTGGTAGTGAGACAGCAGCCACAGCAGCACGACAAGGTATGAGTGCCTGTGATCAGTCCGTAGTCTGTATGGCAGCAGTCAGCAGGTGGATGTAGCAGCAGAACAGGCTGGTGGCAGATGAGCTGGCACAGAGTTTGGCTGGCGGCAGACTGTGGTAGACAGCTTGAAGCAGGAGCCAGATGAGAGCTTGCTGGACTGAAGAGTTGAAGCAGGCTGGATGAGCAAGATGCAGGGTCAGACGAGCCAGGTCGGTAACAGACGGGCAGATCAGGCATAAATGTCAGACAGCAGGATAGTCAGGTCACAATCCAAGTCAGCAACGGAAGGTTGATCAAGCAGAAACAGGAGGCAGAAGCAGAATCCAGAGACAAGCCGAGGTCAGGGAAGGTAGCAGATAAACACAGATCAGAAGTAAGCTAGGTCAGGATCAGAGGTTAAACACAGGAATCAGGAAACAACACACAGAAGCTGCAGACCCAACAGCAATGAGCCCATACTGAAGAATGTTTAAATAGCCCATTTGGCACCAGCATTAGTGACAGGCGCGCACATAGATGCACAGGAGTGCGCCTATGCCAATGTCAGTTGTTGGTCTGCGCATGCGTATATGTATGCACTGAGAAACTCCATCTGCACTATGGACATGCCTTCCCTGACACTACACGTGTGCACCTAGCATTAGATTTGAGGTCTTTCCGATAACAATATCAACAGTCATGGGGATTTAACTTTACTGGAGTGTCCCTTTAAGCATAAGTACACATGTAATTATATACTTAAACAAGGTGTCCTATCTAGGTCAAATGGAAGGGGGAATGGCTTTAATACTCCCAGAAAACCTCATTATCATAATTTCATAGTCAGACCTTTAAACCTCTGAGCCAACTCATTCCACTGATGAATTATCAGTTTAATAAGCTTCAGCATAAATAATAAACAACTACTACAACATTGATTTTAAAACTCTGAGCCACATCAATAAAATGTACATTGTTTGTGAAATCCAATTATTAGTCTCATGCTGGCCAATTCACTTATCATACGTTCCTCTTTCATATAACTTCTATCCCATCTTCCAACCAGGAGCAGGTCAATGAAAGTTGACATCATCCAAATCAACTTCACTGACTAGAACTTTGGCAGTGGGTCTAATTCATTTACATAAGAATACATTACTGATCAGTTATTATCAAAAGAGCAAAGACCTACTGTGGCTACCAGAGGATGGGATAGAGATTCAGCCATCCAAGAAGAACTGTATAATGTATTTTATCTTTGACATTTTTCTACACATACAGTAAAATGAAAACACAAAGGCAAATGGCCAAATAGATTTTTTTTCACTATCTCAAGAAATTCTCATCTCCCTAAGGATGACCACTGAAGTGCTGGAGGTTAATTAGAAATATATATCTTCCCTATGTGTCATCTGAGTATATTTTTATGAAAGTTTCAGCAGTTTTGTTGACTACTGTTACAACTATTTTTCTTTTACAATATTTGATATAAATATAGTTTCTCATTATACGCCAATTGCAGTTGATCATATAGGAAAGCTGTATCCTGCCCTGAGTTGCTACATCTGTAAAAGAACAAGGAGTCTTTGTAGACAATGATGGAATGATGGCTCCTTTGAGGCTGAGTGCCATAAGTGTCTTGAAACTATTATTTTGAAGTAATAGGGTTTGGAAGTTAGGTGGGGCCAATACATGCATCACTTGTTTGTTCCCTACACATGAAACTTTCTCTTTTGTCTTTGATAGATAGAACCTGAATTGCTTTATGTGAAGTTCATCGATACATGTTTGAAGAGTAAATAGTCTATAGTTTAGTAATAGGTCAGTGGCAGGATGGGCACACATTACCCCCTCACTATTACCCCTTTGCACCAAGAGGTTATTGAATCCTAAATGTCTAGGTCAAAGCAGTATATATACAGTATCTCACAAAAGTATCTTACAGTATCTCACATTTTTGTAAATATTTTATTATATCTTTTCATGTGACAACACTGAAGTAATGACACTTTGCTACAATGTAAAGTAGTGAGTGTACAGCTTGTATAACAGTGTAAATTTGCTGTCCCCTCAAAATAACTCAACACACAGCCATTAATGTCTAAACCACTGGCAACAAAAGTGAGTACACCCCTAAGTGAAAATGTCCAGTAAATGGCATTTACTTTTTTACTATTTTTTTAAGGTAAATGGTTTTAATACTATAAATGTAGCAGACAATTACAGTATTGAATAGGCATGCATGTGAATGCTATCTGACACTAATTGTTCCAGATCATTAGAGGAGGCCACACTATCTAATGTATGCAAGCTGTAGGTTGGTAGTTGTTAAGGGAGGTTGTTTATAAACATATCTTCAGCAAGGGACATTATGCTGAGGAATAGTATTATACAGATTGGGGCAGTAATAGATTAATACAGGCACTGCCTGTCTAGGACAGAAGAAGCAAACACAGGGGCTTGGGTGTTGGCAGTTGAATAGTTATCTTCACCTCTAAGCTGCACTAGAAGATGTTCTATAATGCTGGCCATATGTAGGAAAGATATTGATAAGACAAAAGTAGATTTCCAAAGCAAAACTGAAGAAATGTCAAACCCAATTCAGCTTAACCACTTCAGCCCCGGAAGGATTTACCCCCTTCCTGACCAGAGCACTTTTTACAATTTGGCACTGCGTCGCTTTAACTGCTAATTGCGCAGTCATGCAATGCTGTAACCAAACGAAATTTGCGTCCTTTTCTTCCCACAAATAGAGCTTTCTTTTGATGGTATTTGATCACCTCTGCTGTTTTTATTTTTTGCGCTATAAACGGAAAAAGACCGAAAATTTTGAAAAAAAATGATATTTTCTACTTTTTGTTATAAAAAAAATCCAATAAACTCAATTTTAGTCATACATTTAGGCCAAAATGTATTCGGCCACATGTCTTTGGTAAAAAAAATGTCAGTAAGCGTATATTTATTGGTTTGCGCAAAAGTTATAGCGTCTACAAACTAGGGTACATTTTCTGGAATTTACACAGCTTTTAGTTTATGACTGCCTATGTCATTTCATGAGGTGCTAAAATGGCAGGGCAGTAGAAAACCCCCCCAAATGACCCCATTTTGGAAAGTAGACACCCCAAGGAAATTGCTGAGAGGCATGTTGAACTCATTGAATATTTATTTTTTTTGTCCCAAGTGATTGAATAATGACAAAAAAAAAAAAAAAAAATTACAAAAAGTTGTCACTAAATGATATATTGCTCACACAAGCCATGGGCATATGTGGAATTGCACCCCAAAATACATTCAGCTGCTTCTCCTGAGTATGGGGATACCACATGTGTGGGACTTTTTGGGAGCCTAGCCGCGTACGGGGCCCCGAAAACCAAGCACCGCCTTCAGGATTTCAAAGGGCATAAATTTTTGATTTCACTCCTCACTACCTATCACAGTTTTGAAGGCCATAAAATGCCAAGATGGCACAAAACCCCCCCAAATGACCCCATTTTGGAAAGTAGACACCCCAAGCTATTTGCTGAGAGGCATGTTGAGTCCATGGAATAGTTTATTTTTTGACACAAGTTGCGGGAATGTGACAAATTTTTTTTTTTTTGCACAAAGTTGTCACTAAATGATATATTGCTCACACAGGCCATGGGCATATATGGAATTGCACCCCAAAATACATTTACCTGCTTCTCCTGAGTATGGGGATACCACATGTGTGGGACTTTTTGGGAGCCTAGCCGCGTACGGGGCCCCGAAAACCAAGCACCGCCTTCAGGATTTCTAAGGGCATACATTTTTGATTTCACTCCTCACCACCTATCACAGTTTCGAAGGCCATAAAATGCCAAGATGGCAAAAACCCCCCAAATTACCCCATTTGGGAAAGTAGACACCCCAAGCTATTTGCTGAGAGGCATGTTGAGTCCATGGAATATTTTATTTTTTGACACAAGTTGCGGGAAAGTGACAATTTTTTTTTTTTTTTGCACAAAGTTGTCACTAAATGATATATTGCTCAAACATGCCATGGGCATATGTGGAATTACACCCCAAAATACATTCTGCTGCTTCTCCTGAGTACGGGGATACCACATGTGTGGGACTTTTTGGGAGCCTAGCCGCGTACGGGGCCCCGAAAACCAAGCACCGCCTTCAGGATTTCTAAGGGCATAAATTTTTGATTTCACTCCTCACTACCTATCACAGTTTTGAAGGCCATAAAATGCCAAGATGGCACAAAACCCCCCAAATGACCCCATTTTGGAAAGTAGACACCCCAAGCTATTTGCTGAGAGGCATGTTGAGTCCATGGAATATTTTATATTTTGACACAAGTTGCGGGAAAGTGACAATTTTTTTTTTTTCTTTTTTTGCACAAAGTTTTCACTAAATGATATATTGCTCAAACATGCCATGGGCATATGTGGAATTACACCCCAAAATACATTCTGCTGCTTCTCCTGAGTACGGGGATACCACACGTGTGGGACTTTTTGGGAGCCTAGCCGCGTACGGGGCCCCGAAAACCAAGCACCGCCTTCAGGATTTCTAAGGGCATAAATTTTTGATTTCACTCCTCACTACCTATCACAGTTTTGAAGGCCATAAAATGCCAAGATGGCACAAAACCCCCCCAAATGACCCCATTTTGGAAAGTAGACACCCCAAGCTATTTGCTGAGATGCATGTTGAGTCCATGGAATATTTTATATTTTGACACAAGTTGCGGGAAAGTGACAATTTTTTTTTTTTTTTGCACAAAGTTGTCACTAAATGATATATTGCTCACACAGGCCATGGGCATATGTGGAATTACACCCCAAAATACATTCTGCTGCTTCTCCTGAGTATGGGGATACCACATGAGTGGCACTTTTTGGGAGCCTAGCTTCATACGGGGCCCCGAAATCCAATCACCGCCTTCAGGATTTCTAAGGGCGTTAATTTTTGATTTCACTTCTCACTACCCATCACAGTTTCGAAGGCCATAAAATGCCAAGATAGCACAAAACCCCCCAAATTACCCTATTTTGGAAAGTAGACACCCCAAGCTATTTGCTGAGAGGCATGTTGAGTCCATGGAATATTTTATTTTTTGACACAAGTTGCGGGAAAGTGACAATTTTTTTTTTTTTTTGCACAAAGTTGTCACTAAATGATATATTGCTCAAACATGCCATGGGCATATGTGGAATTACACCCCAAAATACATTCTGCTGCTTCTCCTGAGTACGGGGATACCACATGTGTGGGACTTTTTGGGAGCCTAGCCGCGTACGGGGCCCCGAAAACCAAGCACCGCCTTCAGGATTTCTAAGGGCATAAATTTTTGATTTCACTTCTCACTACCCATCACAGTTTCGAAGGCCATAAAATGCCAAGATAGCACAAAACCCCCCAAAATGACCCCATTTTGGAAAGTAGACACCCCAAGCTATTTGCTGAGAGGCATGGCGAGTATTTTGCAGCTCTCATTTGTTTTTGAAAATGAAGAAAGACAAGAAAAACGTATTTTTTTTTTTCTTTTTTCAATTTTCAAAAGTTTGTGACAAAAAGTGAGGTCTGCAAAATACTCACTATACCTCTCAGCAAATAGCTTTGGGTGTCTATTTTCCAAAATGGGGTCATTTGGGGGGGGGGTTTGTGCCATCTGGGCATTCCATGGCCTCCGAAACTGTGATAGGCAGTGAAGAGTGAAATCAAAAATTTACGCCCTTAGAAAGCCTGAAGGCGGTGCTTGGTTTTCGGGGTCCCGTACGCGGCTAGGCTCCCAAAAAGTCTCACACATGGGGTATCCCCGTATTCAGGAGAAGCAATAGAATGTATTTTGGGGTGTAATTTCACATATTCCCATGGCATGTTTGAGCAATATATCATTTAGTGACAACTTTGTGAAAAAAAAAAAAAATTGTCTTTTTCCCGCAACTTGTGTCACAATATAAAATATTCCATGGACTAGACATGCCTCTCAACAAATAGCTTGGGGTGTCTACTTTCCAAAATGGGGTCATTTGGGGGGGTTTTGAACTGTCCTGGCATTTTATGCACAACATTTAGAAGCTTATGTCACACATCACCCACTCTTCTAACCACTTGAAGACAAAGCCCTTTCTGACACTTTTTGTTTACATGAAAAAATTTTTTTTTTTTGCAAGAAAATTACTTTGAACCCCCAAACATTATATATTTTTTTAAAGCAAATGCCCTACAGATTAAAATGGTGGGTGTTTCATTTTTTTTTTCATACAGTATTTGCGCAGCGATTTTTCAAACGCATTTTTTGGGGAAAAAACACACTTTTTAACATTTTAATGCACTAAAACACACTATATTGCCCAAATGTTTGATGAAATAAAAAAGATGATCTTAGGCCGAGTACATGGATACCAAACATGACATGCTTTAAAATTGCGTACAAACGTGCAGTGGCGACAAACTAAATACATTTTTAAAAGTCTTTAAAAGCCTTTACAGGTTACCACTTTAGATTTACAGAGGAGGTCTACTGCTAAAATTACTGCCCTCGATCTGACCTTCGCGGTGATACCTCACATGCATGGTGCAATTGCTGTTTACATTTGACGCCAGACCGACGCTTGCGTTCGCCTTTGTGCGAGAGCAGGGGGGGGCAGGGGTGCTTTTTTTTTTTTTTTCCTTATTATTTTTTTGCTTTTTTATCTTATTTTTAAACTGTTCCTTTCATTTTTTTTTTTTTTTTTTTTAATCATTTTTATTGTTATCTCAGGGAATGTAAATATCCCCTATGATAGCAATAGGTAGTGTACTCTTTTTTGAAAAAATTGGGGTCTATTAGACCCTAGATCTCTCCTCTGCCCTCAAAGCATCTGACCACACCAAGATCGGTGTGATAAAATGCTTTCCCAATTTCCCAATGGCGCTGTTTACATCCGGCAAAATCTAAGTCATGAAATGCTCGTAGCTTCCGGTTTCTTAGGCCATAGAGATGTTTGGAGCCATTCTGGTCTCTGATCAGCTCTATGGTCAGCTGGCTGAATCACTGGCTGCATTCTCAGGTTCCCTGTTGGGACAGGAGAGCCAGAGAAAAACATGGAAGACGGTGGGGGGGGGGCATTCCCTCCCACTGCTTGTAAAAGCAGTCTAGAGGCTAATTAGCCGCTAGGATTGCTTTTACATGAAAGCCGACCGCTGGCTGAAAAGAATGATACCAAGATGATACCTAAACCTGCAGGCATCATTCTGGCATAACCACTCAAAGTCCAGCAACATACCAGTACATTGCTGGTCCTTGTTGGGCATACATTGTAAACTTTTTTTTCATGCAGCCTGTGGGCTGAACGAAAAAAAGATCTTGATCGGTGGGTATGCCCACCATTAGAATACCTCCCTTCATCCACCCACTTCTAATGATGGGCATACATGCACCGTTTTATATATGCCGAAGCATGGAGGCATCCTCCCACAAAAGGCAGGAGCAAATCGCTCCTCCACCCACTGCTGCCCCCACGCTTCGGCATATATGCTGAAGTATGTAACTGTGGTGGTGAAATCACCTCCGACAGCGCTGGAGTCACGGCTTTATGTATCGTGGGAGCAAACGCTGTTGCTGTCAAGATAAATAAATCCGCGCTGCAACTGAATGGCGTACCTGCTAAGCAAATGATGGTAAACAAAGTAACATTACAGTATAACAGTAATACTTACCATACCTGCAAAGCAAATACAAAAAAAAAACATAGTAAAAAATAAAACATTTAACGCAACCTGTGCCTACCTAAAATATATATATGCCGAAGCATGGGGGCATCCTCCCACAAAAGGCAGGAGCAAATCGCTCCTCCACCCACTGCTGCCCCCACGCTTCGGCATATATGCTGAAGTATGTAACTGTGGTGGTGAAATCACCTCCGACAGCGCTGGAGTCACGGCTTTATGTATCGTGGGAGCAAACGCTGTTGCTGTCAAGATAAATAAATCCGCGCTGCAACTGAATGGCGTACCTGCTAAGCAAATGATGGTAAACAAAGTAACATTACAGTATAACAGTAATACTTACCATACCTGCAAAGCAAATACAAAAAAAAAACATAGTAAAAAATAAAACATTTAACGCAACCTGTGCCTACCTAAAATATATATATGCCGAAGCATGGGGGCATCCTCCCACAAAAGGCAGGAGCAAATCGCTCCTCCACCCACTGCTGCCCCCACGCTTCGGCATATATGCTGAAGTATGTAACTGTGGTGGTGAAATCACCTCCGACAGCGCTGGAGTCACGGCTTTATGTATCGTGGGAGCAAACGCTGTTGCTGTCAAGATAAATAAATCCGCGCTGCAACTGAATGGCGTACCTGCTAAGCAAATGATGGTTAACAAAAAACAAAGTAACATTACAGTATAACAGTAATACTTACCATACCTGCAAAGCAAATACAAAAAAAAAAACATAGTAAAAAATAAAACTTTTAACGCAACCTGTGCCTACCTAAAATATATATATGCCGAAGCATGGGGGCATCCTCCCACAAAAGGCAGGAGCAAATCGCTCCTCCACCCACTGCTGCCCCCACGCTTCGGCATATATGCTGAAGTATGTAACTGTGGTGGTGAAATCACCTCCGACAGCGCTGGAGTCACGGCTTTATGTATTGTGGGAGCAAACGCTGTTGCTGTCAAGATAAATAAATCCGCGCTGCAGCTGAATGGCGTACCTGAAAACAAAAAAATGGTTAAAACACATTAAACTATAAAAAAATTACATACCTGAAAAGCAAACATGATAAAACATAACAATAAAACATTGCAGAATAGAATACAGTAAAAAAGAGCAGAACAATAGAGAGAAAATAGAGAGAGAGAGAGAACAATAAAACGACAACTATTTTTGGTTTTTTTATTTTATATTTTTTTTGTGTATTTTTTTTTTTTTTTTTACTTTTTTTTTTTTTACATTTTTTTTTTATAACTGTAACTTTTAAAACTGTAACGGTTCCAGGTTTGGGTCTCTCAAAATGCGATGGCATCTTGGGAGACCCTGTGAAAGTGTGTCCTAGTCTGTGCAGTGCTGTACCCTACGCTAAAACTCAACTAGTGTATGGTAGCGTTCAAAACATTCACCAATGCAAAGACCAGGATTGCCAGGACAGGAGGGACAATAATACCAGGTGTCACGCCTAAATCCGCGCTTGCTGCAGACACGACATTTTCTTTGGGGGGCTCGTTGGGTAGGGGTACTCGGGATGGCATAAGGAAAATGCCTCTCATGCAGCCGGCCTACTGCATTTGGTTGGGGAAGGTGAGGTGGAGCACCGTCTGGAAACAGAAGGGCTCTGACGATCTCTTCCTGGAATTTAAGGAAGGATCCAGTCCGTCCTGAAGCTCTGTATAGCACATGAGCGTTCAGCAAAGCCAATTGAAATAAGTATACAGACACTTTTTTGTACCAGCGTCTGGCCTTACGGGCAATTAGGTACGGCGCCAACAACTGGTCGTTGAGGTCCACCCCTCCCATATTTTGGTTATATTCGTGGACACAGAGGGGTTTCTCCACAACACCAGTCGCCGTAGTAATTTGGGTCGTCGTGTCTGCATGAAGGGAGGTAAGAACGAAAACATTCTTATTGTCCCTCCACTTCATAGCGAGCAAGTTATTACACTGCAAGCAGGCTCTCTCCCCCAGCCTAAGACAGGAATCTACAAGCCGCTGAGGAAAGCCCCGGCGATTAGGTCGCACGGTGCCACATGCTCCAATTTGATGATCAAAAAGGTGACTAAAAAGTGGCACGCTCGTGTAATAATTGTCCACGTACAAGTGGTACCCCTTTCCAAATAAGGGTGACACCAAGTCCCACACTATCTTGCCAGCGCTTCCTATGTAGTCAGGGCAGTTTGTCGGCTCTACGTGACTATCTTTGCCCTCGTAAACCATAAATCTACATGTATAGCCTGTGGCCCTGTCACAGAGCTTATACATCTTGACCCCGTATCTGGCACGCTTGCTGGGAAGGTACTGTTTGAATGACAAGCGGCCAGAAAATTTAATCAGGGACTCATCAACGCAGACAACTTGATGGGGAGTAAACAAGTCTGCAAAACGTTGGTTGAAGTGGTTTACGAGGGGCCGAATTTTGTAGAGCCGATCGTATTCAGGGTCTCCACGAGGACGACAGAGTTCATTGTCGTTGAAGTGCATGAACCGCAAAATCTGCTCGTATCGTGCCCTGGTCATGGAGGCAGAGAACACGGGCATATGGTGAATTGGGTCAGTGGACCAATATGACCGCAACTCACTCTTTTTGGTTATGCCCATGTTGAGGGAAAGGCCCAGAAAGATCTTAAATTCGGAGACCGTAATTGGTCTCCAATCTCTGGCAAGGGAGGACTGGGGAATAGTGGTGATGTGTTGACCAGCGTATAAATTGCTTTGGTCCACAATAGATCTATAGAGATCTTCGGTGAAAAACAGTGAATAAAAATCCAGTGGCGTAAAATCAACTGTTTCCACCTGAATTCCGGGTTGGCCAGTGAATGGGGGCAATACGGGTGCTGCAGAAGTGGTGGGTACCCAATTCGGATTGGCGAATGCAGCAGGAAAGGCACTATGGGCACGACGGGCCTGTGTTCGTCTTCTTGGTGGCAGCGGGACCCTACTAGTGCTTGCCACCTCACCAGCTTGAACTGCACTTATGGGACTCGCCACGTCACCACGTGATACTGCAGTGCTGGATGTACGACCAGGGTGTACTAGGCCGCTGGTGCTTGCCAGTTCACCAGAAGGAATAGCGGCACTAGTACTTCTCTGCTCCATACGAGGGACCTGCGGTTCTTGCACTTCAAGGACAGAAGAAGAAGTTCGGGGTCTTGTACACCTGACCCTAGCAGGGACCACAACTCCGTCGTCAGAGCTATCTGTCATGGAGCCGCTGTCCTCTACAGGATCGTATTCTGAGCCTGAACTTGACAGATGAGTGACTTCCTCTTCACTATCTGTCATGCTCAGAAACGTGTAGGCCTCTTCACTAGTGTACCTTCGATTTGCCATTTTGGGCTCTAAATTTAGGGGTACACTAGTGAGACTCACAGGCAAAAAAGCTCCTGACTGTCAGCGACTGATTCAAAACGCTACCAAAAAACTGTTAGCGATCGCAGGGATCAGGCCTGACTCTGCGAACGCTGCAGTTATGTGTGCTTAGTGTTTTGTGACAGTTATCGATCGATACTGCACTTGGGTGGGCTGGGCTGGGCTGGACCGAGGAGCAAAACGCAGGTGCTAGCAGGTATCTGGGCTGATCCCGCTAACACTGCGTTTTTTTGGGGGACCCTAAACTGCTGGGGAGTATAGATCTGATCGGATCAGATATTGATCCGTTCAGATACTATAGCACTAAGGGAGGTGTATGCTGCGTGCGTGGGTGTTAGCGGTACTGGCGTTAACCTGACGCTGCCTGGGGCGACGCAGACCTTATCTGACCCTAAAAACGTAACTTATATCACCGCCGGGCAATTAGGGGGTTAAACCTTTATAAGTTAATAAACGGCGGGTGCCCTAAAACTATAATAAACTATAATAAACTATAAAAAACTACAAAAAACAAACCAACTAACCAGCGTCACCCGTAACAATTATATGGTGATCACTGGTGAAAGGGTTAACTAGGGGGCAATCAAGGGGTTAAAACCTTTAGAAGGTAGTATATGGGGGTCCCTGTCGCTATAAAAAACATTGACGGCGAACCTATATACTTACCTCCCTAACTAGCGTCACCTGTGTCACTAATACAGCGATCAGAAAAACGATCGCTTAGTGACACTGACGACGGGGGGTGATCACGGGGTTAAAACTTTATTAGGGGGGGTTAGGGGGGTACCCTGGACCTAAGGGGGGGTACCCTAGACCTAAAGGGGGCTAACCTAACTGCCCTAACACTTGTAACTGACACAAACTGACACCAATGCAATAATCAGAAAAAAAAAAACCTGCTATTGGTGTCAGTATGTGTGGGGGTACAGGGGGGTGATCAGGGGGTGACTGGGGGGTGACAGGGGGGTGACAAGTGTGCCTGCGTGTTCTACTGTTAGTGTAGTGTTGGTGCACTTACTTGGATGTCTTCTCTCCTCGGCGCCGGATCAAAAAGACCGGCTCGAGGAGAGATGACATCACTTCCTCTGCTTCTGTTTACATTCACAGAAGCCGAGGAAGCTCGTCATTGGCCAGGAGCGATCGCGAGGGGGGAGCCACGAATGAGTGGCCTCCCCCTCACCTTCGATCGACCCTGACCTCGATCCGACCGCCGCTGGCACCGGGGGGGGGTCCGATCGAACCCCCCACCCGCGGGCAGGCAAGGACGTACCTGTAAGTCCTTTTGCCTGCCCGTGCCATTCTGCCGACGTATATAGTCGTGCGGCGGTCGGCAAGTGGTTAAAGGGGTTGTAAAGGTAAGATTTTTTTTTTTTTAAAATAACAAACATGTTATACTTACCTTCACTGTGCAGCTCGTTCTGCACAGAGTGGCCCCGAACCTGGTCTTCTGGGGTCCCTCGGCGGCTGTTTCAGCTCCTCCCCGCAAGCATTAACCACCTTAATGCGAGCTCCCTCGCATGGTGGTGAGTGCTTGCGGGCGCGCTCCCGTGATACAGCCGGCGGCTATAGCCGCTCGCTGTATCACTCGGCCCCGCCCCCCGGCGCGCCGCGTCATCGGATGTGATTGACAGCAGCGCGAGCCAATGGCTGCGCTGCTTTCAATCCATCCACTGCAGCCAATCAGCGACCAGGCTGAGCTGCAATGAAGATGACGAGAACGAGCAGCGAAGATTCGAGGCGTCAGGTAAGTAAAACGGGGGGGCTGGGGGCGGCGGTATTGTCAAAAGTTTTTTCACCTTAATGCATAGAATGCATTAAGGTGAAAACATTTTTACCTTTACAACCCCTTTAAAGAAAAAGGGCAACAAGGCCACAATTAAATAGGTAAAAGTCTTAAATAAGAATCCAGAAAGCTGTATTAAGCAAATGCAAAAAAAGAGAATTCTGAACATTTATATTTATACTGCACTGTACCCTACTAGTGTACAAAGACATATTTATTTGGCTAGTGGTGTGCATTATATTATCATGCATACCATTTGATAGGGTCATACTGTATGTATAAAGCAGTGTATATGACTTTGAACAAACATTTACTGGTGGTGAATCAATCACTGCCATTTAAAACACACGCACAGGACATATTCACCTGTAGTGAATTTTCGGTGGATGTCAGATTCACTGCTTTAATAAATATGCCCTTAAGTCATGAAGAACTGTTCTTGCCAAACCAATCTATTAACCTTCTATGAGGAGGTGAGCTGCCATCTAGAAAAAGGAAGGCCCGTAGACGTTGTGTATCTGGATTTTGCAAAAGCATTTGATACAGTTCCCCATAAACGTTTACTGTACAAAATAAGGTCCGTTGGCATGGACCATAGGGTGAGTACAGTACATGGATTAAAAACTGGCTACAGGGGCGAGTTCAGAGGATGGTGATAAATGGGGGAGTACTCAGAATGGTCCAGGATGGAAAGTGGGGTCCCCCAGGGTTCTGTGCTGGGACCAATCCAATTTAATTTATTCATAAACGACCTGGAGGATGGGGTAAACAGTTCAATCTCTTTATTTGCAGACGATACTAAGCTAAGCAGGGCAATAACTTCTCAGTAGGATATGGAAACCTTGCAAGAAGATCTGAACAAATTAATGGGGTGGGCAACTGCATGGCAAATGAGGTTCAATGTAGAGAAATGTAAAATAATGCATTTGGGTGGCAAAAATATGAATGCAATCTACTCACTAGGGGGAAAACCTCTGGGGAAATCTAGGATGAAAAAGGACCTCGGGGTCCTAGTAGATGATAGGCTCAGCAATGGCATGCAATGCCAAGCTGCTGAAAACAAAGCAAACAGAATATTGGCATGCTTTAAAAAGGGGATTAACTCTAGAGATAAAACGATAATTCTCCCACTCTACAAAACTCTGGTTCGGCTGCACCTAGAGTTTGCTGTCCAGTTCTGGGCACCAGTCCTCAGGAAAGATGTGCTGGAACTGGAGAGAGTCCAGAGAAGGGCAACAAAGCTAATAAAGGGTCTGGAGGATATTAGTTATGAGGAAAGGTTGCAAGCACTGAACTTATTCTCTCTGGAGAAGAGACACTTGAGAGGGGATATGATTTCAATGTATAAATACCATACTGGTGACTCCACAATAGGGATAAAACATTAACGCGAAAGGGAATTTAATAAGACATGCGGCAAATTCACTAAAATTAGAAGAAAAGTGGTTTAACCTTAAACTGCTTAGAGGGTTCTTTACTGGTATGCCCCGTACACACGAACGGACATTGATCGGACATTCCGACAACAAAATCCATGGATTTTTTCTGACGGATGTTGGCTCAAACTTTTTTTGCGTTTACACAGTCGCACAAAGTTGTCGGAATTTCCGATCGCCAAGAGCGTGGTGACGTACACCACGTACGACGAGACTAGAAAAGGCCATTTCAGAACCAAGCGTGGCACCCTTTGGGCTCCTTTTGCTAATCTCATGTTAGTAAAAGTTTGGTGAGAGACGATTCGTGCTTTTTCAGACTCATGGTTTTCAGATCGTTTTCTGCTGTTCAGCTTGTGCTTGTGGGTTTGTATCTGCTCTTCAGTGCGTGCAGCAAGCTACGCGTGACTTTGTCATTGTGTTCTTGTTTGTTCGTTACTGTTTTTCAGGTCGCTCTTCACAGGCCATGCTGTTCTTCAGTGCGTTCTGTTACTGCCTTCTGAGCAGCTGACCATTTTCTAGCCATGTTGCGTATACATACTCCTCGTAGAGTTCGTGCTGTGCGGGGGCTTGGTGTTGGGGTCCTTACCTTGACACAAGCCCAGTCCATGAACAGGGTGGGGAGGAGTTCATGGACCAAGAATTGGTTGCTTCAGCGTGACTAGTTCTGTCATATGCCTTTGCTCCGTGAGATCCGTGAGAATAATCCTGATGATTTCAGGAACTTTCTCCGGATGACAGATCCCGTATTTCATCGTTTGTTGGCTTTGCTGACCCCCTATATCAGCAGGCAGGATACCTGCATGAGGCAAGCCATCACTCCGGAGCAGAGGCTAGTCGCCACCTTGCGGTACTTGGCAACGGGGAGAAGCCTGCAGGACTTGAAGTTCTCAACAGGCATCTCCCCCCAGGCTCTGGGGATCATTATCCCGGAGACCTGTTCTGCCATCATCCAGGTCCTGCAGAAGGAGTATATTAAGGTAAGATTTTTATCCTTTAACATCACATTTTATTGTATATAATGTTTGATAATATATTGTATTTCTTTCCTCATTCCCTAATTACCATGATTGTAATATGCTGTGAATGTCCCCTTTGTCCTCATGCATGCTGGATTTTTATGTAATTATTTTTTTTCTCCTTCATACATATTTTCCTTCACTAACCTCCCCAGCATGGTCTCCTGGCCCTATATTCACCTCATGTAGTCACTTAACAATGTATTTGATCAGCTCCATAGTAGTGCTTTACCCTAAATACCCCCTAAAATGTTTTGAAATGTGATTGTTGCTTAAAATTCATGCAGAGTTCCAGAGGCTTTTTTTTGGGGGTCCCCAAATCATTTTTAACCCTCCCTCCCCCCAACTGCTAAGTCAGCTGATACCAATTCTCTATATATCCTCAATCATCTATCTGCTGACTTAGCCAAACCCATACACACTATACCCATCTCTTTTGTGGTCAGATTTATGGATGAATTCCCCAAAGCATCTAGTGCAAGGGCCTGCCTGTATACTTTAAAATGGTACTGTTTAAAGTTTTTTATCCTATTATTATCTTGCTAGGTAATAGCAGAATATCCAAATGTGCTAAAATGTGTACAGTGTGTATTTATAGCTTTGTCTTATGACACTTCTTACCTGTCCAGTGGGCTGCCAATAGTGCAACTAAGGAGGGGCTGTTCAAAGTAATACCCATTATTTAGGCATTCATCTCTCAATGAAGTGAAGAGGGTTACCTGTCCAAGAGCTCCCCCTCTATAATGTTAGAAATTGCCCATGAGAGGGGGGAGGGGGAATCTGATAGGTGTACCTTATACCTTGGTCTTTAAAAACTCCCTCAAATAAATGTTAGCTTGATGTTGGCCAAGAATGTTTGTGTCTAATCTGCTTTCCCTGTTTATGTGCAAAATGACTAATTTTTTTTGTTTTGACTCCACAGTTTCCTTCCACGCCACAGGAATGGCAGACTGTGGCCTCCCACTTTGCCCAGCGGTGGGACTTTCCTAACTGCAGAGGGGCAATTGATGGGAAACGCGTCCACATCGTCCCACCACCCAACTCAGGGTCATACTATTATAATTATAAGGGGTTCAGTAGTATTGTGATGTTGGCGGTGGTGTCGGCTACTTATGAGTTCCTGTATGTGGACGTGGGGAAGAATGGTCGGATGTCCGATGGTGGAGTCATCGCCCAGACGGAGTTCTACAGGCGTCTCCAGAATGGCAGCTTGGACTTGCCACCTCCAGAAGACAATGTGGAAGTACTCCCATTCGTCTTCGTTGAGGATGAAGCATTTGCCCTGGGGGACCATCTTATGCGGCCATTCCTGATGAGGACCCTCACCCTGGACCAGAGGGTTTTTAATTACTGGCTGGCCAGAGCCAGAAGATTGGTGGAGAACACGTTTGGAATCATGGCCAGCCGGTTCCGCCTATTTCTTACACTCATACATATGGTGGAGTATAAACTGAATCATATTATCCTGGCATGCTGTGTTCTACATAACTTTTTATGGCAACATTCTGTCAACTATGCTGGCTCAGTTGGGCCTGAGGCTGCAATTCCAAATGAACAACCCTGACGGCGCTTGAAAGTGGCCGTCCTGAGTGCCCGTGATGTCCAGCTAAGATACCTTGAATTCTTTGCGGGTAGGGGGGCTATCAATATGCCAGACAATGTCTGAAA
This sequence comes from Aquarana catesbeiana, assembly GCF_042186555.1. NCBI lineage: Eukaryota > Metazoa > Chordata > Amphibia > Anura > Ranidae > Aquarana > Aquarana catesbeiana. The sequence goes on from NC_133324.1 coordinate 859,354,495, forward strand.
CTTTTTTCAAATAAAAAAAAAAACTACTCAAATCTTTGGTGACATTTACTGCTTGTGTTTGTTTTAGCTGACCCTGACAGAAATGTGGTGAGTCCTGAAAATGGCGTGATTGTATAACCTTACAAAGCACTGTTGGGTGTTATTTACTAAAGGCAAAGACACTTTGCACTACAAGTGCACTTGAAACTGCACATGTAGTGCAAAGTGGATTTGCCCTCAGGAAATAACACCCATTGTCACAGAAAACACCAATTAGAGCACCACAAAAGTGTTGGAGCGTTGAGACAATAATCCACACAATCTTGATTATTAATCTTTTTAATACCAGCACAATCACATGTGCATTTACAAAAGGTTTTTTAAACAAACCAACATGTTTGTTGTATAACAATTTTTGGGGTCACATTAGAAAAAGTAGAAATGCCCATTTAAGATAAAACAGGCATGTTTAAAAACACAATAAAGACACAAATCTTGAACTTACAAAGTTCACATTTGGTAGAACTTGAAGGCAATATCAGACGTGAGTATTTACAAACTGTGTTTGGTATTGCGTTCAGATGGGGTGAAGTCACCCCAAGAAAAGCAAAATTTTGAAGATGCACACAAATTTCAGAATGTCAACATGTGCTACCTGTCATCACGGGGGATCAAGGGATGTGTTTTGGGGGTGCAACCCCTTCCTCACAGCTACTTTATTATTGAGGAAGGGGTTGCACCCCCAAAATGCGTCCATTGATCTCTCGTGATGGCAGATAGCACATGTTGAAACACTGTGTGCCTCTTCAAAATTTGGCTTTTCTAAATTTAAAAAAAAAAAAATTACAATTATTTTTAGCACACCAAAAACCAAAGGGATTTGGAGGGGTTTTAAACTCTCCCTAAAACATCAATGATGTTCTTCATTTTCTGCTGAACATCATTGATGTCTTTTTGGATGTTTCCCAAGTCCCTATTACACCCCATGATCTCCCCAATCAGGATCTGTGCACTTTCCGAGGTGAAAGGATCTGGATCCACAACATCATGATCACCTACAAAGATAGAAACCAAAAAACAACATGTATTATAAATATGGCGGAATCCATCTCTTACCTGAGCCTGTGGTCGCAGACACTCACCTGTTGTGGTTACAATTTTTCACCACGTCTTTCTCCTCCTGCTCTGCTTGTTCTGGGTGGATTTCCCCTTCTTCCAGAGGTGGGGGGTCTCTGGTCTCCTCGGATGAGGGGTGTCCTCCGAGTCTTTTATCCCCTATGTAAAAATAAATAGGTATACTTAGCACATAGATATTTGATGGTAAAACTATAAATATGAAACATTGCTTGGAAGTGGGGTACAATTGTCTGTTTTGGCAGAGTTACAAGATGTGGCATTTTTCTTGTCCTTTCTCAAGATTGAATACTTTACCTGTCTTGTACAATCTTCACAGATGGAGACACCCCTATAGTATACACTGGAGCACTTGTGTGGGACCCCCTAATAAAAAGGGTGTTCTTGTGTCCCACACTAGTGCTCCAGCGTCCAGATGTGAAAACTGCTACTGAGTGTCCTCTCCTTACACAGAATCTAGTTTGCATTTCATTCTAGTAACAAACCCATCTACACAACCAAATTATTTTCAGACAAGTAGGCCCTAAAAAATGTGGGCAACTGCATATGGCCAAAACAATGGTGTTTTCTAGGCCGCACGAAAAATGTTTGATACGAACGAATAATGTGCCCATGAACATGAAAGTTGACATTTAGAAATGGATAACAGTTAAGAAAAGCACATGGAGCAGCATGAACGTAATAAACATAAAAAGAATCGGAACACAGCACAACTACCTACTTTTTTGCAGCACTCTCCGGATCTTTCTTTACTGCTCTTAATTTCAGGTCCGACCACCGCTTCCTGAGCTGATCCTTGGATCGCCGTACCCCGAAATTCCGGTGCAGGTTCTTGACCACTTTCGCCATGATCTTGGCCTTTCTGACATTGGGGTTGGGGTAAGGTCCATACTTCCTGTCATAGTCGGCCCTTTTCATTATGTCGACCATCTCCAACATCTCCCCAAAGGACATATTCGATGCCTTATATCGTCTCCTTCTGGATCGGGACGTTTCTGTCTCCGGGCTTTCCTCCTCCTCCTCCTCGTTGGTGTAATTATCAGACACCTGCTGTGTCTCCGCCATGTGCTCTTCCCCACTGCGACGAACAAGAAGGGGCGGGAATAGACTAGAAAGAACGTCAGGGGCGGGCGGAGTTTCACGCATGCGCAGTGTCTATAAAGCGTAACATGCGTGCGTAGTACGTACGATCTGTGAGCGGAGGAAGGAGTAACGGAGGCGCCGATTGTGATAGCGAAGGTAAGATTTAACATTGGGCCTATACTGCTTCTAGATTGAGGCCTGTATTTGCACAAGTTTAGTAGACTTTAGGCTGACATTAGGGTTTGTCTTGTGTTGTGTCTTGCAGTGAAAATGGATATCTTGAAAGATCAGGACTTTATGCCACTCTTCATTGATAAGTTCAGGTAGCTGCCTTGTCTATGGCAGATAAACCACCCTGAATATAAAAACCAAACAAAGAGGAAGGCAGCACGGGATAATTTGCTGCAATTTGTGAAGACGGTGATCCCCACGGCAGACATCATCTATTTGAAGGCTCTAATTGGTGGCCTGAGGAGCACTTATCTAAGGGAGCACAAGAAGGTCCAGGATTCCCAGAGATCAGGAGCTGCAGATGACATTTATGTCCCCAGGCTGTGGTACTATGACAGGCTGCACTTTCTGGCAGGTCAGACTGAACCCAGGCCAGCACTCTCCACTCTTCCTTCCACGCTTCCTTCCCCCCCAGCTGAGGCTTCTGATGCCCAACCTGGGCCTTCCAGGCAGCAACATGTGGAGGAGCCCAGCTTGAGCCAGGTATAGCATTCCTCTAAATATTTATGGTTGTCCAATCAATGATGTTAACTAGATGTTAGTTTGGAGTACTAATTTCTGATTGTGATTGATGAAGCAAAAACTAAAACCATGTCCCTTTTTCATACACAGGGAAGTCTCAGCCAGGAGGTGGCCGGGCCAAGCAGGCTGCCTGATACCCAGGTCTCTCCCCTACACCTTCAAAGACAAAGTGGCAGGAAGAGGAGTAACCTGGAGGAGGCTGCCATAGGTCTCTTTTGGAAGGCTACAGAGGCCCTGCGAACCCCCCACAGTGTGGAGGAGGACTTTGCTGGCATAACTGCCTGCAAAATGATGCAGATGGAGGAGGGCCAATGACTCCTGTGTGAGTTCCTAATTTTGGAAGCTCTCAATAAGGGGTTGAGGGGCCAAATAACATGTGCTACCCACATTTGTGACCTCACACATGGTCCTCCTCCTCCTCCTCCAGGTCCTACTCCTCCTCCTGCCACATCTCCAACACCAGAGCCACAGCCGGGAAGGAAGCGTGGAAGGAAGACCAGAGAGTGATGACCCTGGGTCCAGTCTGGTCTGGCAAAAGATGCAGGCTCTTGTAGTACCACAGCCTGGGGACATAGATGTCATCTGCTGCTTTCATGATCTCTGGGACTTCTGGACCAGACTGCACTCCCTTACATATGGACTCCTCAGGCCACCAATTTTGCTGTAAAAGAATTGATGTCTGCCCTGGGGGTCAAAGGCTTCGCCAATTTCTGCTGTTTCTCCAGCGTTGCCTCCCTCTTTGTTTGGTTCTGAGCCCTTAATAAAGGAATTTTTGTTTCAATTATACTTGCCTATGTGTGTTTTCCTTCAAAAAGGACAGTTTGTTTGTGAGGAGGCAGGTACATTTCAAAAATACAATGTGAAATTAACAAGAGACACCAACACCAAACAATCTCCTTGAGATTAAATAATACAAGATAATAATGGTGTTGTGATAACTTGACACACAAAACACCCACAAAAATATTATGGAGTAAAACACAAAAAAAACAAAAATAAAAAAAACAGCCTTGAAAAAAATACAAACCCAAAAAAAAAAAAAAACAGCCTTGAAAATTTTTTTTTTTTAAAAATAACCAAAAAGAAATTTGGTCAGATGTGACAAATCAAAATATATTGAGGGAATCCCGATAAATAATAAAGAAATAAGTTTGTGAGAAGCCTGTGTGAATATGAGCAGCAAAACTATTTCATTCTTCTCACATTATAAAGATGAAGAGAGTGCGCTGTATTAAACAATTTAAAACATTGCAGCGTGACGAAAGTGCTGTATCCATTCCGAATGCTAATTTTACCAGACCGAGCTGTTCCGTCTCGGAATTTCTTCTGAGCATGCGTGGCACTTTGTGTGTCGGAACTGGCCACACACGGTCGGAATTGACGCGATTGAATTTTGTTGTCAGAAAATTTTATAGCCTGCTCTCAAACTTTGTGTGTCGGAAAATCCGATAGAAAAAGTCCGATGGAGCCCACACACGGTCGGAATGTCCGACAACACGCTCCGATCGCACATTTTCCATCGGAAAATCCGACCGCGTGTATGGGGCATAAGAGCGGTAAGGATGTGGAATTCTCTTCCACAGGCGGTGGTTTCAACAGGGAACATTGATAAATTCAAAAAACTATTAGATAAGCACCTGAACGACCACAACATACAGGGATATACAATGTAATACTGACATATAATCACACACAAAGGATGGACTTGATGGACTTGGTATCTTTTTTCAACCTCGCCTACTATGTAACTATGTAAGTGTTAATATTTCAGTCCTTGTTTGGTTGTATTGTTCTCCTGATGAATGTGATTTTCACTTAAGGGCTGGATATATTCCATCAGTCAGTGATTTATAGCAAGAACTAAATGTATATACATATTGGCATGTTATAATTCAATTTTAAATCATATCCTAATTTTTTTGCTTTCTAAAAGCAATTCAGGTATTCTTTTACTTAGCAGTGTGTTTGAATAAATAGTATCTTTACATTTACTTTTCTTTTTCTTTTTTGCTTTACGAGAAAATATGACTAGACAAATTATGGTGAGGTAAGCCTTACATTAAAACGGTATTGAACCCAAAAGCAAACATTTATTATTTTGCAGCTTACCATTTATTAGAGGTGATGGCTGCATTAGTTTTCTTTTAAGGCTTGTTTTCCCTTGTTTACCCCTGGCCATCTTGCCAGTAAGTCTGTTGTTTTTCAACAGAACAAACTGTCCTGTAGATTTAGCAATTAGAGGGATGAGACAAACCATTTACCACCGACAGAGGTGTTTACAATGATCAGCTTTTACTTTTTTATGTAAAACCTTTATCCCAAAAGGAAAAAAAAAACAATTTTCTGTAACTGATTCTAAAGCATAAGCTGGAGTTTGGCTTCAATTTGTTAATGTATCTAAATCTGCTAGTATATCCAACACTACCCACCCCCTTCTTCATTTGGAGTGAGATAATACAGAAGGTGTGTTACAGGCCAGATGACTAGAAAACAGAGGGGAAAAGGAAAAAAGAAAACTAATGCAGCCACCACATCCTTGTTGAAGTGTTACTAAACCCAGGACCCTGCATTCACTTTATCTGATCTCCCACAGTACACAGAACATGAAAATGCACTTATTTTAGTAAATATAAATTGCTAAATACCTTTTCTCATCAGAAGTATATAGCAGCCTTGTGCCTTCTAACGGTTCCTGGTAAAGCTTGTAGGAGGAGTTTTCATACTGCACTGAGCTGTTCTATCAGGATCCAGGACCCCTGACCCCCTGTCTGGACTGTGCTGATCACATGCACTTTCCCAAGAAAAAAAGCGTCTCTAGCATTATACACCAAACTGAGCATGTGCAGCCTGACTCCAAAGGCCATGTCTTATCCGGACCTGTTTTGGAGTCAGTGGAAGAAGGAGACATGATCAAACAACCTTTTTACACAATGCAGAGGATTAACCCCTTAGGTTCCACAGTGAGTATAACAAGCATGCTGTGCTGCATATACAGACTGTATTTTACTGTTGTGGGTTTAGTAACACTTTAAGCTGCAAAATATTACATTTTTGGTTTTGGGTTTAATACTGCTTTAAGCCAGAATGAAGCACAGTAAAGCTTTCTTATAATAGAAGATATCTAAATGTCTCACTCCCATCACAAAACTAAAACGAAGGAATTGATTCCTTAATTGAAGATAGTGGGCAAAGCCCTGCAGATCATCCCTTTAAGCCCCTGGGCCAACAGTACATGCAGAAATCTTTATAGCACAGATACAGCTCAATATTATAGAGCACATCATGCCAAACTGCATACAGCTGTTTCAGACTTGTTGGCATCAGCTGTATGCACTTTGGAACAAATGGCTCAATAATATTAGGCTGTATCTGTGCAGTAAACCAGCGGTCTTGGATGTTGGCCCAGGGGCATAAAGAAATGATTTTCTCTTCTATCCTATCCTATTTAATCCTATCTTATATATTTTTTCTAAAATATATACCCCCCTCCCCCCCCCCACAATTTATGGATTTGTAACTGAAGTTACAGTAGATATACAGGTATCCTTTCTACCTTGTTTCTTTCTTATTTTTAAAAAAATATGATGTAATTATGTCCCAGTCATTTTTTTTTCCTAGGCTGTAGCCAAGGAGAAGCAGATGTACCGTAAACTGCAAGGTTTATTCCAATATCAGTCTATCTTGTGCAATGGGCACTGGAAACACAATTAGGAATCATCACATAGGCACAGAGAGCCCCGGATCATTAACAATAAGTGTATCTGTCTGTTCAAGTATGACAGATGTTTTCCAAAATCAAGAACAGGCTGCAGCTGTAGGCTGGTAACCACACATCTGAGCATTTGTTTGCATTCAAGGATGAATGAATGGCCCTGAATGCAAACTGTCCATTGCTGTACGCAAATAAACACTTAGATGTGTGGCTACCAGCATTCAGCCGAAGCCTGTCATTGATTTGTACAGGCGGCCTAACTCAAACACCTGGCACTCCCAGCAACAGGCTCATGTTTCATGGTGTACGGCTCTCTGCACCCATGTAAATGAGCAATTATAGGATGGCTGGAAAATAGAGCTAAGACTGGTACCTTGTTTGAATAACATTAACTCCTTGGCGCCGACAGTACACATATATGCGGCCTCTCATAGGGTGGGCCTTAATGCCGAGCGGCTGCATCTATGCGGCCCTCTGTTAATAACTTACCGTGCTCAAAGTGAACTCCCTGTATGCTCCCAGCACAGTAGCTGGTGGGGATCTGTAAGCTCTTGATGCATACTTGCGATCGGGAGTTTTCCGATTATGTGACAGCCAATCACAGCCTCCGGCTCCAGGCTTTCAGAACTCTTAAAGCGCTGGAAGGCACTCAGCGGGAAGTGGTTAAAGTGGTTGCAAAGGCCTAAAAATGTTACATGTTCCACTTGTATTTAGGGTGGAACATGTTCCAGCACTTGCAGTCTCTCCTGCTCCCCCCCCCTCCCAGTGACACAGAGCAGGGATTTTCTTCCAGTGTCAAAGTCACTATTTGAAAATAACACGGCGTGCAGAGCTCTGCCCCTTTCTGGCTGATGGTGTGAGTTCTGAATAGACTGAAAGGTTGCTGATGAGCAGTCTCGTAGTTCATTCACAAGCCCTGCAGCTTGTAAACAGTCAGCCTATATGAAGGTATCGGCTGAAAGCTGCAGGGCTTGTCTGCAGGAGTCTGGCATTGCACCCCTGATCAGGGGTGCAATGCTTTCCAGGCGCCTTAGGGAAAAACAACAAATGCACATTTTTTTTCCTGCAAAAATATGGGCATCTATTTTTTTTTCCCAAAAGGTGAATTTTTTTTAACCCTAATTCATTCTCTTCATTAAGGTAGAAAACCTTCCATGGTCAGCCCCCCCCCCCTCCCAAATACTTACCTAAACCTGATTTTGATCCAGCGAAAAGCTGCTCTCTCCATGCAGGACATGGAGGCAGCAGTGGGAGGCTTTGGCTCATGCTGTTGTCAATCAAATCCTGTGAGAAGGTGGCAAGGGGGAGTGGGACTAAGCGGCACTGTGTTTTATCATTAGATGTACACAGCCAGGTTAGACCCGGACAAGTACCCCTATAGCAAGTGAAAGGGAGGATGAACAGAGAGCGATGGTGGGGAACCCCAGAAGAGGAGGTTTGGGGCCACTCTGTGCAAAACTATTGGTAAGTAAACCCACTGTTGTGTCCTGTTCTGACAGAGAGGTGAATATAATGCTTTTGCTATTGAGTGGAAGTGCCAGATTTTTTTTTTTATGCAACCGACAGGGTCACTTAAACCCCTAACTCTATACATGATAAAAATCCTATCTTTAACTACAAAACTAAGTTAGTCCTTTGAAATATTTACACACCTTGTGATTAACAGAATTGTCAAGCCATCCTGGTCAGGTTGGACACAGAAACCCCCATGGCTGTCACGCACCTGACTATGGAGCCCAAGATGATGAGGTTGGCCACTTGCACAATTCCCGTCCAAGCACCCCTGGTGGTGGAGACAGGGACTGCTAGGGCAGTGTTGCAAGGAAGTTGGTTTAGTGAACTTGGAGATACTGAGGTTGGATGAAAAGTGAGGAGTCAGGTCACAACCCTTATTTTGTAAATGCCAGACAGGTAGGTGCAGGATCACGTTCGGAATCCAGGTCAGAGACAAAGCAAGAGTTGGCAACATGCTGGCAACAAGGTACAAGATCAGCAGGCAGAATCTTAGTCAAAAGTCCTGGCCAGGGTCAATGACACAGACCAGTAGCAGATATAACAGGCAAGGGGAATCCAAAGAGAAGTGTCAGACATGGTTGGGTCATTAGCAATATCAGAAGATTTTCAGGAGCACAGAACATGGAGAACAGAGCTAAAGACAATCCAACAATGAGGAAAAGCAGACCTCAGATTCTATGCTCATGAGTATGTGCATGTTACCGTACATACACATGAATGAGAATACTTGCTGCACAAGAATGAGAACTTTCTACACGAGGTTCCTCACAATGTCCTTGTACCAAAAAAAAAAAGAAGAACAGAATTGTTATTCATGGTTGACCTGCCTCTGGTCCTTTTTCTCAATAATCCTATCTAGTGGCTATAGAAAAAAAAAAAAAAAAAACATATTTGTTGTTCAAAAAAATCCTGAATTTCTTGCATGCTGCAAGAATAAGAAGTATTTTTGCAAGCAATGCTACAGATATTTTGCAGATTTGAAAAGGTAAATAGTGCTTTTTTGATACCAATGCATCATCCAGCTATACAAGGAAATGCCGGAATCTTTGTCAAATACCATGCAAGATGGCATAGCACACAAGTATCCTGACATGATGTGAGGTTATCTAATCCTTCTTTGGGGATTATGAAACTCTTTTACATAATTTGAATGAAGTCAGTTTAACATGGCATCTCCCTGCTAACATTTGAACTGTGGGGCACAAATGGAATTAAAATTATGTCCTTTTGTTCTGCATGTTTCAATTTAATGTTAATATGCTGTTGGGATTCTTTAATGATAAATGACTAACTGAGGGATATGATCTTCAGACCTGTATCTTTATCATGGCAATAGAAATTAATAATTTGTCAAATAAAAGTGGTGAAAGCAAATAAGTTGACTTACTGAGATTTAATGACATTTGTCCCTATGATTTTCCTCTATATAAAATATTTTCTAATACTAAGGAGCATATTAAAAAAGAAAAAACAAGCAAGTTAGGCATATTTACTGTACTTGTTAAATTTCCCTGCATTTGCTGGCTGTTTGCTGTCATTTGGCCCATGTATTTGCACTATTTATGTTAGAGGATGAATGTGAATGAGGATTTTACGGTACAATACTAATTTTCAGAGTATAAAAGCTGTGATAGGTGAGTGAGGAATTAAGGAATCGTTGCTAAATTCAAACATTTGTCATTGGCTTGTGGGTGGGTGCAGCGTGGTGTGGCAGCAATAACACACACGCAGGCTAGTTGCAAATGATGGAACTTGTCCCTAGCCCAAACGGGAAGGTGTCCAAGGAGAATGCAGAGCCCTACTCTTTCCCTACTAATCATGAACCTTTCCCCCTACTCGTCAGCAACCTTTCCCTGTCACTAATATTGTCCCTGGCAGACAGGTAACCTGTCCCAACACTACCCACACATGAAAGGGCACCAAACCCAGGGGCCAGGGTCTTAAAAAGACTCTGCCACACCCAAAATGCATGCCAGAGTCACATGGGTGGCCAGCATCCAATCACATTGCTTCCCCAGTGACTCAGGAAACCATAGAGGAACCATATACCTCTGGAATTCCCCTACCTCTGCATTTCTGCTGCGCTTGAGTGCCACCTGCAGTGGAAAAAACAGACTGCGCCTGCAAACTGGCTATTATGTGTAACTGATGGCAACGGCTAACTAAAAGGCAGAACAGATGCTAAAGCTATGTAAGTCAACAGGCAGATTTAGCAGGTTGATGAACAGAACAAGCCCACACAAATAGATCTTTAAGTAGAATTCCAGCTTTATTATCACTTTAAATAGTTTGTTTGTGTTAAGCTGGCTGAAACAAGCTATTTTCATTTCAAAATGATGCTAGCACTGTGTGTGTTGTATTACTCTACATACAGTAAGCAGCACTGTGTTTCGGGAACAGTACATTGGACTTTGTATAATTCAGTAGAAGCCTTGCTGATGTTCAGGATAGGCATAGCCAACTTGAGTACAAATGCAGTCCAAACAATATACAGGAATACTCCAAGACATGAACAGTGAAGTTGGCCATACATGGACTGATATTCCGAACTTCAATCCATGAGTGGCCACAGTGGTTGGACAGAAGTCAACGTCTGCTCAACCGCCCTGTTGGTATTTTCTTGTTTAATTAACAATAGGCTATAGACTGCAGCAATGATCTGAGTATTCTGATGGCAGGGGAATCTCCCCAATTATCAGAATATGATAATAACACAGTGGGGGTGGGGGATTTCCACATCCACATTAAGTGTGTGACTGAGGAAATAGGGTCTGTTTCTTTTGTTCAACTCATTGGTTGAATGAACAAAACTGACCCATGTATGGCCAGCTTAAGACATAAGTCAGGGTCAGGTAGACTTCTAGCCAGAACATAAAAAAAACACACTAACCTATTGATAAGGGACATGCTGAATGTCCAGCAGTCTCTTTAGACACTTTCCTGTTTAGAACAGGTGTGCACTGTAGAAACCTGAGCTGAAGTGCTGAGTAACAACCAGCAGATGGTGAAAGCTTGAAGCAGATCATTACTTTTTGTCTATTTAAAATACAATGACCTGGAATAGTCTTTGAAGAATGGGAAATTCAGTGTAAAGTGAAATAAATTTGATGAAAGGGCAGACAGGTTCAGTGGTGAATCAATCGTGTTGCTTTATAAATATGCCCCTAAAATCCTTTATTGCATTCCACTGAGTTTTTAAAAAACAAAAGCTAATTCTTGAATGAGTCTTGTGTTGATTTCTAGATGTGCTTTTAATTCTGGCTATATTTTTAGAACAGCAGTGCTCCAGTCCATTCACCAACGAGTTAATAATCTTCAGTGGAAGTCTTGGTGGGTGTCAGAAAGGTTACCTAACCTGTTTTTGGCTTCTCACACAATTATTGATCAAATCTGAATGCACAAAGTTATATTTTCAAAGAAAGTTGCTTTCTATATCTGTCTGATCTTTTTATGACATATTGATCTGGTTTGATCTATACAAATGAATTTGTCTTTTAAAGATTTATCTCTGAGTTAAAATGCAAATGGGGGGACAAATATCAAACTTTTAGAAAGAACATTAAATACCATAGACTAAATAATTTAATTGGCAAAAAATGATTGAAAATCTTAAGAATTGCAATACACATTCTCAGTATGTATTCTATCTATCTTACAGCTGTGACGAGGCCGATAGAAATAGAACTAAAGGCTATAATTAGTTGCTTGGCAAATAAAGACATTTTATATAGCATTCTACTAAATTACTTTCTTACTTACTTACCTACTGCAATACACTTATGTGTTGATGCTAGGAGAGCGACAAAGGAAATTTACTGAATATTTTTCCTTTATTTAAATTTTTGCCTTGGTACAATTGGCAATTTTTTTTATAAATCCATAAATAGAGTTCAAAGTGCACAGTTACTATAGGAGGCATCACAGGGCCATCTGAAACTGAAGAAACAGCACGTTCCATTGGCTCTTTTTGCCCAGGTTCTTGGTTGGTAAACTTGGAGGACTGAACAGTTTAATATTAGCATACTGTCTCTAAAAGGCCTATTCACGTTTCACTTTGGTAAGACATTTTGTGACAAACATGAAAGAGCCTAGCAAAAAGGGTACTGATAAATATATATATATATATATATATATATATACAAACTTATTTCTAAATACCGACTTGTCCAGTTATTTATTAATAGTTATTTAAAGTATGTAAGTTTATGTCTTATGCCGCGTTCACGCGGTCGGAATTTCCGACAACAAATGTTCGATGTGAGCTGGGTTTCAAATTTTCAGACAACAAAATTTGTTGTCGGAAATTCCGAGCTTGTGTAGGCAATTCCTACACACAAGATTCCATGCATGCTCTGAATCAAGTACGAGATGGAAGCGCTCGGTCTGGTAAAACTAGTGTTCGTAATGGAGATAGCACATTTTTTAATCTTTTAATGCAGCGCATTCTCTTCTTCTTTATAATGCTAAAATAATGAAGTTGTTTTGCTGCTAATATTCACACAGAGTTCTGACAAAATGATTTCTTTATTATTTCTCATGATCTCCTGAATTATCTTCTTTTTTTGCCAGATCTCCAGAATAATGTTTAGAATTTTTTTTTATAGTGATCTACTTTTTTTTTTTTTTCAAGATCTCCTGTTTTTTTTTTTTAATGTTTTCTTTCTAGTGATCTCCATAATATTTTTTGTCGTTTTGTATGTCAAGTTATCACAACACCTTTATTATCCTGTACTTTTTAACCTCAAGGAGGTTGGTTGGTGTCTCTTGTGAATTTGACATCGTATTTTTGAAATGTACCTACCTACTCACAAACAAACTGTCCTTTTTGAAGTAAAACACATAGCCAAGGATTTGTGAAAAAAAAATAAACATTTATTAGGGGTCATAACAAAATAAAGAGGAAGGAAACGCTGGATAAACTGTTGCAATTGGCGAAGCCTTTGTACCCCAGGGCACACATCAACTATTTGACAGGCAAAATTGTTAGCCTGAGGAGTCCATTTAATAGGGAGCACAATCCGGTCCAGGATTCCAAGGGATCAGGAACAGCAGCAGATGACATATATGTCCCGAGGCTGTGGTCTTACAACAGCCTGTGTCTTTTGCCAGACCAGACCAAACCCAGGCCATCACTCTCAAGACTTCCTTGCACGCTTCCTTTCAGACAGTGGCTGTGGTGTTGGAGTTGTGGCAGGAGGTGGAGGAGGAGGATGGTCCAACTCACAAACATGACTTTTGTTTGTGAGTTTGCCTCTCACCCCCTTATTTAGGACCTGATAGATGACTTTCTCACAAATGAGGCATTGGCCCACCTCCATTTCCTGGATTTTGCTGGCTGCTATGCAGGCATAGGCCTCTTGAAGAATGGAGGTGGTTCTGAGGGCCACAGTAGCCTGCCGAATCAAAGAAAGCGCTGACTCCTTCACGTTCCTCCCCTTCCTGGGCCTTTTTGTTGGAAGGTGGAAGGGAGGAACCTGGGATTCGGTCAGGCTACTGGGCCCGGCCACCTCCTTACTGCCACTTACCCCCTCCACCTCCTGGCTGCCACTTTCCCCCGCCACCTCCTGGCTGCCACTTTCCATGGCCTCCTCCTGGCTGAGACTTTCCTGTGTATGAAAAAGGGACAAGGTTTTAGTTTTTTTGGTCATCAATCACACACAATTTTGAGCTCATGACTGTTGCAGATTGAATGTTATAAAATAGAAAAGACTATCATTCTGACCCCAGCGTTTTTCATTCTTGTCCCAATCATTTTTGGCTACTACTGTCTATTGATATGTAAACCACTTTGTTAAATCCGAAATTAGTGATCAATAATAACATCTAGTTAACATCATTAATTTTTTGACAAGAAATATGTTGAACAATGCTATACCTGGCTCAGGCTGGGCTCCTCCACTTCTTCCAGGGTGTAAGGCCCAGGTTGGATGTCGGAAGCCTCAGCTGAGGTGGAAGGAAGAGTGGAAGGAAGAGTGGAAGGAAGAGTTGAGAGTGATTGCCTGATTTTAGTCTGGTCTGAAAAAAACCTCAGTCTGTCATAGTACCACAGCCTGGGCACATTAATGTCATCTTTTGCTGCTCCTGATCTCATGGAATCCTGGACCTTCTTGCACTCCCTATTATATAAGCTCCCCAGGTCACCAATTTTGCACTTAGTGCAAATAGTGCAAATAGTGGATGGATGCCATGGGAATCACCGGTTTCACCAACTCCAGCAAGTGATCAAGCGCTGCCTTCCTCTTTATTTTATTATTATAAAAAGGGTGTTTCACCTGCCACAGACAGGGCAGCTCTCTGTATTTATCAATGAAGTTGGGGAGGAAGTCGTGATCGTTGAATCTATCCATTTTATCTGCAAGACACAACATAAGACAAACCCTAATGTCAGTCTAAACTCTCATAATCTTGTCCCAATATAGGCCTCAATCTTTAAGCAGTATAGGCCACTGATTCCCCAAGTTAAAATTGTACCTTCGATAGCATGATCACTGCTTATGCTACTCCTTCCTCCGCTCACAGATTGTATGTACGACGCACGCGCATAACGCATTATATACACTGCGCATGCATGAAACTCCACCCCCACCCTTCTTTCTAGTATACTCCCCGCCCCTTCTCTTTCGACGCAGTGGGAGAGCACATGGCGGAGACAGAGCAAGTGCATGATAATCTCAGCAACGAGGAAGACGATGAAAGCCCGAAGCCATAAACGTCCCGATCCAGGAGGAGATTTAAGGCCTCAAATATGTCCTTTGTAGAGATGGTGGAGATGGTGGACATCTTGAAGAGGGCCGACTATGATGGGAAGTATGGAGACCTTACCCAAACCCAAATGTGAGAAAGGCCAAGATCATGGCTAAAGTTGTGAGAAGTCTGCACAGGAATTTTGGGGTATGACGATCCAAGGATCAATTGAGGAAACTCTGGTCAGACCTGAATTTGAGGGAACATGATCAGTACAGAAGGATCAGGAAAGTGCTGCAAAAAAGTAAGTATTTGTCATGTGTTCCTATTATCTTTAGTACTTTAGTGCTGCTCCATGTGCTTTTCTTTACTGCTGTACAGTTTAAAAGGGCAAGTTTCAAGTTCGTGGGCACAGTAATCGTTCGTAGTAAACATCATTCATTCGTCCACTAATACGATGTTTTTGGCAGATGCAGGTTAACTACATTTGTTCAGGCCTATTTGTATTAAAAGAAGTTTATTACATTGTTGTCTAGATGTGTTTGTAACTAGAATGAAATGCAAACTTGAGTCAGTGTAAGGAGAGGACACTCAGCAGCTGTTTACACATCTGGATGCACAAGCACTAGTGTGGGACACCAGAACAACCTTTTTAGGGTGTCCCACACAGGTGCTGCAGTGGATACTAGGGGTGTCTCCATGTGGGAAACTTGACCAAAAAAGGTAAGTATTCCAGCTTGAATAAAGGGAAAAAAATCATGTCTTCAGCTTGGAACTCTGCCAAAACAGACAACTGGACGACACTTCCAAGCAATGTTTCATATTCCTATTTTTTGCCTCAAATATCTGTGTGCTAAGTATACCTTTTCTTTTATTCACATAGGGGAGAAAAGACTCAGGACATCTGAGGACATCAGGAACCCCACACCTCCTAAAGAAGGGGAAATCCCCACACCACAACCTAAGGATGTGGATTTGGAGGTTTATGAAGTGGTTGAAATAATGACCACAACAGATCAGTGTCTGAGACCACAGCTTCAGGTAATAGATGTATGCCAGCATATTTATAATACATGGTGATGTGGATGTTGTGGAAGAAGAAACTCATTTCACCAGTGCAAGTGCACAAGTACTCATCGGGGAGATAATGGTGTGCAATCGGGAATTAGAGAAGATAAAGGAAAACATCAATGATGTTGAAAAAAGACTCAACAACATCATTGATGTTTTAGGCAGAATCTAAAACACCCCAAAAAATTTAAAACTACAGTTTGTTGTGATATTTTAGAATTTTAAAATTTGTTGAAATAATTTGAAAGCCAAATTTTGAAGATGCACACAGTGTGTCAACATGTGCTATCTGCCATCACGGGATATCAATGGACGCGTTTTGTGGGTGCAACCCCTTCCTTGCAACTCAAGTAGGTGAGAGGAAGGGGTTGCACCCCCGAAACACGTCCATTGATTCCCCATGATGGGAGCTAGCACATGTTGACATTAGGCATGGGATCAGGAGGTAAATCCACATTTTCACTCCCAATTTGTGTGCATCTTCAAAATTTGGCTTTTACAGGGGTGACATCACCCCATCTGATGAAGGCAAGATCAACACAGTTTTGACATACTAATGTCTGATATTGCCTTCACTTTTTCAAAGTTGAACTTTGTAAGTTCTTGGGTTGTGTATGTTATGGTTTTAAACATGCCTGTTTAACCCAAAAAATGATATTTCTAATGTCAAACATAAAAATGTTATACACCAAAGATGTTAGTTTGTTCAAAAACCCTTTTCAAATGCACATGTGAATGTGCACAGAGTAAAATGTTTTCTACTCAACAATGTGTGGCTTCTTCTTTCAATGCCCAATACTAGTTTTGGGAGTAAGTTGATGTTTACAGTGACAATGGGGGTATTTACTAAAGGCAAATCCACTTTGCACTAAAAGTGCACCTTCTGTGCAGTTTCAGTGCACTTGTAGTGCAAAGTGGATTTGCCTTCAGTAAATAACCCCCACAGTGCTCTAAAATTTGCCCCAATCAGGCCATTTTAGGGACTCTAAACAATTAATTCATGGTGCTGAAAAGGATGATTATTTTTATCATTAATGCATTACATACATTAACAACAAAAACAATGTGTGTGTGTGTGTAGCAGACCCACAACATAATAATTAGCCGAAGAAGAGATTGTCACCTCATGTATCAAATAAATTACGTTTGCACTATTGAAGAAAATGGCCAAAAAGAAAAGCCCATTGGAGAACCTAGGAGAAACACAAGCAGTAAATCAAATGAAATATTAGTTCAGTTTAAAATACAAATTTATTTAAAAAATGTTTCACACATTTGCTGGCATATCAATGGCCCCCCTACCCGCAAAGTACTCCAGATATTTTTGTCTGACTTTGCAGGTGCTTTGGGGGGGCAAACCAGGACGGCCAGCTTCAAGTGCCGTCAGGGTTGATTGATCAGGAATTCCGGCCTCAGGCCCAACTGAGGCCCCATAGTTCGTAGAATTTTTACGTAGAAAATTGTGCATAATGCAGCAGGCAAGCACAATTTGGTTGAGTTTATATTCCGCCATGTGGATTGGTGATAGAAATAGGTGGAACTGGCTTGCCATTATACTGAAAGCATTCTCCACCACTCTTCTGGCTCTGGCCAGCCGGTAGTTAAAAACCCTCTGGTTCGGGGTGAGGGTCCTCATGGGAAATTGCCTCATCAGATGTTCTCCTAGCCCAAATTCTTCATCAGCGACGAAAACAAATGGAAGACCACCCACATGGTCTTCCGCAGGTGGCAAGCCCAAGCCACCATTCTGGAGCCGTCTGCCGGCCATTCTTCACCACGTCCACATACAAAAACTCGCATGTCGCCGACACCACCACCAACATCACAATACTATTAAACCCCTTGTAATTATAATAGTATGACCCCGAGTTGGGGGGGTGGAACGATGAGGACGGGTTTCCCATCGATTGCCCCTCTGCAGTTAGGAAAGTCCCACAGCTGGGCAAAGTTGGATGCCACAGTCTGCCATTCCTGTGGGGTTGAAGGTAACTGTGGAGTCAAACAAGAAAAAAAATGTGTTATTTTGCACATAAACATTGCAAGCAGATTAGACACAAACATTCTTGGCCAAAATCAGTATAACATTTATTTTAATGAGTATTTAAAGACAAAAGTATAAGGTCCACTTATCAGATTCCTCACACCCTCTGATGGCCCATTGTAAACATTTTAGGGGGGATGGAGATGTTTTGGACAGGTAACCCTCTCCACTTCATTGAGAGCTGAATGCATAAATAATGTGTGTTTCTTTGGCCAGCCCCTCCTTACTTACACTATTGGCAGCCCGCTGGACAGGTAAGAAGTGTCATAATACAAAAATATGAATACACACTGTCCAAATTGAAGCACAATTTTACATTCTGCAAATACCTATCAAGATAATAGGAGAACAAAACTTTAAACAGTACCATTTGAAAGTATTCAGGCAGGCCCTTGCACTACATGCTTTGGTGAATTCATCCATAAATATGAACACAAAAGAGGTAGGTATAGTGTGTATGGGTTTGGCAAAGTCAGCATATAGAGGATTGGTATCGGTTGACTTAGCGGTTGGGGGGAGGGAGGGTTCCAAATGGGTTTGGGCCCCCCAAAAAAGCCTCTTGCACTCTGCCTGAATTTAAGGACACAAATAACATTTGTACACATTTAAGGGGATGTTTAGGGTAAAGCACTACTATGGAGCTGACAAAATACATTGTTAAGTGACTAGGCTAGTTGTGTATGGGCCCAGGATAGCATGCTGGGAGGTTATTGAAGGCAAATATGCATGAAGGACAAAAAAGGAACTTTAAAAACTTCCAGCATGCATGAGAACAAAGGGGACATTCACAGCATATTACAATCATGGTAATTAGGGAAAATACAATACATTAGCAAACATTAAATACATAGAATGTGATGTTAAAGGAGAAAACTTACCTTAATATAGTCCTTCTGCAGGACCTGAATGATGGCAGAACAGGTCTCTGAATTAATGATCCCCAGAGCCTGGGGGGAGATGCCTGTCGAGAACTTGATGTCCTGCAGACTTCTCCCCATTGCCCAGTACCGCAAGGTGGCGACTAGCCTTTGTTCCGGAGTGATGGCTTGCCGCATGCAGGTGTCCTGCCTGGTAATATAGGGGGACAGCACAGCCAACAGACGGTAAAAAACGGGGTCCGTCATCCGGAGATAATTCCTGAAATCATCAGGATTATTCTCCTGGATCTCCAGCAACATAGGCATGTGAGAGAATTGGTCACGTTGGAGTAACCAATTCTTTGTCCATGAACTCCTCCTCGCCTTGTTCATGGACTGGGCTTGAGTCAAAGTAAGAACCCCAACACCAAGCCCCTGCACAATACAAACTCTACGACGCGTACGTAACCGCAACATGGCTTCAAAATGGTCGGCTGGTCAGAACGAACTAACAGAACGCACTGAAAATCAGAAAGGCCTGAGAAGAGAAAGCTGAAAATCAGAAAGGAGTGGACAAGAACGCACTGGAAAACAGATATGAACTGACTACACGCACTGAAAAACAGATACAAACCCACAAGCAGAAACTGAAGAGCAGTAACGAACTGAAAAGCAGGCTGAAAAGTGCGAATCGTCTCTGACCAAACTTCTACTAACATGAGATAAACACGAGATTAGCAGAAGGAGCCCAAAGGGTGGGGCACTTGGTATTGAACTTCCCTTTTATAGTGCCATAGTACATGTTGTACATCAGCACATTCTTGGCGATTGGAATTTCCGACAACATGTGTGCGACCGTGTGTATGCAAGATAAGTTTGAGCCAACATCCGTCGGAAATAAATCCACAGTTTTGTTGTCGGAATGTCCGATCGTGTGTACGTGGCGTTAGGAGCATTCTATCCTTAAAGGGTTAGTTCACCTTTACCAAAAACCTATGCAGGTAAGGGGCACGTGCAGATAAAAACAAACTATACATCTTTGACTAAAGTTGGATAAAACCTTTGCTATAGGTGTAGGACATTTATATACAGTACCTTCTGAAGTTTGGCCAAAAAACTCCCAGAGCTCATATCATTCCATCCTGCCTTGTTGTTAGGACATTGCTAAGACATCCCCAGCTGATTCAAAACTTTGAATGTGCTCTTTTCCCTGTCACAGTAGCTCTGAATTTACCAATGCTGGGACAGAGGAGATAGTGGACCACAGTTGTGCAGGGGCTTGAGAGCTAGCTCCAGTGATGGTGGGGGTTAGCAGTTATGGCTGAGAATGTCTTAGCAACATTCTAGTAACAGGGAGAATGGGATGATGCCAGCTCTGGTAGTTTTTTTTACCAGGCTTTGAGAGGTACGTAAATGGCCTACACCTATAGCAAGGACATTATTTAACTTTGGTCAAAGCTGCATAGTTTGTTTTTATCTACAGGAACCCTTTACCTGCATGGACAGTTTTTGTTTGTAAAGGTGAACTAACTCTTTAACTTTTTGTATACTGTTAAATACTTTGTTTACAGTTATTTGTGCAAGTTAATAAGACTGTGTAATCCATTACACTCAATTCACAAATTTAAAACACCAGGACAAAGATATTTATTTTGAAGCAGAAGTAAATCCATCCATTTAACAGGTTCCCAAAACAATAAGATTCAAGGCATGCCACAAATGATAACTGCCACAGGTGCTTGTTCTCTCAACCGAGCTGTCAAGCCATCAAATGGCTGGTGTCATAACTGTGCACCCCAAATCACAGTGGTGTAGCGGATAGCACTTTCACCTAGCAGTAAGAAGGGTCGCTGGTTCGTATCCCAACCACGACACTACCTGCCTGGAGTTTGCATGTTCTCCCTGTGCCTGCATGGGTTTCCTCCGGGTACTCTGGATTCCTCCCACACGCCAAAGACATGCTGGTAGGTTAATTGGGTCCTGTCTAAATTGTCCCTAGTATGTATGAAAGTGAGTTAGGGACCATAGATTGTAAGCTCCTTGAGGGTAGGGACTGATGTGAATGTACAATGGATATGGAAAGCGCTGCGTAAATTGATGGCGCTATATAAGTACCTGAAATAAATAATTAAATCAACTGCAGATCAAACAGAGGCTAAGATGGTAGCTTCCTTGGCTGTACAGGATAGGAGGATTTAGTTCTGTTTTGAAAATTATTTTCAGCAGCGTCCAGTAAGCTCCGTTTATTGCTTGAGGTGAGCAGGTCTTTCACCTGGTGTATGGAGGTGCACTGGAGTAAAGAGAGTTTATAGAAGATCACCGTTGGTGGCAGAGCAACATTTTTATTATTTTATTTATTTTGGATTCTAGTAGACTGTATATTTTTGAGAGTCTGGATTTTCTAAATATTATTTGAATTTATATATTTGATTAGTGGATTTTCATTAACTTTGTCACATATTGTGAATATATATTTACTGAGTTGCGCTGCACTGTATAGGCTTAATTTAATCAATACATACTGTTTAATAATTTATGATTCTGTGTCCAGGTTTGGGTTGTGTAGTCATTTGCTTCTAAGTTAATATATTTTTACTTTATCAGTTTAGCATATTAATATGAACACTCACTTGTGGTATAATTGAAAAAACATTATTTTAATACCCAACATTGTGAAAGATGCCTGAACTACAGTATACTGCTGAGGTCTAACTAATTTCACTCCAGACAGGATACGGGAAGTGCTGTAAACAGGAAGTGCAAATCTTTGATCCTGAATAGACAGCATTGATTGTATATAAGCTTATAGACAGCAAGGTTAAAAAGCTGTTAGTCTTGTGTCACCTCACCAAGCTTTTAAGTTTGAAACAAAACCCTGTCACATTTGTTTTCTTAAGAACAATATTTTGGAGAACAATAGGTCCAGCTAAAATGGAGTTAAAGCAGAACTCCAGACAAATCGTTTTTAGTCGTTGTGTAAAAAACCTTATCTCTAATGAGGGGTATCCCACATCTAGAGATTGCTACCCATTCTTGTTGGTGGAAGCTGTGATGTTTTTTATCCCCCCCCCCCCCCCGCCCAGCTCATTTACAAAACACCCTGTATTCTGTGAACCATTCATTCAGCTCTCATAGCCGCAGTGGGCCAGAAGTATAGCATGAACTATACTATCTGGCATGGATAATGGTTTACATTTTCAAAAATTTTTACACAACAGTAATGTCTAAAAGCTGTTTGCCTGGCGTTTTTCTTTAATAAAGGTATAAAGGGCATAAAAAGCAAAGAAAAAGTTTTAAGTTATATTGGTGTTGAAGCTGAACTCCAGGCAAAAAGCAAAACACACAGTGAAAATATATTTGTGGCAGCTGTTTTTTTTTTTTTCAAGGATAGTGTTTATTGGTATTTTATCAAACAATATAATGTAGTTTGCACATTGCATAGTCAAAAGCATAAAACATACAAAAAAGCAATGAGTGAGGGTATAGCCCTTAAACATGGGGCGTAGGAACTTAAACAATCAGAAAATAAATGTGGATTACTCAAAATGCATGTTGAGCTGCTGAATACAAACAGGAAGAAAACTATACTATAGATATGATGTTTTACCTTTTAAAGGATCTGTATTTCTGTCCATCCAGACCTTAGATGCACACAGCCCGCCAAGACTTTATGGTCAGATGAGTGACCTGTCTTTTCTCTGCTACGGTTAAGCAATAAAGCTAGGTCACATCCCCACACATCTGTGATTGCATAGTGAAGGAACATCAGAAGACATGTTGCTTGTCAGGACATGATCATGCAACATACAGTAGTTGATTGGCCCCAAGTACTGCCCCTTCCTCTCCATTTCTGAGTGCTGCTGATATCAAGTCAAATTTAGAAATTTATACTAGATGCATTTATACTTTAATTTAATTTTTTTATTTCAATCTAAGTTTATTGAGAACACTTCCATACATAGTTGTAATACAAAAGGTAATAAATACATACCAAAAGGAAGCAATGAAACGTACTATAGTATACAAGTGTGCATAATATATAACATGTAAACATCAAACAGGAACCATTACACATGTTTGATAGGGACTAATTTCAATACTAAGATAGAATACGGACCAGTACAGGAACATATACATACCAAAGGATAGTGTACTGGATTACACTAATTGTTACGCTCGACAGGGTAATAGACAAAGCACATCCTCATAGTACCGACAAAAATTGTAGTCCAAGGTACCCTCGTCTCCATCATCAGTCGTCTCTCCCGAAAGGGTATATGTGATAGGGCACAGGAAAAGGAAAGGAAACAGAAAACAACAGGAGAAAAAGAGAAGAAGAAAGAATAAGAAGAAAGAATAGGAAAAAAAAGGGGGGTGAGTATAATATAATAATAGTATTATAATAAAACCCAGCCCAACTTTAGGCCAAATTTAAGTCCTACAACTATCCTACAAGAAGATTTCGCATTTCAGATGACTCCCTGAACAATTTCCAGGAAAGCCATATGTGGTGGCATTGTTCATTCACATGCCAAAAGAGACTCCAACCTCTCAATACGGTCCATCTCTACCACCCACTCAATCAGAGAGGAAGCATGTTTTGTTTGCCAATGGCGAGGTATAACTGTTCTCGCTGCTGTCAGCCAATGCCTAAAAGATCCAGGCAAAATAAATAGCAAGGTAATTTGTGGCATATTGGGGACATTCGCCCCAGTTATGGTAGTATAAACCTGCAGAATCAAATGCCAAAAATCATGGATAGGTGGGCATTCCCACCAGATATGTAGGAGCAACCCCTTAGCAGAATGGCATCACCATCATAGAACCGAGACATCCGGATACATGCGTGGAAGCAGCGTCAGACACTGGTACCAATGGGAGTTTCATAATTTTTTTTTAGTAAATATATAAATGCATTTACAGTTTTTTAATATACTGTATGGCTGGAGTTCGGCTTTAGGGGAATGCTAGACATCAAGTAAAACTAATGTGGATCATGTTATGTTATCATGTTAAATGATACATTATGAAAATATCATTTTTTATTATCATAGAAGTTTTTTATTATCATAGAAGTTGCATAAAAAAGAAATATGATAAAATAATAAAACAAGAGAATTGCACTTCCTTCATACATGTTACTGTCCTAAGTCCTAGTGTATATCTCCTATTTAGAAAACTCTTTCTGTGTACGTGCCAGCACAACCAACTAGGCAGCAAAAGCAAGTGAAATTAAATATCGAGGCCAACAGATGCCAGGAAGAAAGCTTCCCTGGTATTTCCGAAGTCAGAATCAGGGATGACATTTTCAATTATTGTGGAAAACACCTCTAAAAAGGAAACAGAGTGCCTTGATATTAGGCAATTCCAAATTTGACATCAGTCTTCTGATAACATTGTAAATTGCAAATCCCACTGAATTGATTCTGAATACAAGAGTGATGGCAACAATAATTTGTATTGCACTTAACACAATACATTGAAATAATAAAGAATACATTCGATTGTAATACAACTTTTGATGAAAAGAGCTAAGTAAAAACATAAAATATATCCAAAACAGTAAAAGTAAATAATCACTAAACAGCAAACATCTACTTTCCCTCAGCGCTCATAAATCTGTTAAAATAGACAGGTCACAGAATCTTCAGCTGCTGCTATTAAGTGAATCAGAAAGTAAAAAATATGTCTACACACCCTAAGGCGATATAGGCATTAGCAGTGTATAAATACCAGAAAGATATTAATTTTAAACACATAATAATATATAAATCCAGCACAATGTCCTCATTTTAAACAAGAATAAAAAAAGTATAAAAAAGTCTCTGTAATCAGCTGTAGCAAAATAACCAACAGTGCGTGGGGGAGTGTTGAAAAAATTGTAATTAAAATTAATTCCTCAGAATCTTCATCCCTTCACCACACCACATGGGACACCACTCCCTTAAGATTTTTCACTCACCAGAAATCAGGTGAAAATCAGCCTTAAACTCCACAAATAAGCAGACTTCCTCCTCTGGTCATCGGATCATGGTACAGGCTACCTCTTTATCTTCTAACGTAATTTCACCAGTATTAGGTCTGTATGGGTTCACACTGTGTTCTATGCTGGAATGCCAGACTCCAATAGATTGCTTCTGGATCCCCAGCTCATCAGCGATCATGCCCAAAGGATCAAGAAGCTCTCATAGTATAATTCAGTTTTAAACAGTTATTAATTAAACCCCAAATCCCCCCTTACATATTGCACTTACAAATATAGGATTAAAAACGTGCATGTAAACAGTGGCTTGCCTGCCTGGTGTCACTCCACCGCTTCTAGTAGCAAGCTACTTTTTTAATGCTCGTTTTTAATCCTTTATTTGTAAGTGAAGATTCTGAGGAATAATTTATAATTACAATTTTTCCAACACTCCCCCATGCACTGTTGGTTATTTTGTTACAGCCGATTATTCTACAGAGACTTTTTTATACTTTTTTATTCTTGTTTATAATGAGGACATTGTGCTGGATTTATATATTATTATGTGTTTAAAATTAATATCTTTCTGGGATTGATACAGGAGTTTAGAGCTGCTAATGCCTATATCTCCTTAGGGTGTGTAGACATATTTTTTAAAAACATCAAATAGCTTGTTGTATTTAAGTCATGTCAAAAGAAAAGCCCTTGCTTCAGCTGGATAATTTAGGGTGGCAATATGTTTAATACTCAACAGTGAGAGCAAAGAACAGAGGAATATTAGGGTGTTATAGACACAACTCTCAAATTCATTTCCCATAAGGATTTGGATTGTCTTCCAACACAAAAAAATATGGTTTCCAAATAGAAACAAAGTACAGTAGTCTGAAAGCAGAACATCTTATTTAAATGTGTTCAAGTACAGCTTTAGTTCTATGCACTATGAGTTTTCAGAACAGAAATATATGTTCATAAGTTTATACTTGTACACTGGCCAAACTGTAAATATTTGATGTATTCTTGGCTTGCTGACTGACATGTTGAGGAATATTGTCTCATATTTCCCGACATTGCCAAGACTGCTGCCTGCAATAGTTTTCTTTGAAATAACCTTTTAATTTCCAAACCATGTATACAGGGGAGGACTGGGCTGGTTGCTGGGAGTTGGGGGGGGGGGGGGGGTCATGTTCCTATATGACCAGTACTAATATTATATGTTGGCCTGATGATCATGAGTGGAGATGGTTCACCATTTAGATATTGATTAGAATGGGTTATGCAGTCATACTGTATGGTGGCTATTATATGGATAACCAATCCCCATTCAGACCTGCAATCATAGTGTCTGGCAAAACAATAAAAAGTTTGAGAAGTATTGAAGTATTTATGGGATTTTTAAAGGTACAAATACTGGTAAATAGATCCAAGGAATTACATTTAAAAAGAAAAAACATTTTATTTTAACGTGGATACAAAACATGTTTATAAACAGTTTTACAGCAAGTACGCGTAGAACAGTCCTTATGGATACAGTAAAATGTATGTGGTTCCTAACATGTTTCACCCTCAACCTGGTCTTCTTCATGGGATGCTGTTATCTTAGAAACAAAAACCTTCTAATAGGGAAAGATATATACACTAGTATAAACATAGCATTTTAACAAGGCAAACATTGCAAAACAACAAAAACAGTACAATATACAGGTAATCAGATAAATATACATGCGCATATTTAGCTCAGAGATACACCTAATCACCCCAAGATCTTAATTTGATATATCAAATGCAGTCAAAGAAGACTCAAGTATTCTACAAGCGCCACAGCACTCTAAGGACTGCAGGTGACCATAGGAGGTAAGGACCAACTAAATGGATAATAAGAAATGTTGGAAACCAGAGTATATAACAAGGAGAGAATGTGAACAAACATCCCCAGAGAAGGGAACTTATAAAATATGGTTTGCAGAAACATGAAACACCCAGGGACACAGAATTTCCAAAGCAGGACACTTGTAAGTAGAGCTAAACAGTCAGATAGAAAAAAACTTAATTTGTGCATGCTGGCAAAATAAACCAACATCCAAAAGTTTAAAGCAGATGCTTCATAGTGAGTTAATCAAGTTAATCCTCCAAACAACAAGGGATAGCAATAAAGAAATACTGTCTCGTTAGCAAGTACTATAAGAAGAAGCTAATATCTGAAGTTCTGCGATGTTTGAGCATGTCCCTGTGGTTCTGGCAGGTGTAATGGCCGAAACAAGCAGCCTTAAATACCCCCCATCTGACCAGCAATCAGCACGGCCGGATGCGGACAAAAAGACTGCACCGTGCATGCGCCACTCACGTCATATATATGGATCTATTTACTAGTATTTTCACCTTAAAAATCCCATAAATACGTCAATACTTCTTTATCTGAGGGATGTGGTGCTAAACTTGGTGTCTTGTCCATGGTTAAGAAATTATAATAAAAAGTTTGCCAGCACTCACTTTCTTTGTGGTGCTCAGATGTCATGTGACCAGATGCCGATAGCGGCAAGAAAACTGATACTGAAAGTTGTGTCACAATAAACTATGTGAATTTGGAACATCCATTTTTTACCATGCTCACCAGTCAATGCAACACCATGGCACACTCTGCATAGTTTAGCTTACCATGAAAGTGCCACATGGTTGTATTTTCACCCATGGCCAAAGATTACAAGTCACCCCCTGAATGTAAACATATTAGTGTCTTTATAGTCCACTACATCAGCTGTTTGCAATGCCTTCATTCTGTTTCCTTAGCCTTTGAAACCCAAGCAGCACTCTAAATGATATTCTTTCAAACTAATTTTGGTGAAGAGTTTGTCATTAGAGGTATAGAGGTTGCATCTACAATCTGCATAAACACATAAAGTATTAGTATAAAGATACATTTGTGCATGAAATTCAACAAAAAAATATAAACCGTTGATAAAGTCACCCATATGTTTTAAAGTACAACTAAAGGCAACTTCTTCTCCCATTTTTCCCCTGCGTGTATCAATGAGGGAAATTTGCCATAGCCAATCAAGAAGTAAGAGGATATGAAAGGACATAGTCGGTATTCTGGAGGACCACCCATCTATTAGGTAGACCAACAGCACCCTCAGATATCTGGAGACACCATGAAATGAGAAGCAAGTTATGCATTCTTAAAATGTCTGCCTTTATTAGGTGTGTTACAGCTTATATATGGTTCAACATACCAATAAAAAGAGGGGAGGGGGGAGTGGTTAGCAAATAATGTATTTGTATAGAAATATATAGTTATGGTTATACAAGTCAGTAACCCTCCAAGATACCTCATCATGAGTTAACACGGGTCAGCAGGCTGTCTGGTTATGAGTCATAAGTCATGCATTGTGTCCCATGGCCTACCAACCCACAATGATGTATATATAGAGTACAGTGCTCGTGCACGCATCTTCCCAAGCATTCTGTTATAGTTGCAAATTTAAGCTATCTTGTATACTGAAATAGCAGAGCATATCAAAGCATATCAGTCACAATGGTTTGGGCATATTACTACAGGAAATACCTTCAAAGTGAGGGAATTCCTGGTTGTCATCAGAACTGATGTCCCCATTGGAAGATTTTAGTGACAACTTTAAATTTGGGATCAGTGAAAATGGTAGACAGGTCAAACATAGAGGGGGAATCTTATTTACAGGGGCACAGACAGCAATAAAAACCTGACAGGTCTTCAAATCACTTTCTACTCTATACTAAACTAAAAAAATGCCTCTAGTTATACTTTTAATAAAAATGTAATGACATTTTGTTTAAAGGAACCAAACTTAAACTTGCGATAAGGGCACTCAATTTTAGAACCGTGATGCAGGGGTGGGGACGGGGAAACAGTAAATGGCTAGCAAATGGAACTGATTTTGACAATTTGTCAAAAGTCAGTATCTAAGCCCTCATCTCCTTTACTAATAATCCCCTCCAGCCTGTAAGCAGAGAGCAGAGGCTCATAAGGCTCATAGGAAGGGCAGAGGTGCTCACAGTGGAAATCACAAGCCAGAACCCCCTCATCTGCTAATATCCCAGTTTACTCTTCATAGTGTCAGTCTTTACAGCTCTACATAAATCAGAGAACATTTTTTGGAAAATCTAAAAAGCAAATACTAGAAGATCGGGTTAAAGCAGTATTAAACCAAAAATACAATATATGTCAGCTTACCAATCCTTAAATGTGGTGGCTGCATTAGTTTTCTTTTTAATTTATTATTACAGATGATCTGGCCAGTAGCTCAATTCCTATTTTATGGTGGCTTCACTCTATGGAGGACCAACAGAGCCACCCTTGGACAGTAACACTGTCAATTGCTCAAGAGGATAGTGCCAGATGTGTTAGCAGGTTTAGATGAAAGGTTTTACGTAAATGAATAAACACTGACCAATGTAAGCACCCCTGTCAGTGTTCAGATATGTATAAATAGTGTTAAATGGTTTGTCTTAACCCTCTAGCTGCTACATTTGCTGAATAGCTTGGTCTGTTAAAACATGTTGAAATTACTAACTGAATCACCAGGTCAAAACAATGGTAAAAAAAGCCTAAACAAAATATTGGAATCATCACATTCAATAATTGGAAAGCTGTAAGATAATACATTTTTGTTTTTGGGTTTAATATCACTTTAATAATAGAACCCAAATCAGAATTTAAATGCACTTACAAATGTTCATTATATACTATATTGAGCCTATGACAAGTCCATATAATGTTCCTTCACAGTGTTAAGATGTTAGCCTCCAGAGACCTGATACTTTTCTATAGTTACTTATTTCGGGGGGGCCTACCCCTTCATCAGAGTCCCATTGGGGAAAATAAATGAGCCTCAGGGGACAGACAGGGGAAGAGTTTTGTACATTAAATATGCACTGGTAAATTGTTTATACACTGAATAGTTCATATTTGGCAGAAGTTTCTATAAACCTTGGCAAATGAGTAGGTACTTCATTACACCCGAGGATTAACATTGCATTATGATTAATGCCAATGAATTTAAAAGCAGTACATTTTAATATGGTACTCTTAAGCTTCAGAAGCATAAAAACACATTACAGTTGTACTAGAGTGGTCCTCCAAGAGCTTATAGCAGGGATCCTAAACCTCTGGCTCACAGTCAACCTATGTCATTCATGTAAATCATTCAACGTGGAATCAATATCTTTTTGGAAGCCAGATGGAAATGCTGTTTTTTTAAACAAATGCTACAAAAACGAATTACTATGATTATTGATAAAATGTTTTGAAATCTGACTTCTAACTTGGTGCAGTCAGAGAGTATACAGTGTGTTACATAATAATGAGGATTATGAGCTTTTCATAGCTGAGATGTCTTTTATTTTCATTAAGACCCTGCTGTTAAATAACTCACTTTTCCCGAACTTGCATATTTAGATGTTTAAAATCTGTTGTGAAGTCTATGCAGGAATCCAATCCATGCTGCAGATGAGCAAAAAAAGATCTAACTCCCCCCCCCCCCAGTCTGTAATGCATAATGCATAAAGAAAACGTGTTAGCCTTAAAGGATAACCATACTTTTTTAGGTTAACCCCCTTCCCCCCTCAGTACACCTCTAAAGTTTTATGCTCAACTGTCAATGCTAATACAGTATAATAACCATGATGTGTGGACTACATGCAGCTGCACCTTGGTCAGCCCTGGTTCGTCTAACTATGTATGTAAAATTCTTATTTGTTTATATAGAGAGCCCATTTATTCTTCAGACACATAATAGACAGCCTTGCAATAGGAATGCATGGGATTTAGTCCACTCATGTGTAGAAGAAGCTAGGGACCAGCAAGAGAGTATGCAGCAGTGGCTGTACAGCTTCCTGTGGCTTGCACATCATAGATCACAGGAGTGCGGACAGGTGAGTATAAACTTAAAAGAGAAGTATGACCAAAGCTTTTTTGGCCATACTTCTCTTGTGGGTCACAAGAGTGCACCTACTTATATTCTCCTCTAAACCAAAATCAGCCAACAGTGGGATAAAGCCTGCTGCTCAGAGTGGACAGAGAACTGAAGATCAGTGGTCATGTGATCACTCAGCTCTTTGGCATAGAGCTGGTGGGGGGCTTCTGCAGCATTGAGGTGAGTATGAGTGTTTGGTTTTTTATATTCCCAAACTTCTCTTTTAAGGTTATTAAATAATTATTCAAAAGTAAACAAACAAACCAATGGATGGTGCCTACTACAAAATAAACTAGAAGTAGATACAAGCAAATATATAAACAACTATATATAAACAAATAATGCTAAATTAAAAAAAAAAAAGAAAACCATAGCTGCCCCTTTAAAATGATAAGTCCACTTATAGTTTGTACATAATAAAGGTATGTCACTGGTTCTATAAAGTAATACAGTACGTGACATGTGACAAAATTGTAACAATCAATTAAATTAAATAGTCCAGTGTGATGTATTCCCAACACCAAAAAACAATCTTTCAACAAAATATTTTCAAAAATCCTTCACTGCTTGTGTTTAGAATATGGATATGCACTCACCAGAGATTTTTGACACATTTTTACAGGTTGGTTAAAAAAACGCTTTTGTGCTCTCAAGAGTCAGAAATTGGTTGGCAGTTTTAAAATATGTATATTACACTCACATTTATGGGTGCCTGGATGCCCGTACCAGCACATACAGCGTGTATGGTAAGGGAAGTCGCCGCCGCCACCACCAGTATAAAGCTGGCGTGCGCTGCAAGCTTCATTCTCCAGACCGGACGTGACGTCACACATGACCTGGAATTGACTCATGCTCTGACGTACTTTTCGCTAGAATTTGCATCTTCAGGAAGTGAAGCGCCACCTTTCCTATAGGCTATTTATAATTGAGGGGTAATTGGCCAGTCTACAACAAAATGGAGGAACATCGATCTTCATTATGGTAGATAACCAAAGAACCAGTTATGAATAACTAGTCGCTATCCACACTGTATAGCGTTGCTTTCAAGTTCACAGTTTTCCTCTTAAAGTGATTGTAAAGTATAATTTTTTGTTTTTTTAATAACAAACATGTTGTACTTACCTGCTCTATGCAGTTGGTTTTGCACAGGGCAGCCTGGATCCTCCTTTTCTCAGGTGCCTCTTTGCTACTCCTGGTTTCTCCCTCCCGTTGAGTGCCCCCACAGCAAGCAGCTTGCTATGGGGGCACCTAAGCCAAGGTGCAGCTCTGTGTGTCCATTCACACATGGAGACCTGATTCGACCTTGCCCCCTCTCTCCCCTGTTTGGCTAATTTACTTTGAGTGACAGCAGCGGGAGTCAGTGGCACTGCTGCTGTGTCTCAGCCAATCAAGTGGGAGTGTCCCAGATGGCTGAGTACATTGCTGGACAGAGAGGGGGTTCAGGTAAGTATTAGGGGGTGCTGGGGCGGCTGCTACACGCAGAAGGTTTTTTTTATCTTCATAGAATGCATTAAGATGAAAAACCTTCTGCCTTTACAACTCCATTAAATATTGTTTTATTAATAAAAACACAAATCATATAAAAAGTAAAACCATAATTGGAAATCTTTTGTGCGGCAATTTATTATCGCCATCTAGTGGCAAAAATGAATTAACCACTCTAAATTACCATTTTACGTACAAGATACTTAAACTAGTATATCTGAAAATTCTACTATTATATCCTTTGAATATTAAGTAAAGGGATCTACTATTATATCCTATGAATATCAAGTAAAGGGAGATTATAATGAGACCCCAAAAGTTGCAAGCATTAATTTTGGATAAAATTGATAATTAAAAATAATAATTAAAAAATGGGAAAAATAAGAAGGATAATATGAGAAAGTTTATTTGTACATTGAAAAACCCTTTTGTATGAATTAAGTTGTTACTCAAAAAAAAAAAAGATTTTATTTTTTGTGAATACAAACTAAGTTATCAGCAGGATCATTTGTACTCTGCTAGCTACCTAGTAAGGAATGCGGCTAAAAATCAGTAATGTAACAGTGTTTTTATTATTAAATTATTAGCATTGGCTAGTCAGTACAACTAATTTGAACATCACTAGCAGTAACTGGCAAGCGCATGGCATATAACATGACCCATGCAAACCCAAGAGCCAGTAACAGAAATTTTCAAGCATCTTTTTAGCATCTTTGCATCTGCAAATCTAATTGTTTAAATGTCCTTAAGTAATCAGAAGAATCCTTTCAATGTGCAATCAAGCATAAAGGAATCCATTCCACATAACAAGAGCAAAAGTAATTTTGACTTGGCTACTTAGCAACTGCCCTCTTGTGGATTCTCCATAAAACTAAACCGAGAGTCCACCTGTTTAATCTACCCACTGAAGCTTGGAAAATTTTCACCCAAAGTGGAAAGTTTTGTTTAAGGTGGAGTTTTGGTTCAATGTAGTACAACAGCTGTTAGCAGTATATCTGATTCTTTGTTACAGCACATGATTACACTATGCACTAGTACATACCAAATGCATTCTGGATTCAAGTTTTAGTTCATAGTGTTGCTTTTTCCATATTGAAAGACTACCTCCGGCTACACCACTAACCCAGGAGCCATGCAGATTTTTTGTGTTTTGTGAACCGAAACTAAAGTTCTTGATCAACATTTTGTCATATGAACCTTTGAGATCCTACAGCTTTTAGATAGAAAGCACTGGAAAGCAATGCATGTAATTATTTGCTGCAGGGCAGTCTGGATGTAGGAATTATTCATATCATAGAAAAAAAAGGCAGTGTATTTGTATTATACTATAAAATGCGTGGGACAAATACATTATTTCCTGCCTTTCAGGAATATACTAGGACTCCCTGCGTGTTTTGGATGATTACAATGTTCAAGTGGCAAACAATAATAGATTTGTATTTGTTGACTTGATGCAACATTGCTTTTGGCCACATTCTAAACTAGGTTCTTATCTAGCTTGTTTGTTATCCTAAGGAGAGTTTTGCCTGAAAAGGTGAATTATTCAGCTGGAGCTATCAAGCTAAAGAACACTAAACTAAAGAAATAGAGGGAGTAAAGGGCCTCAAAGTGTAAAATTAGTACCTCTCCAGTCCAGGGATGCATTCACCTAAAAGATTCAGCATGGAATGAGTCTACCTCCAGTCCAGTTCCAGCAGTGGTTGGGGTCTTTGCCTTCCCAGACACAGACAACCGCTTTAATAGGGGTCATTCATATGTCCTGGAGGAGGAAGTGCTTGAGACCAGACAGTTTGTGAATGGACAGATGAACTAAAAGCATACAGATAGGTATGTTTTCCCTCTTGGCCACCAACACCCTGCTCAGGTCACATACTAGTAGGCTTGTTCATAGTATATTTAACCGGTTCCCGAACGGCTCACATAGATATACTGCTGCAGAATGGCTCTCCTGGGCGAAACCTCGTATGGGTACGGCTTTCCCTTTAAAAGCCACCAGAGGGTGGGGGACCCGATGCGCGTAGCCGGCAGGCGTGATTACCACCGGCCACGCGTGATTGTGTGGATGAGAGCCAGCACGGGGATTTGCATGTGTAAACACACAAATCCCTGTTCTGTCAGGGGAGAGGAGATATATCGTTTGTTCCTATTAAGCAGTCCTATCCCCATACAGTTAGAACACATCTAGGGAACACACATTTAACCCCTTTATTGCCCCCAAGTGTTAACCCTTTCCCTAAAAGTGACATTTACGCAGTAATCAGTGCATATTTATAGCACTGATCGCTGTATAAATGTCAATGATCCCAAAAATGTGTCAGAAGTGTCTGAACTGTCCGTCGCAATGTCGCAATACCGCTAAAAATCGCAGATCACCGCCATTACTAGTAAAAAAGAATAATAATAATTTAAACGCCATAAAAATGCCATAAATCTTCCCCATAGGTTGTAGATGCTATAACTTTTGCGCAAACCAATCAATATATGCTTATTGCGGTTTTTTTTAATCAAAAATATGTAGAAGAATATATATTGGCCTTAACTGATGAGAAATTTGTTTTTTTTTTGTTTTGTTTTTTAATTTGGGGATATTTATTATAGCAAAAATTTTAAAATATTGGGGTTTTTTTCAAATTTTTAGCTCTTTTTTTGTTTATAGTGCAAAAAATAAAAACCGCAGAGTTGATCAAATATCAACAGAAGAAAGCTCTATTTGTGGGGAAAAAAAGGATGCAAATGTTCCTTGGGTACAGCAATGCATGACTGTGCAATTGTCAGTTAAAGCGACGCAGTGCCAAATTGTAAAAAGTGCTCTGGTCAGGAAGGGGTAAAATCTTCCGGGGGTGAAGTGGTTAATCATTAACCATTCTTGTTACAATAGTAGGCCCTTCTTTAATCAATGTACAAAGGCTTTCTGAGACATCAACTAAAATTAGCACACATAAAGACAGTAAGGCAGACCAACCACGAATTGCAGGAAAGAAATTCGCACAAATCCCTCATCAACACAGACAGTGCTGACAGGGGAATTCCGACTGCCGAGACATTGTGTTCGCCCGGCAGGTTGGTGGGGGGGAGCCATCCCTGCCTGGAGAAGATAGTGATTATTTCTAGTGACTATAGCAGCCGCTAGCGATAATTGCAAGTAAATCCAGCAGGCTGGTTGTACCCAAGTTGATCGATTGAGCCTGCCCATACACAGTTCGAATCTCAGCTGATTCCTGCTAAACCGGCCGAGATTCGAACCATCTATGGCTGGCCTAAGGCAATGCAAAGAACAATAATAACACAGAAAATGTACTTACACATTATAACGCCTCCTAACTATTCATTTTTTGCAGAGCCATAACATAATTTTATACAATTCTAAAATTAACAAAAGCTATTTTTTTAAAGCGGAAGTAAACCCATCCATAAAACAGTTACCTTTCTGGCACGTGCCGGAAATGTAACACTCACATTGGTTGTGCTCTCAACCAAACTGTCAAACCATCCAATGGGAGGTGTCATAACTGATCACATGTGCAGCATCATGGCAGTTGTAGATTAAACAGAGGCCAAGATGGCAGCTTCCTTGGATGAAAACGATAGGAGGGTTTACTTCCACTTTAATCTTTGCTATTCCAAACCTCTCTGGTGCTGGTTATTTGACCAGTGCCAAGGCTTTGCTTACATGATTTTTGCTGCAGGAACTTGGGGAGTCTGTGTTCATTCCGTGCATGTCAAATACATCTGCCTGAACACTGATTTTTCTCTTCAAAATACCATGCCTCATCACTGGTTATTCTGATTACACAAAGCTCTGGCACTACCTGGCAGTGTTGAAGCTTGTCTACCCCCTCCTACCTTCCATAAATTCCTAAATTCCTCATGGCCCACCACTATGATGGGCTGCCTCACTTGCCAGTAGGAGTTTGTAGAGGATGAGAGGTGGCAGCCTCTATGCTTCACTATTATCGTGGTGACTCTAGTATCAAAAAAATTGTGCAAACAATACAATCATCACAATATAAAGTTCTGCTGTGAATATATGTGTGTGACTTCTTGAGTACTGTAAACATCCGTTTGTAGCATTCACCACCGTGCTATAGACAATGCTTGATTGTGCACCCTCCACCAGCCGTTATACCTGCTCACCTCAAGAATGAATCAGATGACTCAGAAATAAATCTTTACTCCCACTCCTCTATGGTCTCTCTATCGATCAGCTGTTCACCATCAGCCCTTCTCTGTTTCAACCTCCTCCCGTATTTTTCCAATGAATAAAGAGCTAATTTCTTCTATATAGAGCACCACTCCTTAGACTTTCCTCCACTTCTGTGAAAAACGCTTCAGTTTCATGCAAACAGAAAAACAGGATACATAGTTCTCTCTGCTTTTAAAACTTATTATAAAACCCTGCTAAAAAGACACTTACAGGATCATAAAATTAACCTCGCATGTGTACAATACGAACCCGTGGAGTCACACAGCAGGCGCTTTTTGTATTGTACACATGCGAGGTTGATTTTATGATCCTGTAAGTACCTTTTTAACAGGGTTTTATAATAAATTTTAAAAGCAGAGAGCACTATGTATCCTGTTTTTGTGATTGCATGAAACTGGACCGTTTTTCACAGAAGTGGAGGAAAGTGCAGGAAAAATCAACTCCTAAAATACAGGAGGAGGTTGAAGCAGAGAAAGGCTGATTGTGAACAGTAAGGATGAGTCGAACACCCCAGGTTTGGTTAGCATCAGAACTTGCGAGTAGGGATGAGCACAATGTTCATCGGGTGTTTGCCGGACAGCGAACAATATGCGGTGTTCGCGGCAAATTCGAAAGCTGCCGGAACACCGTAAAAGTCTATGGCACACTAACGTGAAAAATCAAAAGTGCTCGTTTTAAAGGCTTATACGCAAGTTATTGTCATAAAAAGTGTTTGGGGACCCGGGTCCTGCCCCAGGGGACATGTATCAATGCAATTTCTTTTTTAAAAACAAAAGTTTTTTTCGGGAGCAAGTGAAACAATAAAAATTAAATATTCCTTTAAATATTGTGCCTGGGGAGTATGCCTGTAAAGTGGCACATTTTTCCCGTGTTTAGAACAGTCCGAGAGCAAAATGACATTTCTAAAGGAAAAATTGTCATTTAAAAATGATCGCGGTTGTAATGAATTGTCAGGTCTCGGCAATATGGATAAAACTCATTGAAAAAAAGAGCATGGGTCCCCCCCCCAGTCCATTACCAGGCCCTTTGGGTCTGGTATGAATATTAAGGGGAACCCCGAACCAAAATTAAAAAAAAAAAAATTGCGCGGGGGTCCCCCTAAAATCCATACCTAACCCTTTAGGTCTGGTATGGATTTTAAGGGGAACCCTGTGGCAAAATTTTAAAAAAAATGGCATAGGGGTCCCCCCAAAATCCATACCAGACCCTTATCTGAGCACGCAACCTGGCAGACCGCAGAAAAAGAGGGGGGACGAGAGAGCACCCCCCTGAACCGTACCAGGCCACATGCCCTCAAAATGGGGAGGGTGCTTTGGGGTATGACCCCAAAGCACCTTGTCCCCATGTTGATGGCAGGCGGGGCGCTTATTGGAATCTGGAAGCCCCTTTAAAAAGGGGACCCCCAGATCCCGGCCTCCCCCCCATGTGAATTGGCAATGGGATACATTGTACCTCTACCATTTCCCCAAAAAAGTGTCAAAAATGGTAAAAAAGACAAAAGACAGCTTGGGACAAGTCCTTTATTAAAAAATAAAAAAAATTAAATGTCTCGCAATGTAAATTCATGCCGCCTGATGGACTGTAAAAAAAAAAAAAGCCGCATCCGTTCCACCTCCATGGGAGGCTCCCGCCGATTGACGCGTCTTCTCTGTGACAGTTCTTATATAGCTGAAGGCGGGGCCACCGATGACGTAAACGGGTGACCCCACCCCTCTCTGACGCCATGGAGAAGTCACAGGGAAGCCGTGGCTTCCCCGTGGATTTGAAATTATACTGAATTTGTGAATTACCACAATCTAGGATGGAAAAGGACCTGGGGGAATCTAGGATGGAAAAGGACCTGGGGGTCCTAGTAGATGATAGGCTCAGCAATGGCATGCAATGCCAAGCTTCTGCTAATAAAGCAAACAGAATATTGGCACGCAAGAGATAAAACGATAATTCTCCCACTCTACAAGGCTCTGGTCCGGCCGCACCTGGAGTATGCTGTCCAGTTCTGGGCACCAGTCCTCAGGAGGATGTACTGGAAATGGAGCAAGTACAAAGAAGGGCAACAAAGCTAATAAAGGGTCTGGAGGATCTTAGTTATGAGGAAAGGTTGCAAGCACTGAATTTATTCTGTCTGGAGAAGAGACGCTTGAGAGGGTATATGATTTCAATTTACAAATACTGTACTGGTGACCCCACAATAGGGATAAAACTTTTTCGCAGAAGAGAGTTTAACAAGACTCGTGGCCACTCATTACAATTAGAAGAAAAGAGGTTTAACCTTAAACTACATAGAGGGTTCTTTACTGTAAGAGCGGCAAGGATGTGGAATTCCCTTCCCCAGGCGGTGGTCTCAGCGGGGAGCATTGATAGCTTCAAGAAACTATTAGATAATCACCTTAATGACCGGGATATACAATGTAATACTGACACATAATCACACACATAGGTTGGACTTGATGGACTTGTGTCTTTTTTCAACCTCACCTACTATGTAACTATGTAACTATGTAACATGGCCGGGATCTGGAGGTCCCTTTGTTAAAGGGGGCTTCCAGATTCCGATAAGCCCCCTGCCCGCATACCCTCACAACCACCAGGCAAGGGTTGTGGGGATGATCACCCTCCCCATGTTGAGGGCATGTGGCCTGGTATGGTTCAGGAGGGGGCTGCTCTCTCATCCCCACTCTTTTCCTGTGGCCTGCCAGGTTGCGTGCTCAGAAAAGGGTCTGGTATAGATTTTAGGGGGACCTCTGCGCCATTTTTGAAAAAAAAATGGCGCAGGGTTTCCTTTAATATCCATACTAGACCTGAAGGGCCTGGTATGGAGCTTGGGGGGACCCCCATGCAATTTTTAAAAAAATTTTGGTTAAATTACTTTTTTTCCTTTAGAAAAGTCATTTTGCTGTGGTACTGTTCTAAACACGGGGAAACTGTGCCACTTTACAGGCATACTATAAACACCCCCCAGGCATGATATTTAAAGGAATATTTCATTTTTATTGTTTCACTTTAAGCATTATTAAAATCACTGCTCCCGAAAAAACTACAGTTTTTAAAACTTTTTTTGTATTGCTACATTTCCCCTGGGGCAGGACCCAGGTCCCCAAACACTTTTTATGACAATAACTTGCATATAAGCCTTTAAAATTAGCACTTTTGGTTTTTCATGTTAGTGTCCCTTAGACTTTAATGGTGTTCTGCGGCTTTTCAAATTTTCCAGGAACACCGCATAATGTTCGCTGTTTGGCGAACAGGCGAACACCCAATGTTCGAGTCGAACTTCCGTTTGACTCAAACATCTGGCTCATCCCTAGTGAACAGCTGATCGATAGAGAGACCATAGAGGAGTGGGAGTAAAGATTTATTTCTGAGTCTATCTGACTTGAGGTGAGCAGGTATAATGGCTGGTGGAGGGTGCACAATCAAGCATTGTCAATAGAGAAGCACAGTGGTGAATGATACAAACAGATGTTTACAGTACTCAAGAAGTCACACACATATATTCACAACAGAACTTTATTCAACAGAAGATTGTGATGATTGTATTGTTTGTAATTTTAATTGCACAATTTTTTGGATACTAGAGTCGCCACGATAATAGCGCTGCACTTTAGGTAAACTAGGGGTGGTTCTGATTGTTACACTGCTACCAAGATGTATTGGAGTTTGGCTCAGTTAGAATGAACTGTCAAACAACAGAGTGCCTGCATTTTGCTCCTGTTAGCAGGTTGATTTTTTTAAGTGTCTGAACCCATTCATTTTATCTAAGAATGAATCTTGATGATATTGCTGTCAATTCTTACACTTTGAACATCATCATAGTTTTTTGCTCTCCCTTACTAAATAAGCAAAATGTTGATTCCAAAACTGTGAGATGGATTGAAACAGACCATTTCATTATAACATGTATGGTTATATTGTCTCACGCACACACTTAACAGAAAAGGAGCCTTCACATACATCTAACCATTATAATAGTTGAGATTAATTACACTGAAGACTTTGCATCAAAACCCATTGGAGTGAAGGTACACTTCTGGGCAGAAAAACCCATAAATATTCACGACTAATTTATTTTTGCAGAATAGTACTGAATTGCAATCAGTTTTATTTTCCTATACAGTCTTTTAATTTAATTTCTACATAAATTATTTGCCATTTCTTTAAGTACATGGACGATTTCCTCCTAACTATTAAATTGTTTGCCCAGGTGGAGGCCGAGCCTTAAATATCATTGCACATTTAATTATTACACAAGACCTCTGAAAATGGCATTATGAAATATTTTAATCGAGCTTTGAAGATTTAGTGATATGTTTCCATTGTAAGTTCTCTGGCACTTAACAAATTCTTGATCTTTTTTTTTTTTTTTTTTGTAAGTGAATAATGATCTCAGTAAATTCATAATTGAACAAGGTGTCCTGACCTCATTGATTATGCCATAATGCACTGGAAGTGCCAATATGCATTTAAAAGGAGGTGAATTTCCTTCAGTTTATTTCCAGCTTACAACAGCCTTAAAACTGGAACACAGAGTCTCATGGGAATTGCTGCACTTACTCCTTTTTTTAGCCTTAATGGGCCAGGGAAGACCATGTCTAGACTTACTAATTCCTCTACATGTTTTTGTTTTGTATACACTTTACAGTTTTTTTTTAGTTGTAACACTGAAAGTGCTTGAATTTCTTAAGACATTGAGCCAAATTGGGGGTCTCTGAACCTGTACCAGCACCAAAAAATAAATTGCTCCTTCAAGACAAGAAGCTTACTATCTTGCATTGTAATTAGTAGAAATGACCAGTTATTGTAAAATTTGCCTTAGAGTAATACTTACTGTGTCTTATATTAAAGTGGACCTGTACTACATTGTAAAGGCTGAAGGTTTTTTTACCTTAATGCATTTTCTGCATTAAGGTAAAAAACCTTCTATTTTCCTCCCACCCCTAGCCCCCAAATATTTACCTGAACCCAATCCTGATCCAGTGCTGTGCCCGAGATCAGTGGCGCTACTCTCTTTCTCTTTCCTCACTAGATTTAGTAAGAGAAGCGGGAGTGACTTTTTGAAGAAAGACATTGCCTGAGTCCACTTTAAAGCAAACTTGTGGCCAGACAATGGAAACTCCAACCTCTACCTCAATGTTAATTTTTGTACATAGAAAGGGAAGACCCCCACTATGCCAACATCCAATGAGTATATGAAAGGATTGAGAATATTTCCCAAATTAAAAGCAGACTTTGTGGGCATATCATGAGGCAATTAATTATTAAAAAATCCTTTTTATTAACAAATTGATTAAAATTACATAAAACACTTAAACAACACCCTATTGTTAGACAAGGTCAACAGATACCCAATACAACAATTGTGAAGGTTTGGATCCTAGGTAGATAGAGAATTCGGTGTGTATATAAATCTGTATAACAAGTTATGATCCAACCACTCCTCCACACTTGCTTGTCAAGGCGTTTCACAATTTTGTAGCTTTCTCAGGACATACTGGGTAGGTGCTGGTAGGTGCTGATAAACCTTGAATCAAAATATATTGGGACTCCACACATCACAGACTATGACTCAGAACACATCTATGGGGGGACCAGCTTCAAATATTGAAGATCAATATATGTGTATAAAGGGATAGAGGAAGGAGCATGTACAGCCTTCACTGAAGACCACGGTCACTGATAATTTCAATTACAAATAGATTGTATAAACCAATAAAAGCACTTAAAGAGGGAAAAGAAAAGAAGAGGAGCACCCAAATTCAGCTGCCAGAGCCAGGCGTAGATACCAGAAATATAGTGTATCTCTCTCATTGATAGTGCTCTTATCCTGTATTCACCAATTGGAATTAAGCCTTATCTATGTGTAACAAATCTTCCTCATTTTTGGGTTAGCTAATAAAGCCAGACCCGTTTACCCTAAGTAGGGTGAAGGCACCTATCCTCCCAGAGCTGTGTAATGAAGGTGTCCCGGCAGCTGTTCATTTTTGTACATAATTTTGTCTTGTGGATAATATTGTGCAGGCCTACATTTTCTCATATTTGAGCTGGGCAACATATTCCTGTGACAGCTTCTGTTTGCATTGTACTTGCTTTCACAGAGTTTGAAAGTGATTAGAAGGAAGCTGAAATGGAAAGGCTGCAGTGCCACAGATGGGAGGGGGGTGTGTACAGTTAGCACAGCAGCCTGAGAATATTCTTGAATCCAAGGCACCGTGGCTTTTAAGTTTACCATAGGTTATTCCACAGTGCCCGCAGAGAGTGAAGTCAGAGAGAACCTGTGTTAAATGTAATATATTGCTTAATATTCAAATGTAATTAGTTGGCTGTCAATAGACTGTACACGGGTTGACTACAATGATTATGATACATATGCAGCTTAGTATGTGGGCCCTCGTGTGTCTCTGCATATGTCATTGAATGCAGGTAAAGTTCTTGTAAAATGATTAATGTAAAGAAGTATATAAAAGAATAAACCGCCTAACATGTATTGTTACTCTGACAGCTTATTGACAGAGATCTGTCCATTGATTAGTGTAGAAAAAAGAGGAGCAGCAAAACTATCAGACGATCAATCGAACTGTCTGCATATGTAATTAGCAAATATACCATCACCTTCATATATAATGTAAAACAATATATAGAGATTTTGCTATTCAGCTTACTAAATGAGCTGATATATTTCCCTTCTATAATCAGTGCAACAAAAATAAAATAAAAAAGTTATTTGTTTCATTTTGCACTTTGTTAAAGAATAGGAGATGCTTTATTTAAAGAAGACTTTAACATTCCCCCCTCCCCTCCTGTTCCCCAACCAAGCTGTTCCAGTAAATGTATAGGTGATAAAATAAGTCCTTCTCTACATAACCCCTAATCTACACTCTAATTGTTTTAAAGTCTAACCCTACCTGTAATTGCAAACTCTCACGCTAACCCTTAATTTAACTGTAACCCAAAACTTTAACATTCATCCTAACCCCTAATCCCCAATCATCACTGCTCAATATCTATTATTTGCTAACAATACTTTCATATCAAAAATATACTGTTCAAAACAAACCAAAACCATAACACAAGGGTTCTTAAGTTTTTTAATTGGGGTCCCAGATAAAAAATTGTTACCATACTGATAACACAAGGGTTCTTAAACTTTTTAATTGGGGTCCCAGATAAAAAATTGTTACCGTACTGATCCAGGTACCTTTACTGTGTAATTCCCTCAGCCCCCTGCCTCGCACACATTTTCCTAGCTAACGTTCTCTCAATGGTCAACTGATTTCAATTAGGTTGTACGATCAAGTGGCTACCATGGGGATTGCTTGGATTATGAGAGATCTGAATAGCACCCTTGAGCCAGATGATCAATAAAGCGGGCATGTGTGGTGGCAAACATTGGATATGGTGACTCTTTACCATTTTAGGCACAGGCTACATGAATATTA
The DNA here is from genome assembly GCF_042186555.1 of Aquarana catesbeiana. NCBI lineage: Eukaryota > Metazoa > Chordata > Amphibia > Anura > Ranidae > Aquarana > Aquarana catesbeiana. Next base: position 859,398,353 of record NC_133324.1, read on the forward strand.
CATTTTCCTGGGTCCTTTGATTTACTTAATAGCCAGCCTATATTTTAATATGGAATAAATTTGCTAAGTCCAGTTATTCTTTTCAGCTGCTCTTTTTCCACCAATGGTGCTCCTATTATTTATGAAAGCAAAGCTTAAAGTGATTGTAAAGTCAGAAGGTTTTTTTATCTTAATGCATTCTATGCATCAAGATAAAAAGCCTTCTGTGTGCAGCAGACCCCCTAAGCCCCTCTAATACTTACCTGAGCTCCCTCTCGATCCAGCAATGTCCACGAGTGCCTTGGCCACCCGGGACTCTCCCTTCCGATTGGGTGAGACACAGCAGCGGCCCCATTGGCTCCCGGTGCTGTCAATCAAAGTCAGTTAGCCAATGAGAAGTGAGAGGGGTGGGGCCGAACCACTGCTCTGTGTCTGAATGGACACATGGAGCTGTGGCTTGGCTCGGGTGCCCCCATAGCAAGCTTGCTGTGGGGGCACTGAACAGGAGGGAGGGAAAAGAAGGATTTGGGCTGCCCTGTGCAAAACCACTACACAGAGCAGGTAAATATAACATGTTTGTTATTTTTATAGAAAAAAAAAAAAAGCGAGACTTTACAATCACTTTAATATTCCAATTGCAATAATAACTTATAGTAACCAATACGAATTGTACTGTTCTGATTACTCTAAAGCAATGAAAGCTGACTCATTATACAACTATAATCCTGGCATTTTACAAAACTCTGGTTAGGACACATCTGGAGTACGCCGTCCAGTTCTGGTTATTAGTCCTTAGAAGGGATGTGCTGGAACTCTCTCCAGTTCTAGCACATCCCTTCTAAGGACTGGAGAGAGTTCGAAGAAGGGCAACAAAATGAAAAAGGGGGCCTGGACTATCTCAATTATGAGGAACAACTACAAGCACTAAATTTATTCTCACTGGAGAAGCGATGCTTGAGAGGGGACATGATAGCAATTTACAAATATCTCAATGGTGATCCCAGCATAGGAAAAAAACTATTCAGTCTCATGGAGTGTAAGAGGACACTGGGCCACAGTATGAGATTGGAGGAGAAGTGATTTAACCATAAACTACACAGGGGGGTTTTCACTGTCAGGGCAATAAGGATGTGGAACACTCTTCCACAATTTATTAGTATGAGATACGTTTTTGCTTTGTTACTATAGCAATTATTACAATTAATACAAGTCCATTTGAATACATAAGAATACATATTAATGCATCAACTACATGGCAAATGAAGTATAGAAACAAAAAAATGCACCATAAACTGATCCCAAACCCGTATGTGCCTCTAGTGTTGTGCTTGGATAAGAGTAAAAGTTTAGGGCCAATGTAGGAGAGAGATTTCTAGCTCAAGGAATGTTATTTTAAGTGAAATCCAAATAATTTACCATTTGCAATCTTGTTCATAATTTGTCTTTCAGTAGCACATTAAAGGTTTTTTTTTTTTTTTTTTAAATAACAAACATGTCATACCTCCTCTGTGCAGTCGGTTTTGCACAGAGTGGCCCCGATCCTCACTTCTTCGGTCCCTCAGCGGCGCTGGTGGCTCCTCCCCACATCGAATGTCCACAGTGGAGAAGGTGGGCACCCATGCAGGCGCACTCCCGAGTCCTGCATCTGTGTCCATTCACACAGAATGCAGGACTCAGCCCCGCCCCCGGCGCTGTGTCATTGGATTTGATTGAAAGCAGCGGGAGCCAATGGCTGCTCTGCTATCAATCTATCCAATCTATCCAATCAGGACACGAGACACCAGCTAGAGCTGGTATGCTCGTTCCCGGCCGGAGGATGACAGCGTTCAGGTAAGTAAAACGGGGTGGGGGCTGCAGCACTACAGAAGGTTTTTCACCTTAATGCATAGAATGCATTAAGGTGAAAAACCATGAGGGTTTACAACCCCTTTAAGTCAAAAGGATGTACTATACGCAATATATATGCTAATATGGGAAAAAAACATTTACATGTACAAAACAAACCTTTAAACATCATGAAGGATATGAGAGATAGAAGTATCTACTGTAAACTAACATACTGACACAGTGGGCAACACATAAAATGTAATTGTTCATTACATTGCAATATACATCGTTTAAGTGGTTAATATTCACTGATTATAATGTAAAGTTTGCAAACAAAGTTTCAAAACTTTTTATACCAACATAATTTGCTAAATGCTGCTGCTTATGTGTCTGTTTTATTAATTTTACAAATCCCCCTTTTCCTTTTATTGCTAAGACCCAGGCTCTGAGTATTTAGCATTAGGAAATCAATATGTGTTTTAAAATTTGCTCCTGTGCATTTCCTAATTACGCTTTGGGGTATGTATTTGCATAAGCAATCAAATAGACCTTAATTGGTGAGATGCTTGCAGAGATGTTAAACAAACGTGTTACAAGGCAGAGAGCTGTCAAACTAGAGCTTATTTCTGAGTCTAAACTTTACTGCACATAGCTAAGCAGAAATTGCAATACATAATATCATTATTACTATAACTATCTTCTGCTGCACAGTACAAAATGCAGTCATAAAGGGCTATAACAATAACATCATCCATTCACTCGCTCTCATTTTTTCGTTGCTTAAAGGACCAGTATTGAGAAAACTATTGTATTCTGGCAAATGTGTGATAGTATTCAAATATGAATTCCCTTTTTTATTTCACATGTCTTTATTTTACAGAGAAAGTCAAATCAACAATACAGGCTGTGTAAGTACTATTGACAGACAGCATAATATAGGTAATTTTTATCCTTTGACTATAGTTCTACTTTAACCCTATATGGGTCATAGTGGAAGCAGGTTATACAGTCCAGTCCACATCTTTCTTTATTCTGCTAAAGTCCATCCCTTTCTGTATAATTATAAGTTGTCCCTGGTCAGCTGAGAGATATCACCTGAGCTTCTTCTGGGTCTCTAACCAAATAGCTCTACTATGGCTCTTGTGGGTTTTTTTTTAAAAGGAGCTGGGGTTCTAATTTAAGATCTGCAGAGATTATGCTTTAAAGAATATATGCTCAGCAGCCAAAGCAGTAGAAGCCCTGTGGCAGAAGTAAGCCTACCATTACCATTTAATAAACTAATAAACCCACACTTCAGACAAAAAAATAGTAAAAAAATGTTTCCAATATGTATATCCCAGCCCCTGATACCCTTACACTCCCAATGTATAAGTGGTAATCTACACTCACCAGCCATTTTATTAGGTACACCTGTTCAATTGCTTGGTAACACAAATTGCTAATCAGCCAATCACATGGCACCAACTCAATGCATTTAGGCATCTAGATGTAGTAAAGAAAAGTTCAAACCGAGCATCAGAATGGGGAAGAAAGGGGATTTAAGTGACTTTGAACATGGCATAGTTTTTGGTGCCAGATGGGCTGGTCTGAGTATTTCAAAAACTGCTGATCTACTGGGATTTTCACACATAACCATCTCTAGGGTTTACAGAGAATGATCAGAAAAAGATAAAATATCCAGTGAGCGACAGTTGTTTGGACAAAAATGCCTTGTTGATGTTAGAAGACAATGGGCAGACTGGTGCAAGATGATAGAAACGCAACAGTAACTCACGAGGTATGCAGGATACCATTTATGAACGCACAACACATCAAACCTTGAAGCAGATTGGCTACAGCAGTAGAAGACCACACCGGGTGCCACTCATGTCAGCTAAGAACAGGAAACTGAGGCTAAAATTTGCACAGTCTCACCCAAATTGGACAATAGAAGATTGGAAAAATGAGTCTCGATTTCAGCTCTGACATTTAGATGGTAGGGTCAGAATTTGGTGTAAACAACATGAAAGCATGGATCCATCCTGCCTTGTATCAATGGTTCAGGCTGGTGGTGATGATGTAATTGTGTGTGGGATATTTTCTTGGCACACTTTGGGCTCCTCAGTGCCAAATGAGCATCATTTATACACCACGACCTACCTGAGTATTGTTGATGACCATATCCATCCCTTTATGACTACAGTGTACCCATCTTCTGATGGCTTCGTCCAGCAGGATAATGCACCATGTCACAAAGCTCAAATCATCTCACCATTGGTTTCTTGAACATGACAATGAGGTCACTGTACTCCAATGACCTCCACAGTCACCAGATCCTAATCCAATAAAGCACCTTTGGGATGTGGTGGATTGGAGGATTCACACCATGTATGTGCAGCCGACAAATCTGAAACACAGAGACAGTTTCACACAGGATTACTGTACAGATCTGGAAGAAATACATAAAAAGACACCAAGATTCAAAAATGAATACACGTGCATCTTGTGTGTGGACAATATTTGCTCATCCCGGAGTTTAACTTTAAAATGTACATGTAGCCACATTTTTCTTAAATAGATTAAAGAGGTATTACACCTAAAACCAAAACATGCAATATATTGCAGTTTACCAGTCATTGGATACAGTGGCTGCATTAGTGTTTTTTTTTTTTTTTTAGGCTTTTTTCCTTTTATTGTCACCTGATGATCTGGCCAGTAACACACCTCCTATGTATTTTTTTGTGCATTTTCAGTTTTGCAGAAACACACTATATGGTTTCCTATGGGTTAGATTCACATTTATGCATTTTGTGGAAAGGGCCAGTGACTTTTTCTGGTTTTTGGTTCCATAGACTTGGATCAAAAATGTGTATTGAAAAATGCAAAATGCATCTGGAATATGCAAACTGCAACCTGCATAGGTGTTAACCAGGCCTTAGAGTGCACCCACTCTGAATGACGGAGCACAGGAGGTACCTTTGGAAAACAGCATTGTTAATCTGGGAGGAGATTTAGATACACTAACCCATTAACCACTTGACCACTGGGCACTTAAACCCCCTTAATAACCAGACCAATTTTCAGCTTTTGGTGCTCTCACATTTTGAATGACAATTACTCAGTCATGCAACACTGTATCTATATGACATTTTTGTCCTTTTTTTCACACAAATAGAGCTTTCTTTTGGTGGTATTTAATCACTGCTGGGTTCTTTATTTTTTGCGCTATAAAAGAAAAAAGACCGAAAAATCTGTAAAAAAATACATTTTTCTTCATTTCTGTTATAAATTTTGAAAATTAGTAATTTTTCTTCATATATTTTGGCCAAAATTTATACCGCTACATATCTTTGGTAAAAATAACCCAAATTAGTGTATATTATTTGGTCTTTGTGAAAGTTATAGCGTCCACAAGCTATGGTGCCAATATCTGAAAATTGATCACACCTGAAGTACTGATGGCCTATCTCAATTCTTGAGACCCTAACATGCCAGAAAAGTACAAATACCCCCTAAACGACCCCTTTTTGGAAAGAAGACATTCCAAGGTATTTAGAAAGATGCATGGTGAGTTTTTTGAAGTTGTCATTTTTTCCCACAATTCTTTGCAAAATCAAGTTTTTTTTTTTTTCTTTTTTTTTTCACAAAATTGTCATATTAGCAGGTTATTTCTCACACACAGCATATGCATACCACAAATTACACGCCAAAACACATTCTGCTATTACTCCCGAGTACGGCGATACCACATGTGTGAGACTTTTACACAGCGTGGACACATACAGAGGCCCAACATGCAGGGGAGCACCTTCAGGCGTTCTGGAGCACCCAAGCCAATTCTGACATTTCTCTCCTACATGTAAAAATCATCATTTATTTGCTAGAAAATTACATAGAACCCCAAAACATTATATATATTTTTTTAGCAAAGACCCTAGAGAATACAATAGCGGTCATTGCAACTTTTTATCTCGCACGATATTTGCGCAGCAATTTTTCAAACGCGTTTTTTTTGGAAAAAAACTGTTTTTTGCTTAAAAAAAAACCAAAACAGTAAGGTTGGCCCAATGTTTTTGCATAATATGAAAGATGAAGTTACACCGAGTAAATAGATATCTAACATGTCACCTTTCAAAATTGCACACGCTTGTGGAATGGCGCCAAACTTCGCTACTTAAAAATCCCCATAGGCGACGCTTTAAAATTTTTTACTGGTTACAAATTTTGAGTTACAGAGGAGGTCTAGGGCCAAAATTATTGCTCCCTCTCTACCGATCGAGCGATACCTCACATGTGTGGTTTGAACACCGTTTTCATATGTGGGCGGGACTTAAGTATGCGTTCGCTTCTGCATGCGAGCACACGGACAGGGGCGCTTTAAATTATTTTTTTTTGTTCATTTTACTTTATTTATTTTAGTTTGACACTTTTTTCCCCCCAAAATTTTTTTTGATCACTTTGATTCCTATTACAAGGAATGTAAACATCCCTTGAAATAGGAATATGACATGACAGGTCCTCTTTACAGTGAGATATGGGGTCAATAAGACCTCACATCTCACCTCTAGGCTGTGCCTGAAATTAAAAAAAAAAAAGATCCTGGCTTCGATTGTAGCGGTGAGTCGGTAGAAGCACCGGAGGGTGGCTGGAGTGGGGGACGTCCCCTCTCGCCTCCCGTAAGAACGATCAAGCAGTGTAACAGGCGCTATGATCATTCTTATGGTGTAGGGAATCGCCGGCTGAAAATGCTGATATCTGAATGATGCCTGCACCCATCATTCAGATATCCCCGCACAAAGTCAAGGTCGTTGTATGACGGAAGGCGGGAAGTGGTTAAAACGCTTTTTTTTTTTTTTAACACAAAGTTGTCCATTTATACAATATTTCTAACACATAGCATGTACATACCAAAAATAACACCCCAAAATAGATTCTCCTACTCCTCCAGAGTACGGCGATACCACCATGTGTGAGACTTCCACAGCCTGGCCACATACAGAGGCTGGGTATGGCTGAGCATGGCAGGGTATGGCTGAGCATGGCTGGGTATGGCTGAGCATGGCCGAGTATGGCTGAGCATGGCCGAGTATGGCTGAGCATGGCTGGGTATTGCAGAGTATCACCGAGTATGACTGGGTATAGCAGAGTATGGCTGGGTATCACCGAGTATTGCAGAGTATGGCTGGGTATTGCGGGGTGTTGCAGAGTATGGCTGGGTATGGCAGAGTATTGCGGGTTATGGCAGAGTATTGCAGATTTTTGCGGGGTATTGCAGAGCATGGCTGGGTATGGCAGAGTATTGCAGAGTGTGGCTGGGTATCACTGAGTATTGCAGAGTATGGCTGGGTATTGCGGGATATTTCGGGGTATTGCAGGGTATGGCAGAGTATTGCGGGGTATTGCAGAGTATTGCAGGGTATTTCAGGGTATTGCAGAGTATTGCGGGGTATTGCAGGGTATGGCAGAGTATTGCGGGGTATTTCGGGGTATTGCAGAGTATTGTGGGGTATTGCAGGGTATTGCAGGGTATGGCAGAGTATTGTGGGGTATTGCAGAGTATTGCGGGGTATTGCAGGGTATGGCAGAGTATTGCGGGGTATTTCGGGACATTGCAGGGTATGGCAGAGTATTGTGGGGTATTGCAGAGTATTGCGGGGTATTGCAGGGTATGGCAGAGTATTGCGGGGTATTTCAGGGCATTGCAGGGTATGGCAGAGTATTGCGGGGTATTTCGGGGTATTGCAGGGTATGGCAGAGTATTGCGGGGTATTTCGGGGCATTGCGGGGTATGGCAGAGTATTGCGGAGTATTTCGGGGTATGGCAGAGTATTGCGGGGTATTTCAGGGTATGGCAGAGTATTGCGGGGTATTTCGGGGTATTGCAGGGTATGGCAGAGTATTTCAGGGTATTGCAGGGTATGGCAGAGTATTGCAGGGTATTTCGGGGCATTGCAGGGTATGGCAGAGTATTGTGGGGCATTGCAGAGCAGTGAGGGATGGCTGAGCATGGATGGATGGATGTCTCTGTGCAGCGCTGTGGGCACTACAGATGCAGCCCACAACGCTGCAGCCATCCATCCATCACCCTCTCCGCTCACAGTGTACTGATCGGTACACAGGAGAGGAGGAGAGGAACCGGCGTCATCAGATGACGCCAGTTTGTTTACTTGTGATCGCGCCGTCATTTGACGGCGCGATCACATGGTAAACGGCCGCGATCAGGTCACGGATGCTCTCGAGTGCGCGCCCTAGGGGGCGCGCGAGAGCCGAATTCTGGGAGGACGTCCCTGGACGCCCTCCAAGAGTTAAACAACCGCCCTGTAGCCGTCATTTGGCTATGGGCCGGTTGTTAAGTGGTTAAAGCCAAACTCCAGCTGACAATGTATAAGCAGTTTTAGCAGCAGTTTTTTTTTTTAACTTTTGGGATAAAGGTTTACATAAATAAATAAATGAATAAAATGTAATCAATGTAAGCACCTCTGTCAATGGAAATGGTCTCAACACTGTAACTGATAAATCTGCAAGAAAGCTTGTTCTTTTGAAAAATAACAGATTTACAGGTCAGATTACCAGGAGATGAGAAGGGAAAGAAAACCTAAAAAATAAAACAAATGCACCCACCACATCTAAGAATTGGTACACTTATAAGAAAGCATTGCTTTTTGATTAATATCATTTAATAAAATGTAAAAAATAAAGCTAGAGAATAAAATAAAAAATAAGCTCCTGTTACTGTCTGTGCCCCCACTGAGTGGAGCCACCCTTTATATATTTTTTATTATCAATGAAACTGAAAGTGATGGGGAAAAATGGGGAGGTGTAGGTCAATCTGCTACTGAGGACACCTGTTTCAGTTCTAACTGCCTAGGAAAGAAATTCCTATGTCTTTCACTTTGTAGATTTCCTCTCACTTCCTGTTCCTTCCAGAATATGAATATATATGAAGTTAGGAAAATCTCCCCAATAGGACACAGTAGACATGTGCAATTCAAATTTTTGGTCATTCGGAGATCCGGATGTATACCTCCGAAATAAATAGTAACTACTTTTGTTGACATTTAATTTTGTTTTGTACATTTTTCTAACAAATTCCACATTTTCGGATCGATTTGAATTCTGTGTGAAGAATAGTTGGTCGTTATGCAGCGGGCTGAGAAGCCAGCCACCACCCTCTTGTGACATCCTCAATTGGGGATTGCTGGGTCAATTACGTCACAAGGGGAAATGTCAGATGACGGAGCAGGGAGACGACGGGAGCCTTCGGAGAGAGACTGGAGGGTTTTTTTTCCTTCTTTCTGGTCCGGTGGTGCGGCGGGCACTGCTAATGCCGATGGATTTTCACCTGGGGACACTTTTTTTTTAGTTTTTATTGTGTCATTATTCACTTTTTACACTTTTGGTGAATGGATAGGGTTCTATGTACCCCATACTCATTAACATGGGGGGGGATCCGGGGGCCCCCTTGTTAAAAGGGACCTCCAGATTCTAATAAGCCCACAGCCCGCAGACCCCCACAACCCACCGCCCAGCATTGTGGGGAAAATGTCCTTGTCCCCATCAACATGGGGACAAGGTGCTTTGGGATGGGGGGGCATGTGACCTGGGATGGTTCAGGGGAGGCGCTCGCTCCCCCGCCCCTTTCCTGGCCTGCCAGACTGCCTACTCAGATAAGGATTTGGCATTGATTTTGGGGGGCCCCACACTTTTTTTTTATTTTGGTGTGGGGTTTCCCTTAAAATATATACCAGACTTGAAGGGCCTGGTATTGATTGCGGTGGGGTGGGGGGGTGCACACTGTTTTTTCCTCTGAATTTTTCATTGCTTGCATTCTTTTGTTACATTTAAGCTCTCAGCGTGGAAGCCCGCTGACAGCTGATGAGTCATTGGTTGTTAAAGACGTAGAGGCCGGCTTCCCAGCCCTCTGCTTAACAACCAGCTATTCTTTACACAGAATTTGAATTGGTCAATCAAGTTTTGACCCATCCAAATTCAAATCAATCCGAAAATTTGGAATTCGTTAGAAAATGAATAAACGAAAAAAATGAAATAAAATGAAAAATCAAAAACGAACCAACGAAACTACATTAGAAAAATAACGAATCTATCCGAAACGAAACATGTCTAGGACAGCAAGAAAGAAAAAAAAAATGACAGGAGTTTAAACCCTTCCTTATATTCAGAACTGGGAGAAAAAGAAAAAATAGTGCCTATACATACACTTTAATCAGACTCAAAAGTATAAACTTTTGATTTCTAGGAATGATCTACTAATGCTTCATACAAAATGCAATAATTGCTTAAAGCAACTGAAGACTTTCTGGTTGTTATTTTTTTTTTTTTAAAAGGTTGAAGTTACTTCAGGAAAAATGATTTCTCAATCAAATTTGCTCTGTCAGCAATAGTGAAGTAAGGTACAATTCACCCCTCTACTGGAAATGGATACATTTAGTTCTTTGTCATATGGCATTGAGTTCCTTGCTTGTCATGCTTCCTTCTGAATGTTCTAAGATGGATGCCCAGTTTAGCCTCAGTGCTGGTAGAATTGCAACCTTGGTCTTTCCCACTTCCAACTTATCATCTGTTCAAGAAAACATCATTCATCTCAAATGTCCGGGTCTTTCAAGAGAGACAGCAATAAACTCCTCTTTTTATTAACTGAAATATTGCTTATGATTTTGTATATGCCCAGTGTGATTTCTTGATGAATCAGCTTGTCAGGTCTGTTGTCTGGTTTTGTAACCTGAATTTAGTCAGCCTATTATTCTGTGTGTATCTATAGTTGTGTTGTGAAAATCTGCTTTTAGTTCTATCAGAAGGTGGTTCTCTGTTGTGACATAATTAGACTAATGAAGAGTCTTATTAGTTTTTTTTTTTCTTTCAATCCAATGTTAGTACAGTGATCTCCCCTTCTGTGTTATTGAGTATTCTGACAGAGGGACGCCCACCCACCACCAGAACACTCCAGTCAACGCTCTCAGCCATTGTCTGAGAGTGCTGATCGGGACCCGATGGGCAGATCTTTTTCAGTCATGCCCCTTCAACACCCCTGTCGGACCAGCTGCCATACACAAGGGCCGAATGTCAGCCAGTTTTTATTGAACCGGCCGATGCCACCCGACTTTCGGCCCGTGTGTACTTGGCTTTACTCCTGAAGGTTTCTTACTGTCTATAGCTTTACCTGGTTTCTCTTTAGTGCAGGATGAAAAAAGTGTTACCGTGGATGCATTTCCTTTTTATGATGTACATAAGCATTATAAATAATGAACACAAAGAGTCTAAGCCATCACTGGTCATTGCAGAGTCAGTATAGTCATTTATGTCTACCACAGTCTTCAGTATTTATGGTGACAACTGCACTCTGTTATCAGAGTGTGTGCTTATGTGGTCATGAATCAAGTTTAGGTTTGCTGCCTATGCATGTATTTCCCATAGTGATGACTTAGCAAGCAGTACCTTACAGAGTAAACAGGTTGTACTGCCCCTCTGGAGTTTAATATATAATGTCTTTACTGGAGGTAACACTCATATTTCCCAAACCTTTATACTGTGGTTGAGAATTCAGAAGAAACCCACACAAATGCAAGGATTTTTAGCAAACCTAAGGGTTGAACTCAGGACTCCAAATCTGCCAAGTCACTGTACTACTAATGACTTAAAGTATAACTAAAGACATTTTTTTTTTAGTTTTGGTAGAGTAGAGAGGGATTAGAACACCTGTCAGGTTTTTATTGTCTGTGTCCCAGTTAGGGAGATTCACCCTCTCTGTTGGTCCTGTTTACCATTATCATTGAAAGTGAAAGTAAAAGAAAATCCAAAATATTGGGTCATCACAAGAAAAGTAATAGAGGGGAAATCTTCCAATGGGGACATTAGTTCTGGTGACCTGAGGGTCCCCAAGGAATTCCCTTAATTTGCAGGGATTTTCTCTCACTTTCTGTTTCGGCTATGGAACAGGAAGTGAATGTAAATCTCCCCAATTGGGCACAGATGGCAAAAAATAAACTGACGGGGGTTATAACCCTCCCTTGATAAGAAGAAGGGATAGTCAGCATTCTGGATGACATACAAAAAGTAATAATCCTATATTGAAAAGACAGCTAAGCTTTGCATACATTAGTCCTTTGTCGTGGCTGATAGAAAAAACCCTTCCTTACTGTATCCAATATAAAGATAAGTTTTGCCTGTAGTTCTACTTTAATTAGCGTTTTGTGACCTGACACAGACTAATTCTTCTTTCTGATTTTGTAAAGTGACAAAGTCACCCTCTAGCCTACCCCCTTTCTAATTATACTTGGCTTCCCTTTGCCCCCTTTACATTAGTGTTCTTCCAACTGTGTGTAAGCTCCATGTCAGATGTTGTCAGAGATAATGGGTTGATGACGTTTCCTTTCTTATAAGGTGGCAGTGTTATGGCCTAAGGATTGCCTACTGATTTAGTTGATAAATGTTTATTTGTAAAGAGATTCAAAGGGTGGATGATGGGTGGTTGGCAGCGATAATATAAGGAAATGATTACCCAAATCTTCTTGCACATCCATTCTTATTCACTAGACATACAAGGTCCTGTCCACCCTTGAAGCACTGCCTCTGGCAGGTCCCAGTTAATCCACCTTGATCTATCAATAAAGAATGCTTGACCAAAAAGATCATAAAGGTTCAACATTGTCCTCTGTTGTATTCATGTGACTTAAGCTCTCTGGAGGTGGTCAGTTAGGAAGATATAAGAATAACTTTCATTTGCTACCAGCAGCAATATAGCAATTATGAGACATCATAAATACCTCTGGCAGTCATGTTTTAAATTTATCACAGTGGCTTTCCCATCAAAAGATGGGTCAGTGTAAAGCTATAATTTTTTAGATGTTTTATGACTTCTATTAAAGTGACCTTGTCGTGAAAACTTTGCTTTTCCACTGGCGGCACTGCTTAATGTCACTCCTATCCAAAGAAATCACAGGTTGAGGTTCTCTTTTAGAAACCAACATCTTTAGGAGTGTCAATCTCCCGGTCCCTACTATCTTCTACTTCACTACAGAACACAGTAGTGACATGGACTATATCAGGAGGAACCACTAAATGCTGAGGGGGAGATCAGGAGATCACCAGGAGATCATTTGAGCATTTTCTTTTGGCATCTTCTGCTCTGTAAAGCAGAGTGATCTTCTGTTAAATATGAGCACTATAGCTCCAGCAGAGTAAGGCAGGGGCACAGGACACAGGAGTGTGGACAGGTAAGTAATCCACTAAACACCAATGTTCCCTGTTGACATCAATGGCCACACTAACCTCACCAAACGTGAGTGCTCCCTCTCTTACCCCACTTCCCCTTAACCACCAATGCTGGGCATTTTTTCCTTACCTTGACCACTGATGCCAGACATATTTCCTACACTTGGAATTTTTTCATCCTGCTGACCAGTAATATAAAGGGCACTATGACACATACTGCTGATCACTGCATTCTACTATACATTGTGTTGTAGATAACAAAATCATTTTTTCCTTACCTTGACCACTGATGCCAGACATATTTCCTACACTTGGAATTTTTTCATCCTGCTGACCAGTAATATAAAGGGCACTATGACACATACTGCTGATCATTGCATTCTACTATACATTGTGTTGTAGATAACAAAATCAAACAGAATTGTTAGTTGCTATCAATTGTAATATGTTTTTCTTTAAGATAGGGTCAGACAAAGTGTCTATAATATGTTTTATTTTTAAATATGATCCTTTAGACTTATGTATGGTTGTGAAACTCTCACTTTTGGTACTGTAACTATGGAGTATTTTGAGTGTACAAGGAATGTGGCATATGTGTGCAGTATGTGCTGTGAGTAGGGGTAGGCTATATTTAACCATGTTCCTTTAATTCCATGTTTTTATTAGATTTCAAATGAAATACAATGTACAATTAAGCATTGTACGTCGCGCAACGACGTCTGCATACCAGTCAAAAGTATGAACTTCTATCCACAAACAGGGAACTGATAATATAATTATTAATCGTATCTTTGTGTACCGTACTAAAGGAAAAGAAAAACTGTGCACGGTCCACTTCACTGGTGTGTCACCCCATGTGGGAGCTCTAGTGACACAGGAGCGAAGGGGACCTTTTTGTGAAAGACACGAAAATTGCATTCAGCATAAAATTACCAGTTATATAGGTACCAAAAAGTTCTCAAATAGTGATAGATATTGCTCGGTCAAGAAGGAGGGTCAGTAGTTCAGTTCGTTTGTACGTGGGGTGCGCAGTCTCCAGTCCAGTTGGTCCACGGTTGCCATGCTTTGTGTAGTTTTGTGGCTTGCCCAGAGAGTGAGGCTGTGATAGTCTCGTAGCTATAATGTAGTGAAACCAAGTCAGTGACTTGGGTAAGCGTCAGATGTGTGTCTGACTTCCAATTTCTTGTTATATTTAGTCTGGCTGCCATGAGAATATGGGTGGTTATGAATCTGAAAGGGTGAGGAATGTCCTCAATAGTGAGGTTGATGGAGAGGTCATGATTTGGGTGATGGTTGAGATTAAGTGAAAGGTGTTTTCCCAGTATTTTTGTAATTTGGAGCATGACCAGAAGACGTGTAGTAAGTCGCTTGTGGAAGATTTACATCTCCAGCAAGTATTAGGGATTTGAGGGTTAAAGGATGTTATGCGGGCTGGGGTTAAATACCATCGTAGTGTAATCTTCTGTGTGAGTTCCCATAAGGCCGCACATTTAGTGGATTTGTAAATAGACTTGAGGGCTTGTTGCCATTGTTCGTCTGTAAAATTTGTGGCACGGTCATTTTCCCAGGTGTGGTGAGGAGTCAGTTTGGTAAAGGTACGTTTGTGGTGGAGGTTATTATAAAAGTATGAAATCCCTTTAATTTTCGTGTCGGGGTTGGTGAGGTATTCCCAAGTCTTGGGGTGGATATTGTAGATGGGGAGTGGTATAGTTTATAGGCAGTGACGTATACGGAGATAGGTGAAGTATTCGGATGCAGGTAAGGCATATATGGCTTGTAGTTGGGGGAATGTTGTGATGTGGTTGTCTTGTAATATGTCTTGTATGTAGTGTATGCCTTTAATAATCCATAATGAGAGTGAGATTTCCGGCATTAGATGGAGCAAGGATTGTATGGGTATGTGGGATTGTGGCGTGTTTGGAGTGTATGTCATTAGGGCTGACGCTTTTTTCCAAGCGTGTGCTGAAGCTTTCACGGAGGGAGAGAGGGATTTTGGGATTGGAGTGCCTAGCGGGATGCTTAGTAGCCATGCTTTCAGGTTGGGTCTTGTGAGTGAAGATTGTTCAATGTGGCCCCACAAAGTGGTCGGGACGGTTGAAACCAGCAGGGTAGTTGGGCTAGGATAGCTGCCAGGTGGTAGTCTTCAAAGTCTATAGAGCTCGAGCCACCCACCAGTCTGTGTTTGACCAGTTTTGTATGGGCGCATCTGGGTCGTTTCCCTTTCCAGAGGAATTTATTGAATAGTGTCTGGAGGGATCTGAAGAATGTAGTGGGCAGAGGAATGGGTAGGGTTCTAAAGTAGTAGAGTATTTGGGGAAGGCAGATCATTTTAAAGGCTGCAAGTCTACCTGTCCAGGAGAGTTCATGTTTCGCTATATTTTGTGCAGTCGCTTGAATGTTTTGGAGGAGTGGAAGGTAGTTGCATGAATAGAGTTTTTTAGTCATCTTCGGTAGTTGGATGCCTAAATATGATATGTCAGAATCTGCCCAAGCAAATGGGTATTGTACTTGGAGGAGGTTCCTCATGGTAGCGTCTATATTAATGTCTAGTAGGAAGGATTTGGTCGTGTTGATTTTGTAGTATGAGACCGAGCTAAACCAATTTAGTATCTTTTGTACTTCCGCCAGGGAAACAGTCGGGTTGGGGAGGATGAGGATAACATCATCCGCAAACAGGCTGATTTTGTGGTGATGGGGACCAACCTGTAGGCCAGAGATGCTGGCATTAGAGCGGATATGTTCTGCTAGCGGTTCCATAATCATGTTGAATATGAGGGGGGATAGGGGGCATCCTTGGCGGGTGCCGTTCGTGATTGGGAACGGTCGGGATAGCATGCCTTCTGTGTAAACCTGAGCTTCGGGATTGGAATATAATGCCATAATGGCTCCGAGAATTTGGCCTTGGAACCCAAACTTCCGAAGGACCGACTCGAGGTAGGACCAGTGAACTCTATCGAACGCCTTCTCTGCATCCAGAGATAGGAGCAGAGAAGGCGTTCCGGTGGATTCAGCATGATGAATAAGGTTAACCATCCTTCTGGTGGCATCTGAGGCTTGTCTGCCTTATGTAAATCCTGTTTGGTCTTGATGTATAATAGTGGGCATAATTTTGAGTAGTCTTGTCGCTAAAGTTTTGGCGTATAGTTTGAGGTCAAGGTTGGGTAAGGAAATGGGGCGGAAGTTTTGGGGGACATTCGACTTCTTCCCTGGCTTCGGTATCGTAATAACCAATGCTTTTAAATATTCTGTCGAAAAGGCAGAAGAGGAGGCAGCATGATTAAATAGGTCAGTAAGATGTGGGATCAGCTGTGGGTAAAATTGTTTATAGTATTCCCCTGTTAGTCCGTCGGGGCCCGGTGCTTTACCGCTAGGGAGGGAGTCTATAGTTTTTTTGATTTCTTGATCAGTGAACGGGGCATTTAAGGAAGTCGGTTGGTTCTCAGTCAATTTGGGTAGGTTTAAATTGTGAAGGGAGTGATCTATTTCGTCTTGTGTGGGTTGTGGGGTAAGGGGGTCCTGTTTTAGGTTGTAGAGGTCTTCATAATATGCACTGAAGGCATCGGCTATGTCTTGGGGGTTGCTTAAGGGGGTGTTCATATGGGGGTGAATGAGTTGGGTTATTTTGGTTTTGATGTGTCTACCTTTTAGTCGTTGGGAGAGTTTCTTGCCAGCTTTGTTAGAGGTAGAGTATGTAGACGCTTTAAGTTTCCTGTGAAGGAACTGGTAGGAGTGGAGGAGTAGGGTTCTAAGCTCCTGTCTGAGGGATAGTATTTGCTTGGCCTGTGGGTCTCGGGGGTCGTTTTTGTGCCTGTTCTCTAGGGTCGCTATCTGAGTTGTTAGTTTGTCTATCTGCTGCGTCCTCTTTCTCTTATGGTAAGAACTAAGTTTAATTAACCTTCCTCGCATGTACGCTTTGTGCGTGCTCCACACCACGGCAGGGTCGGGTACCGAGCCTTTGTTCAAGGAAAAGAATTCAGTTATGTGGTTTGATATTTCTGGGGTGTATGTGTCGTTTTGGATAATATAGTTATTAGCACGCCAGAGAAACGTGTTTTGCTGTAAATTGGTATCCTGTATTGTAATTGAGATGGGGGCATGGTCCGACCATGTCGCGGTGTGGATCTTTGACTCAGATATTTTTTGCAAAATACATTTGTCAGAAAGAAACATGTCTATTCTCGAATACGAGCGGTGTCTGGATGAAAAAAAAGTGAAGTCACATTCAGAGCCGTGGTGGCATCTCCAGACATCGTATAGGTCCTGGGAGGCGATGAATTTTTTCAGAGGAGACTCACGGTGTTTTGTCGATGAGGTGGAATCTATCAATACGTCTGGGACCAGGTTGAAGTCGACACATAGTATTTTGTGGCCTTTTTGGATGGTATTGGCAGAGCGTAGGACTTTGTGGAGGAATCTCAATTGGTGGGAGTTCGGGGCGTAGATATTGATTAAAGTATAGGTCGCTTTATTGATTGTGCAGGTAAGGATGAGAAAATGACCTTCTGGGTCTGATTTTACATCAAGTAGTTGGAAGTCTAAAGTGTTCCGGATCGCTATCAAGACTCCTCTTGTTTTAGTGGGGTGTGTGGCATGGTAGATATGTGGATATTGGTGGTTGTTGCATAAGGGTGTATTGGAGTTCAGTAGGTGGGTTTCTTGGATACATAGCACGTCACTAAGGAGAGCCGCAGCGGTTTTCCACAGTGAGTGACGTTTGGCGGGATGATTTAGCCCGTTGGCGTTTAAAGAGAGTATGGTGATTGGCATCTTGCTGTTGTGGGGTTGGTGGGTGTTGTGCACAACACTTACGGTTAGACGTTGAAGTTTTGATCCGGAGGTACCTGGTAGTGAGATTTATCCGTTGGGAAACGGAAGTTCGAGACTTGAGTGTAGGTTGAAGTGGTAGGAGGCTGGTATTGGAGGTCGGTGCTGGAGGATCCTGGGTCAAGGAATCAGTAGTAGATTCGTGGCGGTCTGAGAGTCTGAAAATAGAATGGACTAGAATGCTGCGAATAGAGCAATGTGTTAGGTTTTAGATAATAAAAAAAGAAAAAAGTCAACGCATTAACATTAACGTGAAGAATATAATACAACTGGTAGAACTTGGCGAAGTGATCCAGTAGTGGGAAATTCTGTGTAGTTGTTGGAGGTGGTTCTTCTAGTAATAGAAGGAAATCTAGAGGGGGTGTTGAACACCGTGTAGACCTCTATGTGGGGGTACCAAGAGTCAGTAACACCGGAAGGAGAAGGCAGGAGTAGCAGGTTGCCAGAGCTCAGGGGAGCCATATGAAATGTTGGCGGCCAAGTGCAGTAATGATATTTGCACCTTTCAGTTAAAATTGCGATTTTGTAGGTTGTGGGACGTATTGGGTCCTTTGTCTGAAGGAGGTGGTTTGGGTAACTCAGGGATTATCCGCCAGGAGTGGAGGAGCTTCAGGCCCTTTTCTAGATCTCCAATGGCGTGTGTTTGGCCATTGTGCACAATGAGGATGGTTGCGGGGTAACGCCATTTATATTGCAGCTTATGGTTTTGCAGGCCTTTGGTTATCGGGTTAAGTTGTCGTCGCATTTGGAGGGTGTACTTGGACAGGTCGGGAAAGAGTTGGATGCCAGTGTAGGGAGCAGCTAAGGGTGATTTAGCTCTGAGTCGCATGAGGAGTTTCTCTTTAATGTGATAGAAATGGACCCTCATCAGGACATCTCTGGGGCCCGAGTTTGCAAGGTGGGCTGGCTTGGCGATTCTGTGAATCCTGTCTATGATTACATCGCGCGGAGACACTTCAGGAATCACTATGTGCATCAATTCTTTTGCGTAACGCGGCAGGTCCGCGGGGAGTATGTTCTCAGGGACACCTCTCAGCTTTATGTTGTTCCTGCGGGATCTGTCTTCTAGGTCGGCCAGCTTGGCCCGTATCCATGCCTGTTCTTCTTTAACTGTGTCATAAGCGTCAATGACTTCATTAACTGTGGATGTGCATGCATGTATCCCTCTCTCAGTGTTAGTCACTCTATCATCCAGTAGGTGAATATCAGAGGTGATTCTGTGGAACATGGATGAGAGGTCAGTCATGAGGGAAGTCTGGAGGGAGAGCAGCATGTCCTTCAGTGTGGTGTCCATGACTGGCTGGCCTGAGGTAGGGAAGGAGGCCATAGAGGAGTGCAGGGCCTGGTCTAGGGAGAAGGGAATAGGAGCCTGGGCCTCAATTTTTTGGGGCTGTGACCGGTGCGGCGGCGTGTCTAGCCGCATCTTAGCTTTGGCTGGGCTGCTAGGGAGGGGGTCACCCTCCAGTGTCTGGGATGGGTCAGGTACAGTACCTGGGTTTGTGCATTAGTCCGTGGCGGCATCCGGGAGGTCCATGTAAGGCTCTCGCGGCGTGGCCTGGTCGGCGCCATCTTGGATATCCCATCCCGCCGGCTTGTAGGCAAACTCTGTCAGTTTTTGAGGCCTGTGGTCGGTAAATCGTTTCCTGGATGCCTGCATCTTCGTCTCCTGGATGTGTGGAGCGAGGATGGATGTGGATGGCGTTGTAGATGCGGCCGATTGCGCTGGATTGTGTCCCCTGGCTGGCGAGCTATGAGCTTAGGCGTCCATCTTCCTCTCCGGCCGGCCACGCCCCCCCAACCATGTTCCTTTATCTCACTCCCAATGTGCAGTACAATGTAGCTGCACCCATTTTTTTTTACATATTTTCCCCATCCCAGATTGCCTCTCTTTGTTAGTTTTTGATTTTGGGAGGTACAGTATGCATACCCCATTCCCCTACTTAACTGAGTGCATTCAAAGAGTCTGTGAATGTACAGCCTGTGTGTATACTCTATGCAGATATACTCCATTATATCATGTATAATGAATGCTAAAGCCCAACCCTGTTTAGAGATTTTTGTTTTCATTGGGGGGGGGGGGGCAAATGTACAGGGCTTAGAGCCTTTGTCAGCTCTAAGCCCTATATTGCTGTATGTGTGCCCATTTGGAGTTGTGATTTCACTATTAGACAGGAAATGAGAGAAAATCTACTCCTGCTGTGTTGTCTAAAGGATGGCAGGCAGAACAGGAGGCAAACTGAAACCCTCCAATAAGGACACGGGAAGCAATACAAACGTTTTTTAGTGTAGTAAGGAAGATTTTATTACTGTCTGTGTTCTGCTTTATAAGGACGCAGACAGTGTTTATAATCTGAGAAATCTCTACAACGGGGGCACAAACACGGTCTAAAACTCCACAGAGGTCCTAACCATTCCCTGCCCTGTTAAAAATAAAAAAAGCAAAAAAAAAAATTGGACTAAAAGCATGAAAGCCAGATAACAACAAAAAGTTGCAGAATAGTCATAACTAAGTTGCCAAATTAGCATTTGTTATAATCATTTGTTCTCATGCTACATTTCTGTAACAAAAGTCATGGAGGACAAGAAATGTTCTTTATCAACTCCAAAACTTATTAATTGGCAATGTTCTGTACATCTAGCAGGTGCGCTGGATCACAAACAGCTGCCATGTGTATTTGAAAGCTATTTTTGTTTGGATTTTATTGCTATATGTAATTACAAAATGTGTTGTGACTGTTTTACCATTACCATTTAGACCATGGTTTTTCACTTATTACAAATATAATGGGGCCAAAGTAGAAACACATAACAAGTGTTACATATAAAAACCATACAGCAACAATAACAACAAACCAACTGAGGAAAGGCAAGAAAAAAAAGAATGGGAAGAAATGTGCACAGTCTATAAAACTTTTATAACGGGTTACGCCATCTGACTGGCATCCAAAAGTACATACATACATTTTCTTCAACTTTGTCCATTTTTATTTGATGCAGAGTAGGATCAATAAAACTGTGCATAGTGTTGTACAGATGGTATGACTGTCTAGAATATGGATCTAAAGTTCAGTGCTACATGGCCACATATGGGCAAGGTCACTTCACTACTAAGAAAATTCACAGCTTTGTTGTGAATTATTCAGCAACATTTGATAGAAAAGGGTATGTTGCCTGTGATTCTGTATAGACCGTTACTTGACCGTATAGACCGTGATTATGTTTCCTAACGGGAGGTAAAATCAATTTCCACATCACAGTTAATACGAGGACACCTTTCAGTAACTGAATTAATGTGTGACAAGTCAAAATATACAGCAATATTACAATTTTTTTAAAAAGCTGTGCCTTTTATCATTGCGTGCTAGTCAGTGAGTTTGCTAGGATAAGATGAAGTGATCAGTCTACCGCAGGCAGGAGGAAGCATTTCCTCAGTTTCCTCTCTTCAACATTTTAAATCACACAATGAGGAGCTGCAGCAGGGGGATAATCTGCATCACACATTTGTAAGCACAACTAAGAACTGCACAGGCTTCAATAGGAAGGAGGACAGTATTATATGCAATATATTCAAAACAATACTTTAACCAATTCTTATCCTATGAGTTGTGTGTAAGTCTGATTGTGTGGGTGTGTGCACAGCTGCGATCCCTCTTTTTAATGACAACGTTGTCTTTTTTAAATATCTTGGAAGGTTATACTGAGACTGTTACTTTCGGTATTTTTGTTATATTTGATACTATGGTGTGTTTTTCTAAATAAAATGTAATCAATTCAACCATAGTGTTCACTTACTGCGACCCTCTTTGAAGGCCTTTCCTTCCTCTTTTCCTATAAGAACTGCACAGGCACCAGGATTTATATGACTGTATCATCTCTGAT
Source organism: Aquarana catesbeiana (assembly GCF_042186555.1). Classification (NCBI taxonomy): domain Eukaryota; kingdom Metazoa; phylum Chordata; class Amphibia; order Anura; family Ranidae; genus Aquarana; species Aquarana catesbeiana. The sequence goes on from NC_133324.1 coordinate 859,420,070, forward strand.
ACAATCCAGGAAGTGGACGCAGATTCTAGATAATGACTGAAAAAGATAACACTGTCTGTCTGGAGACAAAAGCAGATAAATGCATTGCCAGGGGGTGTATTTGTGATCTTTGTGGTAAGTAATAAATACCAGCACTTACATATTACTGAGCATACATGTACCTAACATTTGAAGAAATGTTTCTGTTGCTAAGTCCTTTATTACATGCATTTTCAAATGCAACCAGGGTAAGTCCCTGAATGTGCTTGTATATGTGACCCCCTTTCTGCAGCAGGACTGAGACTGAGAGAGGAAGGTCTAGCACCAAATATATTGACGGGGAAGGCGGGGGGTAACCGAGTGATGCCTCATCACTGTGCTGCTACTCTTTCATTCCCCCAGTCAGTAAATACACTGGAGGTGAAGATCAAGGATCTAGCTATGCTCTTTGGTAGAGGTACCTGGAACACAAAACTAGCTTATAAATCTTTTGGCAGATAGAATAGTTTCTATATTTGTATTGTAACTGCTTGGATTACATGGCTCTTCCAAGTAATGCTAAAACATCCATTATTGGAAGCACAGTGGCTGCATCTGTCTATTTCTCTCACTGTACTATGTTTGTTACCAGGGCTTTTTTTCAGCTGGAACTTGGTGGAACTCAGTTCCACCACCTCTAGCTCAGGCCCTTTGCTCCCTGCTCAGCACTATCACTTGTAAACACAGAAGTCTTCTGTGTTTACAAGTGACAGCTTGTCTCTCAGCAGCTCCCACAGATCTAACCTCCTGAGTAGCTCCCACTAAGTCTTGGATTGGGGACAAGGGAGATGTGGGTGCCTGGGGTGCAGTGCAGATGCTGACACCCCCACTGGATGATCTCCCTGCAAGTGAGAGAGGCGGAGCCATTTACAGTGTGTGGGGAGGTCCTAGAGCCGGCTGGGAAGTGGGGTAAAAGTGAGATGTGGATGGGGATGCTGAGGCAAAAGGCTGAACTCTGCACTCTGTGTGTAGCGCAACCCTAAACTCTGCACTCTTTATACAGCCCACCCCCAAACTCTGCACATAGCGCACTCATGAACTCCGCACTCTGTACATAATGCACTCCTTGTGTTTAATGCCCCTTTAAGACCCTCCCACTGTAAGTGAAATATGACCACACCTAGTATTTGATGCTGTTTGGAGGGTGTGTGTGGGGGTCAAGGGGGTTTTGGGGGGTCATGGTTGAGTTCCTGCACCTATTTTCTGAGAAACAAAGCCTTGTTTGTTACTAATCTAGAGATGTGCTCATGTTGTCCACTTATGATACAACACAGACCCTTCCTGGATCAGGACGTCGCTCCAAACTGGATGAACGAACCAGGAGGAAACTGGTCAGAGAGGCTACCAAGTCTACCAAGAGGCCTACAGCAACTGTGAAGCAGTTGCAGGAATTTATGAGAAAGAGTGGTCATTGTGTGCATGTGGCAACAATATTAGAAATTCTCCACAAATGTGGCTTGTATGGGAGGGTTGAAAGAAAAAAAGGCCACATGCAGTCATAACTGAGCTTTGCCAAAACACCCCTTGAAGATTCTGAGGCCACAGGGAAAAGGTGTTAAAGTCAGATGAGATTAAAACTGAATTCTTTGGTCTCAACACCAAACAATATGTCTGGAGGAAATCCAGTACACTCACCATCCAAATATCACTATTCCTACAGTAAAGCATAGAGCTGGTAATATCCTGTAAGGGGGGTGTTTCTCTGCAGCAGGGACTGGAGAACTTGTCAGGATAGAAGGAAAAATGGATGGGGCAAAATACCATCAAATTCTTGAGGAAAATTTGCTGCCCACTGCCAGAAAGTTGTCAATGGGAAGAAGGTTTACCTTCCAACATGACAATGATCCAAAGCACACAGCAAAAATTACCACACAGTGGTAAAAGGAGCAAAAGGTGAATGTCCTTGCATTGCCATCAGAGCCCAGACTTAAACCCCATTGAAAATCTGTGGAATGACTTGAAGACCGCGGTCCACTAATGGTCACCATCAATTTTAACAGTTCTGCAAAGAGTGGGCAAATATTGCAAAGTCTAGATGTGCAAAGATAGCAGATACATATCCCAATAGACTATAATCACTGAGTAAATACAGCTGGATAAAACAAAAACAATGTCCATCTTGATTTCAGGCTGCAAAGCAACAAAATGTGGGTAATTCTTTTCTATAACAACTGTATATTGTGCAGTGGAGTGGTTTGACAACAAATAAGCAGCTTGATTAGGCCACAGTAGAAAGGAGAGAAAAGAAGTAGGATTTTATCCTGGAAAAAAAGTTGATTATGCTACAAAGTAAGAAAGAGAGACAAGTCAGGGTTTATCTTCAAATAAATATTAGAGTGTCTTATTTCAGAGACAAAAGCCACATGTTTTGTACTGTGGCCAGAGCACAGTAAGCAGTTTGTTGAGGCAAGTTTTACTCTGAAGATAAAAATTTGAGTGTATTATTTCAGAGGAGAGGTGGAGAAAAGAAAAGAGGTGACAAGACAAACTCTGCTGCCAGGGAGACACGAATGGTTTAATGAAAATAAAAAAGTGCCAGTTCCCCCATCCACATTTGATATGGAAGGTAGAATCACCCCCAAAGCGCTATCCTTCCCCAATTCAGTGATCAATGTTTCTGGCTATAGCCGGTTGCACTGACCAGGTGAAAAAAACGAAAGCCTGGTTGTGCAAAAGTCAATCAAGAGATTAACTTCTGTTTCGATCCATCTATGATTGTAAGTTCTAACGAGCAGGGCCCTCTGATTCCTCCTGTATTGCATTGTATTGTAACTGTACTGTCTGTCCTAACGTTGTAAAGCGCTGCGCAAACTTATGGCTTTATATAAATCCTGTATATTAATAATAATAAGCTATGGCCTGCTTTAAACTTACAAGGATAGTGTCTTATTTTAACTCCCTAAAATACTCTTTTTTCTCCCTCATTAGCAGCTCGTAAACTTCAGCACTGTAAAGCTTCTGTTAGCCTTCCACTCTAAAATCAAGATGTACTATCAAGGATGGAAATGTACATTTTGATTACAGAAAGTGACAGAGTTTTTGAGATCAAGGAGAGGGGGAGAGTTTCCAAAAATGACATGGGTCCTCCTCCAGCAAGAAGAAACAAGAGCGACGCTGGAGGCAATTTACAGCACACACTAATTTTGGTAGCATAATTATTAATGTAGAATGTATGTTCTTTTGTTAAAGAACAATAATTGTTACCAAACTTTCATGGGTAAAGTTCCACTTTAAGCTGCTGCAGACTTATTATTACTTAAAAAAAACAGCCTTTTTCCTCTGGAATTCTGGAGAAAAGTGAGGAAAGAATGATTTTTGAAACGTTAAAAGAGATATCGCTGATGTCATGGGCTTTGCAAAATATGAGCTCTTTATCCCTGTAGTTTAATAAACAGATTAAAAAGAGTCCTGGTGGGTTACCTAAAGAAAGGGGTCTGGTAGGAACCTGGTATGCTCATTCTATTGTGAACAGTGGAGAGAAGCTGTCTCTACCTATGGTGTTCAGTAGCCCCTGCTCAGCAAATTCCATTGCATTTATAACCTCAGCTCTTTCTGGGAACCCCACTGCACTGATATTATTGCACCTCATCCTGTTTCCCAGGTCTTCCATCTTAAGTGCATTTGCATCAGTTACATTTGTATCATTATTAGAGCCACTTTGATGTCTGACTTAAAAGGATCTGTGAAATCTTTCAGATCACTGACTTGGCCTTCTAAAGCCAAGGTACGCTCCTTAATCTGCTATCTTAGCTTTGATATATCCTTCCTAATATCATCGACCTGAGTGAATTGGTTGCCCAGCAAAGAGGTGCGTTCTTGTAGTGCTGTGAATACATCTATCAGGTTGGGGTTAGGCTATGTATTGGGGGACTTAGAGATCCTAGGGGACAGAGGAGGAGAGAGACATTTCTCATGGAGCTGGTGTCATCATTGAAACTCTCTGCAGGGGATAGTGGAAGTAAAGTACAGGGTTCCAGATCTTGCTCTAAGTCAACGGCGCCCACAGTCATGTCGGGAACTGATCCAGTCTGCCTGTCAAACTGCTGTAATTTAGCTCAACAAGAAATCAGCTGGTCACATAGAACTGTTGGCTACACCCTAGGTTGCATCCTTAGTTAAAAGTCTAAGGGCCAGTTCACACCACAAAAAAACACTCCAGATCTGTTCCAGATGTGTTTCTGCATGCGCGTTTTTAATGCGTTTCTGATGTGTTCCTGTGCGTTTTGGGGTTTTTGGTGTGCTTTTGATGCATTTCCAGATGCATTCCAGGTGCTTTTTTCTTGTTTTTCCCTGTTTTTTTTTTCACTATGCTAGGGCCCAGTGCATTTTTGATGCGTTCCAGTGTGTTTTGATGCATTTTACTGCAATCCAGTACAGTCCAGTGCAGGAAAAATGCAGCATCTTCTACTTTTTTTTTCTGGAACTGAAAAGCCCTGGAACAGACTGCACTGGTGTGAACTATGCCATTGGAAACCATATACTATACTTTCCAAAGCATTTTTGATGCAGAACAAAAACGCACTGGGCTGCATGTGGTGTGAACTGGCCCTAAGTGTATTATTTTAGAGACAACATTGTACAGTGCAGTATTGTTCATAATGATATAAATGTTGGAAACAAATGTTGAATTTTAGTGTTTGCTAATGATATCAAACTTTGCAGGGCAATTACTTTGCAACGGGGTATATTAACTTTACAGGAATATCTTAATAAAACTGAGGGGTGAGCAATAAGCATATATTAATTGGTTTGCGCAAAAGTTATAGTGTCTACAAAATAGGGGATATATTTATGGCATTTTTATTATATATTTTTTTTTTTCTAGTAATAGCGGTGATCAGCGATTTTAAGCGAGACTGTGACATTGCAGCGGACACTTGTGATACTTTTTTGGGACCAGTGACATTATTACAGTGATCAGAGCTAAAAATAGCCACTGATCACTGCTAGCCACACGCTTCAGCTCCGGTGACGCACACGTGTGCTTGCTATAGCTGTTAAAAGGACCAACATACAGCTATGGCGATTCGCGCAGCCGAGCAACCCTGCCGCAGTATAACTGTGGCGGCTGGTTGGCAAACGGTTAAAGGAGTTGTAAAGGCAGAAGGTTTTTTATCTTAATGCATTCTATGCATTAAGATAAAAAACCTTCTGTGTGTAGCAGCCTCCCCAGACCCCCTAATTACTTACCTGAGCTCTATCTCTCTCTCCAGCGATGTCCACGAGTGTCTTAGCCATCCTCCTGATTGGCTGAGACACAACAGCGGTGCCATTGGCTCCCGTGGGTGTCAATCAAAGTCAGCTAGCCAATCGGGGAGAGAGGGGCGGGGCCGCGGTCTCTGTGTCTGAATGGACACAGAGAGCTGTGACTTGGCTCGGGTGTCCCCATAGCAAGCTATTTGCTGTGGGGGCACTCGATAGGAGGGAGGGGCCAGGAGAGCCAAAGAGGGATACGGGAAGAGGAGGATCTGAGCTGCTCTGTGCAAAACCAACTGCACAGAGGAGGTAAGTATAACATGTTTGTTATTAAAAAAAAAAAAAAAACAAGACTTTACAATCACTTTAAGCAAAAATAGCCAGTATTGAGCAGTGGCTGGAGAGTACAGTGGGGCAAAAAAGTATTTAGTCAGTCACCAATTGTGCAAGTTCTCCCACTTAAAAAGATGAGAGAGGCCTGTAATTGTCTTCCTAGGTATACCTCAACTATGAGAGACAAAATGTGGAAACAAATCCAGACAATCACATTGTCTGATTTTTGAAAGAATTTATTTGCAAATTATGGTGGAAAATAAGTATTTGGTCACCTACAAACAAGCAAGATTTCTGGCTCTCACAGACCTGTATCTTCTATTTAAGAGGCTCCTCTGTCCTCCACTCATTACCTGTATTAATGGCCCCTGTTTGAACTTGTTATCAGTATAAAAGACACCTGTCCACAACCTCAAACAGTCACACTCCAAACTCCACTATGGTGAAGACCAAAGAGCTGTGAAAGGACACCAGAAACAAAATTGTAGACCTGCACCAGGCTGGGAAGACTGAATCTGCAATAGACAAGCAACTTGGTGTGAAGAAATCAACTGTGGGAGCAATAATTAGAAAATGGAAGACATACAAGACCACTGATAATCTCCCTCGATCTGGGGCTCCACGCAAGATCTCACACCATGGGGTCAAAATGATCACAAGAATGGTGAGCAAAAATCCCAGAACCACACAGGCGGACCTAGTGAATGACCTGCAGAGAGCTGGGACCAACGTAACAAAGGCTACCATCAGTAAAACACTATGCCGACAGGGAATCAGATCCTGCAGTGCCAGATGTGTCCCCCTGCTTAAGCCAGTACATGTCTGGGCCCATCTGAAGTTTGTTAGAGAGCATTTGGATGATCCAGAAGAGGATTGGGAGAATCAGATGATCAGATGAAACCAAAGTAGAACTGTTTGGTAGAAATACAACTCGTCGTGTTTAGAGGAGAGAGCGTGCTGAGTTGCAACCAAAGAACACCATACCTACTGTGAAGCATGGGGGTGGCAACATCATGCTTTGGGGGTGTTTCTCTGCAAAGGGAATAGGACGACTGATCCGTGTACATGAAAGAATGAATGGGGCCATGTATCGTGAGATTTTGAGTGCAAACCTCCTCCCATCAGCAAGGGCATTGAAGATGGCTGGGTCTTTCAACATGACAATGATCCCAAACACACCGCTCGGGCAATGAAGGAGTGGCTTCGTAAAAAGCATTTTAAGGTCCTGGAGTAGCCTAGCCAGTCTCCAGATCTCAACTCCATAGAAAACCTTTGGAGGGAGTTGAAAGTCCGTGTTGCCCAGCGACAGCCCCAACACATCACTGCTCTAGATGAGATCTGCATGGAGGGATGGGCCAACATACCAGCAACAGTGTGTGACAACCTTGTGAAGACTTACAGAAAACATTTGACCTCTGTCATTGCCAACAAAGGATATATAACAAAGTATTGAGAAGAACTTTTGATATTGACCAAATACTTATTTTCCACCATAATTTGCAAATAAATTCTTTCAAAAATCAGACAATGTGATTGTCTGGATTTGTTTCCACATTTTGTCTCTCGTAGTTAAGGTATACCTATGATGACAATTATAGGCCTCTCTCATCTTTTTAAGTGGGAGAACTTGCACAATTGGTGGCTGACTAAATACTTTTTTGCCCCACTGTATATTAACAGTTTTTTTATGCTGCAGTGTAAGAAAGAGAGACAAGACAGGTTTTATCATCTATTAAAAATGAAAGTGTATTATTTCAGAGATAATAGCCACAATTATTGTATAATGGCTGGGAAGTACAGTGCCTTGAAAAAGTATTCATACCCTTTGACATTTTCTTTATTTTCTACATTTTGTCATGTTACAACCAAAAAAAGTAAATGTATTTTATTGGAATTTTATGTGATAGACCAACACAAAGTGGCACATAATTGTGAAGTGGCAGGAAAATTATAAATGGTTTTCAATTATTTTTACAAATAAATACCCAAAAAGTGTGGCGTGCATTTGTATTCAGCTACTTTTACTCTGATACCCCTAAGTAGAATCTAGTGGAACCAATTGCCTTAGAAAGTCACCTAATTAGTAAATAAGGTCCACCTGTGTCCAATTTAATCTCAGTATAAATACATCTGTTCTGTGAAGCCCTCAGAGGTTTGTTAGAGAACCTTAGTGAACCAACAGCATCATGAAGGCCAAAGAACACACCAGACAGGTCAGGGATAAAGTTGTGGAAAAGTTTAAAGCAGGGTAAGGCTATAAAAAAAACCCCAGCTTTCAACATCTAATGGAGCACTGTTCAATCCATCATCCCAAAATGGAAAGATTATGGCAAACCTACCAAGACATGACCGTCCACCTAAACTGACAGGCTGGGGAAGGAGAGCATTAATCGGAGAAGCAGCCAAGAAGCCCATTGTAACTCTGGAGGAGCTGCAGAGGTCCACATCTGAGGTGGGAGAATCTGTCCAGAGGACAACTATTAGTCATGCGCTCCACAAATCTGGCCTTTATGGAAGAGTGGCAAGAAGAAAGCCATTGTTGAAAGAAAACCATAAGAACTCCCATTTGCAGTTTGCGAGAAGCCCACAGCCAACATGTGGAAGAAGGTGCTCTGGTCAGATGAAAACAAAATTAAACTTTTTGGCTTAAAAGCAAAACGCTGTGTGTGGCGGAAACCTAACACAGCACATCACCATAAACACACCAGGTGGTGGTGGTGGCAGCATCATGTTGTGGGGATGCTTTTCTTTAGCAGGGTCAGGGAAGCTGATCAGAGTTGATGGTGAGTTGGATGGAGCCAAATACAGGGCAATCTTAGAAGAAAACATGTTAAAGTCTGCAAAAGACTTGAGACTGGGGCGTAGGTTCACCTTCCAGCAGGACAACGACCCTAAATATACAGCCAGAGCTACAATGGAATGGTTTAGATCAAAGCATATTCATGTGTTAGAATGGCCCAGTCAAAGTCCAGACTTAAATCCAATTGAGAATCTGTGGCAAGACTTAAATGCTCTCAGATGCTCTCCATCCAGTCTGACAGAGCTTGAGCTATTTTGCAAAGAAGCATGGGCAAAAGTGTCACTCTCTAGATGTTCAAAGCTGGTATAGAACATACCCAAAAAGACTTGCAGATGTAATTGCAGCGAAAGGTGGTTCTACAAAGTATTGACTCAGGGGGGCTGAGTACAAATGTACACCACATTTTTTACATATTTATTTGTAAAAAGATTTGAAAACTTTTTAGCATTTTCTTTCAACTTCACAATTATGTGCCACTTTGTGTTAGTCTATCGCATAAAATCCCAATAAAATACATTTTAGTTTTTGGTTGTAACATGACAAAAGTATGCAGTTTTTGAATCCTGAAATTAAAAGTGTATTATTTTAAAGACAATAGCCACAAATATTGTATTGTCATGCCTGGAGATGTATGATGTAAGCAGTTTGATTAGTCCACATTGTAAGTGTTAAAGATGAGGCAGTTTTTATCTTGAAACCAAAATTAGAGTCTAATATTTGCAAGACAGTAACCACAAATTTTGAACAATGGTGGGAGAGTATGTAAGCAGTTTGAATGTAAAAAGGAGAGGTGAGGCAGGGTTAACACTATTTATTAATTAGAGTGCATTATTTAAGAGACAATAGCCATAAATATTGTACAGTTGCCAGATAATATGAAAGCAACTTGGTTAGCCCACAGGCTTCTGTCCCCCAGGCATACTAGCTGCAAAACAGCATGGTACCATTTGCCTGGAGCAATGCATTGATTCTGAGGTATTTGGGAAGGGGTAATGAGGACTATGCGATCACCAACATGCAGGCAGCACTATCAGCTCCATTGGTTTGCCCTGTCTTTTCCAGCCACCAACAATTTTACCCCATGTGTCATGAAGGAGATGTAACATCTCTACCCATGCTTGCTTAACCACATGTATGTGGTTACGTGGGCCCTCTCTTTAACAGTGTGGTCCAGCAACATGGTCACATTACCTTCCATATGTTGATGGATGGCAGGGGTGGCCTTTTGGGTAAAAAAATGGCAGCTGAGTACCAGCCACGGTGGTACAGCACAGGCCCTAAACTTGCGGAAAGGGGTCAGCTCCTTGGTGAGCCACTCAACTACCTCCCCCATGCACTCTGGCTGTATAGCATGGCCACTCTCTGAAAGAAAAAGGCAGATGTGCCCTACCTACTGATGGTGCAACACAACTATCTCTTTGTCTTGTAGGATCTACTATCCCCACATGCAGAACCTCTACCTCTTCCTTTATCCCTGTGTGAGATTGAGCATATAGGGATTTTCTAACTTTAGCCAGCTATATATACACCTATACATATGCCTCCTCCACACAAGATAAACTTTAATATATACTGTATATATATATATATATATATATATATATATATATATATATATATATACACATTTTTTTTTTGTTCTGTCAGAATCTAAAAAAATACAAACAAAAACATAAAAACACAGAAAATGAAAGAAAAACTGCAAAGGGGGATCTGATACACATAAAAGTAGTCCTATAAAAGCCTGTTGAGCCATTGAACTGTGCACACAGCTGGGGTACCAAATAATATGTAGACCACCACACTGTAATACACAATAATGTAGCACAATACCACACTGTATGTAGCACTGTAGAACACTCTATAGCACTGTATAGCACAACTATCTCTCCCTGATCACTCACTGCCAGGTTTCCCTATCTACTCCAATACCCTCTGGCAAATGCCTGCTGTATACACTGCCTTTTATTAGCAGGCTGGCACATAAAAAATTCAGCCATAGTTGGTAATTGATTGCTATATCAGAGAGCAGCCGCATTAGTTCACTTTGTCTGCAAACTACAAATAGGTTTGGTTCTCTGTGAACCCTTGAACCTGAGGCTCATCCCTACAGCACAACAGCTACAACTAGCACTTTGTACCAATTTATTTTGGTATCAACAGTAGATTTTTTTTTCAGTGTTCCATGATAGATCCTCTTTAAAGTTTTTTCCAGCCTAGTGGATTTTATGCTGAAATCCTAAAGGGTAAAGAGCCTAGAACTGAATGGTAAGATTCATACTTCCCTACAGTCTTGCCATTATAGCCGCTGCAAGTATATAAATAAGAGAAAAGCTTGCTCCGCCAGTACAATAATAAACTTGTTGCAAGAGTGGTTTTATTGTACCCTAAACGTACAAAATCCAGAATGTGCATTGTATTGTGGCTATGAGCTGCACAACGATAATCCCACAGAGTGCCACTTAACACATCAGGATATAGTAATAGCTGTCAAATAAAATTAATTAACTAGATTGTATATTCTAAAGCACAGCAATGAAACAATAAAATACATTTTAAATGAATGGCTGGTACAGAAGTATATTTGTTTGAAAAGTAGTTTTTCGATTTTATCACAGGCTGGCATAATTCTGAGCTGATAATATTCCTTTGCGCCTATGTATACCATTTATCTCAGTAGTGTAAATATGTCATTGGCCAGCCTAATACCAGTTAGAAAAAAACTGCTTAGCGTGCCATTGAAGATTTAATGTGCATCTTTTCTATTCGTCTTCTATACATATTCATAGGTAGAGCAACAGAATTTGTTGCAACATTTAATCTGCAATGAGATTGAAGTATTTTAATCAGCAGGCTCATAAAAGTCTGTAAAAGATCCGTCATTAAAACAAAAAAAAAAAAAGACAGCTAAATTCAGAAAACAGCTAAAGTTTGTTTGTTCGTACAACAAAGGAGCTAGAATACTGTATTTCCACAAGAGATACCAGCAATCAATATTCGATTAAATCTAAATATCTCGCACAGCTTGGCTTGACATTTTAGTACTGGCTGGAGAGATCTGTTAGAAATATTTTAGTGCATGCACTAAAACTTCAGTGTTGGGAGATGATAGTCATGATTCTTACAGTTTGAGTTACAGTTGGGAAAGTAATCATAAGGGTACTATGACAGTGTTATAGGGGGATTTTTTTTTCAAATGTGTGTAGAATCATTGGACCTCTCCTGTAAAAGTATCTTAAAGGCCCACTAACCTTTCCGAATGCGAAAAAATGAGATTGAACTAAAATACAATTTACATTAAATAATTCATTTCGTGCAGCGCTACTGAAGATACTGCTGTAAACTCTTGTACATATTGTGCACTATTTGAAAATCATCTGTATAAAAATGTAATAAAAATAAAAATTGTCACAACATAAAGTACATATATACATGTGTGTGATCCACTGCAGTGTCCTTCTGTCACCTATCGGCTTCTGACACCTGAAGTGCACACCACCATTGGTAGAAAACCCTTCTCACCCCCCAGATGAGTTCAATAGGCTCTATGAACAATCACTCCTGCAATATACCATGTTTATAGAGCCTATTGAACTCATCAGGGAGGTGAGCAGGGTTTTCTACCGGTGGTGGTGTGCACTTCAGGTGTCAGAAGCCGATGGGTGACAGAGGGACACTGCAGTGGACCACACACATGTATATATGTACTTTATGTTGTGACAATTTTTGATTTGATTTTTATGCAGAAGCTTTTCAATTAGAGCACAGTATGTACAAGAGTTTACAGCAGTATTTTCAGTAGCGCTGCACTAAGTAAATTATTTTATGTATTAATTGGTGGAGTGACATCACTAGGAGTGTACAGCAGCAACTGAGTGTTTTTAAATATTTTTGAATACTAAACACTAATATAGGTTTGATATATTGGTATATGATTTATTATTTAAGGATATTACATTATTGTAATAGCGCTGATTGTATTCTATACACTTTTTTGACATTGACATTGCCTGCTTAAATTTTTATACAATTGAAATGTATAAAACATGACTGTGTACAATGTCTTTTAGGAAAGACTTTGACTCTGGCTACTCCATGCCATTGCTGAGTTGATGGAATCTCATGATCTTTCTAGTATGCTGGTCATGTGACACATTATATCAGCCATCCTCAGCCCTGGCCACAGACAGATTCATTGTATGTATAAAGTCTCATCTACCAAAAAGGCAGGGAGAACAAAAGAAACAGAAAAGTGGACTGTTACCATACAAAATATATTTTTCACAAAGTAAGCAACTATGACATGTAATTATAATATTTTGAAGACTGTATGCATATATATATATATATATATATATATATATATATATATATTTTTTTTTTTTTATTTATTTATTTATTCCTAATTCAGTTCTTGACAAGTCAGCCTGGAACCCATCAATCAGCACATTTTCAAATGGTGAACCTAATTAAGGTTAAGAAGGATGGGGAGGGCACGGTCAAGGAAATATTTTTAAATCTTTTTTGACTTGAAGACTACCCCTTGTAACCCACTGTATAGCAGCACTTAGAGTGGGAGAAGGAGTCCATCAGATAAACTGCATATTCTGGCAGGAGCAGAGTCTTGTGTGATGACCTCAACAGTGCGCAGCTGCTCTTTCGCAATCCAGTCTCAGGCAGGGGTTGGGAAAGTGACTTAGCTTTATTGCTAAACTGTAGTATAGAAATATTAGGTCACCTGGCTGGCTGTGCTCTCTGTGTGAATCCCATAACAGGATAAACAGAAATTCAAATCCTTTGACAGGTAAAATATCTCATATATATATATATATATATATATATATATATATATATCTCATATATATATATATATATATATCTCATATATATATATATATATATATATATATCTCATATATATATATATATATATATATATATATATATATATATATATATATATATATATATATATATATATATATATATATATATATATATATATATTTCAACTATGTATTGAGCTGTTTTCTTGGAATTCAGCCCCAAAGGATTCCCTAATCAACTCATGGCAAGAAGGAAAGGAGGTGGGATTCTGTACTATGGGTGCTATGTTATTGCTGGGCTTATTTATGCATAGGCTTAAGTACCAGTATGCCCCTTTCCCCTCCCACTTAGCCTTCTTTAAAACTCACTCTACTCTGTTGCATTTTTTTTATTTTACAGTAAAGAAAACCAGAATATGCTATGCATGCATAATACAGAAGTTGAGTAAAGTAAAACAGCACTGGACCTATAAAGTTATACTATTGGTATTGCTATCTTAAAATGTGGATGCTTTTATAAGTTATCTAGTTTGCAAACAAGTGGCTTCTGCACACCAGAGGATCTTTTTTGCTTGTAGTGTAATGTAATAAGAATGTAAACTGAAGTGCCACACCACTGCAAAAAGGTCCAGATATTAGTTTATTTCAGTGTGAATAGAATGGACCTTTAATGGTGTCTGATCATTGGTTCACGTCTAGTCCATTCACATCGTTTTTGGTCTCAAGCCCTGATGAATGATGAACACCTAAAACGCATTAGATACTCTTTGGATTGTCACCCTAACTTTTATTGGAGTGAGGGCATATCTGAACCTTTTAGCAGTGGCGTAGCGCTTTTTTACACAATAGTGCAGAAACCCAGAAAGTGGTTCAGCATAACAGGGGGAGTTTTTTGACCATCCGAGAGTTAGGCTTTAAATATATCCTAATTTATACATATATACTGTATATCCAAAACTGGCTTAGAGGCACTCATGGGTCTTGTAGAGGAGGAAGATCAAAAACAGCAGTGTTTTTATTGTTAATGTTTCCATGAAGCCCAGTCCATCTTTGTCCATCATCTTGAGAAAGATGGACTGAGTTTCATTAAAACATTGACAATAAAAACACTGCTGTTTTTGATCTTACTCCTCTGCAAGACCCATGAGTGCCTCTAAGCCAGTTTTGACTTTATATGGATGATTTCTTTGTGGGTGAGTACCTGGGCACTTACTCAAACATAGAGTGCTGTGGCCACCCTTTGGAACTCTTTCTCTCTGGATACATTATATATATATATATATATATATATATATATATATATATATATATATATATATATATATATATATATATATATATGGCACATAATGTAATTGGAATATGTATAAGTATTGTACTAATAAAAAAAACTCTAATATCATCTGTAAGTAGTTTCATATTTATAGAACCTAAATTGGCTTCTTTTATTTCTAGAGTATGGTAATATTTGTCGACATGAACCATTTCAAAAATGTAGGTTCCCTATTTCCAATTTTCTTGTAATGTGAATTATGCCATTTGTGTGAATTATTAATTCATGTGTCCATTTTTGTAATTACTTTCAATTGTTTAAATTATTTAAATTTGTTGTTGTGCTTTTTATCACGGTAATTTAAAGTTTCCATATAATTATGCGGTAATTGGTTCAAATAAGAGGACGTTCAAATGTTTAAACAATATTTACTGTGCAATGAATTAAGGATCCAGAGTTGAAGTCAGCAATTCTATGACTCAAATGAGTTTTCTGTTGCCTTATTGTTCTTCTGTTAATGTGCAATAAGTGCTGTAAAATTGGTTATTATCCATACAGGTACTTTTATTTTTATCATTTATTTAGTTCATTGTGAAAGGTTTAAACAGAAGCATTAGAGAGCTACAGACAGTTTAATATAGCCTCCTCTGCACTGATAATGCATTACTGTTAGAAATTCTAATGCATGTTTAGTTGACCTCCAGAGCCACTATTGCTGGTGAACAGAGGAGCATAACATGTCACAAAGACAATAGGCCTAAATGACTAAAGAATAGGTGTGTACCCCGGCCCCATGGTATACACAGATGCACGCACAGGCTAAAACTTCTGTAAGTACTAGGAATTTTAGATTGCTATGTACTGTACGTGCACCAGCATTCAAACATACACCAGCTAAACCAGCCATCCAAATTTCCACTCGCCTGCTCACATTTAGCGAATGAAAATTAGCTGAGGGTGAGTGTGGAGCAGGGGTGAACTGGGCCAACAGTTTCCTGGCTGATCACTTTTGGCAGAAGTGGTGCAGTCTTTTTTACAGGGCATCACAGCAGCCTGGGTGCAATTGCCTCCCTGCCCCCCAGGCTACTCTGATTCCCTGTAAAAAATGCCGCACTGCTTCTGCCAGAAGCGATCAGCCAGGAAACTGTCAGGAGGACAGCCGGGTGGATCACACAGAGTGGGGATTTCCCACACAGTGTGACACAATTGTATATGAAGCTGTCAAGCAGCTGTCAAACAAAGTCCTGCCTCCTGGACCATCTCCTATGATAAACAGCATGCTGGTCCAATGCCAGTCCAGGAGGTGGGACTTTGTTTAACAGTGGCCGGCGTTTCACATCCAAGCTGTGTAACAGTGATGATGGCACTGATGAGGCTGCATTGATGGGCACTGATAGGCTGCATGGATTGGCACTGATAAGCACTGATGGGTACTGATAGGCTGCACTGATGGGTACTGATAGGCTGCACTGATGGGCAATGATAAGGCTGCACTGATGCACACATATGAGGCTGCACTGATGGGCACGGATAGGTGGCATTGATTGGCACTGATAAGGCTACACTGATCTGCACTGATAGGCTGCATTGATTGGCACTGATTGCTGCAATAATATGGTTTGTTGAGGCACCAGGGAAATATTCAAGACAGAAATTAAAAATGGGGAAATGGCAGTCTATTAGAAATATGGGTTAATAGTTTACAAGAGTGTGACAGTGTCTGAAGCATTATCCGATGCAAAGGCCAGATTGGGAGGGACATTGGGGACAATGGAAACTGGTGTCTTTCCTAACTCCTCTTTTGGTGCACACCTGACAATTTTTTGGGCGTCGTCTTCTGGATCCTAATGGTGGAATATGGTCAGGAAAATGGCGCTCATGTAGTCTGCTGACACAGTCAGAGCGAATCCTTTTTGGGGGGGATACTTGTTGATAGATCAGGGCAGTGACAATGTCTTCAATAAACTTTAGGAAGGTGTTGGGTGTTTCCGTCGATTTTTGATAGGTGATGAAAGAATTATACATGGCCAAATGAAAAAAGTAAATTGCGACTTTTTAATACCAGAAGAGGGATTTTCATGTTGATAGATAGGGCTGCAACATATGATCATTTAAATCCACCCCCCCTCCACCCATGAATTTATTATACTCGTGGATACAGGAAGGCTTCTGAGGCTTGGGACCGCATCTTCTGCGAAGTTCCACCGAGGTGTCATCATGGATGGTAGACGTGATGCACACATCTTTCCTATCCCTCCACTTCACAGCCAACACTTCCTCGTTCCTCAAGCTTGTTGATTCCCCCTTTTGTAGCCTTGTGGTGACTAGACTCTGTGTGAAGCCCTTTCTGTTTTTCCTTGCTGTACCGCAGGCCAAAGCATTCTTCAGATATAGGTGGCGGAAAAGGGGCAAACTAGTATAATAATTGTCCATATAAATGTGATACCCCTTTTTCAAGAGTGGGAATGCCAACTCCCAGACAATTTTTCTGCTTATTCCCATGTACGGTGGACACTCATGGGGCTGGAGCTGGGAGTCTTTGCATTCGTACACGCGGAATGAGTGCACATATCCGGTGGAGCTTTCACAGAGCTTGTTGAGCTTCAACCCGTACCTCGCTCTTTTACTGGGGATATACTGCTTGATTCCCAGCCAGCCTCTGAAATGGACCAGGGATTCATCCACAGAGATGTTCTTGTTAGGGATATAAAGTTCGGCAAACCTCTTGGAGAAAAAATCAATTGGGGGCAATTTTTTTTTATAATTTATCAAACTCTGAGTGATTTTTTTTTTGGGGGGGGGGCACTGTGAGTTATCACTGAAATGCAGGAAGCATATTATAATTTCTTATCGGGACCTGGACATGACAGATGAAAAAAATGGCATGTGGTGGATAGGGTTGGTAGACCAATATGCATGTACTTCATTTTTTTTGCAAGCCCCAAGTTGAGCGTTGAGATCTCCATTCATAAGGGCAGGCATAGCTTGAGCTGGGGTTTTTTCAATTAATTGTTGGGCAAAAAGATTGGTTTGGTTCACGATGCCTTGAACTAATTCCTCAGGGAAAAATAAATTTAAAAAATCAATTTTGGAAAAACCTTCAGTGTTGACCTGCACACCTGGCTGTGCTGTGAAAGGGGGAATCGTGGCTGACCCTGTGCTAGAAGGCAGCCACAATGGGTTTGCCAAGGCATCCGGAAGCTGGGTTTGGGCCCTAATTCTTTGGCGTGAAATTCCCCCACTTGTACTGGACCTTTCCTCCTGGGGTCTAGCAGCACTTGTACTGGGCTTCTGCTCCTGGGGTCTAGCGCCTTTGGAATTTGCCGATTGGCCATTAGGGTGTCTGGCACTGCTGGTAGCTGTCTGGTGTTCAGACTGTCTTCTTTTTGGACGGACTACTTCCTCCTCTGATTCGGATGCTGATGTGGTGCCTTCGACGGGCTCATATTCCCAACCAGGATCAGAATCAGAACTGTAACTGGGCCGTGAGAGCTCCCTGTTGCTCTCATCGGTCAGATTCAGTATTTGATATGCCTCTTGTGTATGCCTTTCTGGTGACTGTATGACGGGTGACACTGATGGGCTGCACATCAGGGACTAATGGGCTGAATGTCAGGGGCTAATGGGCTGAATGTCAGGGACTAATGGGCTGAACGTCAGGGACTAATGGGCTGCACCTTGGTAGTAATTGGCTGCAAACAGATACTCCTGATGGGATCACGGGACAGGTACTCCTGATGGGGTCATGGAACAGGTACTCAGACAGGATGACAGGTACTCAGACGGGATGACAGGTACTCAGATGAGATGACAGGTACTCAGATGAGATGATAGGAAGTGGCACATAATTGTCAAGTTGAAGGAAAATGATAAATGGTTTTCAAAATGTTTTTTATTAAATACATGAAACGTGTTGCATGCATTTGTATTCAGCCCCTTTTACTCTGATACTCCTAACTAAAATCTAGTGGAACCAATTGCCTACAGAAGTCACCTAATTAGTAAATAGAGTCCACCTGTGTGTAATTTAATCTCAGTATAAATACAGCTGTTCTGTGAAGCCCTCAGAAGTTTGTTAGAGAAACTTAATGAACAAACAGCATCATGAAGTCCAAAGAACACACCAGACAGGTCAGGAATAAAGTTGTGGAGAAGTTTAAAGCAGGGTTAGGTTATAAAAAAATTCCCAAGCTTTGAACATCTTACAGAGCACTGTTCAATCCATAATCCGAAAATGGAAAGAGTATGGCACAATGGCAAACCTACCAAGACATGGCCGTCCACCTAAACTGACAGGCCGGGCAAGGAGAGCAATAAGCAGAGAAGCAGCCAAGAGGCCCATGGTAACTCTGGAAGAGCTGCAGAGATCCACAGCTCAGGATGGAGAATCTGTCCACAGGACATCTATTAATCGTGCACGCCACAAATCTGGCCTTTATGGAAGAGAGGCAAGAAGAAAGTCATTGTTGAAAGAAAGACATAAGAAGTCCCGACTGCAGTTTGCGAGAAGCCACGTGGGGGGACACAGCACACATGTGGAAGAAGATGCTCTTTTCAGACGAACTTGACGAAATTGAACTTTTTGGCCCAAAATCAAAATGCTTTGTGTGCCAGAAAACTAACACTGCACATAACCCTGTACACACCATCCCCACCGTGAAACATGGCATTGTTATAGATAAACAAGATAAAAAGTTGCAATGACTGCCATTTTATTAACTAGGATGTCTGCTAAAACAAATATATAATGTTTGGTGGTTCTGAGTAATTTTCTAGCAAAAAAATTATGATTTTTACATGTAGTAGAAGAGTGCCAGAAAAGGCCAGGTATGGAAGTGGTTAAAGACACTTGATGCGGCCTAACACGCATTTAGCCACGTCAGGTGTTTTTACAGCTGTAACGTTGCTGCTCCAGAATGCGCTGGCTCTGGGGTTTTTTCTTGCAGCTTGAAAAAGTCTATGCCACTTACAGCTCTTAAAAGCATGCATGGACACATAGAATGACATGGAGAGGCATTTGTAAGCCTGATGCTCCTAAAAGCGGCAGACAAAACACCCTGTGCGCATGAGGCCTTATACACAGTTTTTTATATGTAAATGTCAGCTTTGCTGCTATAGGTTGCATACATCACGCACATGTGACACTTCATGGGCAGGCTCAGGGCATCCCCCAGGCATTTTTAATGTTTCATTTTAGGCATTGCTAAAATCACTGCAATTAGCCAAACAAAATAAACATTTTTTTTTTTTTTGCTTTGGTACATATTTCCCAGGGTAGTGCCCATTTCTGAATGTAATTTGTTTGACTATTCCTTGCTGTTTAGCTTAGAAAAATAGTCAGAATTATTTTTTAAACTTTGGCTCCCTTTGACTTCAGTTCGGATTCGGCCCCCAAACTTTAGCCATGTTTGTTGAACCCCGCTTGAACCATCCCCAGGTACGTTTAGCGCATCTACTAACCACTCTGCTAACATGTCCACTCAGTGTATGGAGAATCAGTCACTAACAAGCGCTTTGTATATACCTGATGAGGTTATTGAGTACAGTCCCCAGTCCCTGGTGTTTCATGATAGGTACATCAGAGTTAATGTATAGATTCGCCTCTGGTAATTGTTAATGATGATAATACCAAGATTTTTTTGCTTACATTGTACTAAATGCTGTGATGGTATTAGCTTTTCTAACCCTTTCCTTACTGCGGTAGTTATATTAGCATCCTCCAGGCAAATTCCCATGCCAGTAGGACATTAATTAACATTTTTTTTTTAATTTTGCAGCTGAGCGCATCATTGAAAGATTTCAGCTCCCAGACTGGATTCCTGTTAGCAGTCTTGGCTTCTGTAGAGAGCACAAGAACCCCCCTCTGTGGTTTCTGATCATATGACCATACTGACTTTCCAATAATGATAATTACATGATAAGTTTGCTAGTGCAACAAACTTTTCCTCCTCCAGCACTGTAGTTTCAGCTGCAGAGAAAATACAAATAGTGTCAAAGAGAGGTGTGCAGCATAACAACATTTTGTGTTAAAAAAAAAAAATCATTGCCCCCGGTCCTTACCAGATAATTGTAATTAATGCCTTCAGCTGATAACAGATTAAGCTCTTTTAGGTTTATAATTTATTAGCTAGCTTAAGGGAGATTTCCTCTTACTTTCTATCCCAGATGGGATGCAATAGGAACTTTCCCCAAAGTAAGTATCTCATACATAATTCCCTGCTCTGCTGCTTAGATCTCTAGCAAGAGACACCACAAAATCCTGCACAAGGTTTGATTTTCTTACAAAAAAAAAAAAGGGCTGTGAGCTTTTTCCCTTTCCTCACATGAGCTCTCAAGTTTGGCAATTGGCTGTTCTGGCACTAAATGCTGCACTGTGAATGCAACGGGGGAGTGGAGGTAAGGAAAGTACAGCAGATTCAATGTTGCTGTCCACATAATGTATATGTGCAGCTGGAAAAGGGTGGGCGCATAGGTGTCACTGGGCAGCCGACGTTTCTGTGCTCAGAACACACTCACTGCATGCTCTAAGCATGTGGTCAAAGCCTGATACTCTTGAGGAAGTCATGGGCTGATGCGACGAAATGCATCGTTGCAAAGCATCTTGATGTCATTCTGCCTGAAATGAAGTGATGGCCAGAGTTTGCCCAGTAAGCTAAAGCTGATCCAAAGGCATCAAGGGGACCTCCTAATGTATTTTTAAAGTGATATTACAGTGTGCTCTGGGATTTAAAGTGCACCAGCATTGTCAGTGAATTATCCTATTGGCTTTTTATTGGAATAAAGTAGTTTTATTTTTAAAAGTGAAGCACTGTTGGTTTGTTTATGTTTTTTAGTGGAGGAGCCATTGTTGCATGCTGTTTCAGGGCCATTGTAATAATATATACTAAATATGGTATCTGAGGTGAAGGAGAAGGCAGCAAATAATATAATCAAGATTGTGGAAGAACAAAAACCTGCAACCGATTTATGTATATAGGTCAATGGAGCTGAGGTGCATGTAGTGAATGGTGGTGGGACTCACCTGGAGAATATAACAAGCAGTGTATGTTGCAGTTTGGCTATAAGCATGGAGGTGTTGCTTTGGGACTTGTACTGTATATTTTATTATATGAACTGCTAACAAAAAAGGGCATACGCAATTTTTTTCACAATTTTCATTATTTGCACATGTGTTTAATTTTTTATTTGGAAGTGCACATTTTAATATGATGATTTGAAAATATTAACAGGGTTATGTATAAGAAAAGATTGTACTGCATTAGTTTATAAATATAAATAACTGACTGATGTGAGAAACACATGTCAGTGATAGCTGCAATCTCACATATTAAGACTATTGTCTGGTGAGTGGGTTTTTACATTGGTTTGCACAGAGATCTTTTTTCAACCGTAGCTGGCCAATAACAGTGACAGCCAATCGCATTGGTCCCCAATCCTTTCTGCACCAACCCCCACCCCCCGGGCATACAAACTCTACTAAAGGGATGCCAGGGCTGGATGGGAGGGGTTAATGTGTATCAAAAACACACATTTAATATATTACAGCTTACGAGTCCTTAGATGGATTGGCTGCGTTTTTTTACCCCTTTTTTCACCCATAACCCTGCAGCGTCACCCACTTCCTCCACAGTATCTCAGAAGAGAATCATGGTTGTCACAAGGCTGCTCTTTTGATTTGAACTGCAAACAAGTCTACTCCTCTACTCATCTCCATTACATGGTGACAATAGGTGTTTACAGAAGATATCTTGGAAGTAAGATAACATTGTTTGTGCTTTCAGTTTAATTCACAGGCAGTGACATGAAAACTACATTTCTAGATCAACAGGTATTTCCTGAACTGTCTGAAAATATTCTTAGCCTGAAAATGTAAAACTAATGCAGCCACCAGATCTAAGGACTGGTAATCTACAATATATTACATTTTTGTTCCTAGGTTTAGATGTCACAATCAGGGGTCAGGCTCAAAGACCAGTTGCTATAGCAGTGGGAAGCTCACACAGGAACCAGAGAGATAGGTATACAGGCAGGTCACCCTGGCAGATGTCACAGGCTCACCTGAGGTGCGGAGTCTACGTACTAACCAGTGTTCATCAGAGCTCCTGATGATAGAGATGGATTTTGCTGCGTGTTAGTACCAGGTCGCAGTCCTCAGGATCACCCCACCAGGAGGTGAGCAAGTAGGGTCCAGAAATGGATAAGCAGGTAAGGATCAAACAGAAGCGTAGTCAGTAATCAAGTCAAAAGGTCAGTAAGGAGTAGTTGCAGGTTGGTATCAGGCAGAAGTGTAGTCAAGGAACAAGCCAAGGGTCGGTAAAGAGTGGTAGCAAATTATGGACAGCAGCGAGAAGACAAGAGCAAGATACTGGCTGGAGATAGCACAATATTCTAGCAAACAAGTGCAGAGAAATGGCTTAAATCAGGAAGATTGTGGGAGGAGCAAAGAATTCAAGCTTCAGCAGAAATCAAGGAACAAGGCAGGGTTGTCCAAAGGATCCAACAAGGCACTGTTCAGCTTCTCAGGTAGCTCAGTGGGGAGGTTAATTGCCAGACACAGCAGAGGTCCCAGGTCCTGTTGTTAGATATCCTTTAGGTAAATTGGTATCTAGCTAATCTTCTATCGTATCTCCTATTTTATAGGTCTTTTAGTGACTTTACTATAGGCATTTATTAAAAAATGTACTGATGATTAAAGAAAACTGAGGCTTTATTCTGATCACTAAGCTGAACATGTCAAAAATTAACAAGGGGTTATTTCCCCATCAGGGTTCCAAACAACAGCAAACATGTGTACAATTATAGTATACATATACACTTTGTGTGCACTCTGCAATAAGGCTTAACTGTAGGTACTGTGAATATCTTTGAAACTTGCACTGTTTAGGAGATATTCAGAGTGCGTGCAGCGGGTGACGTCACTGGAACATACCGTGCCTGTGCCGTAAACAGCGGCACAGGCCCCTGGCTACCCATATAGCCAGAGACCGTGAACCTGGAAGGAAGACCGGGTGAAGATGGAAGCCCTCTCAGTGGTGACAGCACAACGCTGAAGGGCTTTGTTTTAAGCAAACATAGCACTTTATGACTTTGCCTTGCAAGGGATTTTTTTTTCTTTAATTGCGGTTTACTACGGCTTAAAGGTTTGATGATCCATAGGCTTTAAACATAGTAGATAAAGATAAGACAAGACTTGTGTCTTAGTCTGGCCATACATTATATCATTTTCTTGTGCAATTTTCATTTAGATTTACCAAACCCATATACAATGAAGTCAAACCTAAACATTTTCAATTTGTATGCAATCAGGCAGGTCCTTGAACTACAAAGTTGAAGGTAAATCTATAGAAAAAATATATTTCCTATAGATTTATATAGAGGTGGCAACACATTTACACTGTTATACAAGCTGTACACTCACTACTGTACATTGTAGCGAAGTGTCATTTCTTCAGTGTTGTCACATGAAAAGATATAATAAAATATTTACAAAAATGTGAAGGGTGTACTCACTTTGTGAGATATTGTGTATATATATATATATATATATATATATATATATATATATATATATATATATATATTGTATAATGTATGGCCAGCCTTAGATATGACATATTTAATAAAATAGGTGCATAGGTCCACTGTAGAACCAAACTGGGTTTGAAAAGAGAAGGGAAAAATACAGGAGGTTAAACAAGCTTACATCTACTCTAATGGGTATTAACATTTGCCGATACACCTAAATCTATTGTATATGTTATACTTTTTTAAATATTTTGAAATTTTTATATCAGCTCTTGAGCTGCTTAAATTTGACTCATTGTAATTTTGTGGACTAAAGAGTGACTTATTTCAATAAAAATATGAGAAAGCTTAAAGTAGACTCAAGAACTGTTAAAATATAAATTCCATGTAACCTGATCATTGCCATTTTCTGTGTTTAAAATAAATACATGTATTTTTCCAGATCCTTCTATTAAATGTATTGTTGATAAATGACCTGCCTTTATCTATCTTGCTTTGCTATATATTTGATTCAAAGGGGGTATCATTAAACAAAGTCTATTTGTGAATACAAAGTAGTTATAGCAGTCATGGAAAATAAGCATGGTGTCAGTGTTATTGATAAGAGAGGAAGCGGACATCCCATGTGTCACAAGGTATGGGTTTGAAAGTGGGTTTTTCTCCTAGATATAGCCATTTATCATTCAAATCTAAGGGGTTGAATATTCGTACTCTGACTGTATTGATGCCACATTTTCAGCGCATGGAGAAACTTAAAAAAAGAGAAAAGTAGATCCAAGTCTTCAATCTATCCATAGACATAGTTTTACGTGTTCTAACTTCTAATCATTTTTGCTACCTGAGATTTCTATAAACATGCATGACCTGTTGTGCAGTCATTAAATCATAAAGGACATGGTAGCACCACTTACTGTATCTCCATTGGTGGATATACATCGTTAAACTCAACTCTGGGAATCTTGAAATTACCTCCTTGTAGTGGGGCTAGGGTTGCCACCTTTTCTTCGAGCCAAATCTGAACACTTCAGTGGGGCTTGACATTTTTTTTTTGTAGCATACACTATGAGATTGTAAAATACCTGGGACACCTCTGTGTGCCCTAGGGGAGTAGTAATGCGGCACGCGCAGCGGTGAACATTGGGTGTAGCCAAGTGCATATAGTGCAGGGGTGTGATGAGTACAATATAGTGTATATTCTAAAAATACCACAATCAACAATTGTGCCTGTGATTTTGCGCAAAACAAAATAAAATGAATAATCAGTAAATAATAATCAATGAATATGCATGGGTGATAAATCATATAAAAATCAAATAGTCCATGAGTGAATATCCGTGACTGTAGTGCAAATTAATCAAGTGAATAAAATGCGTGAATATTCTATACAGTGAAACATCAAAAGTGCAAAGTGCGTTGATAGTAGATCTCGTGACTTTCGTGGTGTTGGATACCCACTAGGGGCTCCCAGAACTCTCACCTTGTTGACACCAAAATAGTGCCTTTATGTATCCATTCAGGACTGTGCTTGTTCCAATCCAATCTGTGTAGTTGTTCTGGTGCGTCTATGGGGAGATGGCGTTCTCTCCGGTATATAGACTCCACATATGGGGGGTAATCAAAAAGGAGGATACTCCAATAGGGTGATAACGTTAAAGCCAAAGATTTTATTTAAAATTATCTGCTTACATAGAGGTAGGAGAAGTAGCGTTGAAACAGCGATAAACACAGTGTGTTTACAATCCCCGCTACGTCACTTCCGGTCCGCGCTGTTGTGTATCCGGTTACGTCCTACGCGTTACGTCATATCATATCACATGACTTCCTCAGTTTGTTGAAGACAAGCAGACTAAGGACATGGATTACTGGAACCATTTGCTGTGGTCGGATGAGACCAAGATACACTTATTTGGTTCAGATGGTGTCAGGCGTGTGTGGCAGCAACCAGGTGAGGAGTACAAAGACAAGTGTGTCTTGCCTACAGTAAAGCATGGTGGTGGAAGTGTCATGGTCTGGGGCTGCATGAGTGCTGCCAGCACTGAGGAGCTACAGTTCATTGAGGGAACCATAAATGCCAACATGTACTGTGACATACTGAAGCAGAGTATGATCCTCTCCTTTCGGAGACTGGGCCGCAGGGCAATATTACAACATGATAACAACCCCAAACGCACCTCCAAGATGACCACTGCCTTGCTAAAGAAGCTGAGGGTAAAGGTGATGGACTGGCCAAGCATGTCTCCAGACCTAAACCCTATTAAGCATCCTCAAATGGAAGATGGAGGAGCGCAAGGTCTCTAACATCAACCAGCTCCGTGATGTCCTCATGAAGGAGTGCAAGAGAACTTCAGTGGCAACCTGTGAAGCTCTGGTGAACTCCATGCCCAAGAGTGTTAAGACGGTGCTGAAAAAATATGGTGGCCACACTAAATATTAACACTTTGGGCCCAATTTGGACATTTTTACTTAGGGGTGTACTCACTTGTGTTGCCAGCGGTTTAGACATTAATGGCTGCGTGTTGAGTTATTTTGAGGGGGCAGCAAATTTACACTGTTATACAAGCTGTACACTCACTACTTTACATTGTAACAAAGTGTCATTTCTTCAGTGTTGTCACATGAAAAGATATAATAAAATATTTACAAAAATGTGAGGTGTGTACTCACTTTTGTCAGTTACTGTACATTTTGACTTTAGATAAGCTTTAACTGACCCAAAATCATCCTCAAAGTTCTCAGCAGAAGCACTGATGTTGTTTAGAGAAGTACAGCCAAAGCTTGTTTGGCTGTACTTCTCCTGTGGATCACAGGAGTGCAGTTCGTTCTGCACTCCTGTGACCTGTTTTCAGCAGACAGCTAGCCACTGCCAGCTGATGTCACAGAGCCGGTCAAGCCTCAGCCAAGATCGCAACAATGAAGTCGGGATTCACCCACATGCCTGAGAGGCTGAGCCCGCCACTCCTACCCCCTCCACAGTCCAGTGCTTCAGTGAGTGAGGAGCAGGCAGAGCAGAGAGAGGTGACCGACAGTCACCAGCTCTCTGCTCAGGGAGTCCTGGGACCCGAGTGATCGGTGATGTTTGATCGCTCAGTTCTCTCAGTGTTAGAGGCGGCGGGGGACAGATGCAGCATCGGATCAATGCTGCATCCACCAAGGTAAGTATGAATCTGCAAAAAAAAAAGTCCATACTTCTCTTTTAAATGTTTGGTTATAGCTGCTTAATGTCCTCACATTGTGCAGTAATACAAAAATGCTGAAGCTACTTATATCGCTACTAACAATTACAGCAGATTAAAAAAATGTTATTGTATTTATTTGAATATAACTTATTTTCTTATTTAGAAAGCCATATTTGTAGCATTGATTCAGAATAATGTCTGTGCCACCTACATACGAGTTCTGGTTAGAGCCCAGATTCCCCCTATTATAACGCAGCACTGAAGGGACCTCACCATCCTTCTACAGATACAAATCCTGGTTAGAACCAAAATGTATCTTAATATAACCCACCAGGGATTTCTCCATCTTTAAAATTTCTTGTGCCCCCTATAGAGATGGGTCTTGGTTAGAGCCTAGAATTCCCCTATAATAACCACAAAAGTGAAGGGACCTTTTTATCATTAAAGTGTCTGTTCCCATACAGATACAGATCCCGGTTAGAAGTGAGATTCCCCTTATTATTACCCACTAATGAAGAGGCTTCTTCATCTTTTTTAAATATCCTGGGCCCTTCTCAGATACGGGTCTTAGTTAGAGCCCAGAAGACCCCTATTATAACCCACTACTAAAGGGATCTCTCCATCTATGTATGGAGGGGAGACAAGATAAGAGCTTTCCTTTAACATACCAAAATAACCAGATTTTTAACTAAATTGTTAATGGCAACGAGCAAACATCTACTACTCTCAAATTACTTTTTACTTGTTTAATTTTTTTTAATAATTCCTTTAAGTATGCAAAATTATTTCATTTCTAATAGGTTTATGAGAAAATGTTGACTGTTTATATTATTTGTTATAATTGATAAGGGAGAAAAAATGTTCAAATGGTTTTCTTGTTAAAAGCCACTCATTGTGCTAGCCGTATTTATTGACATTCTATTACATTATAACTGCTGTCACTAATTGTTCGTTATCATTAAAGTTCCTCTGGGTTTTTCAGGAGGCTGGAGATGCATACAAATTCCAGCTGCATGACTCTCATAATGCTCTGTGATTGATTTTAATATGTGGAATAGAGGAGGCTAATTGTTTTCTGCCTTTACCGCATTCAAAAAAATCTGAAAAACTATGAAATATTAACTCTCAGGCCCTCCAGAAGTATGATCATTCATTCTAATCATTTCTGCTTTTTAATCATATCACATCCTTTCTCTTGCTCTTACATGTCTATTAAGCCTTCTTATGGCTATAATTATGTTGCAGAATGAACAGGGTCAAGTGTAAGATTTAGAAAAGGAGGTTTCCCAGTTTTGACTGCATGCAGGGCTGGATTTTACCTAAAGGCCTTTGTGTGGGAATAAACATACTGAAAAAGGCAGCTCTGAAATAAATAAATAGGCCCACAACACATAAAATAATCAAGTTACATAGTTACATAGTAGGTGAGGTTGAAAAAAGACACAAGTCCATCAAGTCCAACCTATGTGTGTGATTATATGTCAGTATTACATTGTATATCCCTGTATGTTGCGGTCGTTCAGGTGCTTATCTAATAGTTTTTTAAAACTATCGATGCCGCCCGCTGAGACCACCGCCTGTGGAAGGGAATTGCACATCTTTGCTGCTCTTATGCCCCGTACACACGATCGGACATTCAATAAAACCATGGATTTTTGTACGAGGGGGGGTTTGTTCCAACTTGTCTTGCATACACACGGTCACACAAATGTTGGCCAACAATTACGAACGTAGTGACATCCAAGACGTACGTGATATCTCCATTACGAACGCTAGTTTTACAAGAATGAGCGCTTCCTACGGACTTGTGTACACACGATCAGAAAGTCCGACAACAAACATTTGGAAAATTTGAGAACCTGGAAGCTAACATTTGTTGGCAGAAAGTTCGACAACAAATGTTCGATGGAGCATACACACGGTCTGACTTTCCACCAACAAGCTCACAAGCTCACATCCAACATTTGTTGTCGGAAAATCCGATCGTGTGTACGTGGCATTACAGTAAAGAACTTTTCTTCCAAATGGCTTCAGAATGTCAACTCTTTCCCCCTCACATGCAGTGCGGGCCGCTACAGAGATCAGAAGGACAAAGTACATGGGTCTTATCATGAACATAAGAGGGCATGTCAAGCCAAATTAACATACTAAGCACAGTGGATTTATGGCCTCGTGTGGCATTAACTAGTTTTAAAAAAATATTTATATCTTAGTGCTTGCCTTTAGGCCCCTTTCACACTTGTGCAACTTGGGACTGCAAAGTCGCATGACAAGTTGTGCCCCATGATTTCCAATGAGTACCATTCATATCTGTGTGACTTCAAGCTGTAGTGACTTCCAAGTAGTCCCTGCACTACTTTTAAGCACTGCGTAAACTGTTGGCGCTATATAAATCCTGTATAATAATAATAATACTTTGGTCCAACTTTGATGTGACTTTAGGTCCATATATCTAAAAATTACACAGGCATTGCTTTAAGTGGCGGCAAATTTGCGGCAAAGTCGCACAACTTTCAGGTCACACCAGTGTGTAAGGGGCCTTAAAAGCTTATGTCAGCCATAATATGCTAAGGAAGTGACAGGTTGCTTTAGATGATAATTGCACCTGTATATGCTTTTTCCAGATTCCCTTGCCTCTCCCATGCAGGGATGAAATCATTAATTCAAGCTGGACTCTAAGCACCCGAACCTGTAATTAAAATATTTATCAATAGCCACAAAGGAAACAAAATTCTCTTGCAAACCCAGATTCTACATTGTAAAAGTAAAGGTGGCATCCTGACTGTAGAGGGCAGAGCTGTTTAAGAAATCTTGCAGGCCCACACAATACTGGCTGCCTGGGGAAAACTACTGGAGGAGGCAAATACAATACCTGCACAAGGTGACAGAGGAGCAGTGACTGGTCTTTATTACAGGAAACTTCACACTGGATTACTGCACAGGTCTGGAACAAATACACAAAGCACCTCCAGATTCAAGTAACAACACATGCCTCTTGTAAAGCTTTAAGTTGATTCTTAGTTTACAATGCCCAGTGCAAGTACAATGATTAGGGCTGTAGTGTTCTTATAGGAGAGAAAAATTGGAATAAAAAAAAAAAACATACGTACTCATTTAGACCACTGCAGCATGGATCTGAGCTGCAGCTGTCTACTGCTGGCTCTGCACTGATTGCTCAGTTCTCGGCTCCGCTCTGTGCACAGAGCAGTGACTATCAGTCACCACTTTGTGCTCTGCCTCTCCAGTGCTTACTTGAGTGCTGGGCTGTGGAGGGGGTATAAGCAACTGGCTCAGGCTGAGAGGCTGAGCCAGCTGCCAGTCAGCCATCTGTCGGGCAATATTGTCAGGATCCCTGCTGAGCCTGGATGGGCTCGGTGATGTCAGAACTAAGTGCACTCCTGTTATCCATAGCGGAAGTATGGCCAAAAGAGCTTTGGTCATACGTCTCCTTTAACTGTGCTTTGCATGAGATATCAGACAACACTGTAGCTGTTCACCAATGTGTATAAAACCTTATGAGTTGCTTTGTGAAAAAAACTCTAAATATGAGCTGCTTGCACCGAACACACTCCCATATATTTATATTTAAAGAACAAATATTGTAGCTGTATCTCTAGACGGGTGTATCCACCCAAATGGCCAAAATATTCTTGTACAAAACTTAAAAATGTTTCATGTACATGGTGGCCCTGGTCATGTCAGACAGTGCAAACTATGATTTAGTCTCATTTAGGGTAATCAATTATATCTACAAATTTGCCATAGATGGGGCAGGGGCAGGCTGGGGCCTTGCACCTAACAGTGTACCTTTCCTTTTATCATTCAAAAGGAAAAATACTATTAAGTGTTTTTGGGTCGATATCACTTTTTTTTGTTTTTTTTGTAAAGCCTTTGAACTGATAATATATAGTAAAGGGAACATGCTGACTGGTATTTGCAGCAGTAAATCCTGCATGAGACAGGGACACCCAGGAACATTTCAAGCAGGTTTTGTGGCACTTTTATGCAGGAAGGCGGCAAAAAGTTCCACTGCAGGAGAGCTTTGTACACCAAGTTCATAGCATAATACAAACAAATCAATAACACATCTGCCACTAACTTAACCAGATTAGTTGCTAACTAACAAAGTACCGCCTAATTGGTTCCCTTAGGCCGGGTTCACACTGGTATGACTCAACAGTCGTACCACTTTGGATCCGACTTTGCCCTGCATCTTGAAATCCAACATGCGTCCGACTTCAATGAACAGGGATCCAACTTTGATCCCCGACGATACCAGGCACTGTGTCTGGTATGAATCTTTAGGGGAAACTCTGCGCCAAATAAAAAAAAAATGGCATGGGTTCCCCTCCAAGAGCATATCAGGCCCTTTGGTCTGGTATGGATTTTAAGGGAAACCCCCACGCTGAAAAAACGGAGTGGGACCCCCCCGTATCCATACCAAACCCTTTTCTGAGCACGCAGCTTGGCAGGTCAGGAAAGGGGATGGGACGAGCGAGCCCCTCCTGAACCGTACCAGGGAGCGTGCCCTCAACATGCGGGGGGTGGGTGCTTTGGGGCAGGGGGGCAGGATTCCGATTAGCTTCCTGCCCGCAGACCCTGGCAACCAACGGCCAGGGTTGTCGGGAAGAGGCCCTTGTCCCCATCAATATGGGGATAAGGTGCTTTGGGGTGGGGGAGATGCAGGGCCCCCTGCCCCAAAGCACCCACCCACCCATGTTGAGAGCATGCGGCCTGGTACGGTTCAGGAGGGGGGGGCGCTTGCTCATCTCCACCCACTTTCCTGACCTGCCAGGCCGCATGCTGGGATAAGGGTCTGGTATGGATTTTGGGGGGACACCCCCACCCTTTTTTTGGCATGGGGGTTCCCCTTAAAACCCATACCAGACCGAAGGGCCTGGTATGCTCTTGGAGGGGGAACCCATGCCGTTTTTTGTTTTTTTTATATAATCGCCGTGGAGTTCCCCTTCAAGATCATCAGAAAACAAGTCTCATGCCAAAGTCGGATCAGTTAAGACCGCAATCCAACTTTGATCTAACTTCAGTGATATTCAATGGGCTGAAGTACAGTGCCTTGCAAAGTATTCACCCCCTTGGCTTTTTACCTGTTTTGTTACATTGCAGCCTTTAGTTCGATGTTTTTTTAATCTGAATTATATGTGATGGATCAGAACACAATAGTCTAAGTTGGTGAAGTAAAATTAGAAAAATATATACATATATATATATATATATATATATATATATATATATATATATATATATTTTTTCAGAAATAAAAAACTGATAATTGGCATGTGCGTATGTATTCACCCCTTTGTTATGCAGCCCATAAAAAGCTCTGGTGCAACCAATTACCTTCAGAAGTCACATAATTAGTGAAATGATGTCCACCTGTGTGCAATCTAAGTGTCACATGATCTGTCATTACATATACACACCTTTTTGAAAGGCCCCAGAGGCTGCAATACCTAAAGCCCCATACACACTATCAGATTTTCTGCTGATTTTTGTCTTCAGATTTACCAAAACCATATAACATGAGGTCAAACCTTAGGAGTTTCAATTTGTATGCAATCAGGCAGGCCCTTGCACTACATGGTTTTGGTAAATCTGAAGACAAAAATCAGCAGAAAATCTGATAGTGTGTATGGGGCTTTAGAGGAACCACTAACCAAACACTGCCATGAAGACCAAGGAACTCTTCAAACATGTAAGGCACAATGTTGTTGAGAAGTACAAGTCAGGGTTAGGTTATAAAAAAATATCCAAATCTTTGATGATCCCTTTGAGCACCATCAAATCTATCATAACCAAATGGAAAGAACATGGCGCAACAGCAAACCTGCCAAGAGACGGCCGCACACCAAAACTCACGGACCAGGCAAGGAGGGCATTAATCAGAGAGGCAGCACAGAGACCTAAGGTAACCCTTGAGGAGCTGCAGAGTTCCACAGCAGAGACTGGAGTATCTGTACATAGAACGACAATAAGCTGTACGCTCCATAGAGTTGGGCTTTATGGCAGAGTGGCCAGAAGAAAGCCATTACTTTCACCAAAAAATGGTGGTGGCAGCATCATGCTGTGGGGATATTTTTTAGCAGTCGGGACTGGGAAACTGGTCAGGGTTGAGTGAAAGATGGATGGTGTTAAATGCAGGGATATTCTTGAGCAAAACCTGTATCACTCTGTGTGCGATTTGATTCTAGGATAGAGGTTCACCTTCCAGGAGGACAATGACCCCAAACACACTGCTAAAACAACACTTGAGTGGTTTAAGGGGAAACATGTAAATGTGTTGGAATGGCCTGGTCAAAGCCCAGACCTCAATCCAATAGAAAATCTATGGTCAGACTTAAGGATTGCTGTTCACAAGCGCAAACCATCCAACTTGAAGGAGCTGGAGCAGTTTTGCAAGGAGGAATGGGCAAAAATCCCAGTGGTAAGATGTGGCAAGCTCATAGAGACTTATCGAAAGTGACTTGGAGCTGTGATAGCCGCAAAAGGTGACTCTACAAAGTATTGACTTTAGGGGGTGAATAGTTCTGCACATTGACTTTTTCTGTTATTTTGTTCTATTTGTTGTTTGCTTCACAATAATAAAAAAAAATCTTCAAAGTTGTGGGCATGTTCTGTAAATTAAATGATGCAAATACTCAAACAATCCAAGTTAATTCCAGGTTGTGAGGCAACAAAACACGAAAAATGCCAAGG
The DNA here is from genome assembly GCF_042186555.1 of Aquarana catesbeiana. Lineage (NCBI taxonomy): Eukaryota > Metazoa > Chordata > Amphibia > Anura > Ranidae > Aquarana > Aquarana catesbeiana. The sequence goes on from NC_133324.1 coordinate 859,453,931, forward strand.
GGGTAAATACTTTTGCAAAGCACTGTAGGATCAAAGTTGGACCAAAGTAGTGCAAGGAGCACTTTCAAAACCGGACCGACTTGTGTCGGACCAGTTAAGACATATAGGGAAACATTGATTTTCACACGTCATGCGACATGAGCTCCCAATGTCGGAACGTTTGTAGTACCAGTATGAACCCAGCCTCAAGCAAGCGTGCAGCATTCATACTATGCCCTTCAAGTCTGGTATTAATTTTAAGGGGGGAACTATGCAAAAAAACAAATGGTGTTAGGGCCCCCTCAAATTTTATACCAGACTCTTTTGGGGACTTCATGCAAAAAGGATTCCCCCAAAAAACCAATCCCAGTGACATCATTGGCTAGTGACGTTATTCACTGGAGCTGCCAGAAGTGGATGAGTATTCATTGGGGTAATATTGTGTTGATAGACTTTGTTTCTTTTTGTGGGTTGGCAGGTGTTGGGCATCATGATTGACATGGATCCCTGGACAAAATGACTGATGTACATCCTGGGATTTTTTCTTGGGGGTTTATTAAAAGATTTGTCAAAAACAGTGTATGTGTTTTGTAGTGTTTACATTTTTTTACTGAATGAGTAGGGGTACTATGTATCTCTGTCTATGACATTCACTTAGTGGGCCAGGGTTGTGGGCTAAGAGGTCCTTGTCCTCATCAACATAAAGGCAAGGTGGGGGTCCCCTCTGATAAGGTAGCCCATGTTGAGGGGATGTGTCCTGGTTTAGTCCGGAAGGGAGGTGCATATGTGCCCACCCTCTCTTTGCATGCCAGGCTGCATGCTTAGATCTGGTATGATCTTAGATCTTAGAAATCTGGTATGAATTTTTGGGGGGACCCCATGCTTTTTTTTTTTGTCTGGGGATCCCCCTTTAATCCATGCTAGACCCAAAGAGTCTGATATGGAATTTGGAGGAGACCACATGCAGCTTTTTGGTGTGGTATACCCCTTAAAATGCATACATGATGATCTGTACCTGCCAAATGGTAAAAGCTGTCCGAACACCCAAACAGACAAGGTTCGGTTCAAGCCTTAAGCCTCGTACACACGATTGGATTTTTGGCCAAACGAGCATCAGACTTTTGTCCCAAGGGCGTGTGCCAGGATCTTGTCTTGCATACAAACGGTACACAATTGTCGGCCAACAAACACGAACGTAGTGACATACTACGTGGAATTTCAGCTCTTGAGCACCACCCTTTGGGCACCTTCTGCTAATGTCATGTTTGGTGAGCATTGATTCCGAGCATGCGTGTTTGTACTTTGGACTTTTGTGTGACGGACTTGTGTACACACGATACAAAAATCTGACAACAGGCCGCTGTCCGCCAAAAATTTACTAGCCTGTCATCCAACATTTGTTGGTGGAAAGTTGGACAACAATTGTCTGAAGGAGCGTACTAACAGTCGGATTTTAGGCAAACAGTCTGTCATCACACAATTCCCTGCCGAAAATCCGATCACGTGTGTGAGGCTTAAAGTGTAAGTAAACCCCCCTATCGTTTTCAGCCAAGGAAGCTGCCATCTTTGCCTTTGTTTAATCTACAACTGCCATGATGCTGCACATGTGATCAGTTTAGACACCAGCCATTGGATGGCTTGACAATTTGGTTGAGAGCACAACCAATGGTAGTCTTACATTTCCGGCACGTGCCGGAAATGAAACTGTTTTATGGGTGGGTTTACTTCCGCTTTAAAGCTCATCTCTGTTCAGAACCCAGAACAGAACCTAATATTCTGAGAAAACAAAAAGTTTGTTTTCTCGACACCATTTATAAACCCTGTTCCAAGTTCTATTCAATTGGACAGGTTGGGAGGGCAGCAAGCCCACTGTGATCTCTTAATAGTTTATAAAAATTGTAGATCTGCAATCAAACTTTGGTCTATGGGGTATTATATCTGTTGAGGGTACGATCGGCATGTTCAATCCAACAGCAGGAGCAGGAGAGATACTTGCTAAAAAGCTTCTGATGTCTAACCTGTCTTAAAACTTTTATATCACATAGAGCACAAAGTTTTAGCACAAAAAACTTCAAAAAATAAAGTTACACCTGACTATCTAAAACCCGCCCCCAAAAAATGTTAAGCCCACCTTGCCTCCACATATGCACACATGAATATAAATGCACCCGTCGTAGGTGCCTATGTACGAAATAGTTTCTTGCGATACACGTTACATATGACAAATTTAATTTTAGGGGAGTTTTAACTATTTTTCAGCCCTACAATTATTTTTTTAAACTTGTGTGCAAAAACCCAAAAATTATCTGGCAGCAAAGGGAATGAAATCCATCTTTCTCTTAGCTAAAGGTGGATTGTAATCCACCAAAATGTCAGAACAATGCAACAGTAACAATTCAAATACATCTCCTGCAAAATCCTATCAGTGCACATTGCAATCTCTCTGTAATTTATTTTTTTTCCAGTCTGTATCTCTATTGGTGAGAGTTAGTCCCTTTTTCCAGGAAGGGGATAGGTAATCTCTCCAATGGGGACAAAGACGAAAACACATTTTAAACAGAGTGGGAAAGGGTTAGAACTTTTGACTTATTGCTGTCTGTACCTTCCTGTCCCTAGTGACAACCACACCCTTTCTTATTGAACTAGCATCAGAGGAACAGGAAGTGAGGCAAAATCTTTGCAATGGTGTCACAAACAGAAAAAAACACGAACATTTTTTTTAACCCTTCTCCACTGTAATCAAAACTGCAAAAATAAAAAAGTGGTATTTTTCATTAGGCTGGAGGTTTAATACATTTTTCAGATATTTGTGCTTCTTTTTTTAAACCATTCCTAGGAGAAATACAGGAAAAGAGTCATTTCCTGTTCATCCATGCACTCTCCCTTCCTGAGCTGATACTGGATTCAAACGTACGTTAGAATGAACTCCACAGTACAGCAGAATGCTTCATCATTGGACTAGGATGCAAAGAAAAAAGTCTATTAGGATTCTTTGTCAGTCTTTGTTCCAGAGAATCACCTAGCTGCCAATGATAGCTAACTGATTCCTCCCTGTTCCTTAGGGAGCCAGGTTTTCAAACACTTCCTCTGTAAAATAATTCTATAAGTCCGATCCACTTAAGAGAATTTAGGACAGCTTGGCAATATTTTCCCTAGCCCCCTCCAACACAAATATAATGTTCACTTAAACAAAAAAAAAAAAAGAGAGAGAAAGAAAAAACACTACAAACAGACTGTCTTGTATAATAATGTTTTGCATCCTTTAGGATTAAAACTTCACAGGCAAGCAGGATTCATTGTTCTTTGTAGTTACTTTTTGTACTCACATACTCGAGTTTTAATACAGTTTCCATTAACAAAATCAAAGGCAGCTTTAGCGTGTATGCTGAGACTTTGTAGTGGCTGGCAGCCAGATGCAGCAGTGTCTATACGCCTCCTAGCCCCTATCTCTGACTGTTTATTTATTACACACAGGATGCTCACACTGTATGATGATCTACAGATGAAAGGGAGAAGACTGCTTGGGAAATCTGCTGTAAATTCAGGCTGCAATAGTTTTTACAAGAACAGCAATTTTTCCTCCATGATCATACATTTGCTTTGAGTTATAGCTCGGAAATCCAGAATTGATGATAGTTTAGTTTAATATAGTCCTTACCTTTTGACTGCTGGAATTCGAGATAGTAGGTGAAAGATTCGAGCAGATGGAACCTGGGTATCTCTACGCTAAAATAAATTGTAGCGCATAATAAGTAATACCAAGCCAACAAAATCCCATATTTGTTATCAATATAAATGCTATTCCGCAACATAAAGTGACACTTTCATGGTGTTCGGGAGTTGGGGATTGTGTGGTTTTATTAAAATGGTGTGTTGTAGTATTTCTATATTTAGTTATAAAGCACAATACATGGGGAAGTCATAGTATGTATAAAGTACAATATTGTGCGTATATAAAATTCCTGAGAATATAGAGATAGCTGAGGAATTGAAATGAACGCTATGTGCTTGTACAGCTCGGGTATTACAGCACCGGAACATTCATTAAAGTAGATTGTAGTATTTCTCTATCTAGTTAGAAGCTAAAGAGTAATACACTGGAAAATCATAGTAGGTATTTATAACAAAGTATAAAGTCTAATATTGTCCTTATAAAATATATGAAAATGTAAAGAGGGCTGAGAAATTTCTACAACTGGTTACAATTTTACAGCTTGGTGTAAATCCATGAGAGCATTCAGACATTATTAGAACTTTTCAGTATGCCTGGCTTACTTGATAGGTTGTATGTTCTGAAGGTTGCACAAAGAGCAGTTACCAATCATTCAGAAATTTTACAGCCTGTATAAAAATTTAAAAGCAAATTAATTACCAAGCAGTTGCAGTATTCTGATCCGTGTAAATCCTGTAGTGTGGACCTAGTATAGATTATAGGGTTTGCTCTAGATTAATTAGGACACTGCAGTTTGATACCAAACCGCCAAAGTTCTGCTTCTTCCAAGTGTTAACATAAAACTGTATCAATATTCCATCGCATTGCAAATGAAATGTAATTGCTATCAAGGGCTGTTTAATGATCTTAAAGTGGATCCAAGCTCAAAAAGTAAAGATCTGCTAGGTTACAGGAAACATCTAGAAAAGTTAATTGTCTTTAACCTCTTCCTGGCTGCCCCATAGCAGATTTACTGCTGCAGGGGGCAGCCGCTCTCTGCAGAATCACATATATATATATATATATATATATATATACAGTATCTCACACAAGTGAGTACACCCCTCACATTTTTGTAAATATTTTATTATATCTTTTCATGTGACAACACTGAAGAAATGACACTTTGCTACAATGTAAAGCAGTGAGTGTACAGCTTGTATAACAGTGTAAAATTGCTGTCCCCTCAAAATAACTCAACACACAGCCATTAATGTCTAAACCCCTGGCAACATAAGTGAGTACACCCCTAAGTGAATATGTCCAAATTGGGTCCAAAGTGTCAATATTTTGTGCGGCCACCATTATTTTCCAGCACTGCCTTAACCCTCTTGGGTATGGAGTTCACCAGAGCTTCACAGGTTACCACCCGAGTCCTCTTCCACTCCTCCATGAAGACTTCACGGAGCTGGTGGATGTTAGAGACCTTGCGCTCCTCCACCTTCCATTTGAGGATGCCCCACAGATGATCAATGGGGTTTAGGTCTGGAGACATGCTTGGCCAGTCTATCACCTTTACCCTCAGTTTCTTTAGCAAGGCAGTGGTCGTCTTGGAGGTTTGTTTGGGGTCGTTATCATGTTCTAATACTGCCCTGTGGTCCAGTCTGTGAAGGGAGGGGATCGTGCTCTGCTTCAATGAACTGTAGCTCCCCAGTGCTGGCAGCACTCATGCAGCCCCAGATCATGACACTCCCACCACCATGCTTGACTGTAGGCAAGACACACTTGTCTTTTTTACTCCTCACCTGATTGCCGCTACACATGCTTGACACCATCTGAACCAATTAAGTTTGTCTTGGTCTCATCAGACCACAGGACACGGTTCCAGTAATCCATGTCCTTAGTCTGCTTGTCTTCAACAAACTGTTTGCGGGCTTTCTTGTGCATCATCTTTAGAAGATTCTTCCTTCTGGGAGGACAGCCACGCAGACCAGTTTGATGCAGTGTGTGGCGTATGATCTGAGCACTGACAGGCTGACCCCCCATCCCTTCAACCTTTGCAGCAATACTGCCTTCAGACATGTGCGCCGTCAATAAATTTGTTTTGTTTTGTTCCGTTTCATATTAAAATGAATTCGTAATTCGTGTCCGAAATTCAATTCGGATTGGTACGAAATATTAATTTTCGTTAGGTTCGTAAACTTTTCGTAATAATAATGAAAGTTTGTTATGATAAATTTATCATTATGAGGGGCTCCCACCATCCCTGTGCTGTGCTGACTTCCTGGGATTTTTAACTTTTAGGTTAGTTAACTTTTCGTAACAATAACGAAAGTTCGTTATGATAAATTTATCCGAAGTTTGTAAATGAAATTTCGTATTTCGTACAAAATTCGTATGCATGAAAATTCGCATTTCGGATCCTCACGAATGTACGCATTTCCGATTCGTACAAAACTAATCGCACATGTCTAGCTGGCAGCACTCATACGTCTATTTCCCAAAGACCATCTCTGGATAGGAAGCTGAGCATGTGCACTCAACTTAGTTGACCATGGCGAGGTCTGTTCTGAGTGGAACATGTCCTGTTAAACCGCTGTATGGTCTTGATCACTGTGCTGCAGCTCAGTTTCAGGGTCTTGGCAATCTTCTTATAGCCTTGGCCATCTTTATGTAGAGCAACAATTCTTTTTTTCATATTCTCAGAGAGTTCTTTCCCATGAGATGCCATGTTGAATTTCCAGTGACCAGTATGAGAGAGTGAGAGCGATAACACCAAATTTAACACACCTGCTCCCCATTCACACCTGAGACCTTGTAACACTAACGAGTCACATGATGCCGGGGAGGGCAAATGGCTCATTGGGCACAATTTGGACATTTTCACTTAGGGGTGCACTCACTTTTGTTGCCAGCAGTTTAGAGATTAAGGGCTGTGTGTTGAGTTATTTTGAGGGGACAGCAAATTTACACTGTTATACAAGCTGTACACTCACTACTTTACATTGTAGCAAAGTGTCATTTCTTCAGTGTTGTCACATGAAAAGATATAATAAAATATTTACAAAAATGTGAGGGGTGTACTCGCTTTTGTGAGATACTGTATATACGTGATTCTGCACTTCTGGGTTTCCATGGGTGGGGGGGGAGCCAATCAGCAGGTCCCGCGAACCCCATGTCTGTCTGGACCTGCCGATCGTTCGGGACTCTGACAGAATGACAGTCTGCCTATGTAAACAAGGCAGACTGTCATTCCGTGAAAACAGAAGATATGGATCCTGTGTTCCTGTGAAGCAGGAACACCGATCCATGTCTTCAAGTTGTAAAAGCACCTCCCCCACAGTTAGTAAACACTCACTAGGCACACATTTAACCCTCTGATCGCCCCATGATGTTAACCCCTTCCCTACCAGTGTCATTAGTACAGTGACAGTGTATATTTTTAGCACTGGTCACTATATTAGTGTCACTGGTCCCCAAAAAAGTGTCAAAAGTGTCAGGTGTCGGAGTTGTCCACCGCAATATCGCAGTCCGGCTATCGCCCCTAAGTCGCTAATGGCCCCCATTATTAGTAAGAAAAATAAATTAATAAAAATATCCCATAGTTTGCTATAACTTTTGCGCAAACCAATCAATATACGCTTATTGGGATTCTTTTTTACCAAACATATGAAGCAGAATACATATTGGCCTTAATTGATGAAGGAATTAGATTTTTTACATTTTTTAGTTGGATGTATTTAAGAGCAGAAAGTAAAAATATATATATTTTTTCAAAATTGAAGGTTGTTTTTTGTTTCTAGCGCAAAAAAATAAAAACTGCAGAAGTGATCAAGTATCACCAAAAGAAAGCTCTATTTGTGGGAAGAAAGGACATCAATTTTATCTGGGTACAGCGTCGCAAGACCGAGCAATTGCCAGTTAAAGTAGCGCAGCGCCGAATCGCAAAAAATGGCCTGGTTAAGCAGGGGGGGTAAATCTTCTGGAGCTGAAGTTGTTAAGCATCGCCCTGAAAGATTTACTTTATGACTATCCAGATAAAGTGCTAGTGCATCAGTAATACAATCAAATGAAAACAAAGTGTTTAAACAGCTAGAATTCATACAAAATAAATTCATTCATAGCCATCTGAAAAAAAATTCATATAAAAAAGTGCACAGTGCAAAAGAGTCCATCAATATACTGTCTGCTCAGTGCAAAACAGTCCATTTGTGTGACACCCAAATCCAATGATTTTGTGTGTGTATAAACTACGTCACACCCAGGTGCGTACCCCACTTAGGAGCCTCTTACCAACAGGTAAGACCCTCAAAGATGGGGGTCTGGCTGCACTTTAATGACCCGTACACACGATCGGATTTTCCGACAACAAATGTTGGATGTGAGCTTGTTGGCTGAAAGTTCGACCGTGTGTATGCTCCATCGAACATTTATTGTAGGACTTTCCGCCAACAAGTGTTGCCTAGAAGGTTCTCAAATTTTCCGCCAACAAAACTTTGTTGTCAGAATTTCCGATCATGTGTGCACAAGTCTGACGCACAAAAGTTCATGCATGCTCGTAATCAAGCAGAAGGAGCCGCACTGGCTATTAAACGTCCTTTTTCTCGGCTTGTCGTACATCACCACATTCCCACGTTCGTAATTGTTGGTCAACATTTGTGTGACTGTGTGTATGCAAGACAACTTGGAGCCAACATCCTTCGAACAAAAATCCACGGTTTTGTTGCCAGAAAATCTGGTCGTGTGTACGGGGCATTAGGGAGTAATCCCTCTGGGATGAATGGATGAAAAAATCCAGGGCTCAGAAGTGGTGGTTTCCAAAATAACCAAGGCAGTCCACAAATGAAGCTCAGGAAGGGATAAATGCAAAGAAAGTGACTCATAGTGTATCAATATAAAATACCAGCATTTATTAAGATAAAAACAACTCACAAACACAGGGCAAAACAGCATGTAAACCAAATGCAGTCAGCACCATGATGACGTCACATTACGTACAGAAATCTTACTCCTGGACATCTCTCTCTCTCTCTCTCTCTCTCTCTCTCTCTGTTCTGTTAAAGAAGTTGTTTTTGTGAGAAAACCTCACCATATGTTTGTTATGTGTTCCCATTCAATCAGCATGCCTAAAAAATGTTTTTTTAAATACATTTCTTACCTTTTAGATGTTTCTCAAGAGGAGGTGTCATGGCTGGCTGCAAGGTTTTGTTATAGTGAGCCTATCCCAAGTCTGTCCTCATTAACATACAATTCAGGAAGCCTCTACACATTTAAGACTTTGTTAGGACAGGCAGTGTTTAAATCTAGTTACAATTGATACTTGGTTAATTACAACAAACACAGCTGCCCAATCCCCTTATAAACATTTTTCTTGCTGGAGGGTCCAGAGTAGTGCATCTAAAAAGGTGAGCTGCAATCGCTTTTAAATCAAATGATTTTCATTGTAAGATTTATTATACAAAAACATAAGCTCCAATTTTTAAATATTTTTAAACTATTTGCCGACCGCAATATGTATGGTTATGTCTTTCACGTGAAAGAGGTCAGAATGGCTCATTCGCCACTGGATCGCTTTCAGAAGCGGCAAGAGAGGACGTCCCACCCCTCCCACAGTTTGCTGGTGTTTCTAGGGCTAACTGTTTTTACTGGCACTCCCCAGAAACGATCCGATGGTGTGGCCGGCTGCTCACAGAGGCAAACAGAGACCAAATCAGCTCTGATTGCCTTTATGGCTTTGGAGAACCAGAACAACATCATGCTGTCACTTTAGGTCTAGGGCAGAAGTAAACAAAAATGTTTTTTGATCTTTTGCTTTTAAGGGTAAAGGAGAGATTTGGAGTCTTTCTTACCCCAGATCTCTCCATAAAGACGACCTGTCATCCTTATTTCTATTACAAGGGGTGTTTATCTTCCTTGTAATAGTATAAACGTGTTAAAAAAATAATGATTAAAGTAACAGTGTAAAAAAAATAAAAAAAAGAAGAAAAAAAATTTAAGTTCCACTATCTCTCCATGTTTGTGCGCAGATGCGAACGCATGCGTAAGTCGCACACGCATATGGAAATGGTGTTCGCACCACACATGTGAGGTATTGCCACAAAATTTAGAGAGAGAACAATAATTCTCCTGCTAGACCTCCTCTGTATCTCTAACCACTTCAATACAGGGCACTTATACACCTTCCTGCCCAGACCAATTGGCATCAATGAGCGGGCACTGACGGGCACTGACGATGGGCACTGATAAGCAGCACTGATGGGCACTGGTAGGCAGCACTGATGAGTGGCACTGATATGCAGCACTGATGGGCATTGATAGGTGGCACTGATGGGCACTCATGGGTGGCACTGGGTGACACTGGGCGGCACTGGTGGGCACTGATGGGCACTGATAGGCGACACTGAAAGGCTGCAAAGATAGGTTCTTATGGGTGGCACTGATAGGCGGCACTGATGGGCACTGATAGGTGGTACTGATGGGCACTGATAGGTGGCACTGATGGGCACTGATACGTGGCACTGATGGGCACTGATACGTGGCACTGATATGAGGCACTGATAGGCATCTCTGGTGGCACTGGCAGTGGTAGGCATTGTGAGTGGGCACTGATTGGCAGCTGCCTGGGCATTGATTGGCAGCTGCCTGGGCACAGATTAATATTTCCCTGGGGTTCTAGGGGGCATACCTGGTGGTCCAGTGTGGTGGCCATCCTGGTGGTCCTGGGCAGCTTCCCCGGTGGTCCTGGGTGGGATCCGAGGGAGGCTGTGCTGATAAACAGTTAGCACAGACCCCCCCTGTCAGACGTGCGTGAGGAAAAGCTGATCTCCAGCTCTTCCTATTTACATCTTGATCAGCCGTCATTGGACACGGCTGATCACGTGGTAAAGAGTCTCCATCAGAGACTTTTTACCTAGATCGGAGTTGCGGTGTGTCAGACTGACACACCACAACAACGATCGCCGCAATGCGCGCAACCTGACGTTCGGTCAGGATATTGAAACCACTTTGCCACCGTCATTTTGCTATACGGCGGGCGGCAAGTGGCTAAACAGGTAACCTGTAAAAAAATTTTAAAAATTTGAAAGCATCGCCTATGGAGATTTTTAGTACCATAGTTTGTGGCCATTCCACGAGCGTGACATTTTCTAGCAAAAAATACTGCTTTAAACTTGTAAACAAATAGTGCCAGTAAAAGCTCGGCCTTCAATGTAAATAGGAACATATAACAAATATGAACTAGGCATCATCCCAATTTGGCTACAAAAGTAGAAATATACTTTAAGGTAAGCTAAGACAAAGTGAAAACTATTTGTGTGCACTGCATACTATATAAGCAAATGTAATAGATCCTTGGCGCTGAGGTTTATGTGTGTCTGTGAGGCTGTCACTTGTAACACAGCAATTATGGGTATTTTGTGAGTACAAAGACTATGGCATATGTGTGCAGGGTATACAGCAAATAGGCACTGATTCTGTTTAATAATCACCTTTTAAGTCACTCACCTCTTAGACGCAATCTGTCCTTGACAATGGTTTACTGTAGTGCACTATGGACAAAATTTGCTCCTGTGTAGTAATCTAAGGTAGCCCTAGGTCTTTCATTATTCTAGTTATGTTCATTTTTCTCTTGCTCTGTTGAATTTTTTATTGTAAAGCCAAACAGATTGCTTGCTGTGGGTATTGTTACTCTTTCCATATTTATATTGTTTGAGGCCTCTTGCACATGGGTGCCTGACCCCATATAGCATATGTTCTGGTGTATTACCCCACCCAGAAAGCCCAGGTGCTGCACACAGCTGTCCATAGACATAAATAGCTGTGCCGGCTGTACTTGGTTATCCACTTTTATTGGCGTAAACACGAGTATAGCTTATAAACATATTCCAAGTAACTGTCCAAAGTGGGATTTTGTATTGAAATACCACTCTGTCACCACAACCTTTGAGGTTGATTTACTAAAACTGGTGAGTGTGAACTCTGGTGCAGCTCTGCATAGATTCTGTTTTTTGTTTTTTTTGTCAAAGCTTAAAGAGTATGTAAACCCAACATTTTGTATTTCTAATTGGTGTCTGCTGTACCATGTATTTGTATGAAAAAAAGTATCCTGCTCTCTTTGTATTGCTTCCTTTGTGTGAAATGCCTGGTAATCCTGCCAGTCCCTCTGATTTCCAATCAAAAACTGACCACAAGAAGCAGGTGAACACACCATGGCCGGTTCTCTGGCTATGATGAGAACTCAGTGTCCTCTCCTCCAATGATCAGACTTGTCCTTACACACTACCCCCCCCCCCACCCCCATACACCCATTCACTGGAAAGTCCAGTGTGTTGCTGTTTCTCCTCCCCCATCTCTCTGTTATCAGCTGCATGAGCTTAGGGGTTATGTGATCACTTAAAAAAAGGGAAAAAAGTGTTTATAAAATCTTTTTACACCTATACGCAAATGTTTTGCCTTTCCTTTCTATTGTGAACTGAATGGGTTGTTTTACAAGGTTAGGGTTGACATTAACTTTAATTGAACTAGCTGAAGTCAGGAGCTGATTGGCTACCATGCACAGCTGCACCAGATTTTGCACTTCCCGGTCTTAGCAGTGACGGCCACTTCATTATAGGTGCAGGGGTGCCACCCCCCCCCCAATCCATGCGCCTGGCCCCTAATCTTCATGCAGGGATTCAGGGATTCTAATTAGTTTCAAAAAGGGTGGGCTCTGGGCACATAGCTCTGCACCCAGAGCCCACCCAGTTGTGTCACAATAGCGAATTAATATTCGCTATTGTCTTCCTGCTTCTCCACCCCAGCCAATAAGGAAGCAGGTCTTAAGACACGATTGCCCAAGAGGAGAAGCGACCGTATTGGCCGGGAGCAGAAGAAGGGGGAAGCCCCCAAGGAGGAAACGCAGGGGGAAGCCGCTGAACCTGCCTGTTACCTGTATGGGGTAAGTGCGGGGCTGGTGGGTGGACGGGCGTGTGACAGGGAGGTTGTTTGCCGAGCAACCGAGCAACGGGGGGTTGGGTAGTTTCTTTGCCGCCCCCCCCAAAAATGTATCACCAGCTGCCACTGGGTTTTTAGTAAATCAAATCCTTTGTGTAAGATAAGTTAATAGAAAAATGACGACTGTATTTGCTAATTGTTCCTTAAAATAAATAAGTGACATCTGAAATATCATTGGTTTCTTTGGGGGAATTAGTTTAGACATTTATATTTTAAAGTAAGCTGTGAAGTCATCAAGTCTGTTAATTGCAGCAATCTCATTGTAATACAGTTCTACTTTGTTTCTCTTTCACAGAGCAGATTATTGGCTAATACCATAATTAACTATCACAAAAGAAAACACTTCTCATGGCACAAAAAGAAAGCTTGTCTAAAAGTTATACTTCTGCCTGTGTATAAAACATGATTATTTTAATAAGCCACAAGAAAACATTGTTGAACTAAGTTTAAAAAAATTGTTGACGTCAGAAAGACACCAAAATACTATTGATTTGCGCAGGTATAATGGTGTACCATTGGCAGGGCATTTCCTGTCTTATGATCATCCAGCTGTGAGGTTGGAGTTATCTGCTGCATGGTCAGATTTGGCTGCCTGTGGCACTGACAGATGTTGTTTAATTAGCTTTAGGTCAGTCCTTGCATTCTTCTGGCATCTCCCTTCTTACTGTACTCTCCCATGTATTTCCTGCTTCTCCCTATTCTGGGTCTTCCTGAGTTCAAAAATCCAGTTTTCCCATATTGTGTTCGGATGTGTACACCAGTGTTCCTTTAATGCCTTTAGATGCCATTCACCTGGAGAAGCACAGTAAAACATTGTTCTGATTGATAACGCGTTCTTTTTAAGAGCAATATGTTCCATTCTCAAATTCTCCATCGTAGACTTTGCTAGCCCCAGCTGGTTTCAGAATAATCTTTGTTGCTGACCGCATTTATAATTCTTTGATCTTACATGCCATGCCTCTGTTTGATCCCTGACAATCTGTTTGCTTTTTTCTCTGGTTTTGATACCTGATTTTGATATCCTCTGCCAATGACTTCTGGTTACTCTCTAATTTGCCACCGTCATACAGCCAAGAGGCTCTGCTAGCCTATACCTGTCCTTATTAGACTATGGACATTCTGCCCAGGCTGTATAATCCAACACTAGAGTTCCCTAAGCCCCCCCAAGTATGCAGAAACTTGAAATATGACTGCTAAAGGGAAATAGCAGAGCAACAGTGGTTATTAACCACTTCAGCTCCGGAAGGATTTACCCCCTTTCTGACCAAGCCATTTTTTGCGATACGCCACTGCGTCGCTTTAACTGATAATTGCGCTGTCGTGCGACGTTGTACCCAAACAAAATTTATGTCCTTTTTTTCCCCACAAATAGAGCTTTCTTTTGGTGGTATTTGCTCACCTCTGCGCTTTTTACTTTTTGCACTATAAACAAAAGAAGAGCGACAATTTTGAAAAAAACACAATATTTTTTACTTTTTGCTATAATAAACATCCCAAAATGTAAAAAAACAAAAACAAATTTCTTTATCAGTTTAGGTCGATATGTCTTCTACATATTTTTGGTATAACAAAAAAAAACGCAATAAGCTTATATTTATTGGTTTGAGCAAAATTTATAGCGTCTACAAAATAGGTGATAGATTTATAGCATTTTTATTATTATTATTTTTTTTTTTACTAGTAATGGCGGCGATCTGCAATTTTTATCGGGACTGCGACATTGTGGCGGACAGATCTGACACTTTTGACACATTTTTGGAACCATTAACATTTATACAGCGATCAGTGCTATAAAAATTCACTGATTACTGTATAAATGTCACTGGCCGGGAAGGGGTTAACACAAAGGGGGAGATCAAGGGGTTAAATGTGTTCCCTCAGTATGTGTTCCAACTGTGGGGGGATGGGACTGACTTGGGGAGGAGACTGATCGTTGTTCCTATATACTAGGAACAAGAGATCAGTTTCCTCACTCCTGACAGAATGTGACTTTGTGTGTTTGCACACACAAATCCCCATTCTCGCTGTCAGGTGCGATCGCGGGTGCCTGGCGGACATTGCATCCGCTGGACACATGCATCAGCTCCTCCGGCGGTGCGCACAGCCCCTATACTCCATAAAGCGCCCGCTGTACAGCTACGGTGATTTGGGCAGGAGTGCCATTCTGCCGCCGGCGGGCAGTAGGCAAGTGGTTAAAGTGATACTAAAGGTAAAAATGTTTTTTACCATAATGCATTCCTTGCATTAACCCCTTGGCCCTTTAAGGGGTTTGCTTTGCCTATGGCCACATGACCGCCATGACAGCAAATCACGGCGGTCACATAATCGGAAAAGTCCAGATCGCAAACAGTGATCGAGAACTTTCCGTGAGCCACCAGTCACTGTGGTGGGAGCGTGCAAGGCAGACGCTCTCGGCACAGCACTGTCGAGCGCTAATGCACGCAAAGGACCAGTTGCAGAGAGGCCACATATTTGCGTTTGCTCTGCGCCAAGAGGTTAATGTAGACAACGTTTTAGATTTCTATGTCCTCCCCCTTTACTGTGTTAAGGGGAACTGAGGGGAGAAGAGATCAGGCACTGTGCATGGTTGCATCTCTTTTCCCTTCTCTTCCTCTTCACACAGGAACTCGAACAGCAGGAGGAGCAATTAGCTCTTGCTGCTGTCAATCAAATGCAGTGAGGAGGAAGTGGAAGCGGAGCTAAGTCCTGCTGTGTGTGTCTATGGAGACGGATCCAAAGACACACAGCTCAGGAGCAAGCTGACACCACGTGCTTCCATAACAAACAGCTTACAATGGGGACACAACAAGAATGAGAGGAGACAAGATCACCGGCGGGGGACCCAAGAAAAGGAGGGCCGGGGTCGCTCTATGCAATACCATTGCACAGAGAAGGTGAGTATAACATGTTTGCAATTTTATTTTTTAAATGACTTTAGTAACACTTTAAGTGTAAATTAGTGTTTATACTTGGTTTGTGCTGAGGATCATTTGTCCTTTATAATCATTATTTTTCTATGTATCAACAGGTCTCATATGGGATGGACAGCTACAGCATGGGTATCACCTCCAAGGTAATCTGGCAGTTTTTTTTTTTTTACTATGATTCTAATGTTATGCTAGTTTTAATGCTATAAGGTAACTGTTGTATATGATTATGTAATGTGTCTCTTTGATAGTTCTGTATTATAAAATTTTTGTGCTGTGTGGATTTTGTTGGGCTGAGTCATCCACTAGTTATTTACATCTCTTGTCAAGACCGTTTTAATAATGGAGCAAAGTAGGCCTGAGATCCTGACTATCCAAGAGGTTTCTAATAACGGAGCCAACAGAACCTATGTTTTAATAAGGAGGTTATCATCTTTTAGTTGATGAGCTCAACATGGTCTCTGTACTGTAAAAGAAAAAACATGTTTATTTATATATTTGTACAATTTTATCAGTACTGTTGTTCAGGGGTCTTTTGGCAAATTCTGTTAACTGCAATGTGGACAACAGGAAAAGGCATAATAAACATTATTTTTTTCTATACTTAAACAACTTCAAGGTATATTATATTTCTTCTAAAATGTCAGTTGCACTGGAAGTTTGCTTTTAAATGTAAAGCATATCACAAAACTGTGTAGAGCGCAATATTGGACAATGTTCAACACTCAGTAACCCATAGTAACCCATAGTGACCATGAGGGACGAGCAATTGGAAAATTCAAAGGACCACTTGACAGTTCACTGTAGAGCAGTGGCAGTGAAGGAAATCAGTGACATCACTTCCCTTATAAGAAAGAACAAAACTTCTTTATTGGGATAGCACCTATAAATGGAAGTAAACTACTTAGGTCCTGATGACACAGGTTATATGAATTCTAACCTCAAAAATTCTATCGGCCTTAGGATCTGGATCCCAAGATTTTTGCCACTAGTTCGATTAGGAGATCATTTCTGATTGGTGACTGTGGGTTATTGTCCTTTGTACATTTTCATTGCCTCCGCACTACCTTACTGTGAATACCTTGCAATTAATACAGTGAGGCCCAACTTTAAGATGCTCTGACTGTGATCTCTCTATGCTTAAATATCACTTATATTCCATCAATCTGCCAATTATGTTATTATTTGGCTGTAGTAGGAATACATCTTATGATATCAAAAACTGTATAGCCTACATGTTTACACTTCCTGCTACATTATCCTTAATTTATATACATAAAACATCTGATAGAAGAGCAGAGATCACAATGATAGGCTACCAGACATATGAAAACAGCCAGTGGCTGTTACAGCTTGCTATTATCTACAAAGTATTAGTTGAAAAAGTAAAATACTGTATATGCATTTTGAATAAATTGATTTAAACTGGTAAATAATATCTTGGTAATTTAAAAGTATTAAAGAATTATATGTAATGATGGCTTTTTGAACGTACCATATTGTTTTCTATAGTTGACTATAATCAATGCAATGTGACCATAATTTAGGAATGGGAATTGAAGGGTTTGCAGAAAAAAGGAGGCAGCTCTATTTTTCACTTTTTTTGCTTATGAAAGAAAATCTGTTCATTCAATTGGTGCAAAAAGGAGGCAGTGCTGAATGTTGGTTCCCATATATTTCAAATGATGGAGATGTCTTTCTAGAATGTTAAAATGAGGCAGCTTCAAAATGTAAAAATGTGCCCCGCTTTACAGAAAAGATGTATGTGGATGCTAATACTGCAGGATTGTGTGTTAATACATGGACAACAAGTATTTTTTTTAAATTTGCCAAAAGTTAGTAAAACTAGATAGAGCTGCCACCCTATTCGTCATTTGTCACCATTGTATGTTTTTCATTAAAATTTGCAAACATCTTTTATAGGAGATAATGGTGTTTACTAAAGCTTTACACAGCAAACTCGTGTTAGTGTGATGCTTTGAATAAATGAAAGTCCTGCAATTTATTACCTTGGAAAAGGTAAAACTTCAGGAAATGTTTAGCAAAATTTCTCACTTTATTATACATGTACCTTTGCCTTACCTGGTCTTCCATTAGATGCATATGGGTTCCTTTTTGAGAAAGAAATATAGAAACTGCTACTGCTGATTTGTTTTTGCAGAGAATGTATAATCATTTCAATAATTTTTTTTCCAATTTGGATAGCGTAAGAGAGGGTTGTAACTCTTTTTTTTTGTCATCTGTGTCCCATTAGGGAGATTCACCTTCACTTCTTGTCCCGTAGCCAAGACAGGAAGTGAGAGGAAATCCCTACAAATTAAGACAATTCCTTAAAAGGCCCCCCCCCCCCAGGTCCCATTAGACAATTTCTGCTTTCTTACTTTTTCTGGGGGGCAACCCAAAATTTTTAATTTTCTTTGACTTTCACTTTCAATGATAATGCTAAACAGAACAAATAGAGAGGGTGGATCTCCATAACAGGTGCACAGATAGCAAGAAAAATAGGTATTCTAAGTCATCTCTACTGTTCCAAAAAAACATAAAGTTTTGCCTTTAGTTATACTTTAGATTATATTAATCTTTTAAAAAAACTCCTTTTCTATGCACAAATGCTAATTTTATATATACATAGTGGTGGTGGTTAGTTTTATATTTTATATTTATTTATATTTATATTTATATTATATTTATGCGCTGCTGCTACAATTATCTCAAATGGCCCTTTTCTCCAAACTAAAATGAAGCATATTGGGGGGGGGGGGGGGGGGGGGTGCTGCTGATCTCAGTATCCCAAGTCAATTGTAAAAGAATAAGCCCTTTGAGGGCTTTAGAATGCCGAGAGGCGGGGTGGAGCTCAGGGTCATGTGTGGCCACCGTGATTGGCTGTCACATAATCAGAAGGTTTACGTTAGCCGCCCGTCACTGTGCCGGGGCGTACACTCGGCACCAACAGGTTACATGATTTGTGCTCTCAAAGCTACACGAAAAGAACCTCCCAGCTGTATAGTATTTTTTTTCCTTTAGTACATGATTTTATAGGTCAGTAATGCACTAAGAAATTCAGCAAGAATAAAAGTCCTGGAGATTGCTCCACAAATGCAAATCAATAATGGCAACTCCCATATTCCTCTGAAAAACACCCTTTTACACAAGGGTGCTGTAAAGACCAGGAAAGGGAGATAATTATAAAGGGAGGATCCTGTTTTAATAACCTCCTAGTGATTAAATGAGTTATGGTTCTTATTGTACTCTGGCTATGCTCCATGTTCTTTATTATTACTTTGGGTAAGAAAAACATGAAGATTTACGTTAACAGTCTTTGGTGAGATGTTGTGCACAGAGAGATGATGCAGAGTAGGTGCCAATGTGCAATGTGTGGAGAGTTTGCAGTTTGATGGGGGAACTTACCAACAGGTGTTAGGCCCTTCAACACTAATATTTTTGTAACCATCTGACTAATAAAGTTGTCAGTTTTTTTGTAGTAGGGATTCTCCCCTGTACTGGCCAAAAGTAGTGTTGTATAAGTTTAAAGGCATATTGCACTATTTATTGAAAACATTTTTTAAATGTACATTTATTCATTTTTTGCATTGGAATGCATTCTAACCTTGATCAGTGGATCACAAAACTCCCGCTGACTTTTCCTCCAGCTCCAGGTCCATGTAAAGGTATGAATCTTCAGTTAAGGGGCTGGAGGAAGTAAACATTGGACTACAAGTGCGGTGATGTCACCGCACCTGTGCTCCATTGGGAACTACAGTCCCTCTGCCCCAGACCCTGTGCATAGTTCTGTAAGTTTATGATGCTCCTGTGTGGGCATAGAATGCAGCAGGAATAAGAATCCAGTGATTCAGGTAAGAGGTGCAGTTTGATCGTGGGGGGCTGCGGAATGGCTCAATGCTTTATGTTACATCCTAAATATAGGTATAACATGAAACATGGTAAGAAAGGTGAAAGTAGCCTTCAAAGCAAACCTTTCATGAGAGGAACACGGAGGCCACTACTGGAAAGTGCTTGTTATCTTGATGTCATGTTTATGGATATTGTTTCGGTACTTTTAGTAACCCAAAACAAGTATGTAAATGGGGACGTCTGTCTTTTCTTCCCTATTTCAATGCTTGTTTTCAGACGGTGGTTTAGAAAGTACAGAAGATAAAGTCTCAACATATTTATCAGGCAACTGGTATGTTCAGAAGGACATCGTCAATCGTAGCCTGCCCAAATATATTTAATTCATCATAAAAAATCCAGGGTAACAAGCCAATGCATTTTGGGGGGCAAAACATTTTGACTTGCTACCCTGGATATTTTGTGAAAAAAATGAATACCATTGGTGTGTTGTTACCTTCAACCTCCAAATCGTGTTTAATGTGCTTCCTGTGGCCCCTCTATGTAAGTAGCATGACACAGATTTTACTCTGAACTGTTAAATCAAGCTAACGCTGAATTAACGCCTATTATCCGTACCTTCTTTATTTTTCTCATGAAAGATTTACTTTAAAATCTACCTGTTATAAAGGTATAAAGTGAAGTGATTGTGTAAATACAATAATCTTTTACATATATTATAAATCTCTAGAAAAGGCATCACAAATGAATTTTCACAATCACATGACTGCACAGAAAACATAAATTCAAGGAAGGATATTACAGATCCGTCGATCAGTCAGAAATTGCACTTAATCGATATCCAGTTTACTCTGGTCTTCGTAACTGACCTTAGTCTTCAAGGCATTCCAACTGTTCTGAACATTCTACTTCTGAAATGTCTTCTAAACCGGTATATTGTGTATGCAATAGCAGCATGCTGTTATGCACAGACTACAATATGTGGTTATGGGAAAAACCATTGCACAGCTCAAGTGTGCTGTTAAAATAAGGTGTTGCCGCCAAGTGCTTTTAAATATACAAGAGCTCAGAACAATTATCTTCCACAATTACATGTCCCAAAAGAACCTTCCTGCACTTATGTTGAGAAGCCAGTGATCAATTTACTGGAAAAGAAAAAAAATATTGAAGAAACCTGTGGGAAAATTTCTAAAACACTGAATTTATTTATATTATAGAAATGGCCTCTAAAGACCTTAAAAACAGTGCTTAGAGGAGCACCAGAGTGCAATGAAATAGCAATTTTCCTGCCTGTGACGATGAACTATGCTCACTCCTGTGCATTGAATCCTCTCACATTCGAAAGCTCTTGGCTGGAGCATCGAAGAACCATTATGTTCTTCTTCTGTTGTTGCTCTGGTCTCTCCCATCCAATCACTGCACTATCTGTTTCCTCAATGGGTTCTAGAATAAATTACACAAATAGGACGGCTACCTGTTAAGCACCAGAAGTCAGTAAATCAAGCAGGTCTCTATGTAATGTAAGTCCATTTTCTTGTATTACTGTTATTTATGGGAAGTAAATAATGGTAATATGACTCTGCTTTTTAATTTTTTCTTGAATCTCGGCCACAGAATTTCCAAAGTCATTTATTTTTTATAGTGTTAGCAAGATGTTCCCTTGGCTTTTAGTCTTGAACACAATATAGAGAATTGTGAGACATATCGAAGAAATATATTACATGGGAAGACAAAGTCTCATTAGCGTTATTTATAGCATTCTCAAACCTCATTAGAGGAAGGTTTGGTAGATGCAAAAATGCATTACAAGCAATGTTTTCTTTAGCGAGAGAGAGAGAAGAAGGTGCTCTATTCTTTGCCTGTGTGTAGATTAGCAGCATCCACTGGGTACCGATAAGATAAAAAGGCTATACAATAAATATGCATCATACTGTGTACATACATAAAATACTGCAAATGAAAAAAGAGCAATGTAAAAATGTTTACTATGCAAAGTTGGAAGTGACCAGGCTTTAAATCGTAGTGTAAACAGCGAAATGAACTGCTTTTTTATTCAGTTTCTTCTTTGTATTGTAAATAGGAAAAACATTCTGAATGTATTTTATTTCATGAGCCTGCTTTGAAACTTTTAGAGCTGCATACACATTACTGGCCTTGTGCCATGCAACATTAAAGTTAATATAGTATCATCAGTCCCTATACACAGGGCGGTTTTAATAAAGAGGTAAAAAGATCATGTCTCTTAGCTACCTCAGAAAGATGGTAAAGGAGTCTTATAGTTTGGGGCTAGTGTACACAAGTGTTTTTATGCCGACTTTGCCTAGTTTATGGAGCATTTTTATTGGATGTTTAATGCAGTGCTTGAATTTGGAACTGGACTGAGTTGTTTTCATTGGTCTTTACTGATGCTTTTGCTAGTCCTTGTTTTAAGGGGGTCTGTCTCCTTCGCCATAATGTTTATTCCAATGCATCTGTTGTTCAAAAAAAACAAATAAACATAATAAAGAATAATATCTCCAATAAACTGGTTTCTGGTTGCAACACTACAATGCAGACACCTGGATGTGTTGGCATATACCTTTAGGTGATTCCTTCAGCCCAGGTAATACCTCAAATCCAGAGCCACTGTGAGATTCCGGTTTTAACACTTCCTGAAATTGCACATTGACCTGTTCCTCCTATATGTTTTATTTGGTCAGTAAGGCAACAATGTCATAGTGATTGGACAATAGCAACAATAAAGTAGTCTTTTGCTCAATCAGGAACCTGGCCTAACAGTGGCCAAGAATTAGTGGGTGTTAGAAGGGTATCTGCTTAGGTACTTAAAACTTCTGTTAAATTTTTATTGCTGTTCATGTCCCTTTGAGGTGATCTCCTTACCTCCATTGTGTCACTGGGACAGGAAATAGTAAAAAATCATCTCAGTGAGGACATAGATAATAAAACCTGATAGAGGTTTTAACTGTTCTACAGTCTATCTGCAACCAGGATCTGGCGTTCAAATGGAGGAGTTCATATGTATAAGCTGTCTCACTAGTTGTCTACTGTAGGATGCTTACTGTCACAAAAAGAACTGATTATCAGGAAATTTATGAAACGATTGCTAGCAATATCTAAATGTTTAAACAAAACAATACATGCAATATAAAGCAGGACAAAATACACTGTAAAAAAAGTAAAAAGAACCCAGAAGACTCTTGGGAAATACTTACAACAAGAAACCCTACAGCAATACACGTTATAATATATAGCACATGCCCTCATGGGGTCTTTCTTTACGTAAAAATTTCCCCAGAGTAATTGGGGGTTATTTTGTTACATGACAAAGGATGAATGAGACTTGCACTCTGCAACTACAGAACATTCGGGAAGGACAAGTTTCATCCTGATAAAGTGGTTGTTATAAAAATGTGCTATGATTTTCTCATCACAAACAGTGTACAATGTCAGTCTATGTAATTATATTGTCTAAATCTATGAAGACCACTGAAAAGTAACAGCTTATGCATGGTGATGCAAAGTAAAGAAAATTGTAATGTAAACTTTTTTCCTCCAATCTTTGTTTGCAATGTTTTTAAAGCTATACAATAACCAAAACTATGGGTAGATGCAGTATATTATGTCATTCATTAAAATACTTCTAGATTGTAAGATAAGAAAAAATCATAATGATAAGCATATTCACTTTGCTAATATTGTTGTTTAGAGACAAGGTTTATACAATCAAATATAAGGTCAAAATTGTCTATCATAGAAAAAGCCACTTCAAACAGATAAAAAGTTAAACCTTGTGCAGTGTAGTTGACAAGTAGGGATAAGCAAAATGTTCCTGGATTTGGTTTGAGGCAGATTAGGAAAGTATTACTAAAATCTGGATGCTAAATTAAAACTCCAAGTCAATGAGACCTAAATGTTAAAAAACAGAACTGGCCATTTTCTAGGTTAATAGACAAAGGACTGTCAAACAAATGCCATGGGGGGATGGGTGCCTTCCTAGGGGAACATGTACCAAAGCAAATAAAAAAAATCCAATTGGTGGAGAGCAATGATATTAATAATGCTTAAATTACAATAATAAAAATGCTAAATTCCTTATTAACATGCCTAGGGGGTGACCTTAACCTGCCTGTGAACTGGTGCATCTGCATTATGTTTACAAACTATGGCAGCAAAACTGACCATCAATCCCTTCAGACATCACTGACCAAATATGGTCACATTTATATTTGGTCAATGACATCACCCAGGAGATTCTGTCACTTTATGTACATTCCAGGGTCTGGTAGCTGTCATTCATGGTCAGTGAGCAACATGTTGGTGACCGGCAGGTTTTTTCTTTTGGCAAGTTGGTTGGCACCATTAATTATGACTGCATCACTAGAAAATGTGATTGATGGTGGTGTCATGAGACATTTTTTGTTCTAAAAAAGGACTTGTGAAAGTGTGTGGGGATCTATTTACTATTTATCTTGTTTTTTTTGCGAATGATCAGAGAGGTTACTGATTTTGATATGCCCCCTTTCCACAGACCCCCACAATCCCCAAGTCAGGGTTGTGTGTAATAGGCGCTTTTCCTCATCAACTTAGGGACAAGGCTCTTTGCCAGGGGGGGGGTCCTCCCTATCTACAGTACTTTGCCCATGTTGAGGGCATGGTATGGTTTAGGAAGGGGACACACACTTATCTCCCACCTATCCCCATTCCTGGCCTGCATAATCGGATAAAGGTCTGTCTACACCTTTTTTTATTTTCTTACACTTTCCATGGCCCCTTTTTTTTAAAAAAAACGTATTGGCCTTTACTCACCACCAGGTTTAGAGAATAATGAAGTATATTTTTCTGTCAGTTTAGGGTGGATGAGCTGTTTCTGTAACATTTCTTTGGTGATAAATACTTTGGTGAAAAATACTAACAACTTCTTTGTTGTATATTTACAAACTGATCAGTGGGGTTTCTATCTATCTATTACTGCCCCCCCCCCCCCGGTCCAAAAACAATAGAAAAATCTATCCTAGGGAGAATTACCCAATGTTTATTAGGCCACAGACACCCAAGTTTGTGTCCACCTTGGAATTATACTGTGCATACATGAACTCCTCCTCCCTCTCATATGTGCCACGCAGACTGCCCACAAAATGGCCACCATCACTTACTTTTATATTCTTACTTTACAAAATGACCAATGCCTACATCCATTAAGGGGATGTCCTACCCAAGGGATACTGAAAACTAAAAAAAAAAAAAAAAAAAAAAAAAAGCAAAAACATACAGTCTGGCTCCCTGCTGTTCTTTTGGGCTCCTTCCCACCAGCCCTTACATCTCTACTGCCCTGAAGTGACATATGGGTGGGGGATCAGACATCCAACACTCCCCAAAGTGATAGATATAGACAGGCATGTACTGGCCATTGGGACTACAGGGAGTTTCCCGGTGGGCCGATGGCTCAGTGGGCCAGTTTGGGGCTATAGCTCAGAATCTGGGGCCCATAGCCCAGAGTCCCAGGAGTCCCCAAACACAGGTAGTGTGTCGTGGCCTCTCTGCAGCCGCGCGGCGGGCAGCATGGGAGAGCCGGAGAGCAGGCGGGCAGCATGGGAAAGCCGGAGAGTGGACAGGCAGAGGCGGGCGGGCGAGAGAGCAAAGAGATGACATCATCTTTCACCGCCCGCCCTGCATCACTGCTGTTCCGCCCTCACTGTGCAACCACGGGCAGCAGAGAGATTACATCATCTCTCACTGTCCGCCCTCTCTCTGGTGACCCTGATGTAAGTGGGGGGCTCTCTGGGGACTCTGATGCAAGGCTGAGGATCCTTGGGGACCCTGATGTAAGGGGGAGGCTCCCTGGGGACCCTGATGTAAGGGGGAGGCTCTCTGGGGACCCTGATGTAAGGAGGAGGCTCTCTGGGGACCCTGAGGTAAGGGGGAGACTCTCTGGGGACCCTGATGTAAAGGGGAGGCTCTCTGGGGACCCTGATGTAAGGGGGAGGCTCTCTGGGGACCCTGATGTAAGGGGGAGGCTCTCTGGGGACCCTGATGTAAGGGGGAGGCTCTCTGGGGACCCTGATGTAAGGAGGAGGCTCTCTGGGGATCCTGATGTAAGGGGGGCTCTCTGGGGACCCTGATGTAAGAGGGGGCTCTCTGGGGACCCTGATATAAGGGGGAGGCTCTCTGGGGACCCTGATGTAAGGGGGAGGCTCTCTGGGCACTCTGACGTAAGGGGGGGCTCTCCGGGGACTGTGATGTAAGGGGGAGGCTCTCTGGGGACCCTGATGTTAGGGGGAGGCTCTCTGGGGATCCTGATGTAAGGAGGAGGCTCTCTGGGTACCCTGATGCAAGACTGAGGCTCTCTGGGGATCCTGATGCAAGACTGAGGCTCTCTGGGGATCCTGATGCAAGACTGAGGCTCTCTGGGTACTCTGATGTAAGGGGGCTCTCTGGGGACCCTTATGTTTTTTTGCACAATTGTGTATAGTTTATATACTGTTTTTGTGCATGTTTGCAAAATTAAAGTGGGCCAGTCTGGATGAAGTCCAGGGCCAAATTTTTGTCCCAGTCCAGCCCTGGATATAGATGATTCTTCAGGAAGTGGTAGCTTTACAGTAGAACTAACATATTTAGTATTAGCTGTGTTCTCTTAAAGGCTGGGTTTTATTTACTTTTATTTAAATAAATGACGGGGCCACTTTGAGGGGTCATGTAGATGGCATTTCTTGCCACAAGGAGCCTTTTCTATTCAAACACAGTGCTGCTCAAATGCATTTGTTTCTTTTCACAAGGGGAGTCTGTATTGGGCCTGCTTTGTCTTCAGTTCACACTCACCTCAATAGAACATGCTGCATCATAAAAAAGCAATACAAAGCAGAACAAATCCATCCTCTGATCTGCCATCTACACTACCATATTGTAGTCAATGGGAATCTGCTCACCCTCATTTGATGTATGTTTCAAATGCATGTCAGGCACAGGAAAAAAATGTCCGTTTACATGATGACTACTCCTGCCAGTCCTGATGTAGACTGGCAGGGGTACTTATAAGAGCTGCATTTAAAATATATTTAAAGATTATTTTAATGAAAACATAACGACAATACTTGGAGTTTTATTATATCTGCCTGCAGTTCAGCTTTAAATATTAATTGGTTCCAGGCTATTAGATAAATACAAAGGGAAATATTCTGTTAATGTGACACTATTCTTTTTTTCATTGGCATTTTTTTCAGAGAAAAACTAAACAATGCCGCTGTTCTTTGTTACAGTTGTCACAAATAAATACGTTTACCAACCTGAAAATGAAAACGAGTTTCTTTTCTTCCTCATAGAATTGCTTGCACACTTGTTTCTCTTTGTTAGGAGAAAACTCTGTTGCTCCTCCACTTATTTCATAGGCTAACATGCTCCAATCTTTTCTCATTAGAACAATGTGGAAATAATAACATGTAATGAAATGGAAGCTCGGCCACACATGATTTGCTCAGACTTAGTGTTTCATTTAAATGCAGATGGGGATGAGTAAGTAAATTTTTGCAATGGTTTGAGTTTCATTCTGATTTATTTATATTTTATGCTGTGTGGGCTCATTTCTCCATTTTTAGCTGTGTAGTGAGTGAAAAAAGTGCTTGTTATGTACCAACTGATAGTATTTATGTTAGCTGATCTGTCTGCGAGAGAACATCTAACATAACAGAAGGCTGTTATGTTTATGTTCTGTGTGATAGATTAAATATAAACATGCTATATGGTTAGGTAGACACCTAACTATCATACCTACAATATATAGGTTTATTGAACATCCCATTCTAAAAGAATGACATTTATATGAAGTTGAAACCCCCCTGGTGGCTATAACAGGCTTTACTACAAGATTTTTGGAATCTGTGCCCAGTCATCCAAAAAAACATGAAAGTGGCTGTAAAGTCCGAAGGTTTTTTAAAATTCATGCATTTTGTGCATAAAGGTAAAAAACACTCTATTTGCAGCATTCCCCCAACCCCCCCCCCAATACTTACCCAAGCCCCATCTGGATCCAATGAAATGCACGAGAGCAGCAGCTCTCCTGGGTCTCTCTATCCTCATTGGTTGATACACAACAGCAGGAGCCATTGGCTTCCACTGCTGTCAATCACAGCCAGTGAGGAGGAAGCCTTGAGGCTGAACCACGCTCTGTGTGTATTATGGACACAAAGGGGTTGCTTGGGAGCCAGCATGCACAAGTGCTCCCATAGCAAGCTATAGATACCAGCAGGGGACCCGAAAAGAGGAGGATCAGGGCTGCTTTGTGCCAAACCACTGCACAAA
This sequence comes from Aquarana catesbeiana, assembly GCF_042186555.1. Classification (NCBI taxonomy): domain Eukaryota; kingdom Metazoa; phylum Chordata; class Amphibia; order Anura; family Ranidae; genus Aquarana; species Aquarana catesbeiana. Next base: position 859,481,621 of record NC_133324.1, read on the forward strand.
GCAGTTAAGTATAACATGTTTGTTATTAAAAACATTGGACTATTATACTAATGGCAGCCCTCAAAATTTCCACTCGCTTGCTCGTATTAGGCGAGTGGAAATAAGCTTTGGGTGACCACTGGCAGGTGGGGTTGAACAGGGGCCAATTCTCCTTCCAGCCTACACCCCCTGTCATTCTCTTAACAGGGCCTGGCATACAACGGGAGTCAGCAAAGCATAGATGAGGTGGGGGCAGGACGGGGTGAGGCGGGAGCTGCTAAAGTTTAATTTTCCTATTAACAAGCTGGTGATTGGTTGCTCGGACTGCCTAGCAGTCAATCATCATCTTGTTAATAGGAAAAGTTAACTTTGGCAGCTCCCGCTCCCCTGTCTAGTGCTGTGCTCTGCTGTAAGTCTTTCTGCATCCTAAATCAGTGAAAGTGGCAGTCATTGGTTTTAATCTTTTGAATGCTATATTTAATATAACATTAAAATATTTACTTAACAAGGCAGTAATGATGTGGACAGTGCTTAGAGTAGCCAAGCATATTTTATCCTTATTTTATTTATCACAGTCAGATCAATGAAATATGCTTTATGTTAATATTGTTAAAGTTGTTGTTAATATTTTTTTTTGTAACTTAGTCCTTCATAAAACATTTAGCAGTGTCATTTCATTAGATCATTTACGAGAGCGTGTTCGGGGATGGAATTAGGGGCGAGGCATGGTGGGCGTTGGGTGGGGCAACTGGTGGCTAGTAGCTCAGGACTTGAAATGTTTAGCCCTGCTGATTGTATACATGTTACTGTATGAGAAGTGCTAGCTTGCAATCAGCATTCTAATTAATTCCACATATGTACAATAGGGTTGGGGGCCACTCAAGGTCCTCCATACCAATGTCTGCAAGAAAAGGAAGATTTGGGACTTTAGATGAGGCACACCTGATAATGTGCTTCCATCCCTATTTATATGAGAAGAAGAGGAGGTTTGGGACTTTAAACGAGGTGCGTAACTGACAGTTAGTATATTGCATATCAACATAGTCTGAATTCATATGCAAAAAGATTGTTATCATATACAAAAAAATATTATTAGGAAGAAGTATTTTATTAAATAGGCTCATCGACAGAAAGGTATACATCATGACTGCAGCAATTCATATGGTAAAATATGTACATCAATAGTACAATTGGGCCATAGCGTGCTAACATGAGGATATGAGATAAAGAGCCAATGTCAGGTTGGAACAGAAAAGGGCATTCCTCAAACTGTTGCCACAAGATTGGAAGCTTATATTTGTCTGAAATGCCTTTGTATGCTGTAGCATCAACTGTTCCCTTCACTGGAAGCACATGAACTCAGTTGTTTGGAGGGGTGTCCTTTTTTAGACATAAAGGTATTGTGATGGTCAACTGGGATGGTCCTTCCTTGTAGTGTCTCATGCCTTTAGGTATATTTATTGTTGTGCTCCAGGATATTACTGGGATTTTACCTATATCATTTTTTAGCATCTGCTTTTTAAGTATTTCAAACAGCGTAATTCCAGTCCAGTTTTTTTCTTTCTCTGTAATCCCGCTGGTGAGATTTTACCTTACTTTCTGGCTTTGTGGCCATATTAAGTAAACAATGTCACAACCATCCCTTCCCTTTGGTATATGTGCAGCAGTGAGACAGGGACCCCGCTGCCCACAACTTATTGACAGTTTAATTCCCAGTTTAGCTAACAATGGATTCAGACCAAACTTAAAGTGGATGTAAACCCGAATTTTTTATTTTTTAATTTTTTTATATCATATTGTAGAGTATAAGATTTCCTATCATTTGAGCCCAGTCTTGTCACACAAAGTTAATCCATCTCTGAGCAATCCTCTTTTATTGTTCAGTGAGATAATTCTTGACAAACTGAGAAAAACTTTGTCAAATCCTCCCCCTTGCTGTGAGTGACAGGTGATTTACATATCTCATGCACTAGCCTAAGACATGCATTATTTTTTAATTCCCTCCCCCACTCCTTTCTTCAGCAGCTCTGCAAGGATTGGCTGTTCCACACCTCACCATGATTTGGCATGCTGAAGTCATGTGGTTACTTTCCTGTCTTTTCACTGGATGTTAGAGATCATAGCAGAAGTTCAGTGTTAGAAAGACACAGAGAAAATGCATATTGACAAGGGGAGTGTAGAGGTGGGCGGGGAGTCTACTGACATCACGACTCCACCCACCGAGCTCCAGACAACAGACCCACCCACAGAATATGCAGTTTTTCGGGTCTCATAACAGACAGAGGGGAGACATTTGACAGGTAAAGATACATGCAGGAGGCATGTATATCCTTATAGATAACCCACATGGCAGTAGTTTAGAAAGGATGACATTGGGTTTACATCCACTTTAGGCTTATTACTTCTGGTGATCATTGTCTCTGGCAAAGAAAGTGATGGGAAATCCAACATTTGTGGCCATGCACATCTCCTATTTTCTGAATCAATCTATATGTCTCCGTGAAAGGCAAAACAATACTTTTTTTATGAAATGCTTATTTTTCTAAAATGCATGGAAATATAGGCTGCAACTATCCCTCCTTTAACCACTTAAGGACTGAGCCTCTTTCTGAGATTTGGTGTTTACAAGTTAAAAATATTTTTTTTTGCTAGAAAATTACTTAGAACCCCCAAACATTATATATTTTTTTCTAACGCCCTAGAGAATAAAATGGCGGTCATTGTAATACTTTTTTCACACCGTATTTGCACAGCGGTCTTACAAGCACACTTTTTTTTCGAAAAAATTAAATTTTTGAATTAAAAAATAAGACAGCAGTAAAGTTAGCCCTTTTTTTTATACTGTGAAAGATAATGTTACGCCGAGTAAATTGATACCCAACATGTCACACTTCAAAGTTGCGGCTGCTCGTGGAATGGCGACAAACTTTTACCCTTCAAAATCTCCATAGGCGACGTTTAAAAAATTCTACAGGTTGCATGTTTTGAATTACAGAGGAGGTCTAGGGCTAGAATTATTGCTCTCACTCTAACAATCATGGCGATAGCTCACATGTGTGGTTTGAATACCGTTTTCATATGCAGGTGCTGCTCACGTATGCGTTCACTTCTGCGCACGAGCTCGTCAGGACGGGGCACATATACATTTTTTTTCTTATTTATTTTACCTTTTATTTTTAATTTTTACACTGTTCTTTTAAAAAAAAATGGGTCACTTTTATTCCTATTACAAGGAATGTAAAAATCCCTTGTAATAGGAAAAAAGCATGACAGGACCTCTTAAATATGAGATCTGGGGTCAAAAAGACCTCAGATCTTATATTTACACTAAAATGCAATAAAAAATAAATACATTTAATGTAATTTAAAAAATAAAAATATCCCTTTAAGAGCACTGCAATGATATGGAGACAGGTGGGGGCCATCTTCCCCTCACTCGTCTCCATGTCAGGCTAGGGAGAAGATCCGATCGCCTCTGCCGCTACCAATGGCTCTGGTAAGCGGCGGAGGGCACCGGAGAACGGCGGGAGGTGTGGGCCCCTCTCCCGCTGCCAATAAAAGTTATCATGTGGAGAATCCGCTGCAGAGATCACTTTTATCTTGAAGCGAACCACCCACTCTTGAAGAGGACACCGGGGTTATGGTACCTAGCTGCTACCATAACAACGGTATTCCTTTTCAAAATAGCGACGTAAAACGATGGCGGGCGGTCCGGAAGTGGTTAATACTATATTTTACAGTCTAATGAATAAAAACACTCAGCGACATAACTTGGTGTATTATTGGCCGCGGCACATTTATTGGTGTAAACTGTAAATAACTTAAATTAATTTAATCATTTTATTAATACATAAAATTCTCACTTGTAAATAATAAATATAAACAGCTCAGTCTTCAAGAATTGAGCAATACCACATATCAATAAAACAAGTCCCCCCTTTAAATGTAAAGGGTGACGAAGCCACATAATGTGCCTGCAACAAGGGTGGGGGGGTGGGGAGCTTGTTGCAGTACTCTGACCAACTGTGAGGAAATTCCCCCGCCCCGCTTCCAGAATGTTCCCACTGGTCATGTGACCTTCTGGAACATTCCAATGTGGTCATGTGACATTCCCCAAATATTCTCCAATGTCACATGACCCCAATTTTCCCGCCTGACATACTATAAACTTTCTTAAAGTGACCATGATTCTTTTTTTTTTAATAAGACAGCTGTCCGGGGGGCAGCCACATGTCCATGCTGTTCGAGCCAAATATTTTAGCCCTCCCAGGCCATGGAAATGTAGGCCGCACCTATCCCTTCTTTAATATCAAATTTGACCTTCTAATGAATAAAGACACTCAATGACGTAACTTGGTGTATAATTGGCCACAGCACATTTAATGGTGTAAACTGTAAAAAACTTAATCAATCAGAAGAAGAGTGGGACTTTTAAGGTACCAAAGAAGTATGCAAAAATTATTTTTAAATATAAAAATATTAATTTATTGACAAACAGAGTTTCTTTAAAATTACTATGAAAGTTTCAAACAAAGCATATCATTCAGGTATCGTATGCAACCACTTCTTACTCTACATGTTTCGCTCAAAGAGCTATCTCAGGAGCTTCTGCAAGTGTTGCATGAAGTTTTAAAAAGATACTACAAAAAACAACAATCATATGAGATTATGTTTGACAATTATTATAATAAAAGATCATATAATTGCATACCACGACAGGAAAAAATTGTATACATATATTTGACAGAATATAGTTTAATGAAGAGCTAAATATGCATGCCTACCAGATGCTTGTATTTGACCCAATATAGAATGGTAGTTCCTAGATGAGAGCCTGGATTATAAGGAAGGGCATGTGCACAACCATAGAGAGAGAATAAATTCTGAAAATGAAATTCAAATACAAATTATATTGTAGAATTGTATTGTGCCAACTGATCCTGATTAGATGAATCATGATCAGAAAGGACTACAACTACTACACAAAGAACACCACATAACCAGGGGTTTACCTCAAAAATACTTGTGAATATGGAACCAATGTGGTCTTCACATCCCCCATTGAGGAGGAGAGAGAAAATGTATATACTGCGGTGCAGGGGCGGACTGACAACTCATGGGGCCCCCGGGCAATAGGAGATCCTGGGGCCCCCTGTCCCCGCTCATGTGTTCCCACCCACACTCAAGCCACACCCACACAAATCCCCACCTACATTTTGCACTGCCCACACTACATGCGTTCGTCACAGAATTACATTAAAGAAAGTGCAACAACGGTACCTTTCCAAAATTAAAGTGATTGTAAAGGCTCATTTTTTTTTTTTAAATAACAAACATATCATACTTACCTTCACTGTGCAGCTCGTTTTGCACAGAGTGGCCCCGAACCTCGACATCTGGGGGTGGCTCTCGCGGCTCCTCCCCACATCAGATAACTCCCTAGGAGAAGCTCTCTCCCGGGGGAGGGGGGGGTTACCTTGCAGGTGGGCTCCCGTGTCCAGCATTTGCGTCTATAGACACGTTTACATACATGTGCTCATCCTACATAAAGCTTTTCATATAGAGCATGTGCTGGGATCATGGGGGTGCTTTACTTTTTTTTTTTTTTTTTATTAACTTTATATAATTTTCACTGATCACCAATGTAAGGAGCATTCTTCTCACTGACCACCAATGTAAGGGGCATTCTTCCCACTGATCACCAATGTAAGGAACATTCTTCTCACTGATCACCAATGTAAGGGGCATTCTTCCCACTGATCACCAATGTAAGGAACATTCTTCTCACTGATCACCAATGTAAGGAGCATTCTTCTCACTGATCACCAATGTAAGGAACATTCTTCTCACTGATCACCAATGTAAGGAACATTCTTCTCACTGATCACCAACGTAAGATACATTCTTCTCACTGATCACCAATGTAAGGAACATTCTTCTCACTGATCACCAATGTAAGGAACATTCTTCTCACTGATCACCAACGTAAGATACATTCTTCCCACTGATCACCAATGTAAGGAACATTCTTCTCACTGATCACCAACGTAAGGAACATTCTTCTCACTGATCACCAATGTAAGGAACATTCTTCCCACTATTTATTTAATCCATATTGAGCACTATATTTGTTTGGCTGCTTCTGCTTGGCACACACGCACAATCACAATCACGTACATGATGATGAAGTCATCATCATGTGCGATTGTGCATGTTTGCCAGGCCTAAGCAGAAGCAAACAGCCAATCAAATATAGTGCTCAATATGGATTCAATAAATATGCATAGCCATAGATATCATAAATGACTACAGGAAGTAACCAGAGACTGCAAATGCAACTACAGGAGATAACCAGAGACTGGGGATGCGACTACAGGAAATAACCAGAGGCTGCAAATGCGACTACCGGAAATAACCAGACTGCGAATGCGACTACAGGAAATAACCAGACTGCAAATGCGACTACAGGAGATGACCAGAGACTGGGGATGCGACTACAGGAGATAACCAGACTGCGAATGTGACTACAGGAGATAACCAGACTGCGAATGTGACTACAGGAGATGACCAGACTGGGGATGCAACTACAGGAGATAACCAGAGGCTGCAAATGCGACTACCGGAAATAACCAGACTGCAAATGCGACTACAGGAAATAACCAGAGGCTGCGAATGCGACTACAGGAAATAACCAGAGGCTGCGAATGCGACTACAGGAAATAACCAGAGACTGGGGATGCGACTACAGGAAATAACCAGAGACTGGGGATGCGACTACAGGAGATATCCAGACTGCGAATGCGACTACAGGAGATAACCAGAGGCTGCAAATGCGACTACAGGAAATAACCAGAGACTGGGGATGCAACTACAGGAGATAACCAGAGACTGCGAATGCGACTACAGGAAATAACCAGAGACTGGGGATGCAACTACAGGAGATAACCAGACTGCAAATGCGACTACAGGAAATAAAAAGACTGCGAATGCGAATACAGGAGATAACCAGAGACTGCGAATGCGACTACAGGAAGTAACCAGAGATTGCAAATGCGACTACAGGAGATAACCAGACTGCGAATGCGACTACAGGAAATAACCAGACTGCGAATGCGACTACAGGAAATAACCAGACTACGAATGCGACTACAGGAAATAACCAGACTGCGAATGCGACTACATGAAATAACCAGAGACTGTGGATGCGACTACAGGAGATGACCAGACTGCGAATGCGACTACAGGAAATAACCAGACTGCGAATGCGACTACAGGAAATAACCAGAGACTGTGAATGCGACTACAGGAGATAACCAGACTGCGAATGCGACTACAGGAAATAACCAGACTGCGAATGCGACTACAGGAAATAACCAGACCGCGAATGCGACTACAGGAAATAACCAGACTGCGAATGCGACTACAGGAGATGACCAGACTGCGAATGCGACTACAGGAAATAACCAGAGACTGCGAATGCGACTACAGGAAATAACCAGACTGCGAATGCGACTACAGGAAATAACCATACTGCGAATGCGACTACAGGAGATAACCAGAGACTGCGAATGCGACTATAGGAAATAACCAGAGACTGCGAATGCGACTACAGGAAATAACCAGACTGCGAATGCGACTACAGGAAATAACCAGACTGCGAATGCGACTACAGGAGATAACCAGAGACTGCGAATGCGACTACAGGAAATAACCAGAGACTGCGAATGCGACTACAGGAGATAACCAGACTGCGAATGCGACTACAGGAAATAACCAGAGACTGCGAATGCGACTACAGGAAATAACCAGACTGCGAATGCGACTACAGGAAATAACCAGACTGCGAATGCGACTACAGGAGATAACCAGACTGCGAATGCGACTAGAGGAAATAACCAGAGACTGCGAATGCGACTACAGGAAATAACCAGACTGCGAATGCGACTACAGGAAATAACCAGACTGCAAATGCGAGTACAGGAAATAACCAGACTGGGGATGCGACTACAGGAAATAAAGAGATTGCGAATGCGACTACAGGAAATAACCAGACTGCGAATGCGACTACAGGAGATGACCAGACTGGGGATGCGACTACAGGACATAACCAGACTGCGAATGCGACTACAGGAGATAACCAGAGACTGCGAATGCGACTACAGGAAATAACCAGAGGCTGCGAATGCGACTACAGGAAATAACCAGAGGCTGCGAATGCGACTACAGGAAATAACCAGAGACTGGGGATGCGAATACAGGAAATAACCAGAGACTGGGGATGCGACTACAGGAAATAACCAGAGACTGGGGATGCGACTACAGGAGATAACCAGACTGCGAATGCGACTACAGGAGATAACCAGAGGCTGCAAATGCGACTACAGGAAATAACCAGAGACTGGGGATGCAACTACAGGAGATAACCAGAGACTGCGAATGCGACAACAGGAAATAACCAGAGACTGGGGATGCGACTACAGGAGATAACCAGACTGCAAATGCGACTACAGGAAATAAAAAGACTGCGAATGCGAATACAGGAGATAACCAGAGATTGCGAATGCAACTACAGGAAGTAACCAGAGACTGCAAATGCGACTACAGGAGATAACCAGACTGCGAATGCGACTACAGGAAATAACCAGACTGCGAATGCGACTACAGGTAATAACCAGACTGCGAATGCGACTACATGAAATAACCAGAGACTGTGAATGCGACTACAGGAGATGACCAGACTGCGAATGCGACTACAGGAAATAACCAGACTGCGAATGCGACTACAGGAAATAACCAGACTGGGGATGCGACTACAGGAAATAACCAGACTGCGAATGCGACTACATGAAATAACCAGACTGCGAATGCGACTACAGGAGATGGCCAGACTGGGGATGCGACTACAGGAAATAACCAGACTGCGAATGCGACTACAGGAAATAACCAGACTGGGGATGCGACTACAGGAAATAACCAGACTGCGAATGCGACTACAGGAAATAACCAGACTGCGAATGCGACTACAGGAGATGGCCAGACTGGGGATGCGACTACAGGAAATAACCAGACTGCGAATGGGACTACAGGAGATAACCAGAGACTGCGAATGCGACTACAGGAGATAACCAGACTGCGAATGCGACTACAACAAATAACCAGAGACTGCGAATGCGACTACAGGAAATAACCAGACTGCGAATGCGACTACAGGAAATAACCAGAGCCTGCGAATGCGACTACAGGAAATAACCAGACTGCGAATGCGACTACAGGAAATAACCAGACTGCGAATGTGACTACAGGAAATAACCAGACTGGGGATGCAACTACAGGAAATAACCAGACTGCGAATGCGACTACAGGAGATAACCAGAGACTGCGAATGCGACTACAGGAAATAACCAGAGACTGCGAATTCGACTACAGGAGATAACCAGACTGCGAATGCGACTACAGGAAATAACCAGAGACTGCGAATGCGACTACAGGAGATAACCAGAGACTGCGAATGCGACTACAGGAAATAACCAGACTGCGAATGCGACTACAGGAAATAACCAGAGACTGCGAATGCGACTACAGGAAATAACCAGACTGCGAATGCGACTACAGGAAATAACCAGACTGCGAATGCGACTACAAGAAATAACCAGACTGGGAATGCGACTACAGGAAATAACCAGACTGCGAATGCGACTACAGGAAATAACCAGACTGCGAATGCGACTACAGGAGATAACCAGACTGCGAATGTGGCTACAGGAAATAACCAGAGACTGCGAATGCGACTACAGGAAATAACCAGACTGCGAATGCGACTACAGGAAATAACCAAACTGCGAATGCGACTACAGGAAATAACCAGACTGGGGATGCGACTACAGGAAATAACCAGACTGCGAATGCGACTACAGGAAATAACCAGACTGCGAATGCGACTACAGGAAATAACCAGACTGCGAATGCGACTACAGGAAATAACCAGACTGCGAATGCAACTACAGGAAATAACCAGACTGCGAATGCGACTACAGGAGATGACCAGACTGGGGATGCGACTACAGGAAATAACCAGACTGGGGATGCGACTATAGGAGATGACCAAGTAGCCAGTTTTAAAATGTAAACTTTCAGCAATGCACAGCTATACAGGGGGGTAAACAACATTTCCAGGGATGGTTTAGCAAAAAAAAAAAGGGGTCTACAGGCCGTTTATATAATGTAGGCAGAAGGACCTACCTGACCATTCGGGCTCACCTCCCGCTCTAAGAGGTCCGGGGGCGAAGCTTTCGTCGGTAGGGGGCGGAGCTTTCGTCGGTAAGGGGCGGGGCTTTCGTCGGTAGGGGCGGGGCTTTCGTCGATAGGGGCGGAGCTTTCGTCAGTAGGGGCGGGGATTTTTGTGGTCCAGAGTGGAGCTCTCAGAAGTGCAGGAGAGACGCTCAGACTCAGACTACATGAGGAGAGGAGGGGCGGGGCAGGGCAGGGTCAGAGCGTCAGTGGAGCTCCCTGCCCCGCCCCTCCCTGCTGACAGAGCCTCTCTCAGCCTAAGCCGAGGTCTGCTCGGCCAGCGGGCTGGCCGCGGTGCTGGGAGCTGTAAAAATCCAGGAGGACGGGGTTTTCATGCGGTGCGGCGGGCGGCTTTTTTCCGCTGCTGACTGAGCCGCTCATGGGGCCCCTCCTGACGTCGGGCCCTCGGTCGGCGACCGAGTGACCGAATGGTCAGTCCGCCCCTGCTGTGGTGGTGTCTCACAAAAGGCGCAGAAAGATGTTTATTGCACCCTATGAGGACCCAGGAGAGAACCTATGGCACCCCTGCTGTTCGGTATACTTCACTGGGAAAAACAGCCAATAACGATCCTACAAAAGACAAATAAAGAAACAAACATAATTTCTTTTGGATAAATGTTGTATATTGTGCCCTGTCGTGTGCCAACCTGTACCTGGGGGGGTGGGAGCATGAACTATTCTTTAGGGAAGACGTGCAGGAATTCTTTGCCAAAGTGCTTATATGATGACGTTTTATCAACAACATTTTGTTCATATGGACAGGTACCCAGACTGAATTACTTACCTTCTTTGAAAGCCTACAGGAAACCTGTTTCAATTTGAAATTGACCTTCGGCTATCATGAACAAACATTGAATTTTTTGGATGTTCAATTGTTTATCAATCCCGATGGCAGTATCAGTTCCACACTATTTCGTAAACCCTCAGCAGGGAACTCTATTCTACGTGCTGACAGCTCTCACCTTCTACCTTTGATTATGAGCATTCCATAAAGTCAGTACTTACCAGGGCCGTCTTTAATTTTGATTGGGCCCTGGGCAAACATTTTCTTGGGGCCCCCCTCCATTCTGAGACAAACAAAAAATAGCAGGTAGACTCAAAATCAGTTTACTGCAGCAGATCATGCAGCGATTTCAATTGTTTTCCAGAGGTTACAGCCTATCATTACTGCTCAATGGCTGGTTTCTAGAGGTTACAACACATAATTTCTGCTTGCCGATTGGTTGCTAGAGGTTACTGTACATTATTAGCGCTCACTAATTGGTTGCTAGGGGTTACAGCGCATCATTAGCACTTACTGATTGGTTGCTAGAGATTAAAGCAGATCACTACTGTTTGCTGAGCAAGTAAAGGGGCACATTAATACACATACTACAGGAGAGGTTCAGAGACTGCGGACATACTGCAGGAGACAATCAGAGACTGCGGACATACTGCAGGAGATTACCAGAGACTGCGGACATACTGCAGGAGACAATCAGAGACTGCGGACATACTGCAGGAGACAATCAGAGACTGCGGACATACTGCAGGAGACAATCAGAGACTGCGGACATACTGCAGGGGACAATCAGAGACTGCGGACATACTGTAGGAGACAATCAGAGACTGCGGATATACTGCAGGAGATTACCAGAGACTGCGGACATACTGCAGGAGACAATCAGAGACTGCAGACATACTGTAGGAGACAATCAGAGACTGCGGACATACTGCAGGAGACAATCAGAGACTGCGGACATACTGCAGGAGACAATCAGAGACTGCGGACATACTGCAGGAGATTACCAGAGACTGCAGACATACTGCAGGAGACAATCAAAAACTGCGGACATACTGTAGGAGACAATCAGAGACTGCGGACATACTGTAGGAGACAATCAGAGACTGCGGACATACTGCAGGAGACAATCAGAGACTGCGGACATACTGCAGGAGACAATCAGAGACTGCGGACATACTGTAGGAGACAATCCGAGACTGCGGACATACTGTAGGAGACAATCAGAGACTGCGGACATACTGCAGGAGATTACCAGAGACTGCGGACATACTGCAGGAGACAATCAGAGACTGCAGACATACTGCAGGAGACAATCAAAAACTGCGGACATACTGTAGGAGACAATCAGAGACTGCGGACATACTGTAGGAGACAATCAGAGACTGCGGACATACTGCAGGAGATTACCAGAGACTGCGGACATACTGCAGGAGACAATCAGAGACTGCGGACATACTGCAGGAGACAATCAGAGACTGCGGACATACTGTAGGAGACAATCAGAGACTGCGGACATACTGCAGGAGACAATCAGAGACTGCGGACATACTGCAGGAGACACTCAGAGACTGCAGACATTATACAGGAGATGGTCAGAGAACTTTCAGCAATGCACAGCTTTACAGTTAAATACTGCAGGAGACCGAGGAGTGGGGTTGAAAGAGAAACCAGAGCAAGGACCTCTCCAATAGGGTCCTGCCTCTTTCACAGGAAAAAAGGACTGTTGCGGTACCATAAGGAAAAGACTTTGTTTAAAAGTGTATAAATTTATTTCAAAAATAATTCAAAAGTCCTACAGGGGACATATATTGTACATGTTCATGATTAAACATACACAAACAATAATAATTGTTTACAGCATTGTTGACACTGAGTTGGTATAGCTAATGCCCACGCAGATACATGGACAGAGGTTATATAGTGTGATACTTGCAGACGTGACCTCTACGGTTTCGCGGTCACAGCCGCTTCTTCAGGAGGCGTCTGATAGTATGTGGTCTATGAAGATGAAAAATAGTACAGTATCAACATGACAAATAAAGTACATAAGTAGTTTTCAGAGGGTACATAATTGATATTGGAGAACATATTTAAAATTTAAAATTTGAGGTTTAGAAATTGCACTCACCAAACTATAACCTTGAAGGTTCTCTGGAGCGATACTGTGAGACGCCCTCAAGAGGCGTTCCCCCGGGGGCGGGCCAGGGAGGCAGAATGGGGTAATACTATTGTAAAGAATTCAATAAGATAAAATTTTTTTTAAAAGAATTCAAACAGTGTGTTCTATTTAGAGGATCACCCGGGAGTGCCAAGGTTTGAGTGGAGGAAGGTGGAAATGGAGGAGGTAAGTGCCAAAAGTACTGGAGGAAAGGGATAGGAAAGGGGGAGGGGGGGAGGGGAGAAAGGGGGGAGAGAAGAAGAAGGGGGGGAGGAGAAAGAAAGAAACAAGGTAGGATCGGAGGAAGTGGGGCAGAATGGGGGGAAGGAGGGAGGGGGGGAGGAGGACGGAGAGGAAGGGGAGGGAAAAGACTGGGAGGGGGGGGGGGGAATGGATTGGAAAGAGAGGAGGGAAGGAAAGAAGGGGGAAGGGGGAGGAGAGAGGAAGGGGGAGGGAAGAGGGATGGGGGGGAGGGAAGGGGGGGGGAAAGGGAGAAGGGGAAGGGGGGGGAAGAAGGGGGGGGGGGGCAGGGAAAGTGGGATGTGGGACGGGGGAGGGGGGGGGGGGAAGAGGGGGGAAAGAGAAAAAAAGAAATGGAGGGAGTGGAATAAGGCAGATATCCCAATATACCTGGTAAGGGAATTGAGAAGCACACAGAACTGACAAAAGGGGGGTTAATGGTAGCAAGGAAATTTTTACCTATCGTTGCTGTAGTAAAAACCCAGACTTAGAAGCTGATGGTACCCAGAATGACGTGGCTAGTGTAGTCAGTGGCCAAAACGCCACACCACACCGTCACATGGAGTCACTGTAAGGAATGTAGATCAATAGGGGAAGTATTAAAAAATGATTTGAAGAAAAAAAGCGGGTCTGCTTTTTTTCTTCAAATCATTTTTTAATACTTCCCCTATTGATCTACATTCCTTACAGTGACTCCATGTGACGGTGTGGTGTGGCGTTTTGGCCACTGACTACACTAGCCACGTCATTCTGGGTACCATCAGCTTCTAAGTCTGGGTTTTTACTACAGCAACGATAGGTAAAAATTTCCTTGCTACCATTAACCCCCCTTTTGTCAGTTCTGTGTGCTTCTCAATTCCCTTACCAGGTATATTGGGATATCTGCCTTATTCCACTCCCTCCATTTCTTTTTTTCTCTTTCCCCCCTCTTCCCCCCCCCTCCCCCGTCCCACATCTCACTTTCCCTTCCCCCCCCCCCTTCTTCCCCCCCTTCCCCTTCTCCCTTTCCCCCCCCCCTTCCCTCCCCCCATCCCTCTTCCCTCCCCCCTTCCTCTCTCCTCCCCCTTCCCCCTTCTTTCCTTCCCTCCTCTCTTTCCAATCCATTCCCCCCCCCCCTCCCAGTCTTTTCCCTCCCCTTCCTCTCCGTCCTCCTCCCCCCCTCCCTCCTTCCCCCCATTCTGCCCCACTTCCTCCGATCCTACCTTGTTTCTTTCTTTCTCCTCCCCCCTTCTTCTTCTCTCCCCCCTTTCTCCCCTCCCCCCTCCCCCTTTCCTATCCCTTTCCTCCAATACTTTTGGCACTTACCTCCTCCATTTCCACCTTCCTCCACTCAAACCTTGGCACTCCCGGGTGATCCTCTAAATAGAACACACTGTTTGAATTCTTTTAAAAAAATTTTTATCTTATTGAATTCTTTACAATAGTATTACCCCATTCTGCCTCCCTGGCCCGCCCCCGGGGGAACGCCTCTTGAGGGCGTCTCACAGTATCGCTCCAGAGAACCTTCAAGGTTATAGTTTGGTGAGTGCAATTTCTAAACCTCAAATTTTAAATTTTAAATATGTTCTCCAATATCAATTATGTACCCTCTGAAAACTACTTATGTACTTTATTTGTCATGTTGATACTGTACTATTTTTCATCTTCATAGACCACATACTATCAGACGCCTCCTGAAGAAGCGGCTGTGACCGCGAAACCGTAGAGGTCACGTCTGCAAGTATCACACTATATAACCTCTGTCCATGTATCTGCGTGGGCATTAGCTATACCAACTCAGTGTCAACAATGCTGTAAACAATTATTATTGTTTGTGTATGTTTAATCATGAACATGTACAATATATGTCCCCTGTAGGACTTTTTATTATTTTTGAAATAAATTTATACACTTTTAAACAAAGTCTTTTCCTTATGGTACCGCAACAGTCCTTTTTTCCTGTGAAAGAGGCAGGACCCTATTGGAGAGGTCCTTGCTCTGGTTTCTCTTTCAACCCCACTCCTCGGTCTTATTCATATCTAGGATGATGGTACCCATTAATGCATTTTCACCCCCTTTTGTAAATCACGTGGCATATTTGTAAACTTAAATACTGCAGGAGACAATCAAAAACTGCGGACATACTGTAGGAGACAATCAGAGACTGCGGACATACTGTAGGAGACAATCAGGGACTGCGGACATACTGCAGGAGACAATCAGAGACTGCGGACATACTGCAGGAGACAATCAGAGACTGCGGACATACTGTAGGAGACAATCAGAGACTGCGGACATACTGTAGGAGACAATCCGAGACTGCGGACATACTGTAGGAGACAATCAGAGACTGGGGACATACTGCAGGAGATTACCAGAGACTGCGGACATACTGCAGGAGACAATCAGAGACTGCAGACATACTGCAGGAGACAATCAAAAACTGCGGACATACTGTAGGAGACAATCAGAGACTGCGGACATACTGTAGGAGACAATCAGAGACTGCGGACATACTGCAGGAGATTACCAGAGACTGCGGACATACTGCAGGAGACAATCAGAGACTGCGGACATACTGCAGGAGACAATCAGAGACTGCGGACATACTGTAGGAGACAATCAGAGACTGCGGACATACTGCAGGAGACAATCAGAGACTGCGGACATACTGCAGGAGACACTCAGAGACTGCAGACATTATACAGGAGATGGTCAGAGAACTTTCAGCAATGCACAGCTTTACAGTTAAATACTGCAGGAGACCGAGGAGTGGGGTTGAAAGAGAAACCAGAGCAAGGACCTCTCCAATAGGGTCCTGCCTCTTTCACAGGAAAAAAGGACTGTTGCGGTACCATAAGGAAAAGACTTTGTTTAAAAGTGTATAAATTTATTTCAAAAATAATAAAAAGTCCTACAGGGGACATATATTGTACATGTTCATGATTAAACATACACAAACAATAATAATTGTTTACAGCATTGTTGACACTGAGTTGGTATAGCTAATGCCCACGCAGATACATGGACAGAGGTTATATAGTGTGATACTTGCAGACGTGACCTCTACGGTTTCGCGGTCACAGCCGCTTCTTCAGGAGGCGTCTGATAGTATGTGGTCTATGAAGATGAAAAATAGTACAGTATCAACATGACAAATAAAGTACATAAGTAGTTTTCAGAGGGTACATAATTGATATTGGAGAACATATTTAAAATTTAAAATTTGAGGTTTAGAAATTGCACTCACCAAACTATAACCTTGAAGGTTCTCTGGAGCGATACTGTGAGACGCCCTCAAGAGGCGTTCCCCCGGGGGCGGGCCAGGGAGGCAGAATGGGGTAATACTATTGTAAAGAATTCAATAAGATAAAAAATTTTTTAAAAGAATTCAAACAGTGTGTTCTATTTAGAGGATCACCTGGGAGTGCCAAGGTTTGAGTGGAGGAAGGTGGAAATGGAGGAGGTAAGTGCCAAAAGTACTGGAGGAAAGGGATAGGAAAGGGGGAGGGGGGAGGGGAGAAAGGGGGGAGAGAAGAAGAAGGGGGGGAGGAGAAAGAAAGAAACAAGGTAGGATCGGAGGAAGTGGGGCAGAATGGGGGGAAGGAGGGAGGGGGGGAGGAGGACGGAGAGGAAGGGGAGGGAAAAGACTGGGAGGGGGGGGGGGGATGGATTGGAAAGAGAGGAGGGAAGGAAAGAAGGGGGAAGGGGGAGGAGAGAGGAAGGGGGGAGGGAAGAGGGATGGGGGGAGGGAAGGGGGTGATCCTCTAAATAGAACACACTGTTTGAATTCTTTTAAAAAAAATTTTATCTTATTGAATTCTTTACAATAGTATTACCCCATTCTGCCTCCCTGGCCCGCCCCCGGGGGAACGCCTCTTGAGGGCGTCTCACAGTATCGCTCCAGAGAACCTTCAAGGTTATAGTTTGGTGAGTGCAATTTCTAAACCTCAAATTTTAAATTTTAAATATGTTCTCCAATATCAATTATGTACCCTCTGAAAACTACTTATGTACTTTATTTGTCATGTTGATACTGTACTATTTTTCATCTTCATAGACCACATACTATCAGACGCCTCCTGAAGAAGCGGCTGTGACCGCGAAACCGTAGAGGTCACGTCTGCAAGTATCACACTATATAACCTCTGTCCATGTATCTGCGTGGGCATTAGCTATACCAACTCAGTGTCAACAATGCTGTAAACAATTATTATTGTTTGTGTATGTTTAATCATGAACATGTACAATATATGTCCCCTGTAGGACTTTTTATTATTTTTGAAATAAATTTATACACTTTTAAACAAAGTCTTTTCCTTATGGTACCGCAACAGTCCTTTTTTCCTGTGAAAGAGGCAGGACCCTATTGGAGAGGTCCTTGCTCTGGTTTCTCTTTCAACCCCACTCCTCGGTCTTATTCATATCTAGGATGATGGTACCCATTAATGCATTTTCACCCCCTTTTGTAAATCACGTGGCATATTTGTAAACTTAAATACTGCAGGAGACAATCAAAAACTGCGGACATACTGTAGGAGACAATCAGAGACTGCAGACATACTGCAGGAGACAATCAGAGACTGCGGACATACTGCAGGAGACAATCAGAGACTGCGGACATACTGTAGGAGACAATCAGAGACTGCGGACATACTGTAGGAGACAATCAGAGACTGCGGACATACTGTAGGAGACAATCAGAGACTGCGGACATACTGTAGGAGACAATCAGAGACTGCGGACATACTGCAGGAGATTACCAGAGACTGCGGACATACTGCAGGAGATTACCAGAGACTGCGGACATACTGCAGGAGATTACCAGAGACTGCAGACATACTGCAGGAGACAATCAAAAACTGCGGACATACTGTAGGAGACAATCAGAGACTGCGGACATACTGTAGAAGACAAACAGAGACTGCGGACATACTGTAGGAGACAATCAGAGACTGCGGACATACTGCAGGAGATTACCAGAGACTGCGGACATACTGCAGGAGACAATCAGAGACTGCGGACATACTGTAGGAGACACTCAGAGACTGCGGACATACTGTAGGAGACACTCAGAGACTGCGGACATACTGCAGGAGATGGTCAGAGAACTTTCAGCAATGCACAGCTTTACAGTTAAATAACACAGCTCAGGGTTTAAACATTCAGGCATTTTATGGTTGTAGGGACATACCTGGCCAGCCAAACACTACATACATTCAGGACTGTGGGCGGGGCTTCCACTCTCTGCTCTCACCAAAGCAGCTGGGAGTTCCACTGATGCTTTGTTGGGGGGCCCACATCACCTGTGAATGGTCGCCCCAATGACAGCTTTGCAGAGAGCACAGAGGACATGGGAGGATGTATTCCGCGCTAGCCAGCTGAGAGGGGCGGGGCCGGGAGCTCCACTGACCCACGTGCAGCCTGTGTACTGGGAATAGAGCGCCTGTAGTGAGAGCCAGTGATCGGAGTGGGAGTGTCATTGGAGCTCCCGGCCCTGCCCCCGGACCTCTGTATTCACCAGCCAGTATAGAGGGGGCGGGGCCGGAAGCTCCACTGACACTCCCACTCCGATCACTGGCTCTCACTACAGAAGCTCTTTTCCGAGTACACAGGCTGCAGGTGGGCGGGGTCAGAGCGTCAGTGGAGCTCCCGGCCCCGCCCCTCTCAGCTGGCTAGCGAGGAATACATCCTCCCGTGTCCTCTGTGCGCTCTGCAAAACTGTGATCGGGGCCCCAATTCGCGGCTAGTGCGGGCCCCCCAACAAAGATTGGGCTAAGGGCAAGTGCCCCGTTTGCCCTGCACTAAAGACGGCCCTGGTACTTACGGTTAAATAGAAATTGTAGTAAAGATACTGATTTTGAAAAGAAAGCTAAGGCTCTGCAGTCCCGCCTTTGAGAAAGGGGGTATAGCAAAAAAAGCCTAAAATGGGCATATAATCAAGCAAAAAAACCAAGGTAGGGAAAAACTCATTCATGGCTCTAAAATCGCTAAACCCCCTAGTGGAGTAAGACTCGATATTCGGGGCAACGGAAACAAATTAGAAGCATTATGGAAAAGTACTGGTACCTGCTATTGGCGCACCCTACTGTATCCAAATATGTAAAAACTTACCCGGAAAATACCTTTAAGAGATCCAGATCTCTTAGAGATTATTTGGTTCACAGTCACCATCAATCCAAAAAAAAAAACAGGCACTATTGCACGCACAGGCACTTTCCCTTGTGGCAAATGCAATTTTTGCAAGTACATTTGTGGAGCCCGTGAGATCATATTGCCAGATGGACGTATTTTTAGACCACATTTTCTTGCTAGCTGTCAATCAGTGGGAGTGGTCTATATAATGATGTGTGACTGCAGTGCCTATTATGTGGGAAAAACCAAAAGACCATTCTTTCACCGCATATCTGGAACTGGCCACAATTCTGATAACCAAGAGAGATAAAAAGCCAAATTTAACCATTTTAGACCACAAATTCCTCTCCATAACACTTGAAATTTCTCAGGATCCATTGACAGATTAGGTGTATAGCAATGCATCCTGGATCTTTTGTTAGCCCAAAAAATAAAGGAGTGGCCCAGGATCCAAATTATTCTTCTATTACCTATAAAAAAAATCAAAGAGAGAGATCAGGTCTGACATAAATGTTAAATAGCTGTGATTCCCATCTGCCTATTTTTTTAATTATTGCGTCCTCAAGGCCGATCTTCACAGCTTCCGTTGATGCACCAATTCTAAATGAGTGGGATGTAAAATTAAGTGCTTGTAACCCTAACTTCAACATGCATTTTTTGAGAACCATGTTGAATTGATATCCTGTAAGTGGTGACCCATCCAAATGAACCAAAAAGTTTCCTTCACTTGATGGTCTAATTGCTAGATACTTGTTTAATGTTCTTAATGGACAAATTTCAACTTCTCCGCAAATATAAAGAGTAATCCATACACCTTTACCTGTTTTGTCTGTTTTGGAATTTGCGATAAATATATTATGTCCTGCTCTGTGAACCATCACGTGATGGATCAACAGGCCAGACGCAGACTTTTTGTTTTTGGGTAACAGTTCAGATATTCTCATAGCACTAAAAAATGCTAATACAATAGCAGTTTTAAATAATATCGACTTAAAACCAGAGAAGTATACAATTTTTGTAACTCTACAAATTTCTTTTAGCAATGAGATAGAGATGGGCCTTCTAGTATCTGGAAAAGAATGCTTCTTTTTGTAACCTGGGATTGTTTTATAGAGAAGAAGGATGTACATTAAGGGAAGCCTTGCAATTTACAGAAAAAAGACACCCCTGCTAGTATCTTAGCAATCTGGCTATAGGATAGTTCTGCCTGCATTAGGGTACATAAAAATATTTGAATATTTGTCTCTGAAGAAGAATCAAACTGCAGCCCAAATTCTCTAGTGCCATGAGTGAGTGTTGATTGCCTGTCGCTCAGTGTTGAAGCCACTGCCTCTTCAGCCATCACAGTGGGATGCTGATACAGGAGCCCGCCTCCTACTGTTTCTGAGCGGCGATGGAGATGGAGTGTTCTCCTCCTCTTCTCTCTTAGGCTGGCTCTTCTGGTCCCCGCACTAGAAGCCACCTCTTCCAGCGGCGCCATTTTAGGTTCTTCTAGAGCTGAGGAGGGGAGAGGTCATGGTGGCGGGCAGCAATGATTTTTTTTGGCAGGGTTGCGAGCTGCGAGTAACTGGTCTGCCTCTCCTATTAATGGTGCTAGGTACCTCTGCTGCTGCCGGTCCATCTTCTTAATGCGCCCAGCATCTTCTTCACCTAGCTCCAGGCACCTTCTCAGCCATTCTTCTCCTACGCTGTCCCCAGCCCGCTTCAACACCCGGAACATGAGGGTCTTCATGGTCAGGACAGCAGTAGCTCTAGTATTATAGCTCTTTTGAGTTTAGCTTGTTGCTGTACTCTGACCAGCTGTAAGGAAATTCCCGCGACGGGCCCCTTTTATAGATGAGCCCCGCTTTCAGAATGTTCCCGCTGGTCATGTGACCTTCTGGAACATTCCAATGTGGTCATGTGACATTCCCCAATATTCTCCAATGTCATATGACCCCGCCCAATTTTCCCGCCTGACATACTATAAACTTTCTTAAAGTGACCATGACTCTTTTTTTTTTTTTTCAATAAGACAGCTGTCCAGGAGGGGCAGCCACATGTCCATGCTGTTCGGGCCAAACTCTTTAGCCCTCTCAGGCCATTCTAGTTATGTTATGTGGCTATTTTAGATGCAAATCAAGATCATCAATATTTATTCTTAAAATATGCATGATACTCTCTTTGCTGTGTCCATCCCTGTATTCTCTATCTATTTTGGAGCCCCCCTTTTAACTGGCTGTTTCCATCACTAATGAACCAGTGTGATTTACAACAGTTGCTTTTACATTATAAAAGTAATAAAAAGCAGCTTTACTGTAGCCGGTGAAAGAAAGCACACAGGTTTTATCATATGAATGAGCACTCATAGTTTTATTGTATATTCCCCTATATTCATTTCTGCTTCATAAAAGAAGCATTTTGACCCAACGTTCAATACAAATTGCTTTGGTGAATTAGTAGAGAAGTGGGTTATTTTAATTGCATCTTTTGTGCTGTATAGTTCAGGTTTGTGTTGATTAAAGGTCTAAATAATTAAAAACACAAAAGATGTGGTATTTAATGTCAAATTTGTATAGTTGACTAAACTTTTAATTAACTTTTAGTTGGCAAACAATTACTATTTTTATGTCTGATGACAGTGTTAATTCCCCTGTCAGAATAATGGGCAACTAGCCTTCACTGTAATAGCCTTCATTGTGGAAACAGTTGTTGTAGAAGAGCGGAAACTAGCCTTAATTTAACAAGGCAAATCACCATAAGTATCTTACAATAATGTTGGTCATAAATTACTCGAATTTTGTCTCAACAAAAAATTGACTTAAATATTCAGATGGAAAATTATCAGCCAAACAATGACCGCATCCTATCAGATGCATTCATTGTTCGCCTTGGGTGGTGAGGTTGCTCAATACAATATATGCCAGTGGAAATTCCTCTATTTACACTGCTTACATTGCCCTTATGTTCTAAAAGGCTTAGGCACTGGCGTAGTGTGGTGTCACAATTGCGACCCAGCCTTATGCTACAGGGGGCCCATTCGGCCTCCCTGTAATATTTGGTTCTACACCTGGACAGGAGGGGCAGCCGGGGGGGGGCATATAATGGAACCAATCCCCCCCCCCCCATTTTCCTCCCTTCTCCTGGCATTCAGCAGCTGCAGGAGGGGATCAGTTTTCTGTACAGAGCTATTCCTGTTCATTCATTCCGTGCTGCTGAGACTGTGTCCTCAGTTTCCTTTCTCTGTCTCATAGGTGAAACATCAGAGGTTTGTTTAGTTCCCTGGTATTTCACCAAAGCCCCCAACAGTGCGTCTAAAAAATAAATGAAAAATAAAAAAATTGTAAAAAATAAAAAGAACAAAAATAAAAAACTACTGACACAATCCACTGCTCTAATGACCCATCCCCTGCCCTACTTACCCCATCCACTGCCCTACTGACCCCATCCACTGCCCTACTGACCCCATCCACTGCACTACTGACCCCATCCGCTGCCCTACTGACCCCATCAACTGCCCTACTGACCCCATCCACTGCCCTACTGACCCCATCCACTGCCCTACTGACCCCATCCACTGCACTACTAACAAAGTCCACTCCCATACTGACAACGCCTACTGCTCTACTGACTGACATTATCCATTGTTCTACCGACACCAACCAATGCTCTACTGACTAACACCATCCACTACCCTACTGCCCTACTGAGACCATCCACTGCTTTACTGACATTGTCTACTGCTCTACTGAATCTATCCACTGCCCTATTAACATTATCCACTGCTCTACTGGCACTGTCCACTTCTCTACTGAATGACACTGTCCACTTTTAAGGTAAGCTAAGTTTATATTTTTACAATTACATTTGTTTTATTATATTTTTCGAAGTTCTCCTTACTATTTAGTTAGGCCTTAATTTCTTAAAAAACAAAACAAAAAAAATAGGGTGCTGCACCCTGGTGATCTTTGATCTCTTTCATGTTGTTCAGGTAGATCTTCACCTCTCAAAGGCTGCCTACCCCTGCTCCAAGATATTCAAAAGAATTGGAGAGGTATGGCAAAATGTGGACAGTTTCTCCAAAAGCTTTTGAATTACCTTCTCAATATGTATATAAAGATCTGCAATAACTTTTTAGCCACTTGGAGTATCTTGGCGCACGTTGGGAGTATCCCCCACACGGTGGAAGTGTCAGGTGGTAGTGGGGGGCCCAGGTCAATGTTTGTATTAGGGTCCACAAGCTTCAAGCTAAGCCTCTGGGCTTAGACATAGGGAGTGGATTTAGAGCAGAAAGAAAAGAGCAGTGAGAAAGTTTTTCTATCTTTCTAATCCTTTAGAGAGGTTTCACACTGCCACACTGTTTGGCTGCAGCCTAGGCACAGTGCAGTGTACCTGCAGTCTGCATGCAGCTTACCCACGTTTTCCTATAGATTCCTATTAGATTGTGTGTTTTTGGTGAAAGCGTACTAAAAGAAGTCTATGGGAAACCACAGGTAACCTGCACAAAAACCACGGGTACACTGCGCTGCTCCAGTGCCGCGGCCAAACGGCAGCATGGGAGTGTAAAATAAAAATTATACTCAAAGGAAGGAGTGCGTTTATAGTTTATTGAGGTTTCTGGGTAATAGGGTTTGTTTTACTGTGAGGATTGTCATTTGAGATATGGTTTCTGTCACAAGGTTATAGGGTCAGATGGAGCCTATAAGAAGACTGGTAAAGTTAAAGTGTTACTAAACCAAGGACCCTGCATTCACAATATCTGGTCTCCCACAGTACACAGAACATTGAAATACAATTATTTTAGTACATATAAACAGCTAAATACCTTTTCTCATCAGAAGTTAGAGCAGTCAAGTGACTTGTATCAGTGTCTGGTTAAAGCTTGTAGGAGGAACTTTCATTTTGCCCTGACTGCCCTATTAGGCTGCAGGACCCCTGACCCTCTGTCTGGACAATGCTGATCACATGCACCCCAACCCCCCCCCCCAAACACAAACAAAAAAAAACTCTAGCAATACACATCAAACTGAGCATGTGCAGAGTGCCCCAAAGGCTCTGTACTATCAGGAGATGAATTGGGGAATGTGGAAGAAGGGGAGGATCAGAGAAGACAGGATCAAACAGCCTTTTTACACAATGCACGGGATGAACCCCTGAGGTTCCACAGTGAATATAACAAGCATGCTTTACTGTTATTGCATACACAGATTTTATTGTTATGGGTTTAGTAACACTTTAAGTTTGCCTGATTTGAGGTCAGCGGTTGTCAATTTTATTATAGTGGTATGAGTATTAACCTCATAAGGATGGTCTTGAATTCATGGGATTGGTGCTATGTAATAGATCTTAAGAGGGATGATATAATGGATTAGTACCACTTAAGCTGCTTACATGTGGCTATTGGCTGGTATAGGCCCTCAAAGTGAGTGTACATTTGTTCCATGCAAATGCCAGCAAAATTGATTGTCATTAGACAATTATCTCTCAAGGATCGATGCTCCTTATTTATTTGAATAGCGTGAATAGTAAAATACCACACAATGGCAAATTGATGGAACTACACACCTATTTGAAATACTGACATTTATAAAGACAAAAAAAATCTTTTAAATTGCTGCTAAATTACATATTCAGGTTACTATTTTGTTCTTTAATATAATAAAAAAAGCATTTGTCAAAATGTGTGGTGTATTTATTTACTCATATTTTCCTTTTTTTTTGTAACCACGTAACCCTTTCTTATTTATAGCATGGTACCCTCCCCATGTTGAAGGCATCTGTCCTATTCCACACAGCCTCATTGGTTGCTAGGATTCAGGTGGCCACACAGCATCATAACAACCAATGATGCTGTGAGATTGCCTGCATCCTAGCAACCAAATATGTCATCGGTTGCTAGGATGCAGGCAGCTGGACCAAGCAGCATCCTTGGTTGCTAGGACACAGGCAGTTTCTGGAACTCTACGTCGACCTGACCTTAGATCTCATCCTTATCTACTACTCATCTGATCCAAGTTTAGCTTATATCCTATAGTTTCCTTTATAAATACAAAGAACGATTGCCATGTATCTCCATGTATCTCAGAATTAGATGAAGTCCTAACAATGTATGTAAGTGTGTTATAGCAATATTGTTGCTGTGTGTGTGACAGAAATATTGTCAGTCATGTGTTTTTGCTTGACTAAGACAGAGAGTAGACTAGTTCTGTTTGGTTATTACAATGTTGCATACAACTTGGCTTCAATAAATATACTTTCCAATCTGGTATGCCTTTAAAACCCCATCAGTCATGTGCTCCGTGTGTGCATAATAAAGAAAGTGTAAGGCTGAATGCACCTGATGAATTGGAGTATACATCTACTTATTATACAGAAAGAAGCAAAGGGGTCAGCACTTTTAAATTAATCTCTGGGTGGAAAACATTGCATATTTATCCTTTCTGCAAGCCTCACAGCTTTGTAATATATTCCATGCAATAACATGGAGTCAAACTGACTATATATTCTGACAGAGCACCAAAAGAGAATCACACTTTTAACATATTAAATTTCAATGTGTGATAAAAAATATTATATATATATATATATATATATATATATATATATATATATATATATATATTTTTTTTTTTTCTTATTTCTATGCCATTCTTTTACGTGGCATCTAATTTACGTTAAAATATTAGCAAACTGTTTTGGTGAAATAGTGTACTGGTGAAATAATGTAATAAACTGCACACACTAGGGGTATTTTATGACTCTGACATGAAGAAAGGCCAAAGGGCATCATTTAATTTCAAAAGTGAGGCAATCCTTGGCAATGATTTAATCTCTCGTAGTAGCCATTTCTGACCATGTGCATTCTCAGGCAATTACAATTATTAGCATTTCAGCATTTTTTCGGTATTGGTATATGAACATGTCACTACATCTAACCCAACCAAATGTAATATTACATTGTTTTCCTCCTGGATTCATTATAGGTAAGTAAACTTTTAAAACTGTGCTTTAGTACAGCTACTGGAATGTTGCCTTGATGTCCTTTGATCTACGAAACTGGAATCCATTTGGAAAGCTCAGTTCTAGCCAACTTTGGACAGAATGGGGAAGGGTTAGAAACATTCTTTTAATATTCTTAAAAAGGAGGTTTCAATAACACCTGTTGCCGGGGCAAGAAGTAAAGTTACATATCCCCAAAGTGAGTAAACATGGCAGTAAAAACATAACAGATTTTGACTCTTCCTCATTTTTTGGGTCAAATAAATTACTCAATACCATCACACCTGCAGAGCTATTGTGTTCTGACTGTGGGGCAATTCCTGTGCGATTCACATGCAGTTCACAGTGTGAACCTAGGCTTACATACAAGCCCACATTCTTGTGGGAGTATCTTGGTGCATGGTTGAAACAGTGGGTGGTAATGGGGGGCCCCAGGTCAACTTTTGCATCGGGCCCACAAGCTTCAAGCTACACTTCTGACTATGGGGTTGATTTACTAAAACTGGAGAGTGCAAAATCTGGTGCAGCTGTGCATGGTAGCCAATCAGCTTCTAACTTCACGTTGTTCAATTAACTTCTTGACTTGTACTTGACTTGCTTTTCATCACAGCGCTAATTTAACTGGCATTTGTGCAGTCATGCAACACTGTATGCAAATTAAATTTTTATAACTTTTTTCACATAAATAGAGATTTATTTTGGTGGTATTTGATCAACACTGTGTTTTTTATTTTTTGCGAAATAAGAAAAAAGAATGGAAAATTTTGAAAAAAAATTGCAATAACAATTAAAAAAAATCTAATTTATTCATGAATTCAGGCGAAAAGGTATTCTACTACATATCTTTGGAAAAAAAATCCTAAAGTGTATATTATTTACGTGCATGAAAGTCATAGCGAAAGTTATAACTCCCCTTCATGTTAGTCTAAGGTGTTGATTTACTAAAGGCAAATAAACTGTGCGCTTTGCAAAGTGCAATTGCTCCAGAGCTTAGTAAATGAGGTAAGGCTACAATTTGCAAAGAGTACCCAATCACGTGCAAAGAAAATAAAAAAAACAGCATTTTTGCTTGCACATGATTGGATAACGGAAGTCAGCAGAGCTTCTGCTCATTTACTAAGCTCTGATGCAACTGCACCTTGCAAAGTGCATAGTCTTTTTGCCTTTAGTAAATCAACCCCTATGTGTCCATGCCGCTAGAGGCCTTTTCAGGAGTTTAGTGGCAGGGGAGTTTACAGGAAGAAAAAAAAAAAACCCTTATGCCCTGTACACACGATAGGATTTTCCGATGGAAAATGTGTGATAGGACCTTGTTTTTGGAAATACCGACCGTGTGTGGGCTCCATCACACATTTTCCTTAGCAATTTCTGACACACAAAGTTTGAGAGCTTGCTATAAAATTTTCCGACAACGGATTTTGTTGTCGAAAAATTTTATAGCAAGCTCTCAAAACGATTCCGATCGTGTGTACACAAATCCGACGCACAAAGTGCCACGCATTGTCAGAATAAATTGAGAAACGAAAGCTATTGACTACTGCCCCGTTTATAGTCCCGACGTACGTGTTTTACGTCACCGCATTCAGAACGATCGGATTTTCCAACAACTTTGTGTGACCGTGTGTATGCAAGACAAGTTTGAGCCAACATCCGTCGGAAAAAATCCATGGATTTTGTTGTCGGAATGTCCGATCAATGTCCGACCGTGTGTACAGGGCATTAGACAGCAATACAAATATTGTCAGAAGTTCTAACCCTTCTCCACTCTATTAAAAATGTTTTACCTGAATGGGAAGTAGGGGAACTCTCCCCAATAAACACATCACAGAGGTTGCAAAAGTTCCAGGCTTGATCAAAAACAAATAAAAAGTTTTGTTGGAGTTCGGCATTCATTTTGTCTAAAGTGGACATTATTATGTCATTATTTCAGAGTACACCTACAAGTAGCCCCATAAATAATATGTAAAATAAGAGCTGAGGGCAAAAGAATTCTAGAGCAGAGCACATTCCATAAAACCCTGTAGACAGATATCTGGTACAACTTGAAAATAGTGGGTCTCTTGTGTCTAACATCAGTAATAGTAGTAGTTATCAAGCTTATTCAGTAATAATAATAATCATAATACTCAGGAAAAAGGAGACTCAATGGACTTACGAAACATATTTTCTAAATTGAAAAATAGATAAAAGACACACAGTACCCCTAATAGCACCACCATGAAACAAGAGATATTTAATTAAAACAGCTCACATATTTAGGGTGCCTTCCAAATTCATACCACCAAATACCCTTGGCTCTGTACCAAATTAACTATTGCACTTCTGCCACATGCAGTATGTTGGCCTAATAATTTATAAATATTGTATACCTAGTGTCCAAGGCTAAAAGTCCTTAATAGTCCCAACATCAGCATGGAGGTTTAGGTACAGTACTCTTTACAATAACGTATAAATTAAGCTCACGAATGTCAGGGCATAAAATACACATTCTTCCAGATATAGAATTCAATGAAAACTGTTATCATGAAGAGTATTAATTTAAGGCACACTTCAATATACTGTATGCTATCGGGGTAGAAAAGCTCTTTGGAATGAATAAATAAATGAATAAATAAATAAAGCCCCATTTAATTCTTGAAGGCCAGTGATGACTTTGAAAATGACGATGTGAGGTTAGAGAGGAAATCAAAATCATCCAAGATGAGAAAGACAGATCTATTTTGTAGGGTCATGAAAGAATAGGAAATGATGGACCTTGATGACCTTTTTAATTAAATGCAGAAGGTGCCCTTTCTTAGATGCTTTGGTGAAAGTCTTTGATAGGAAACCCATGAAAGTTACAGAATAATGTGACCGGAGGACTAAAGAACAAAAAGCATTGTTAAGATAATTATTTGTTTTCTCTTTCACTGATATTTTATAATCCTTACCACTGTTTAATAAAATACAAATTGCAATAGTATACAATAAAATATAGCTATATTAAGGTTATGTACTGACATCAGCAGGCTGTCATTCAAGAGTAAAAGCCTTACATGCAACAATTAAAGAAAATCTTTCCTGATAGAAATATTGGGGGGGGGGGGGGGGGGGCGTTTGCCAGTGCTGTCCTTCTGGAAATTCTAATTGCCTAGCTGTCGGGGCTTACCCATGGAATTTCTATCTGAACCAAAGACTTGGAAAAAAAGTATGTAAATCTGGAACATCAGAGTAGAGTCAGAAGTCCTTAAATGCATCCTTGTAGGTTGGTGTCTCAAACTGTTAAAGCCAGAGAGTGAACATTACAGCCAGGCAGCTATCATTATCAAAATGAGAGGTGGGCAATGGAAGCTTCTATGCTACTCTCTGAAAAGGTTTTTTGTAAAGGGGAATTTCAGCACTATTGCCTCCAAAGAGTAGAAAATGCACAGACGTATAATTATGTCATATTTTTATACTGTATCTTGTTACAAGTCATTGACCAGTGACTGAGTTTTCCTACAGTGGGTATTGTCTCTCTTTCACTCAAGACCATTGGGCTGTGTTACCTTTTCACAGCTGGACTCCATAATTATTTGTATATTTTGTATTATAGGGAATCCATTAGAAGTGCATGACAGCATTGTCTGCCTTGTAATGACAGAGGCATTTTAGCGGAGCTGGGGATTCTGGAAGAAATAGCTCCTCACTTTATGTTAAATTAAAGTAAAGTAGATCTGTCATTAGTTTTATCTAAGGGGGGAAGGGGGCTGCCAATGCTGACCCCCTTGTGGAAATGCTGGTTGCTTGGCCCATATGCAGACCCACTGGTGTTACTTTACTAAGGCAAAAGGCAGTTCACCTTTCAAGACAATTTTTCCTTATCTTAGGGAATGTTGTGAACATTTACTTTGCCAAAAAATACCCAATAATGTGCAAGGAAAAAAAATATCTGTATTTTGTTTGCAAATGGTGAAAGTCAGAAGAATTTTACCTCATTCACTAAGATAAGGGAAAATTCACTTGCAAAGAAAAAAAAACGTATTTGCCTTTATTAAAGAAGTATAGCCAAAGCCACTATATACCAAAGTATAGCATATTTTGGCTGTACTTCTCCTGGGGATCACAGCAGTGCATCGGTCACTCAGTTCTCAGTCTTAGAAGCGGCGGGGAACAGATGCAGCATCAAATTGATGCTGCATCCACCTAGGTGTATATAAGTGTTTTTTTTAAACCCATACTTCTCTTTTAACCCCTTGCCAACCACCCTATAGCAGTTTTTTCTGCCACAGAGTGGCAAATGTGCGCAGGATCACGTATATATACATGTTCCTGAACTTTCGGGTAGGGGGCACGAATGCCAGGTACTCGATGTCGGCTGGCAGCCACCGATCATCAGGCAGAGAGCCAGAACTTCTCAGCCAGTGTCATTAGTACAGTGCATATTTTTAGCACTGATCACCGTTTTAGTGTCACTGGTTCAAAAAAGTGTCAAAAGTGTCAGTTAGTGTCAGAATCTGCACTGTAATATCGCAGTCCTGCTATAAATTGCTGATCGCCACCATTACTTGAAAAAAAAAAAACAATATCCCATAGTTTGTAGACACGATAACTTTTGCACAAACCAATCTATATACGCTTGCTGGGATTTTTTTTTACCAAAAATATGTAGTAGAATACATATTGGCCTAAATTGATGAAGAAATTTCATTTTTTTCAAGTTTTTGATGTTATATGTTTTATAGCAGAAAGTAAAAAATATTGATTTTTTTTCCAAAATTGTCTTTTTTTGTTTATAGCGCAAAAAATAAAAAGTGCAGAGGTGATCAAATACCACCAAAAGAATATATATTTGTGGAAAAAAAAGGACATACATTTTATTTAAGTACAGTGTCGCACGACCGTGTAATTATCAGTTAAAGTAACGCAGTGCGTTATCACAAAAAATGGCCTGGTCATGAAGGGGGGGGGTTAAATCTTCTGGAGCTCAAGTGGTTAAGTCAACTTCACTATCTGAAAAGCCATTCAAATATTACAAATTCTGAAGCAAAGACTCCAAATTTTACTCCTCCCTAATTTAAACTCGCCATCAAGTCAAGTGCCACAACACAGGAACATATCGATTGTTTCTTGAGGGCATTTGAATTTGTTAAGAAGACAGCATGTATATATAACATATACTGTATATATGGTATATTCCCTCAGAGAAGATGCAGTACTAAAATCTTCTCTTGCGACAAAGCAAACTAATGCCCAGGTCAATTTTCTACCCATTGTTTTTATTTGTTGTGAGAGTAGATATCATTTAGTGTCAGCGTGTTTTCTTTATAAAACACTATATATGCTTTTCATTAACTGCAGCTGTTGTGTCTTGCTGTGCCGTGCATTAAGGAGTCAGGACCATAATAATTGCCATATTTGTCCTCCTTCTGTCATATGTCAGGATTGCTTACAAAGTTATATGTGCCAGTCTTTTCACAGAGCTCAGAATGAGAAAAATATTGCTTGTGATCTATAGCAAGCGAAGGCCGTTAAACAAGATTTTAGACTGATTGCTTGATTTAGTACTTCAGGTGTCACTGGGAATGGTGAAGCCGCTTTGCTAGGTTTTTTCGATCAGCAAAGGCCTTTTTGCAGTTTATCTATCTGGTGATAACTCTATAAAACTGTGACTGGACCCTGGGAGATCCTTTATAGAAAATGCTTGAAGTATCCATGCATAAAAAGAATGTCAGACAATTTTAAAGTGGACCTGTATCAATACGTTAGCTGAAATAAAAGGCTAAAATGAAAAAATATGTTTACAGTTATAAATATCTTTCATGAACAATTAAACCTTTTTAAACATCTCAGTTGTCTTTGTTCAATTTAGTAGTTTCTCGTTCCACACTAAATTCCCAATACATATCAATACTGCAAAATGATGGGAAATGAGATGGTACAGTTGTCTGCAAGACCTGAAAGTTCATAGTAACATATAGTATATTGTGTGTGAAATGGTCCTGTGGGCTGCATTTGGTGTACATTCAACTGGAGTTTCCCATTTTCACAACAATCACATGGAGAGCCGAATATTACATTGCAGTTTGTCTAAAAATGAATGGTAATTATTATTAATATTATACAGGATTTTGTATAGCGCCAACAGCTTACGCAGCGCTTTACAATAAAAAGGGGACAGTAAAATTACAATACAGTTCAATACAGAAAGAATAGGGGGGCCCTGCTCGTGGAGCTTACAATCTAAAGGGAGGGGAAGGTGGTACAAAAGGTAATAGCTGTAAGGGATGATCTGATGGAGGGAACTCAAGTACAGTTCTTAGGTAGCAGTGGGGTAGGCTTCCCTGAATAAGTGAGTTTTCAAGGATCACCTAAAGGTGGACAAGGTAGGAACTGACCGGACATACTGGGGCAGGGCGTTCCAGAGGATGGGAGAGGCTCTGAAGAAGTCCTGTAGGCGAGCATGGGAAGAAGTAAAAAGGGAGCTAAAAAGCAGGAGGTCCTGGGAGATGGTAATATGAATTAATAACGAACAAATGGTCCCTGCCCCCATCTATAACTGGCCTGCACAGCAAAGAGCACATGTAAGGGCAACACATGCAAAACAAAACCAGAGAAAATTCTCAGCTCAACTCACCAACCAGTTTGCTTACCAACCGAATTAGCCTGTCTAACAGTATGCGGTAAAAACAGGAGTTTAGTTAGCACACATTTGGAAATACATGCGTAAGCTGCAGAGCTGCTCCAAGGCACCCCAATATTTCTGCAGTCCTAACTCTTGTAAATTTATGAGACCCTCCATAGTAGAAGTACATGCATTCTAATGGATAGATAAGGGGCAGTTGAGCCAGAGGTAGCCCTCCCCTCCTTAAAGGCACATGGGCACACTGGACACCCAGCACATAGGACAATGGCAACAAAGCTGTCCAGTGTGTCCCCTCACCAATATAACATCAGTAAAGAACAAATAACCCCTGCCCCCCTCTATAACTGGCCTTCACAGCAAGGAGCACATGAAAGGGCAACGCCTGCAAAACAAAACCAATGAAAATTCCCAGCTCAACTCACCAACCAGTCTGCTACCAACCGAAATATCCTGTCTAACAGTATTCATTAAAAGCAGTGGTTTAGTAAGCACACATTTGCAAATACAGGCGTAAGCTGCAGAGCAGCTGCAAGGTTCTGTTTTTTTAATATATATGAATGCATTGTTTCATTAACATTGTTTAAGAATGATCCCTTAAAGAGACTAAAGAGAGCACCAAACAAAATTTTTTTCTATTTGGATAGAGTGTTGATGGTCCAGAGTAGTTGTCAAGTTTTAATTCTTGCCTGTGTACCTAGCTACAAAGAGATTCCTCCTCACTTTTTATCAACTTGCTACCAGCATAGGCGTGCGCACAGGGTGTGCCAGGTGTGCCCAGGCACACCCTAATCACACTGTGCAGCACAGATCCCCCCTACTGCCCTGGCTCCCCCCCTCCTTCCCCTCGCAGTGCTGCTGGCTTCCCAACTCTCCTATCCCTCTGGCTATTGCTGTGGGGATGTTTTAGGATGAGTAGGAGAAGGGGGCGGTAAATATGTAACTTACC
The DNA here is from genome assembly GCF_042186555.1 of Aquarana catesbeiana. Lineage (NCBI taxonomy): Eukaryota > Metazoa > Chordata > Amphibia > Anura > Ranidae > Aquarana > Aquarana catesbeiana. The sequence goes on from NC_133324.1 coordinate 859,515,711, forward strand.
GGCCCCTTCTCTTTCATCGTGAGTGATCAGTATTACGTGTTTGAGCTTTGGGGTGCACACCCTAATGCAATAGGCTGCGCACACCTATGGCTACCAGGATAGGAAGTTTCCAATGGAGACACAGAGAGCAATGCTAACACATTGTTTTAGTTAAGTGGGGAAAATTTAGAAGCTTTTGATTTCATTGTTGTCTGTGCAAAGGTTGGAGAGATTTTACCAGGACAAGAAATTGAAGGCAACTCTCTCCATATAGAAACACAGACAGCAATAAAAGGAATGATGGGTTTAGAATAGAACCTCTGTTGGGTTTTTATTGGTATTATTGGGAGCATATCAGTGAATATTTTATGAAAACTTTTTTTTTCCATTACAAATATAATTGAACCTTTTTTTGTGTTTGTATACTTTATCAGGCACTACATTGTGTACCCTAGAAATGGAAAACCACTTAAAATGATATACTGCATGAATATTGTATTGAATTAATTCTCAAAGTTAAAATGTTGGACCCTACTAAACACTGAATACTTTGAAATTCATAATCGTATAAACATATAATCATATTATCAAAAGACGTGTTGTAAAGAAAATATGATGAAAGTGATACTAAACACACACTGATAATTTGCATTATCCCCTTCTCTTTATGTATATGGATGATGCGATGATGCCACTGTATTTATTTTAATTAAAAAATATGCCCTTTTTCATAATCGATATACAGCTGTGATTCAGCTCTTTCCAGTATGTATGCAGGGAAACATCAGCGGGAAGAGCTTCTATTCCTCTGATGCCGGTTACATGTTCAAAAAAAAAACCTCAGGAATACGAAAAAAATACATAATTAATATCAAATTAATGTTTTCAATTGTCATACAAATATTTGAACTCAAATCTTTATTATTTTTGTGCAAAAACATAGTGTGGGCTATCTAGGAGGAGGTTCTGCCTCTTCACAGCCTTTTTCACACTCAAGCCTGTGTCTATTGTTTGAACATGTTTAGAACTACAGGGAGGTGACGCCTCCATCAATCAATATGTAATATCCTGCCTCCATAGTTTAGTGGGCATGGAGGAGGAGCGAGAGAGTGGACTGTCATTTATCTACAGTGTATACACCCATATGTGTAACTATATAGCTGCACAGATGAGGAAAAAGAAGAAATGAACAGCTTAGAAGGGAACTGAAATTGTAGCATGATCAGTAAGTGTGGCAACGGATGTTCTACACAATCTCAAGCTACAGTGGAGACATAGACAAGGAAGGAGGAACAGTGAACAGCATGATCAACCAGGTTTATTGCAGAATACAGAAAACGAATCCCATAGTGACTGAGTGAGCATGCACAGCATGTAATATGGCATGAATTGACAGTTTTAATAATGTGGGTTTAATAAAACTTTAATTAGTAAATCAAGGATACATAATGCCTATAATTTCCTTTACAGGTATAAGGTGTACCTGTTCAAACTCCATAGTTGTGTTTTAGATGCTGTCATAACTACCCTTTCGATCCCTACTAGTGCAGCAACTTGGACATCTCCATCAAATCTCTGGATCAACATAGTGACCAGGAGACCACACAATCAGTTCTGTGCTACAGGAAAGTCTTTCATCTCTGATTTTGTGACTATACAACATCACAGTTTGGCCAGAGCTCGTGATGTGGCTGCTGATTTAACAAAAAAACAGCCCTGGTGATAAATGATAGACATGTGTATTCATTTTCGTCCGAATTTCAGGTATTTTTGTTATCATTTTAATAAACGATAATGAACGTGCAGAATCCAAAAACCGAAAGATCCGACAAATGCTTTATTTTCGTTTTCGTTGCGACAACAGTTTGATATAGATAGGAGATGCGACATGACGCTGTGTCCATCGAACATGTGGTCGAATGTGCCTAACCTTAGCTCTAGTAGTACAAGATTATTCTACATAGAGAGAAAAGATTCGACATAGAGAGAAAAGATTCCACATTATAGAGACAATAGCAAAAAAGGTTGAATGTGCCTAACCTAACTCTATTAGTCCAAGATTATTCGACATAGAGAGAAAAGACTTGTCATGAAGATTCAACGAAGCAGTCGCCGCGAGCGGACATTTATGGCCAAATGCTCCGCCTATAGGCTATAGAATTGTTGGTTGACTAGTAATAATAATTATTAAATATAATTATTACTAGTGTCATACAACATTAGAATTCTACTTTAGCTTGTAGGCGGCACATTGGACCAGAAATGTACGCTTGCGGCATCATACAGTTTAGCTGTTCTTAGAACATTCGACAGACACCATAAGCCTTCAATGACAGATTCGACCTTAATTATTTTGGATTTTCGGACGACTGCATTTTTTAATGAAACAAAATAAATAAAAACGAATTTCGGGAATAACTAAATAAATATATTTTTCGGACGAAAACTAAATTCCGAAACAAAATATTTCAGTGTGCACATGTCTAATAAATGATGAGTAATTTAAGTGACTGTTAAATGGAAAAAAATAAAAAGAATGGGAAAAGAAAAAACTGATGTTATCTTGGAGCAAACAGAAAGGTGAAACATCATCCCATGAGTGATGTTATTGTCTTGATTCATTGTGCTTATTTAATCTGTAATCAAGAAACAATATCTGAATGTTCTGTACATAGGAATACAACTCATAAAATGCAGATTTTTCCCCTGAGCAAAATATATATTGCATTGTTAACTTATGGTAAGATTTCAGATTTGCATGCAAAACAATACTGTAAAAGCTATGTATAATTATTCACTTTGCCCCATGAGATAACGGCCTTTTATGGATTTTCTTACTAGTGCCAGCCAACTCACTTCTGTTCAAATATGTTTAAATCCCAACTCCAGAAAAACATTAAATTAAATAGTGTGTTATTTTACTCCTCAGTCATGATTCCAAACACCCCTTCGTAGGCCCCCCTTAGTGAAATGGATCAAAGCCACAGTTTCCTCTATAAGAAAAGAGAATAATCTTTCCCATGGACCAGGCATTTTCTCTTTTTTTTATCTTCTTGTTCACTTGCCCCCTTACTGCCCCCATACGTTCTCCTGCTTCTGGAGCCTTTTGAGAGCTGACTCAGTAACTGAAAGTGTCACCTTTGCCAATAGGAGGTGTGCACATCAAGCAGTCATGATGCAGACAACTAAAAAGGGACCTCAGGAATTATACAGAAGAAGACAGATAGATCATCATGTGACCATGGCTTCAAATAAGGAAAATGGGCTTTTGGATATGTTTTTTTTTATACCAGCTGTTAGTTGGAGGGGGGTTGGACGGGTAGGGTGGGAGCGTGATAGGGGGGTGGGGTGCTTGGAGTTGGACTTTAACCTCCCTGGCGGTATGATTTTTTCAGATTTTTGATGCTGAAAGCGGTACAATTATTTTGCATGAAAATTTGGCGTTTTATATTGTAGGCCTGTAATTCTTAGTAATAACACACTTAAATCTGTCCAAACAAGAGTCTAGTAGATATCCCGGGTATGATAAAGTTTGAAACACAAAATCATAAATTATAATATAATAAATAACTATAAATAATTATAACAAATAATAATATAATAAAAATTATTCAATAATTTAATCAAATCAAAAACACTGAAATTTGCTCAGTTGCAGAATTGTCACTGTCATTACTTTTGTTGTTTGATGACGGATTTCCCCAGGAATCACTATCGCTCAATTCTGCGAGTGATTCTAATTTATTATCGCTGTTTTCTAGCCGGTCTAAAACCGCTTTTGATGTAAAGGGACGGTCATGGACAATCTCCAGTTTCCAGGCAGAAAGAACAGTATTTATAATATAAAACTGCATGCAGTGCACTGGACAAACCACTAGGGACAAAAGGGATGTGAAATAGGGACGAAAATATTAATCTGTAAGACAAAAGGGATGTGAAATAGGGATGAAAATATTAATCTGGAAGATTACAGTGTACTGTATATGTATTGTGTGTTTTACTTTTTGAATTTAGCGCTGTTCTCCGTCCCTGTGCGTCGCAACACTCGCAGGGGACGGAGCTTGGTGCTGTGATGAATCGAGCGGAGGACGGCTCGCACACAGAGTCGGGAGACATCGCAGGATCCTGGGGACAAGGTAAGTAAGCTGTACCTGGATCCTGCGATGCAATCTCAAGTGTGGCTCGGGGTTATCCCTTTTGGTGCTGAAAATCCACCCCGAGCCACACTCGGGAATGCCGTCAGGGAAGTTAAAGAGAGCTAAACACACTTATTAATTGTTTCCCAAAACAATTACATTAAAGACATGCCTTAATTGATGTCTGTTACTAGTGAGCTTTTGTCAGCTTGCAAAGGAAATGTCAAGCCATCAAATGGCTGGTGTCATAACTGATCACATGTGCAGCGCCATGGGTAAATGCAGATCACATGCAAGCTAAGATGGCAGCTTCCTTGGTTGAAAAAGATAGGGGGGTTTAGTTCCACTTTAACTCCTGGGGTTTCAGAAGCATAGAGCCTGGGCACAGTGATTTCTAGCTTTTCATGTCATCTAGAACATAAAAACATCATACTAATAATGGTATTTTTTGGGAAATCGTTATATGCTATAGCCTATATTTGTATTTGTGTGGATTAGACTATCTGTGTTATATTTACTGGACCTGAAAAAAAAACTACTGCTTGCAAGAAGAAGGTCTATAACTTGTAGCCATATGTGTACATTTGAATATTTTAAACTCTCAGCGCTCATCAATATCTATTTCTAAACATAGGCAAGTAATTGTAGCATGCAGCGATCACTTGATATTTAAGGAAGAGTGCCTGCGCCCACTGAATCCGACACATTAACCAAACGCAGCTCATTCTTCCATAAAACAGCATCTTGCGTGCTCTTATTTCTGCATCAGTGCTTTGTGAGTAGAGCAGGGTGATAGCATGTGCATTCCTTATGTCATTCAGACTTTATGTTTATTTCATGTATGCAATGAGTAGTTGTGCGTGTTATCAGTTCTATGATATTAAGTACCTTATACAGTCACACAGCAACACTGCGAAATGTAGTAGTGGAAAAGCAAACCACTAAAATGCTAATGCTAAATGGTATTATTAACCCATGCATAATTGTAAGGAAATTTTACCAGATATTATTACCAGTACAAACTGCTATAATAACATCCTCCTTGGATGTCTTACCTTGAAATTGGACGTAGCTTAGCACTTAGAAATGTGGCCTTAAACTCTTTTGCATTGATTTGTTGCAAAGCTGAGTTTTTTTCCTATTCGCCAAATTGGTGAGCATGCAATGGCCTCTGCAATGTGCAGTGCTGCAACAGGCCATGCATAAAAAATGCAGACGTCATAGCTGTAAACATATAGTTTTTAACCTCCCTGGCGGTATGATTATGTCGGATTTTAGGTGCTGAAAGCGGTACAATTATTTTGCATGGAAATTTGGCATTTCATATTTTAGGCCTGTAATTCTTAGGAATAACTCACTTAAATCTGTTCAAATCAGGGTCTAGTAGATATCCCGGGTATGATAAAGTTTGAAACACAAAATCATTATTTATAATATAATAAACAACTATAAATAATAACAAATAATATATAATAATAATACATTTTATTCAATAAATTTTAGTCAATAATATAAACAAATCAAAAACATTGACTTTTTTTGGGCCAAACAAGGGTGCAATATTACTAGTCATATTGCTTCAGTAAACATCCCGGTATGGTAAATTTTAAAACAAGGGACAGCAAAAAGTCCAACATTACAATCATGACAATAGAACCTGGTTTCTTTTCTGATTTTCCTTCCAATGTCATCACGCTTTGAGCAGCAAACTACACACATCCTTGTGGGTGCTGCCTTTTTTACAGTTGGTGGGATGTGGTCCATAAAGTGACGACCAGTCACTTTATGGACCACATCCCACCAACTGTAAAAACACACATTTAGTGCACTGAGGTTGGTAGCTGCTTGTGGAGGATTTCTTTCTAACAGAGGGTTTAAAAAACCCCACCTAATTCAGCTATGTAAGGTCTTGTCTATGTGGATATATGTAGTTTCATTTCAGTACTGCTCAATCTGATGCACAGTCAATACTAGACCACATAAGACTCGATATCCCATCAGTAGCTTACCCCAAGTAATGTTTGGTGCTATACTTTTTTCTTTGGATTCAAATGGACACTGCATGCGTTTTTGGCCTGCTGGCACGCTCTGCAGTTTTATTCATCAATGTTGCAGCATGGTTTTTAATTTTGGTTTAGTGTAGTGAGACGGACTGTGTTATTTAGATACATTGTTTATCTTACATATATTTGGAATTTTTTGTATATGTAAATACTCCCACCCCCCACCCTTAATAAAGCCTTTTTGCATTTTTGTACCATAAGCCATAGTTGACCATTCCCCTTTTTTGTTTTCTGGGGACTCCCTTGTCTCCTCTTCCTGTTGTTGATATTTTTCAAGAAGATGCCTGAAGATCTTCTTAAAATATTTTTTTTGCTGTTTTCTCATGGTTGGATAAAATGTCAGGGCCTGGTCGGCTCTGTCAACACCTCCCATGGTGTTATTGTAGTCGATAACCACTTGTGGTTTTATTATGTCTTTCACACCTTTTGTGTGTACCATGACAGCGGAGGTGTTGTGGATTGTACTCATCTTTTTTGTCCCGCTATCAGAGTGCCATCATTTTGCCTTTCTGCCAGGCAACTGTTTCTCCCGTCTTGAGCTTCTTTGTGCCAAAGGTTGGCGGCATATCACGCTGGTTAGCCCTAACGGTCCCATAAGCATCCATTTTGTTATGTGGAAAGAACTCATAGAACTTCAGGAGATGTGTAAAAATTGTCTGTAGTCACACAATAGCCCTGATTCAGCAATGGCTCAATCAATGAAAGAACTGAAGAGGTTGCCATACCATAATGACTATATTTTTGGTTGAATTTGGTTCCTTTACCGGTATATAGGGCAGAGTTTCAAATATAACCAGTGCTCGATTCACATAGCATGAAAGATTTTATGCCAAATCGTGCCCTCTTTGATGCTATATATTGGATCCAGTTGAGCGTTCCCTTGTAGGCCATTAGACTTTCGTCAATGCTGATGTCTCTATCGGGCACATAGCTCTGTTGGAAATTTTTCATACTCATCTGATATACCTCCCAGATCTTCTTGAGTTTGGGGGCTGGATGAGTCGTTTCATCAAAGTGCAAATATTTCATTATTAGGGAAAATTTGTACTCCGACATGACCGTGCCAAAGAAAGGAGTGGCTAGTATTTTATTGGTTGTCCAATACCACTTTTGCAGGGGTTTCCCCACCACTCCCTGAAGAATTATGAGGCCCATAAATCTCCAGATGTCCTCTTTAGTCACTGGTTCCCACTTTCTGCTCCTTGAAAATCTTCGAGGTGTAGCAGCTTGTTGCTCCTGGTACCGGTTTGTCTCTGCGACTATTTTTTCAATGACCTCATCAGTCAAAAATAGTTGGAGGTATGCCAAGGGGTTGTCATTATCTACATCCACTTTGATACCAGGTGCTCCAGTAAATGGGAATCTTGGGGGCGCTACGTGATCCATACCACAGTCGATAGAGCACCAAGTCCGTACATCACTGATGTCAGTTGCAGGCTCGTTGCAGAAATCACTTTGTGTATCTTATGACAAACTTCCCCATTAATCGCTATCACTCAATTCTGCAAGCGATTCTGTATCGGTATCGCTGTTTTCCAGAACATCGTAAACAGCTTTGGAGGTGGGGGTTACTGCTAATGGTACTGAAATCTCACCCAGAGCCACACTCAGGAATACTGCCAAGGAGATTAAGTAAAAATTCTAATGTAGTCTTACCACTGGCTGGAAAAGAGGTTTAGGTAAGATTTACATAGGTGGAGTGAATCACCTCTGATTTGTTCACCTCTGTCAGCCATCTCTGTTTTAAATTTATAGCTAAATTATGTACTAATACCCAAATACCCTGTTTCTCTTGTTAATTTTTAATATTATATGTTACATGCTGTAAATGCATGCAAAGAAAACACACAGGACTAGCTACATCAACAGAAAACACATGCATACTTTATTCATTGATTGTCTAGCCTTTTTCAACCAGGGTTCCATAAAACCCCTTGGTTTCCTTCAGAGATTGCTAGATGTTCCTTGAACAATGAATGATGGTGGATAGATTTCTTATCTGATGGTGCCTGCATAGTTCTAGTGCCAACAACACTTGATAGGAAGCACTACTATGATCACCAATGGAACGGGTATTCCTTCCCCCTGAACACCAATGTAGGAGGCACCTCTCCTACTTACTAACACTGTAATGGGAAAAATGTCTCCCTAGATTTCAATATAAAGGCGCACTTTTGCACTAAGCCTATTGCATAAGAAGTAATATTCCACAGATAACCATTAACGAGATATATCAATATAGCCATTAATATTATTCTGTTATATAATTATTACTGAAAGATATGTTGTTGTATAGAGTAGGGGGTTTTAAAAATGGATCCAGGCTAAGTGATGAATTCCCTACCCCTAGTCTAGGTCTCCAAACTTTTCAAACAAAGAGCCAGTTAACTGCCCTTTAAACATTAGGGGAGCTGGAATGTGGCCAGTTAGAGTAGAAAATGCTTTGGCAATGGTGGGAGTAAATGGCATAGGATTGGTGGTCAATCGGAGTAGAAAAATGTCATCATTGGTGTCAGTGGGGGGAATAGTGCCCCATCATTGGTGTCAGTGGGAGGAATAGTTCCCCTATAATTGGTGTCAGTGGGAGAATTAGTTTCCCATCTCTAGTATCAGTGGGAGGAATAGCGCCCTGCCTTTGGTTTCAGTGGGAGGAAAAGTGCCCTGTCTTTGGTGTCAGTGCAAGGATTAGTGCCTCGTAGGGCCGGATAAAAGCAAGCAAAAAGCCACATTTGGCCCGTGGGCAGCAGTTTGGAGACACCTGTTCTAAGGGAATGTTATAAGGGAAGCAATGGCTTACAGTGATCTTTCCAAATCAGCTTAAGGGTGTTCACTAGGGTCAGGATCAAGACTTTTGCAGGCCTATAGAGTTCCTTCATACCAAACTATCAAATCTTGTCTTTGTGGAACAATTGAACTCAATAATTTGGAGGGGGGCCCACATACATTTGGCCATATAGTGTATAACTGCCCTTACATGGGCACTGCAGTCAAGTGAAAGTGTTACATAGATATCTCTTGCAGCAAGTAACTGTTCTCTCAACAGATATTCAACAACAATGGTTTATTTAAATCTTCCAACCTGGTCATTTTTCAGGGTAAAACAGGTGAATCATTTGGTCACTTTATTTATTAGCCAATTGGGTAACCACATTTCCTGTGGGAATTATTGAGGGACCCCATCTATATATATATAAAATGGGTTAAACACAAAAGGATCAACAGCCAAACAGTTATAATTTACAGTAACAATCTTGTACCTTAGCAATTAACTTATAACCTTATTATCTGCATCGTATTTAGAGACTGTGGGCAGGAATATGCAAATAAGAATGCTGACTTTATTCATTAATAGATCTCTTTGGTATTACACGATTTTAAAATTGGAGAAAAGGTTGTCAGTACATTAGGCATTAATTCAACCCACAGAGAGTCAATCTGACCTTTTGGGCTTTATTGTAAAATAGAAAGAGGAAAGGTTTTGATGAAGATTGATATTCTTTACCACAGTAAACTCACTAGGCCTTATTAGTAGTCTTAATGAATGGTGTTTTTCTAAAGGCTATCAATTGTGTAATTTTATTGTGTTTTTTTTTTCCTTTTTTTTTCTAGATTGATTTTATTACTGCATCTGTAAAACATAAAAACACATAAAGGAGAGCAAAAATACATAGCTTACATGACAATAACTTAAAATATATACATGTGTCCATGTGTGTTCTGTGTGTGTGTGTTTGTATGTGTGTGTGTATATATATATATATATATATATATATATATATATATATATATATAATATTACCAAAAGTATTGGGACACCTGCCTTTACACGCACATGAACTTTAACACCCCAAACTTGCTCATCCATGTCTTAATGGACCTTGCTTTGTGCACTGGTCCGAATCATTTGGTGGAGGGGAGATTATGGTGTGGGGTTGTTTTTCATTGGTTGGGCTTGTCCCCTTAGTTCCAGTAAAGGGAACTATTAAGGTGTCAGCACATACCAAGACATTTTGGATAATTTCATGTTCCCAAGTTTATAGAAACAGTCTGGGGATGGCCCCTTCCTGTTTTAACATGACTGCGCACCAGTGCACAAAGCAAGGTCCATAAAGACATGGATGAGCGGGTTTGGGATGGAGAAACTTGACTGACCTGCACAGAGTCCTGACCTCAACCCGATAGAACACCTTTGTGATGAATTAGTGCAAAGACTGTGAGTCAGGCCTTCTTATACAACATCAGTGCCTGACCTCAAAAATGCGCTCCTGGAAGAATGGTCAACATCCCCATAGACACACTCCTAAACCTTGTGGACAGCCTTCCCAGAAGAGTTGAAGATGTTATAGCTGCAAAGGGTGGGCCAACTCAGTATTGAACCCTACGGATTAAGACTAGGATGCCATTAAAGTTCATGTGCATGTAAAGGCAGGCGTCCTAATATAGGTGTATGCGTATAGTGCATGTGTAAAGTGTATATATACATATATACAAATACTGTATACTATATATACACACGAACACATAACATATATATATTTATCAAAGCAGTTATATACAGTTATCAAAGCAGATTTGGATGTATTAACCAGACATATATATTACTTAATTTTGCACAATATCCTATCACCTTTCTTTCCAAGATGGCTTTTGCACGTTCATAGCTATATTCCAAATAGGATTCAGTCAATTCTAGAATTAGCATTGGTTGGATTCCATTTAACTTGAGGTCATTAGAATTCACAGGAGGCAAGACCAATGGGCACATACCAATGGAATGAAAAAGTATCTTTCAGTACTATATGGTGTTGTATACTCCCTGTTCTTGTTTTACGTAATTCCCCACACATCCTTTCAGAATGCTTTTATTTGTTAGGTTGTCTAACATGCATTGCATGTTTAACTTCTACCTACAGATTGTCAATAATTTATTATAATTAAATTCAGCAAATAAATAGTAATTATGCTCTAATATTTGCAGAAACTTATAATGTTTACACTTGCTCTCTGCAGAGGCTGCATTAATATTTCACTGAAGAAATCAGCAAAACATGTAATTTGACTATAGGTGGTCAAACTAGCGCATAAGAATATAAACTTGTAAAATGTATGTATATGTGCGGATAGATAGATAGATAGATAGATAGATAGATAGATAGATAGATAGATAGATAGATAGATAGATAGATAGATAGATAGATAGATGGATAGCTGAAAAGATGCTACCTCCCAGGCTTTTGGAATAGGCAGCCCAAAACATATAGGAACAAAGGAAGATATTGAGCTACTTGTGGGACTTGAAATGTGAATATCCAGTCTGGATGTATCCCATTAATAATGTCAGGATCCACCAAGAAGCTATAGCTGCAGCTGTCAGAGCTGTTCCCACCCCCTGCACTGATAGTCACCGATCTCCGCTCCCAGCTGACGGGAACTGAGTGATCATGTAATCACTCGGTTCTCGGTCTTAGAGCCAGATGGAGACAGCTGCAGCATCGGAATGATGTTGTAGCCACATAGGTGAGCATGCATGTTTGTTTTTTTTGACATCCTACACTTCTCCTTTAAGCAACTATAGTTTTAAAATATAACATTTTTGTGGATAGAAGCTTACTCTGAAATAGTATTAAAATTATGGTTTTTAATTTCACTATCCAGGTACAGTATTCTGTATCTGAGTATACTATATGTGTGCCTCTATGTCTTTGTTTAAAAAAAAAGAAAGTGAGATATACTGTGTATATATATATATATATATATATATATATATATATATATATATATATATATATATATATATATATATATATATATATATATATATATATATACACAGTATATATATATATATATATATATATATATATATATACAGTGGGGACAGAAAGTATTCAGACCCCCTTAAATTTTTCACTCTTTGTTATATTGCAGCCATTTTCTAAAATCATTTAAGTTCATTTTTTTCCTCATTAATGTACACACAGCACCCCATATTGACAAAAAAACACAGAATTGTTGACATTTTTGCAGATTTATTAAAAAAGAAAAACTGAAATATCACATGGTCCTAAGTATTCAGACCCTTTGCTCAGTATTTAGTAGAAGCACCCTTTTGATCTAATACAGCCATGAGTCTTTTTGGGAAAGATGCAACAAATTTTTCACACCTGGATTTGGGGATCCTCTGCCATTCCAGATCGTCTCCAGTTCTGTCAGGTTGGATGGTAAACGTTGGTGGACAGCCATTTTTAGGTCTCTCCAGAGATGCTCAATTGGGTTTAAGTCAGTGCTCTGGGTGGGTCATTCAAGAACAGTCAGGGAGTTGTTGTGAAGCCACTCCTTTGTTATTTTAGCTGTGCGCTTAGGGTCATTGTCTTGTTGGGAGGTAAACCTTTGGCCCACTCTGAGGTCCTGAGCACTCTGGAGAAGGTTTTCGTCCAGGATATCCCTGTACTTGGCCGCATTCATCTTTCGCTCCATTGCAACCAGTCGTCCTGTCCCTGCAGCTGAAAAACACCCCACAGCATAATGCTGCCACCACCATGCTTCACTATTGGGACTGTATTGAACAGGTGATGAGCAGCGGATGGTTTTCTCCACACATACCGCTTAGAATTAAGGCAATCTGCAAAAAATGTGCAAAAATGTCAACAATTCTGTATTTTTCTGTCAATATTGGGTGCTATGTGTACATTGAGGGGAAAAAAATGAACTTAAATGATTTTAGCAAATGGCTGCAATATAACAAATAGTGAAAAATTTAAGGGGGTCTGAATACTTTCCATCCCCACTGTATATATATATATATATATGTAGCGCTGGTAGATATTTATCTACCGCTGATAGGTAAATTTAGTGGGTTGCTTATTATAGGAAGTTAGATTTGCCTCTGTTCCAGCTTGGCTGACATGGCATGCAGTTCCACATTGTGCAGGTGGGTGTCGTTGTCACCATCGGCAGGTGTTGGAAAAGCAATGTGTTGAAGCGAATGAGTGCTCCTCTGTTCCGGAGATAACTCGGTGGAGATGGTCCTCCAAGTTGCATTCTGGGAGAGGGTATTTATGGGACAGACGCCATGTTTTAGGGTTCATTTTCAGCCACATGCTGGCCCTCCTGGCCGACAGGTATGCACTAGGAATACCATCTTGTGGTCCTCTGTTCCGGAGGCCCGCGTCGCTGCGGCGTGTGGGTGGGCCCAGAAGCCTGGGGCCTACCACAGCAGCAGAGGAATGGTCCTGAGCTGTCTATCCTGAGTGAAGAAGCTGGACAACCGAGAAGATCCCAGGGGAGGACCCGTCATGGAAGGATCATGCAGAGTGCTGGTCTGGAGAGGGGCCTGGTGACTCGGTTGGAGGACGCATTCCGAAGTAATCTTACAGTATAGTACTGCCAGGTTGGCTTAAAGGTTCAAGTACTGTATCTGACATTCATCACAAACCAATACATCCTGTGGCAGAGGATCGTACGGGTTTTATTCCAAACAAGTCTGTGGCAGAGACTTTTGTTCGTGCTACCTGCTGGCTGCTAGGCAAGTGAGAGATGTCTATCCAGGCGGGCAAAGATTGAATCCTACGAAAGGGGGACTATTCAATTGCAAGTGTTCAATTACAAAGAATGTTCTGAAGAAATACAACAGAAAGGTATTTGAGCTTCCCTGCAGCTTTCCTACTACCTCTTTCCTGCTACTTCCCTTGTACGTTTTATTAAAGCATTGGAAAACCTACTCAAGTGTTTGGTGCTTATATCGTCCAGAGGTAAAATCAACGGAACCCTAGACCCGGTGCCGGTGAAACAGAGGTATCGAGAGTGAAGGTAACAAGCACGCTTAAACCAGCAGCTCCACCGAGAGTTATTGCTACACATATATATATATATATATATATATATATAGTACATCTCAATTTTTTTTTTAAGCAAAGACATAGAGGCACATATACAGAATACACATGCACATATACTTATAACAAATATTAGGAAACATAGCATTCCCTAGTGTATACTGGGTGTTCATTTAGAATAAATGCAGTCAGTCAATGAGTGCTATATATGAGAAGCTTTGTAAAGTAAAGTTTTCTAGCAATTATTGTAAAATGTTATTACTTGACAAATTAGACCCATATGTTTAACCAATATATAGCCGCCAGCCCCGTGGTGCCTTTTTCTAGAGCACTCTTAATTTGTATGAAGTGTAAAAACTGTTTCATATTGCCATGAATAATCTCATGCATTTTATGCCGGTGCCTTGTAAGTCTGCTGCTTTATCTAGATGTATACAGCCTGTTCCAAGTGCGATAAGTAATATAGTACGATTCTTCAGTGCGATTATGTGTGAAGAATAAAATGGGGAGGAGGAGCACTCTGTGTACATTGAAATAACTGCCATAGATTCACTTTCAATTTGATTCCTATCAGCTTTTGTTGCATGATAACACATAATCATGGCCTAGATTTCTTGACACAAAGCTGGGTTAGGGGCTGCAGATCAGCATGCACAATAAAGATAATTATGGACAAATCAGGAATACCACAGCATGTGGAAAGGTGCGCAGCAAGGAAACTGAACCGTTTGCCATGGAAAAAATCCAGCTGGATTTCAAAGACATTTTGCATCCAAGTGCCTGGTATAGAAGATGAAGAAGTAGAAATAGAGGTAGATCTGGCACAGATATCTATTAAAAAAAAAAAAAAAGTGGAAGAGATATCTATTCCATATGCACATAAAGAGAAATGAACGAGAAACAAACTCTATAATTTGTATTTAAAGGAAAACCTCAACTGCAAATTGGCAATCAATATGTAAAGTGAAAGGCTGTTTACCTGTGCTTGCATTTTGTTTGGAATTTGAGTTATTTAGGGGGAAAAAACATTTTGAGCCTCATAAGGCAATGAAGCTTGTCTATTGCTATGTATTTGTGATTTAAAGAGCAACTAGTCATTGCACACAATGCAGTCTGATTCACTATTGAAGCCCTACCAGCATTGCTTGTAATTAACAAGCAGCAAGTTGTGAAAAGCCTTTTGCTTAGGCCTTGCTGCATATCACAGTGCTAGTTTTGTACATTCTTAGTGCACAAAACCAGACATTAACCACTTACAGACTGGAAGATTTTCACCCTTAATGACCTGGCCATTTTTTGCGATATGGCACTGCGTCGCTTTTACTGACAATTGTGTGGTTGTGCTGTACCCAAACAAAATTGACGTCCCTTTTTTCCCCACAAATAGAGCTTTCTAAAAAGAGCGACCATTTTGAAAAAAAAAAAAAACAATATTTTTTACTTTGTGCTATAATAAGTATCCCAAAAAAATGTAAAAAAATAAATTTCTTCATCAGTTTAGGCTGATATATATTCTTCTACATATTTTTGTTAAAAAAAATCGCAATAAGCGTATATTGATTGGTTTGCGTAAAAGTTATAGCATCTACAAAATAGAAGATAGATTTATGGCAATTTTACTATTATTATTTTTTTTTTTTTACTAGTAATGGTAACGATCTGCAGTTTTTAGTGGGACTGAGACATTGCGGCGGACAGATCGGACGCTTTTGACACTTTTTTGGGACCAGTGACATTTGCCCTGATTACTGAATAAATGTCACTGGCAGGGAAGGGGTTAATACCGGGGGGCGATCAAGGGGTTAAATGTGTTCCCTCATGAGTGTTTCTAACTGTGGGGGGATGGGACTGACTGGAGGAGGAGACATATCACTGTTCCTAACCACAAAGGTGTCAACGTACACCTACGGCGATTTGAGGGATTGTGCCGACCTGCCGCAGTATAATGACGGCAGCTGGTCGGCAGGTGGTTAAAGAGACTCTGTCACCAGATCACTTATTTTTGACAAAAATCTTCTCATAAGATTATATGTACATGGAATATATTTTATTTGTTTACTTGTAAAAAACTCCCTTCTGATATCCAAAAGCCCTGAGAAAGCTGCTGGGCATCTTGGATGTGATGTAAGCAACCCCAGTAGACTCAGAGCTGTCACAATTGGCATTGCTAGGATTGTGAAAGACCTGGCAACCTAGGGCTCTCAAAAATTGCTAAATAGGCTCCAAAACAAGAGAACAGGGGAGGGGCTTACTCGGGCATGGTTACATTAAATCTGAGAGTACTCAATATTTTCATGGCAGACAAATAACACAGTCCTTAAATCCACAAAATATGCTTTTATTGACTGAGCTACAAGTGAGAGTCCCACAGAAAGCCATACACATCAGCACATCAACAAAAATGAAGCTCTTCCAATACCGGTAATTTTTCTGCACACACAAAAAAAAAAATAATATTACCGTAACATAGTCTGCACATAAAAATAACATAAACATAAAAAAAAAAAAAGAAGTGAGATCCTTCTCCCTTATAGCAGATTAAACAGCACAGCGCTTGTGCTGTTTAATCTGCCCCTTTCTAAACTGTAAAAAAATCTGGCTGATCCTTCCAGTTCCTTTGTCCCCTCTGTGTACTAATTATGGCTGCTTCGGAAGAAGTCCTTTTGTTGATGAAACCGGTCGGGCTGAGCTGTACATTCCTGTTATAGCAAATTTTACATGTTTGGATATTCTGTGGCGGCTGCCTTCCTTTTTTACCATGCAATGCTGTTTTTACTATGGATACATGTAAGTGCAATACTTTATATTAAATGCAACCCTTAAGAAGTTTTACACTATCCAGAGTTTTATGTACACGACCGTCGCTTGGGTGGAGTCCCCTGGATGCTCTGGAGCTGTTCCTGATGTGGTTCCTTTGTATATCCCTTGCTGATGACCCCTACCGGAAAATATTCATCAAGCCTGTTTGACCCTTTGTAATAAGCGTCCAAGCTCTCTGCTAAGCGTCCACCACCTGTGGTGATGGTGTGTTCACTTGGTGAAGGGATTGGATATCCTTATCCACAGTTGAATAATGGCGTTTGCCATTTGGCCATTATGGTCAATTTGAGAGACTGATTTTTCTGGACTGTTTATTTATTTATAATTTTTTCAGTATTTTTAATATCAGTCACTGTAGTGCAACACACCTTTATTTTGTTACTAATTATGGCTGCTGATCCCTGATTACTGTGGTCAGTTTACGTGGCTCCATCATCTGCTGATCTCCTCTCTCCCCCTCCCTCCCTGCCTGTCAGCTCCTCTGTGTGTGTGTGTGTGTGAGCCACCCCTCCCCTCCCCTCCTACCGCTATTACTAGCTAGCAGTAAAGTTAAATGAATATTACTGCCAGCCCCTCTGTTTTATCAAGCCATAACACACTGTGTACATGTTTGTATAAATTGATGCCTGTAAATACCTTATCTTGTGACCTCCGGCTGCTCTTCTCCTCTCATCTAAGGGCAACAGCGGCAGGGGCTGAGCGGACAGAACAGCAGTCATGTGACCTCCCTGGCTAACGTCAGAGGGGGATCTCGGCCCCTCCTACTGTAACTCTTAGATCAGAGTAGGAGAGTGGCTTAAGGTCACATGACCAGCCAGAAAAGATGGGAGATAAGGTATTTACAGGCATCGTTTAACGCAAACATTTACACAGTGTGTTATGGCTTAATGAAACAGAGGGGCTGGCAGTGAAATTTTTTTTGACCTAACAACTACTTTAACATAGTCAGTGTCTACTTAGTAGCTATAATCTTTTGAGACAATAAACACTATGGTCAAGGTTGTGTAATGTAAAATAAGGCATTGACACATAAAACAGTTTGACCCCTTTCACACCGAGGTCCTTTTGCAGGCGCTATAGCGTTAAAAATAGCACCTGCAATCCGCCCTCAAACCGGAGCAGTGCGCTGGCAGGACATCAGGAAAAGTCCTGCCAGCAGCTTCTTTGGAGCTGTGAAGATGCGATGTGTTTACCGCTCCTCCACTGCTGCTCCCCATTGAAATCAATGGGGCAGCGCTGGGATACCGCCGGCAAAACGCCGCTATTGCAGTGCATTGCAGGCGGTTTTAACCCTTTCTCGGCCGCTAGCGGGGGTAGAAGCGCCCCGCTAGTGGCCGAAATGCGCCGCAAATCCGACGGTAAAACGTGGCTAAAAATAGCACCGACGCTATAGGCGGCTCGGTGTGAAAGGGGTCTTTGGTCCAGTGTTGCCACCCTACCACATTGAAACTTACTGACACGACACCCCAAAAGTTACAAATTGACAGTTTTAAATGCAAATTTCAATATTTAGGCTAGAAACAAGTACAATATGCACTTAGCAATGTGGTTTAAGGTAGATATTAAGGAAAAAACATATTTCTTAGCTTATTTTGGATATAGTAAGTAAGTAGCTCAGGGACAGGACAGGAGGATAAGCAATTATAATGGGCGGCACACACACATGAAATTGACTCTCACAGTGACACTGACAGCAGTTTGTAGCAGCACATATGATGATGACACCTCACCAACACGACAGGTTCCCTCCTGTGTCACAGTGACAGTCTCTCTCCACGCTAGGTGGTCCCTTCAGTCCACGCCAGTCCAAACAGCACTGATAGTCCCACTCCTGGCTTGCCTTGCTCCCATCCTGCAGACCCGCCCCTCGAGGCTCTGGCTGCTCCGCTCGGCTCTGTAGCAGGCATTGGGATGGTCTCGGCTGGCTCCGTGCGTCACAGCCATATTTTTTACTGGCAACCTTTTCCTGTCACTGGCATTTACTGGCAGCAGAGTGTAAGGCTCAGAAGTATAAAACATAGAGTATATGTATAGCGCTGGTAGATTTCTAATCTACCGCTTATATGTAAATTTAGTGGGTCATCTGTTCTGTACATAGTTCAAATCTAATCTATGGCTAAATTGGCCTCTGTTCCAGCATTGGCTGTGTTGCGTGCAGTGCCACACTGTTGCCTGTAGGTGTCGTTATCATCATAGGTCAGTGTTGGAAAGCAACAAGCTGAAGTATATTGAGTGCCCTTCTTTCTCTAAGGCAACTCGGCAGAGGTGGTCCGCTGCCGTGCATTCTGGGAGAGGGTATTTATGGACAGACGCCATGTGCTAGAGAGGTCAGTTCTACCTCGTGGCCCTCCAGGCCGGAGGGCTGCGACTCCGCAGCCGTGCAAGTAGGCCCAGAAGCCTGTCTGGGGCCTACTACTGCTGGGATGGTCCTGTGCTATCTGTCCTGCGGGAAGAAGCCGAACAATTGAGAAGACCCAGAGGAGGACCTATCTTGGAGAGGACCATGCGGAAGGCTGGTCTTAAGAGGGGCCTGGTGACTCGATTGGAGGACACATCTTAATCTAATTTACTGCATAAGTACTGCCAGGTCGGCTTAAAAGTTCTGGTACTGTGTTGCTGTTCATCTAAAACTACTACGTCCTGTGGCAGAGGATCGTACAGTTATTGTTCTCCTCAAGTCTGTGGCAGAGACTTTTTGTTCATGCTATGTTCCGGCTGCTAGGTCAGTGAGAGAGATCTATCCGGGCGGGCAAAGATTTAATTCTTGGACTAAAGGTACATTCATCCCCGAGATTTCAATTCCTTAATGCTACACAAAGAAAAGGTATTTGAACTTCCCTGCAACTCTTCTTCTACCTCTTTCCTGCTACTTCTTCCAGTTATCTCCTATTAAAGCATTGGAAAAGTACTAAAGTGACTGGTGCCTACATTGTAAGATATTAAGCTCAACGTGGACTCTAATGCCCCGTACACACGGTCGGACATTGATCGGACATTCCGACAACAAAATCCTAGGATTTTTTCTGACGAATGTTGGCTCAAACTTGTCTTGCATACACACGGTCACACAAAGTTGTCGGAAAATCCGATCATTCTGAACGCGGTGACGTAAAACACGTACGTTGGGACTATAAACGGGGCAGTAGCCAATAGCTTTCATCTCTTTATTTATTCTGAGAATGCGTGGCACTTTGTGCATCGGATTTGTGTACACATGATCGGAATTTCTGACAACGGATTTTGTTGTTGGAAAACTTTATAGCCTGCTCTCAAACTTTGTGTGTCGGAAAATCCGATGGAAAATGTGTGATGGAGCCTACACACGGTCAGAATTTCCGACAACAAGGTCCTATCACACATTTTCCGTCGGAAAATCCGACCATGTGTACGGGGGATTTGTTCTGGTATTGGTGAAACTACGGGTAAAGAGGTGACGGTAACAGTCCGATATAAATCAGCAGCTCCTTCGGGGGTTAGTGCTACATATGTTACAGGCAATGTGTGAAATTAGGTATTCTATTGAACCCCTAGGCAATTTATGCAATGCTTTTAGGAAAAACAATACATTTCTCTGTTATTTTAATATGCTATATACTTTCCTTAGGCATTGTATATAATACCTAGGCATGTTACCAATGTTTTGAAATTACTTATGCTGTATGTATGTGTATATATACAATATACACTGAGCAACATTATAAACGCAACACTTTTGTGTTTGCCCCTATTTATCATGAGCTGAACATACTTTCTATGTACATAAAAGGCCTATTTCTCTCAAATATTGTTCACAAATCTGTCTAAATCTGTGTTAGTGAGCACTTCTCCTTTGCCGAGATAATTCATCCACCTCACAGATGTGGCATACCAAGATGCTGATTAGACAGCATGATTATTGCACAGGTGCAGTTTTACTGTATTGGGGGGTCGGGGGGGTCCAAAAACCAGTCAGTATCTGATGTGGCCACCATTTGCCTCACGCAGTGCAGCACATCTCCTCCGCATAGAGTAGATCGGGTTGTTGATTGTGGCCTGTGGAATGTCGGTCCATTCCTCTTCAATGGCTATGCGAAGTTGCTGGATATTGGAAGGAACTGGAACACGCTGTCGTATACGCCGATCCAGATAACCCCAAACATGCTCAATGGGTAACATATCCGGTGAGTATGCTGGCCATGCAGGAACTGGAATGTTTTCAGCTTCCAGGAATTGTGTACAGATCCTTGCAACATGGGGCCATACATTATCATGCTGCAACATAAGGTGATGGTCGTGGATGAATGGCACAACAATGGGCCTCAGGATCTCATCATGGTATCTCTGTGCATTCAAAATGGCATCAATGAAATGCACCTGTGTTCATTGTCCATAGCATACGCCTGCCCATACCATAACCCCACCGCCACCATGGGCTACTCGATCCACAACGTTGACATCAGCAAACCGCTCACCCACACGATGACATACACGCTGTCTGCCATCTGCCCTGCACAGTGAAAACCGGGATTCATCCATGAAGAGAACACCTCTCCAAAGTGCCAGATGCCATTGAATGTGAGCATTTTCCCACTTAAGTCGGTTACAACGACAAACTGCAGTCAGGTCAAGACCCTGATGAAGACGACGAGCATGCAGATGAGCTTCTGTGAGACAGTTTCTGACAGTTGGTCCAGAAATTCTTTGGTTATACGAACCGACTGTTGAAGCAGCTGTCTGGGTGGCTGGTCTCAGATGATCTTGGAGGTGAAGATGCTGGATGTGGAGGCCTCTGAAAAGCATTTGGAGAT
Organism: Aquarana catesbeiana; assembly: GCF_042186555.1. NCBI lineage: Eukaryota > Metazoa > Chordata > Amphibia > Anura > Ranidae > Aquarana > Aquarana catesbeiana. The sequence goes on from NC_133324.1 coordinate 859,537,331, forward strand.
GGCTTATGGTAGAGAAATGAACATTCAATTCAAGGGAAACAGCTCTGGTGGACATTCCTGCAGTCAGCATGCCAATTGCACGCTCCCTCAAAACTTGTGACATCTGTAATAAAACTGCACATTTTAGAGTGGCCTATTATTGTGGCCAACCTAAGGCACACCTGTGCAATAATCATGCTGTCTAATCAGCATCTTGATACGCCACACCTGTGAGGTGGATGGATTATCTCGGCAAAGGAGAAGTGCTCATGAACACAGATTTAGACAGATTTGTGAACAATATTTGAGAGAAATAGGCTTTTTTGTACATAGAAAAAGTCGTAGATCTTTATGTTCAGCTCATGATAGATAGGGGCAAACACAAAAGTGTTGCGTTTATAATTTTACTCAGTGTATATATTGTAGCAAAGTGTCACAGAGGGAGCCTGGAAAAGTCCTGTTTGGGGTTTACACATCTCCTAGTCTCTCTCTCTCACCCTTTTAGCCAACATTCACATTGGGCCGATTTGGCATGCGATTTGACATGTCAAATCGTATGCCAAAGCAGCACCGATTCCCAAAAGTAGTTTCTGCACTACTTTTGGCATCTTCCAGGGTGATTTCAATAGACATCTGTGTATGAAGCTGCACAGATGTCTGTCAAATTGCTCCCAAAGTCGGACTGAAATGACGGTTTGAAATTGTGTGAGTTCAGCTGAACTCGCACGATTTCAAACCCGCCCTCAGTGTGAACGAGGGCTGAAAGACCTCTGACTCTTTGTCCAGTTCAGGTTTGCACCTCTCCTTTTTGGCAATTCAGGATCACCTGGAACTCATGTCTGTTGTTTTGGAGTTTTTGCCCTGTTCACATTTGTGGAACACTGTACAGAACCTGTAAATTGACTTGTAAGTAGCATCAATAAACACAGCACTGTTTGTCACTATATCACTAGACTGGTATTACCTCAATGAGCTTTGTACTTCCTACCTATCCCCAGCTCAGTATACTATATATATATATATATATATATATATATATATATATATATATATATATATATACATGGAGTACAGGGTTTAGAAGTAGGTAACACATAGAACATAGGGGTCGTGTGTGTGCCGCAGAGAATGTAGGTGGTCAGAGGTATGTAATGCACAGTGCAGAGATCAGGAGTGTGTTTTGCACAGAGTGCAAAGGTCAGGAGTACATATTGCACAGAGTGCAGGGGTCTGCAGTGTGTAACCCTTAAAGTGCAGGATCAGAAGTACATGATACAGAGAGTGCAGGTCTCCCCATCCATCCCCCAGTACACATCTCTCTCCCCTCCAACCCACCCCAATACACATCTCTTCACCCTCATACACCATTCAACCTCCCACAGTACATACCTCTTCTCACCAGTAAACATCCCTGCTCCCTCAGACTATCCTAGCCTCTCCCCACTCCAACCTCTACCCAGTACACATCTCTGTCCTTACAACCACACCCACATACACACTTGACCCCATCATCAGCACTTGCGACATTGCATTGCAAAATCGTGAGATTGCTGACCCAGTGAGGATTTCCTGAAACACCCCATGTGACTTTCTATGTCACAGAGGATGTCAACATTGGCTATGCCTGACTATGTTCTCATAGCAACCCTCAACAAAAATGAGACTTGGCTAAGCATGTGCAAGATTACGGCAATCATATAGGAGAAAGGGCAGAAATATACCCCAAACCGGAAGAGCAAGACAACAACTAATATGACACAGGCCCAACCTCCCTGGCGGTATGATTATTTCAGATTTTTGATGCTGAAAGCGGTACAATTATTTTGCATGAAAATTTGGCGTTTTATATTGTAGGCCTGTAATTCTTAGGAATAACTCACCTAAATCTGTCCAAACAAGATGTAGTAGACATCCCGGGTATGATAAAGTTTGAAACACAAAATCATAAATTATAATATAATAAATAACTATAAATAATTATAACAAATAATAATATAATAATAATAAAAATTATTCAATAATTTAATCAAATCAAAAACACAGAAATTTGCTTAGGTGCAGAATTGTCGCTGTCATTACTTTCGATGTTTGATGACGGATTTCCCCAAGAATCACTATCGCTCAATTCTGCAAGTGATTCTAATTTATTATCACTGTTTTCTAGCTGGTCTAAAACCGCTTTCGATGTAAAGGGACGGTTTTGGTTGCCATGGACAATCTCCAGTTTCCAGGCAGAAAGAACAGTTTTTATAATATAAAACTGCATGCAGGGCACTGGGCAGACTACTAGGGACAAAGGGGATGTGTAATTATTTGATACAGTACCGTAATCTGTAAGATTACAGTATACTGTATGTTTAACCTTTTGAATATGGCACCGAACTCCGTCCCCGTGTGTCGCAACGCTTGCAGGGAAGGAGCTCGCCACTGTGAATCGAGCGAGACACGGCGGCTCGCAGATCACAGCGGGGAGACATCGCAGGATCCAGGGGACAAGGTAAGTAACCTCTACATGGATCCTGCGATGCGATCCCGAATCTGGCTCGGGGTTACCGCTTTTGATATTGAAAATCCACCCTGAGCCAGACTCGGAAATACCGCCAGGGAGGTTAAGACAGGAGAAGCAGAAACAAAAGAAAGCTAGGAAACCACCATGGAAAAAGCTTTATGGAGAAATAACATTGCAGTGTGTTTTATAAAGTTTTAGACTATTGGCCTTATGTGTAGTGATCATTCTGGTGGCTGAGTTTACTCCCCTTACTCCCCTCCCAATGCTGGCTACATGTGATACATGCCTGGATAAGGGTCTGGTATGGATGTTGGAAAACCAAAAACAAACAATATTGGCGCACTAGAGGTAGAGTTGAGTGAACAGATGCCAGAGACATACTGTAAGGTTAGTCAGTGATGGCAAAAGTTCATACAGTTCAAAAGTACTTTAATCTTTGTGTATACAAACAACTTTGCTGGCCTCAGTGGCTGCTGGCTCTAATAAAAGCTAGAAGGAACTCTGCCGGTATTATTGAAGAAAGGAGAGCAGCGCCATCTAAAAGTAGCAGTAAGAGAAGTGTAATTTAAATGTAAGACACAACTAACAACTGTTGGCTCCCAGCGCTTCCGGGTGGCTCCAAGTGTATCCGAGCCACCAGGAAGCGCTGGGAGCCACCAGCACTGACGGAGCGATCGGGTTTACTCCTACCAGCAGCACTGAATCCAGAACAAAAGTGGAAGAAAATCAGCTGTACAAAAGCGCATTTATGCTTTTATCTTGTAAGTTGCTGTCTTACATTTACATTAAATTTCTTATACTTATGATCCTGTTCTCCTTTCTCCATTATGGATGTTGGGACCTAACCCTTGTACTCTGTGTGTTACTTACTCTTAACCGGTGGCGGCCGGGTGCTTAATATATGAGGGCGTGGCAAACTAACACCAAGCCCCTCCTCTGCGCGGGTGAGGGAAGGGAATGCGGCGATTGAACCCCCCCTCCGCCACCCATGGGAGACGGATTGGAATGCAGCAATCAACCCTCCCCACAGGAGATGGACAGGACAATGGCGATCAGGGCATTACCTTTGGAGGCAGGGAGAATGAAGAGCCGGGCCGTTGATTCTCCTCCCGGGTGAACAGGAAGTGGGTCCTGAGACACGATTAGCCAGGGAGTCCTAAGACTCCCTAGACAATAAGTCACAGGACATTCTTGATTGGCCGGCGGGAGAATTAGGTAGACAATAGCGAATATCAATTTGCTATTGTCACACAACTGGGTGGGCTCAGGGCACTGTGCTCTGCGTCCTGAGCTCCCCCTTTTTTTAAGCCAATTAGAGCCTCAGGCTCTAATCATGTGCTTAAAAAAAAAAAAAAACTCGATTGAAATCCATGCATCCGGTGCCCGACATGTAGATTAGGGGAGCAGATGCATGGACAGGGACGTGGGGCCCATGCGCCTTGTATGAGCAGCCGCCACTGTTCTTAACCCCTGTATTGCTTGCTTCTGATCCCTGTATTCTGTGCATTACTTACTCCTGAACCCTGTACTCAAGTGCTCTTGAGCACTGCAATCTGTACATTACCTACCCCTGCATGATGTGCTTTATTTTAATGCTTGCACTCTATGCTTTGCTTACTTGTTGGGCATTCTTGACCCTTAGCAGAGAAGACTCATGTTTTTGGATGTGGTTATAAGTGGGTGTGGTCATTTGGGTGTCCTTTATTTCATTTGAAACTCTGGTAACCTTAATGTGCAGAACATACTAGAAGCACAGTGAGTATGCATGCTCTGTGTAGAGGGCTGATCGCATTGTCATAAAGGCTTAAAAATTCCCATGAGAATTATATGCTAAGATTATGGAACCTTCTTTTAAATGTGTAAAACAGAGAATAGGAAGAAGCCCCAGGGCTATAACCTAAAATCACTGTGACAATTTTAGTGCCAGGCAGGGAATAAAAAGCAGCCTTGGCATTTTAGGCATGCCATGACTAAACTTTTCTAAGCCCTGGGGATCATTAATGTTTATTGCCTGGCACTACTGTGTAGCACTAGAGGCCAAGTACAGAAATAGTACAGAGCACTGTGAATTCTACTGTTTCTGTTTAAAAAAATCTACAAACGGGCTTATGAAAAGTCCGGATATTTTCTTAATAACACACTAGTCCTTTTGGCAAATAATTCTATTTGTACTTCTAGTTAATAGCTTCAAACCAGAGTTTTTTCCTCTATGTTACTATTTTTTACATCTCACTAAAGGAAAAGCATAACATTTAACTGAGAATATACTCAGAACAGAAAAAGAGGGTAAATCTGCCAATGGGGACACTTTTCCTGGTGACCCTGGTGACAACTCAGAATTCCCTCACTTTGGAGTGATTTCCTCATACTTCCTGTTTAGGCTGTAGACAGGAAGTGAAGGTAAATCTCCCCAATAGAACAATGATGGTGAAAAAACTGGCAGGGATTATGAACCTCTGTTACTTTATCCAAAATGAAAAAAAAAGCTTTGCCTTTAGTTATACTTTATCAACTGTTAAGATATAAGCCATCAACCTCCAACTTACCTTTGCAGTGCTCCCTCTAAATTTCTTCCCTTATTGTAGCTACCCCAAAATACCCCATGCTTCAAGGTATGGGGGATATGCAACTTCCTCTCAGAATGCAGTACTTGGACCTAAGCAACCTGTTCTCGGGGTAATACTACAGAGCAATGGGGAGTGCAGGGAAGGAGGCTATCAGTGGCCAGGGGGGCTGAATTATAAAGTGACAAAAAAGAAGAGTCAAAGAGAACCATATTGCAGGTGAAAGGGGGTCAAAGGGTTACTATTATAATAAACATTTAATGGAAGATACTCATAGGGGAAAAGACACAACGGCTGCACACCCCGTGGGAATTATCAAAAAAGGAGGCTGTCCCCCAGGGGGGTTTTCTAGGCAGCAAGAAATAAGAATTGTATCAAGGAATTGAGTAATAGTTGAAATTCTTTATTTTTTTTATCACAAGGTATCAAAACAGTATCTGTTTAAAATGTTATAACATGACAGTGTACAGTGAAGATGCATCGTGGTCAAACACCATAGATAAAAGTATCATGTATAACTTGTATTAGAATCTTGACGCGTTTCAACCCCAACGGGTCTTCTTCAGAGGATTATGTAAACTGTAAAACTGTTAACATATATTACAGTTTTTGGTTAATAAAAAAAAGAGGGGAGGAAATAAGCAGTAATAAATATTTTCGTATATTTACCAATCATGGTGTATTGGACCATATTCAGTGCTCTCTGTATGAAAGGAACCCCCTTATATGATCTCAGCATCTCTCAGTGGTCGGCACAGTCAGCAAAAAGGGCGGAAAAATTCACCGCTGATGCGCGCCTTGCGAGGAGTCACACCATAGGAAATCCCTGGCAGTTGGGGAGGCCCAAGGAGAGGGACAGGTGGAGCCTGTAGTCAAGGTATTGTATATAATGCATTAATTATGCAGCTCAAGAGGATGGTGAGAGAATATAATTCTGTATCAACACACTCGTTTGTGATCTATGTACTATGCATATATTCTATATATACCAATTGCTGCAACTTGGATGGTCCGTGTGAGAATCAGAAAGTGAGGACGGGGAAAGTGGGGGATAGAAATAGAGAAAGGGGGAGAAAGAGATGTGTGAGACAAGGGGGAGGAAAAAAGGGGGGGTTGGGAAGGGGAAAAAAAAAAATTAAAAAAGGGATGGGAATGAGTGAGGGGTGAATAAAAGGATTAGATGAGAAGAAAAGAAACACAGACCAAAGCCAATGGCAACAAAATGGATTGTAGAAATGGTTAATGACTTTATAGCAAATTGGGTGCAAAGTGAATCACAGAGTGAATATGAAAGGACCAATAAGAAAATGTGTGATGATGAGATAATATACAAAGGTATGAGAGTGAAGGTAATGAAAGGGTAAAGTGCAAAGAAGTGTACCATTGTACAGCGCAGCCGTGACAAACCAAAGCTAACAAAGAGCAAAAAACAAAAAACAAAAACAGTGAACCTCAAGTAACTGCAAGACACCCTAGGGCTGTGAAAAGGAAATGGATACAAGAGAGCGAAGAGAAATATTACTGTGCAGAGAGAAATAAGCATATAGTAAACGAATCCCCAATCAATTTACTTTATTTCATGTGTGACTATTGGTTCCGGTTAAAAAGGGGGGAACACCCGTGGGTGTACCACCTAGATGTCTATGAAGTGAGTGAGAAAAGATCTGCAAATGTCAGAAATTTAAACTGTAAGTGCGTGATTTTGGATGACAGTCAGGGTAGGAGAACATGACATATAGTGTGGTAAGGTAATGTCAATAGTCTCACCAATCCTCAATTGCCGCTGCAGACAGGTACATATCTGAATGGAGCGTATGGGATATCAATAAGTCCCCATAGTGTCCAATCACCTTATATAGGTGAGTATATCATAGTGAGAATTTACCTTGATAGTGTACAGGTGCCACTGCTCCGCCTCCCGGAAAATCCCCGTTCACCAGGGATAGTGGCGCGAAGCGTCACTTCCATTGTGGCTCCCGGCGTTCCAGAAGGAGAACCCCCGGCTCCGCCGCTGCATCTGCCGCAGCTGCATGTACGTCGCGACGTCACGCGCGCGCGCGCAGTAGGTTCGCGTGGGCATAGCCACGGCGCATGGATGCAGTCCAGAATGCCGCTGGCAGGGAAAAAGTGCATTCTGGGTGGTGCTGCCACCCGGTGGATGCATAGGGAGATGTAGGGCCCTTGCGTCTCCCCACCCTGCCAGGAAGGAGCGCTGCGGCGGAGAGCCCGCTCCTGCTAAGCCGGCAGACCAGAGACAGATGGTATCGTTGGTTGGGGTGGAGAGAAAAAAATAAATGAGAAGAACACAATGTAAAAAAGCAAGAGTAAAGGATCAATAGTCATCAGTGCATGGTATATATTGCATAACCATCAGTACGTTATATGTTAATGTGTGCCATACATGCACTACCAATATAAATATGCCCAGTTGTAAATGACAGACATAACATAGTTATTAAAGAAAAATCAATCTAAATTTAAGTTTAAAGCTGTGAGCTATGTGGTGCGATACAGAGTCCATATATCATTGAAAATCATTGTAAATAAATAAATATAAAAATATAAATATAAAGTGGGGCCACCTACAACAGTGACCTCATGTTTGTGCAATCAGTAAAAGAGTTTGGGGACCTCCAAGAACTACTATGTTAGTATGTTAAACAGGAAAACCCTGTATAGAGAACCTCCAGGGTCTACTATATTCAGATGTTTAAAAGGGAAAACCCGGCCTTAGTCTGTATTTCGTGTTTATAACTGAGAAAAGGGGAGCATATGACATACCAGACGAAATGTTGGGGGGTTCAGGGGTGATGTTGGATAGTGAATACGCTATTATATTGATTCAAATGGCGCGTCCACTCCCAGGCAACCATTCCCAAATGTGGGGGTACCAGGTCATGCACGCGTCATTCTCAATGTGTTTTGCCTGAAGAGAAGCCTCGTAGAAAAGGAGCAACTGAAATGGATTCGTTTAGGCCCCCTTTTTGCTGACTGTGCCTACCACTGAGAGATGCTGAGATCGTATAAGGGGGTTCCTTTCATACAGAGAGCACTGAATATGGTCCAATACACCATGATTGGTAAATATATGAAAATATTTATTACTGCTTGTTTATTTCCTCCCCTCTTTTTTTATTAACCAAAAACTGTAATATATGTTAACGTTTTTACGGTTTACATAATCCTCTGAAGAAGACCCGTTGGGGTCGAAACGCGTCAGAATTCTAATACAAGTTATACATAATACTTTTATCTATGGTGTTTGACCAAGATGCATCTTTACTGTACACTGTCATGTTAATGATATTGTTTTCCATACATGTACCACAGCTCATGTTTTGACGATATACATTTTAAACAGTTACTGTTTTGATACCTTGTGATAATAAAAATAAAGAATTGCAACTATTACTCAATTCCTTGATACAATTCTTATTTCTTGCTGCCTAGAAACCCCCCTAGGGGACAGCCTCCTTTTTTGAGGGTTACTATTATAATAACTTTGGTATTTTGATGACATGTGCTTAATTTATATTGTGTTTAGAATATGAATTTTTTTTTATTTCAAATGCCTCTATTTAAATTACTTCACATTTACATGCATACTAAACTGCCCAGCTGAACTGTCATTGATACAGGTTGGCGCAAACTATAAGACCCCTTTCACACTGGTGTGGTTTGCAGGCACTAAAAATAGCGCCTGCAAACCGACCCAAAACAGCCGCTGCTGTCTCTCCAGTGTGAAAACCCGAGGGCTTTCACACTCGAGTGGTGCGCTAGCAGGACGGGAAAAAAAGTCCTGCTAGCAGCATCTTCGGAGTGGTGAAGGAGCGGTGTATACACCGCTTCTTCACCGCTCCTGCGCATTAAAATCAATGGGGCAGCACGGCTATACAGCTGTCAAAGCGCCTCTGCAGAGGCGCTTTGCAGTGGTTTTTAACCCTTTCTCGGCCGCTAGGGGGCTAAAACCGCCCCGCTAGCGGCCGAATACCACTGCTAAAACGACGGTAAAGCACCGCTAATAATAGAGAAAAAAGCTGTTTCGAAGTTTATTTTTACTATTGCAGCCAAATTAGGATAACACATAGTTTATATTTGTTACCTGTTCCCATTCACATAGCATAACTGAAAAATATATTATATAAACTTAAAAATATGTTAAAAAAATAATAATGTTATGGAGGTAAATGGTAATGTTAAGGTGGAGGCTAGGGAGTTAATGTTTACCATAAATAACTCTGTTTGTACTGTACTGCCAGATCTCATTACCACTTGCAAACTAGATTTGAACCAGAATAACCAGGCACAAATGGAAGGAGTCCCAGACCAAAGGAGTCCAAATTATTTTATTAGTTTGTTTTAAAAACTTCCAATGTGTTTTGGAGGTCAGAGAACCCCCCACCCCTTTCATCAGGCATTCAGTTTAAAAAAGAAGATTGAATGGATTTTTAAGGTCCATATATGGAATGTTTTTGATTGCTCACGCAGATGCTGTGTAACTATCCTGATCCAGCAATTAACTTCCCTGCACAGATTTACAAAAGAAAGCTCTATTTTGAGTCTATTCAAGATTCTTATTTTAAATAAAGTCCTGATGAAGGGGGAGTTTATTTGACCTCTGAAACGTGTTGGCTGTTTTTTATCCTCTGGTCTAGCGCTTCTTCCATTTGTGCATATTTAATTTCTCTTAACCTGTTGGGGTACCCACTAGAGGGTAGCCTTGTCTGTTGTGAGCAGCCTAACCTGAGCCAGTGAGCTCTTGAGATGTTTTTGCCCTCTCACTACTTTGTATGAACTCACAGCAAAGTGCCAGCGCCTTTTTTTTGTGTCATCGGTGTCCTAACAAAAGGTTTTTACATTTCAGGGCTTGGGTTCTGCATTGTACATTATTGAGAGGGAACTAAAGCCATATGGGCAGGGTGGTTGTACAGAAGTCGATCTACCAATCAACTTCTGTACAACCGGCCTGTTGGATTTTAGCAATTCGATCTGCCCCAGCGGCTACAGCCAGCAGCACTGATCAGTGAATTCTGATACTGGGAAGTCTCCCCGCTGTCAGAATACAAAGGCACAGTGGGGAGGCTTCCCTTATCCATTTCAAATGTTTGGATGGAGGAATTGGGTCCTTTTTTTTATCATTCAACCCACTGGTTTAAGGAAAAAATGACTAATGTATGGCCTGCTTTAGTCTGTCTCTTCTCTGTCCCTCCACTTTGATTTCAAATTATTCAGAATTGCTTTCAGTCTTCCTAGAGACCTGCTCTAAAGAAAACAACTAGAAAGGTAAGAAATATTTTTGTAAAAACTGTTTTAGGCATACTGTGTGTATATCAAAATATAGTGGAGGGTTTCTAAATCTGAGTGCAAAAGTGTAAATACAATACATTTTATGTACCCCTGTCTCCGTCACTTTTGTTGAACAGCTTGGTCTGCATGTACATGAGGATTACATTTTAAATAAAGGCACATGAAGGCAATAAAAATAAAAGGATAAAAGGGATACTTTGGCTGACATTGAGAATCTTCATTCAATAAATTGTATTAAAGAGGAGTTCCACCCAGGGGGTCCATTAAAAAAAAAAAAATTAAAAGTCAGCAGCTACAAATACTGCAGCTGCTGACTTTTAATTGGACACTTACCTGTCCCTGGGTCCAGCGATGCGGGGGATAGAAGCCCCGCTCATCCCCCCCCTCCGCTTGTTTCAACTGTGGGCGCCGAGCTGTGGCTTCACAGCCTGGCACCCACTGCGCATGCGCGAGCGGCGCCGCGAACCGTGATTGGCCGCTCAATCACCTGGGACCTGTAATGGGTCCCAGATGATTGACAGGAGGGAGGGAGCAGAGCCGAGCCCTTCCTTTGCCGAGGGGGAAGTGATGTCACCAGCCCAGGCAAAGGAAGAGGCAGACTACGAGGGACCACCTAGCAACAGGAATTTAGAGGTAAGTAAAAAAAAAAAAAAAAATATCCAAATTTTTTTTGGGTTTTTTTTTTAGAATTTTTCAGGTATTTTTGTTTTTTTGGGTGGAACCCCACTTTAATATTCACTTTGTTTACTATTTTCTTCTGTACATTATTGGGTATTTAAAGTAACGATTTATTTAGTGAATATTCTCAACTTCTTTAGTAAATCAGCCTCGGTGAGTCATTAACCTCATGCGGCAATGAGAATACAATATTTGTTGCTATTTTCCTTTAAGTACAGACTCCAGCTGCCCATATGCCACTCAATGTGTATCACTACAGGCATTTTGTCAACAGAAAATGAATGTTTTTCCTAAGGCTCCTGGATCCAAATTTAGCATCCTGTGAATTATTGTTTCTTTAGCATAGAAACGTACATTGCATTAGACTCCATTTTCAGTAAACAAGTATTTACATTGGCAATAAATTCCAACATTTACTGGTGAAATCTAACTGGAGGGTGAAGAATAGACATCTTTAAAAATCATTCAATTTGATCTGAAAGAATTATTGGTAAAATGTCTGGAAATTGCTAAACTTTTGATGAATGCGGGTTCTTTTTTGGCAACAGCTGCTTTTCCACTATTAAGTTATTACTATAAATTACGGTCAATTTAAATCCACCAAATTTGCAGGGAGATAAATAAATGATGTTGTTTGTTAAAGAGCTGCACATGAGCTCTCTGCCTTTATCTAATATTTTTACACAATATTAATATTTTATGAGCTGTCTCTGGTTTTTCTTCTGTTTTAGACTTTAAAAACAGGGCAGAAAAAGACATTTCCTATAACAGTGAAATTTGTATAAAACCAGGGCTGCTATTTTTCTCATTGGCTAGATGACTGGAAATGACTGGTTGGCAAAGAGCAACGTACACTTTAGCCTCATGCAAACGGGCACCTGGGGTCATACAAAGTAAAGTTCAGGCATATTTTCCCACCCGGGTGCCACAGATACTCCATACAGCCACCCATAAAAAAATAATGCTTGCATGTGGCTATATGTGGGTATATGCTGGTACTTGCGTAAACACGTGCATGCGTATGGATTTATGGCATTAGACACAGTCATTTTTACTCCACTTATTTTTTTATTTTGTTTCAATCTTCAGTTATGTGAGCTGCTCAGAACAAACAATCTCTGTTATGTTCAATAAAGACTACAAAATGTCACTGCAAAAACAGTGCTGTAAAAAATAAAAATAAATACATAATAATACAATGATATAATAATAATAATAATAATAATGATAATAATAATATAATAATAATAATAATAAAAACTATCAAGCACTACTTTGGCCAAAACCTTCATTCATTTTTTGACAAAGTTGGAGAGATTTTTCCTCACTTCCTGTTTGTTTTTTAGTGTGGAGGGGGGTGAAAATCATTGTCATATTGTTATTGCTGTCTGTTTTCCCATTAGGGAGATCTGCTCACTTTTTGTTCATTCACCAAGACAGGAAATAAGGTTGAATTCCCCCCCACAGGGTTACAGATAGCAATGAAACCCCTAAGGGCAAGTTTACACTTGCTTCAAAACAAGGCTTTGGACGCGCTTCGTTAAAGCTCTCTTAACGCCAGTCAAAGCTCATGTCACTAAATAAAATAGTTAGCTTACAGTCCTGTTTACACCTTATGTTTGCTTTGCTTTGCTTCGGCTTTGCTTCAAAAATTATGCCCCATGTAGCTTTAGTGGTGCTTCAAAGCATCTCCAAAGCCTCCATAGAAGTCTATGGCAAAGCTTGTTTGAAGCTCGCTTGAAGCACCTGCGGCTTTTGAGAGGCTTTAATTCAGCTTTAGCTTTGCTTTGTTTTGGAGAAATTGCAGGTGTGAGATATCAACACACACACAGGGCGTTTGCCAAGCTTCAACAAAGCTTCAAAAGAGCGCCATCGAAGCTTCATCGAAGTATCAAAAGCACATCATAAAAGCTTGTTGAAGTAGTAGGAGCTTTAATGTGCATTGAAGCCGAAGCAAGTGTAAATGAGCCTTAAAGCAGCTATAGCCGTTTCCCACTCTAACTAATTCAAGCAGTCAGCAGCAGAGCCACATGTTTAGTGAACACCAGACCCCAATGTGAGTGTCGGGAAAGCACGCCTCTTTTTCAGCAATCAAACTTGTTTAACCACTTGCCGCCCGCCCTATTACAAAATGACGGCGGCAAAGTGGTTTGATATTCCTGACCGGACGTCATATGGCATGATCAGGAATATCGCCCCCGGGGGCGCGCATCACGGCAATCGTTGCGGTGTGTCAGTCTGACACCCCGCAACACGGATCTAGGTAAAGAGTCTCTGACGGAGACTCTATACCACGTGATCAGCCGTGTCCAATCACGGCTGATCACGATGTAAATAGGAAGAGCCAGTAATCGGCTTTTCCTCACTCGCGTCTAACAGATAGAGGAGAGCCGATCGGCAGATCTCTCCTGACAGGGGGGGTCTGTGCTGATTGTTTATCAGCACAGCCCCCCCTCGGATCCCGCCCAGGACCACCAGGGAAGCAGCCCAGGACCACCAGGGAAGCCATCCACACTGGACCACCAGGTATGCCCCTAGACCCCCAGGGAAATACCACTATGTAACCAGGCAGCTGCCAATCTGTGCCCTAGCAGCTGCCAATCAGTGCCCACTCCAATGCCTACTACTGCCAGTGCCACCAGGGATGCCTATCAGTGCCTCATATCAGTGCCATGTATCAGTGCCCATCAGTGCTACGTATCAGTGCCCATCAGTGCCCAAAAGTGCTGCCTATCAGTGCCCATCAGTGCCCAGCAGTGCCGCCTATCAGTGCCGCCTATCAGTGCCACCCTATCAGTGCCCAGCAGTGCTGCCTTTCAATGCCCATCAGTGTCGCCTATCAGTGCCCATCAGTGCCAACCAGTGCCACCCAGTGCCACCCATGAGTGCCCATCAGTGCCGCCTATCAATGCCCATCAGTGCCGCATATCAGTGCCACCCATCAGTGCCGCCTATCAGTGCCGCATATCAGTGCCCATCATCAGTGCCCGTCAGTGCCCGCTCATTGGTGCCACCTCATCGGTGCCGCCGTATCAGTGCCTGTCAGTGCCGCTTTATCAGTGCCCATCAGTGAAAGAGAAAACTTACTTATTTACAAATTTTTTTAACAGAAACAAAAGCAAAACTTTTATTTTTTCAAAATTTTCGGTATTTTTTTATTTGTTTAGCAAAAAATTTAAACCGCAGAGGTGATCAAATACCACCAAAAGAAAGCTCTATTTGTGGGAACAAAATGGTAAAAATTCAGTTTGGGTACAGTGTTGTATGACCGCGCAATTGTCATTCAGCACTGAAAGCACTGACAGCACTGAAAGCTGAAAATTAGTCTGGGCAGGAAGGTGTCTAAGTGCCCTGTATTGAAGTGGTTTAAAATGCGTTTCTGGACTATGCTCTTTCATCCTAGTGATTAATCACAAAATAAAATCAATTCTTAGCAAAGTGAGACTTCCAGCTCTGTATCTGACCAGATAGTTTTTCTTTGAGAAAAAGATATATATATATATATATATATATATATATATATATATATATATACAGATACAGAGAGAGAGAGAGAGAGAGTATACAGTATATATTGTCTTCAGCAAACTGTTTGCGGGCTTTCTTGTGTATTATCTTTAGAAGAGGCTTCCTTCTTGGACAACATCCATGCAGACCAATTTGATGCAGAGTGCGGCGTATGGTCTGAGCACTGACAGGCTGACCCCCCACCCCTTCAACCTCTGCACCAATGCTGGCAGCACTCATACATCTATTTCCCAAAGACAACCTCTGGATATGACGCTCAGCACGTGCACTCAACTTCTTTGGTCAACCTTGGCGAGACCTGTTCTGAGTGGAACCTGTCCTGTTAAACCGCTGTATGGTCTTGGCCACCATGCTGCAGCTCCATTTCAGGGTCTTGGCAATCTTCTTATAGCCTAGTCCATCTTTATGTAAAGCAACAATTCTTTTTTTTCAGATCCTCAGAGAGTTCTTTGCCATGAGGTGCCATGTTGAACTTCCAGTGACCAGTGTGAGAGAGTGAGAGCGATAACCACCAAATGTAACCAAATTTTCACACCTGAGACCTTGGAACACTAAAGAGTCACATGACACCAGGGAGGGAAAATGGCTAACTGGGCCCAATTTGGACATTTTCATATATATATATATATATATACACACTGTATATAACTGTCAGACAATGCAATGTCCATTCATCCAACTTATACAAAAGGCCCATTGGGCCCTTGCACCAGTTGGCCTTCCTAATACAATACAATACAATGCAATACAATTTTGCATCAAAGCCTGTCATTGTGTGTCAATTTAAAGGATAAGTCTACCTTCAATAAAAAAATGTAAAAAAGCACATTCTTTTGTAGGTAAAAAATGTGCAATTACAATTTTTTTTAGGAGCCTGGAAAGCATTGCACACATGAGCAGCAAATTGAGGGGGCCATGCAGATCTCCTGCAGACTGTCATTGTAGGGGCAGGCAGTTTCACACTGACAGGAAGAATGAATGAACTACCAGAGTGCATGGTAGTTCATTGAGAACTACAAGCCGGCAGCCGCAAAGGATGTCGGTACTTGTAGCTGATTCATTCACAGAACTCTAAATGAATGACATGATTGTGTGAGCAGAGCCCCGCATGACCACACTCCTTTCAAAAAGTGACAGCTGGTATGGGGAACTTCTCCCATTACTGCTTCAACAGTGGGAGCCCGGATTGCCGAGCCGCTGCAGGACCGGGAACCTTAAAAACATGTGGAACATGTAACATGTTCCCGAATGTGAACTTATCCTTTAAATATGAAAACTTTAAATCTGAAGTTCAGACAAATATAAAGGACACAATATAGTTCTATAAAACATGTTGCATCAAGTCTACCCCCCCTCTCTTTTTTTGCCTAAAAATCTACTGCAACATCATGAGAATTAAATATTGATATGGAAATGCATGTGTTACTACTATATAAGATAGTATATATATATATATATATATACACAGTATACTCCTATGCAGGCATAGACATGGATCGGTGTACATCTTTTTTGATATTATGGTAATGGCTACTTTGAGCAATATGCTTTGTTCTTTTTTACTGCATGGTTTTAATGAATCATGATGATCAAAATAAAAATTAAATTGTTTTTATTACTCAGATTATGTTGAGTACATGATAAGTCTGTCTAGCTTTTTAGTGATACACTCTTTATTGGGGTGTGGTACCCATTATTAGACTAGCCTATGTCTTATTTCAAAGTTATTAAAGACACATATTAATGCAACTGCATAATCAATAATACATTCTAAAATGTATTTTTTCATTTTTTGAAATGATTTTGCAAGAAAACATTACAACAAAGTTACCTCAAATCTTGACTTACTTTCAGACTCTTGCACTCCCTCTACAGCAGATCTCAAAAAGGGGTGGCAGCAAAAGGGGACCTTTTGATGTGTTGATAAGAAGAGAAAGAAGAGTAACAGAGAGATGAGCATAGTAGTGTGCTGCTTTTCCTTTCACCAGTCAAGAGTAAGTGAAAGTGAAACTGCAATAAAGTAATGTTCCCTCCCCTGCCAGACTGCACCGAAATACATATCTTTTGGGCAGGTAAATTAACTCTCATCCAAGTATTCCATCTGTATACTGTACTTGGCTGTTTGCCTGGAACTCAACTTTAAATGACAGTAGACTATTGCTGATAATGTGATCCATGACACACAATGAGCTCAAGTTCAAATATAGAAAAGCCAAAAAAACACAGTTCAGTAAACAGGAAGCCACATAGCTATCCAATCATCGTCAGAGATTAAATTGTATTAAAAAGTTCCTTCTGTCCACAAGCATCTTGGGAGCTGAGTCGTTTGCCCAGAAGTACACATCTGAGGAGGAGGAGGAGATGGAGCAGTGTATACTGCCCAAAGAAGAAGAAGGCTGCATGTATAGACATCCAAATCTATAGGCAGTGCTTTGGACTTGAATGACATTATTTCTTTTTAGAAGTTCAACAGGTGTTTTACTTTATTTTCTTTTAAATATATTTGTCAGCATACTTCGGAGAGGTAAGGGAGTTTATCAGATGAATGCCACTCTACTTATATCTTCATCTGAAATCGCAACAGAAAAACATTATGAAAACAAATTGTACTTTTTTTCTTCTGTACCGTTGTTCATCTTGCGTGACAATCAATCTTACATCACTGTGCATGCCTCTTGTGATTAGAGCCATATATTATTCATAACTCAGTAAGTTTAATACAATTTGCCCATTATTCATTTTTATGGAAAAGAAAAATGTTAAAAAAAACATATTTATAAATGATATGACAGTGGCTTATATGGTTGTATTTAATTTATTTGTAGCTTTTTGTACCAAGGAAATGTAAGAAAAAAAAAAAAGCATCTCTTTCGAAGTTACTCATTGAGATGATCAGAGAAAAGCAAGGTATGTTTTACTCTATGGCCTGGCTCTAACTAGTGTCTGTTCACATCAATGCGACTCAGCATGGATCGATTTTGGAAAAGGTTCCTATACTACTTTGGTGCGATTCCAGTGCCATTTTTCCCCCATAAAATATACAAACCTTATCACAGTTGCATCCAGGTAGCAGTAAAGTCGGATAAAACTTATCACAGCAGTGTGAATCCAATGTTCTGTTCTTGGACCTCTCCTATTCTCCTTGTCAAAAGAAGTTTATTGAGTATACAATGTTATAAAGATACATAAAGTAAGTTTACAAGGATCTATAAAGTAAGCTCATTGTTTTACAGTAGGGTTTATATAGGTAAATATCATGAAATTTCATATATTAAACATTGGGTTCACGTAAACCTAAATTAAAGATATATATAATTTCCTTAGTTACTTTTGTAGGTATTTAAATGATTTATACCTACTATACATATTGTTTACAAGTAGAGTGTATATAGGTCAAATAAATTCTGATAATGAGCTTTAATCGTAAGGTGGAGAAAAGGAAAGAGAAAGAAGAAAAAGGGTTGAAAGGTAGAGGTATGGTCCACAAGGTTGTCCCGCTCGTCAGTTTATTATTCTTTTTAGTTCTCTTTGAAGCCTTAGAATGGGTGTCTCTGTAAGTCATTTAATCTGTTACCATGGCAACAGGACAGAGTCATTGAAGTTTGACAGGAACTGTTGTTTTATCCAAGGATGCCAAAGTTTTTCAAATTTTGGAATTTGATTTTGATCGATGGCTACCATCTTAGCATGGGACATTGTATTATTCATTCTGTGAATTGTTTCTGCTAGTACCAATGTAGGAGATTTCCATGCCTTGGCCACTGTTTGTTTTGCAGCCGTTATTAGTTGGATCATAAGTTTGAATTGAGAGAGTGTTAACCATTCCGGTTTTAGATTAAGTAAAGTTAAATATGGATCTGGTTGTATTATTTTTTTAAATATTTTAGATGCAATCACGAAGACTTCCTTCCAGAAGGTTTGGATTACTGGGCACGTCCACCATATTTGTAAATATGTGCCTATTTCTGGGCATCCTCGAAAACAAAGAGCTGAGGTATTAGGTGAATATTTTGCCACTCTAGCGGGTACAAGGTACCAGCGAGTTAGGACTTTATAATTTGTCTCCAGTGCTAAGATGTTGGGTGAAGATGACTTAGATGTGAGCCATATGTTAGACCAGTCCGTGTCTTCTAAAGTTCGTCCCAGGTCCTCCTCCCACTTCTGAACGTAAGAGGGTCTATTAAGATTTGCTACTCCATATAATTGATTATAAAGTGATGAAATTGTACCTTTAGCAAATGGATCTTTTGTACAGATTGATTCAAAAATGGATAATTGGGATAATGGTGTATCCCCCTTTAGGAATGGTGTATAGAAATTTTTGATTTGGAGATATCTAAATATCTCAGAGTTTGGTAGATCATATTTTTCTCTAAGCGATGGGAATGAAAGGAATGATTTAGATGCTATGAAGTCATTTAGTGTCTGAATGCCTGATGTTGTCCAAGCTTTAAAAGAATTTGGGTAGATCCATGCCGGATAAAAGGCCGGATTTCTGATAAAAGAAAGGAGAGGATTGTGTGGAGATTGTAACTGATATTTGGTTTTTAGTTTATCCCAGAGAGATAAGAAGTGTTTAGTTATGGGATTATGAATTTTAAAGCGGTCTTTAGGATCAAGCCATAATAAATTTGATATTAATAGAGGGTCATTTTCTGAAGCCTCTATAAATACCCATAATGGGATTTCCTGTTTTGCATGGTATTTGGACAGACTGGCCAAATGTGCTGCTCTGTAGTAGTTAGTAAAATTAGGGTATCCCAGGCCTCCTTTATTTTTGGGAAGATGTAGTGTGTGTATAGGTATACGTGGTTTAGAAGAGCCCCATATAAACGAAGTTGCTCTTTTTTGTACTATTCTCAAAAAATAGGAAGGAATTGGAATAGGGAGGACTCTGAATAGATAAAGCAATTTGGGTAGAATAGTCATTTTGATTGCATTATCTTCCCTATCCAGGATAAAGGAAGTTGCGACCATTGTTTTATTAGATTTGTGATCTGTCTTAATACAGGAGGATAATTGGTTGAGAATAAGTCAGAATGAGATGCTGTTAAATGAATTCCAAGATATGGGATTGATTTTTCTGCCCATGTGAATGGGAGTGCAGCCCTAGCCGGGATCAATTCCATGTTTGTGAGTGAAATATTAAGCACTAGGCATTTCTTAGGATTAATCATAAGGCCGGATAGGGCTGCAAATCCATCAAGAGCTGGTATTAAGTTAGGACCAGAGACCTGTGGTGATGATAGAAAAAGTCTGCAAATATACATAATTTGTGTGTAATACCTCCTACTTCAATGCCAGTTATAGTTTGGTTTGTTCTGATGTATTGGGCCATGGGTTCGAGTATAAGGGCAAATAATAAGGGAGATAATGGGCAACCCTGTCGGGTACCTCTTTCGATATTAAAGGGACCTCTCCTATTCTCAATCTACACCTCATCCCTGGTCAGCTGATTGCCTCCCATGGCTTTCAATATAATTTCTACGCTGATGACACCTAAATCTATCTCTCTACCCTTTTGCTCACAACATCAGTCTCCTCACGTATCACTAATTTACTAACAGACATATCAGTCTGGATGTCACACCACTTCCTCAAACTCAACCTGTCCCAAACCAAGCTCACAATATTTCAATATTCCCCCCCACATTCCCCTTCCCCTGACTTCTCCGTGAAGATCAATGGCACAGCCATCAACCCACCTTCGCATGGCAGGGTGCTAGGTGTTATCCTAGACTTTGAACTTTCCTTTCTGACCCACATCCAATCACTTTCCAAAGCTTGCCTCCTCAACGCCTGAAACATCTCCAAAATACGCCCCTTCCTAACCAATGACATCACAAAGCTCCTAATTCGCTCCCTGGTTATCTCTCGCCTTCGACTACTACAACTCCCTCCTCATTGGTTTACCTTTAAATGGGCTATCCCCTATTCAGTCCATCATGAATGCTGCTGCCAGACTCATCAACTTTGCTATTAGACCAAAGTCAAGTATCCATTGACTTGATAGTCTAACTCCCAATTTACCGTACTTACATTTCCTGTAATGCTAACAGATCAGCAAACTTTTGTTGGAGGCCTACAGGGATTAGCATGATATATGAGCATGAGATATACAGTTATATCCAGTGACTATCAATTTAATGGAGCCAAAGAATGTATTTCACTGATGGTTTCTAACAAAATGGTGCTGGTCTCATAGCAACTCATTAAGCAGTAGAACATTGCTGAGGCCATCAGTCCTGCTATTTTCTCCTCACATGGATCCTGAAGCAGATCCCAACTGCCTTCTCGTTCTGATGCCTCGCTCTTCCAGTCGGATTGCTGCTGTACAGGAGTTTAAAGAGGGCTAATATCAAGAAAAATTTTGAGGCTTACATTGTTTTTTTTAAATACTGTAGCTCCCTCCTGGATAGGTTATAGGATTAGATAAATTTAGTTCTGGCTCACTGTATCCAGTGGAGCTGCTGTTGATTAGTCTGGCCTGTTCAGTATTTCACCTGCTGCAGGTTTGATTGCTTTCTCTGCTTTCTAGAGAACTGTGACAATCCCTGGGAGGGTGCTGGGAGTCTATATAAATACTCTGAGACACAAATGTTCAAGGTCTTTTCTTGTAGGAGAGGAACACATCCTAAGGGGAGACTGCTTGCCCCCTTAGGCTAACCTGTCATGTGCTTGCGAGTTGCTGAAGTCTTAGGTGGACGCCCTGAGGGTCTGCTTTGCTGAAGTTGCAGGGAGCTGACTGATGGGCTGTCATCTGAAGATCTAATCTGTTATCACGGGAAAAAGGTGTTGCATGAATATTGGAAAGAGGCAACCAAATTTCCAAGAACATTTTTTGAGTACAGACTGTTGAGAAAGATCTTAGAGATTGTGGGCTGCTGCCACCAATCTAGTGCTATAGAGCCAGCTGTGTGTGTTTAAAGGGGAGAGAGCTCAGTCTATCTAATTCATTGTGAAGGGACTCTGCTCTGATTGCTCAACAACAGATGTGGCTTTTGTGAGGTTAGTTACTATTACTACAAAGCCAAGTCCACAGTCTGCTTTTCAAGGCCTTTGCGCACAGTTCTACAGATGGACATTTGTACTTTGTATGACCAAACCCTATCCAAGTTATGCCAAAAATAAAAACATCAAAAAGAACACCGTGGGCTGCTTATTGAGCTGAAGAGTGACTGTGTGCCTGACTGCGGGAGAATTACTAAGAAAAAGAACCTGGGAAAATTTCTAGTGGCTCCTACAGGGGTAGCACTACAGTACATTTTTACAAATGATTTTTAATGAATACCTCATGAATTATTCTTTATTATGTTTGCCCACAGTTCAGTTTTAAAGGAAGAGCTCACAGTTAACTATAAATTGCATAGTACCATGTAAACTCAAGACTGTTTTAAGCACAGGTGTTGGGCAGATTTTATATCTTATGATGATTTCCTGCTTGATGAATGCTATTGTGGATGATAGATATTAAGTTATAAGTAGGCTGGCATTTCATCCCATATTCATATCCTATTGACTAAAGACCTTTCATTTTCACTGCGCTCTATTGTATTTTCTTTCAATAAATCAGCTATGCACTTGGCATTAACTTGAAAACCTGAAATATATCATTTGATTCTTATGCTGGTGTGGAATGTACAATGAATCTAGCTGACTGGCTAGCAGTAGTGGCTAAAATCATCCCGTCAGGTAGCGAGTGGTAGGATTGTTAAAGCCTGTCTATGTGAGGGTGGAAGAGTTCAGTTAATATGCATTTCAAACCAGTAAATTGAGACTATTTCTAAATAGCTTGTGTTGAAAAAATCTAAAATATTTGCTGACAGTAAAGTACTGAGAGTAAAATGTACACTCTAGCTAAAAGTGAAAATTAAGGCTTAAAGGAGAAGTTTTGGGTTGCAGCATCTATAATCACCTCTATGCTGCAGCATAAGTGTGATGCTGCAGCTGTCCCCCACAGGCTATAAGCCTGAGAACTGATCAATCACAAGACCACTGATCTCTCAGTTCTTGCTCCGCTCTGCGCAGAGAGCAGTGACTGACTCTGCTTGCCCTTCCAGCACTCACTGGAGCATCAGGCTAGAAAGGGGACAGGAATGGCTGGCTCATGCTTTCAGCAGTGAGCCAAGAGGCTAAGCCAGCTTTCAATCAACCATCTGGATGAATCCCAACATTATTGTCAGGATCCTTCCAGAGTCTGGTGTGATTAAAGCCTGCTGTTGGCTGATTCTGGGTCACAGAAGAGAACAAGTTTGTGCACTTCTGTGACCCAGAAGAAAAGAATAGCCAAAAAAGCTTAGCTTATACTTCTCTTTTAAAGGGTATGTTTAGGTATGATCTAAACTTACCCCCAAACCACCTTCTTCCCTCCACAACATATCCCAGAATTATTTTCCTTGCCCTGTAGCAAGAAGCAGCTTTTAATACTCATGCTACGTGTGAGTTGTAGTAATTATGTAATTAAACATACTGCACATATAGAGGAAAGAGGAGGGTGAAAAGTAAACTTTAAAGTAAAAAGTGGAAATGTCATAGGTCATAAGCATCCTGGTCTCTCTGGCATTCAACAAGTACACTGCAACATACAGTATAAGAAGCAAAAAAATGTTTATTTTACTTCAAAAAGGCTTCCAGCTTCTGGCTTTATTTGGCACTTCTTGTTGGATATTTTTTATTTGATGTATTATAGGTATTTATATAGCAACAACAATTTAGGTAGCACTGTGGGTACTGTGTATTCACATCATTCCCTGCCCTTAATAAACTTACAGCCTAAGGCCCCTATTTTACATGCAAACAATTTGGGGCCAGTTTAGACAGGAGCCAATTATTCTACCAGCATGTCTTTGGAGAATGTTAATAATACATTCTGAAATAAACACAGCTAAAACTATATACAAATATTGACTTTGGAAGTAAAAATCAATCCTGGTTCACCTTCTTCTTCTCCCAAAACTTCCAAATGGTCATTCAAATCAATTATCACAAGCTTGACTTTTACAGGAGAAGTCTACCCCTAATGGAAGCCAGAGCACACTAGAAATTCATTCAGTTTATTAAATAAGGCCTCGCTAATGAAGACATTATGATGATTGTAAAGGATGAGGAATCCTGTTTTACCAGTGTTATATTAAGGAAAGTGCTATGACATTTGGCTGTAGACTGTTCCCCAACTTATCAAATTGCCAGTTTAATGAGCATTCTGGTTTGATGACACCTGGCGCTGGCGCCATTTTTTGAGCTGAGATCAGGTGTGAGACGTTTTTGGCAGAGAGGCGACATGGAATTGAGAAAGCAGTCAAAGCAGTCAAAATTATTTTCAATTACATTTTTAAAATGCCTGGTAAATTTGTGACTAAAGTCAATAGCTGAATTTAAATTAAATTAGCATGAAATTATGTTTGATCCATGCTACACTGATGTATAAGAAAGACGATGGATGAGCCAGTTTTCAAACTGTAAGGAGTTCATTTAAAGATTTCTGTAATTGGTTTTTCTCTCTCTTTCTCTGTTTCGGTTCAGTATATTATTGTGCCAATAATATCCTGAATATAACAAGTAGGTCAAAAGAAAAGACAAAAGCAAAGAAAAATGCTATTTTGGAAGTTGTCACTGGTTTCAAAAATTAATTAGGTGTAACTACATGCCACATGCAGCTAAATATTGCTAATAGGTAGATATGCTCTAAAATATTGGACATACGGTGCTCAGAAATAAGTCACCCCTGTTTTGGCAAAGCTTATATCAGAAAGTAGATTGTCGGAATAATGCAGCAAACTTTCAAATTTTATGATGTGGATAAAGTTTACAATTTCACAATTCACTTCTGAAACAAGAAAAGAAAGCTATTAATTATAGGGAAACTGTCATTTTTTTTCTTAGGTGCACAAAGTGTGTCTGTTCCTTGAGCAGCTAATAAAGAATTATTAACACTGGCTTATGCGTTTTAAAATACTTAATGTTATACTTTTGTTTGCCCATATAGGGCAAAGTAAAAGGTTCATTAATTTGAAAAATTGCTCCCAAGGGCCTATAGGCAGCTAGAAAAAATTGGACTAAATAGAATATATCAAAAAAGTTCTTTATTGCGTACAGATATATAAAAAAACACTAAAATTAAAAACGACATGGTGCTCTGGTATGCATGGTATTCAAACATGAGACGTCAATGTTACGAATGCAAATAGCAAAAAAGAGTTTCTTAACATTAAATGCTATTGCTCAGAGAAGAGAGGGGGCTCTCTCCGAGGAGAATTCAGACAGCACGAGGCAGAGGAAGAGATCAGACTGTGATTTAGGCCTCTATCGCCAGTCGGGACATCCAGCCTGAGAAAAGGGGATCCCAAGTGCACAACCAGGTGCACCTGCACCGACGATGAAGCATTCCAGTGTGAGGTGACCAGTCGGGTTGCCAGGAGAGCCTGCTGTTCCAGGACGTTTGTTTGGGTCTTGACTGCAGGGTTGGGTAAGAGGGCTTTTGCCCATTTGCAGGAAAGAGGGACACTGTATACAGACACCACAAAAATATTGCAGTAAAGACAATTTCTGTGTTTTATTATAATGTGTGTTTCTCATTAGTTATTGCACTTACACTATTGCTAGGTGTGCCAGAGGGGGCTGAGACTGTTACTAGGGTTAAGAGGCAGAGTAAAGGACTGAACAAACTTAAAGTGGAATTCCACCCAGAAATGGAACTTCTGCTGTTTAGATTCCTCCCCCCCGTTGTCACATTTGGCACCTTTCAAGGTTCACCTTTCAAATCCAGGTACCTCTTGTACAACTTGAACAGCGAATATAGCACTGTGTATTAAGTCCTATTGGCAACCGAGTACTGGTAGGCCTGCTCATCTTAAGAGAACGGGGGCTGCTATAAGTGAAGCTACACTAGCTATCTATAGTATTTGATAATTGTTATTGGGGTGAGCAATACAATCTGAAAGCACCAAGTATTTCTCTCTGGTTCCAGTGGTCAAAGGGAATTGGAGATATAAGTTGCTCAAAAAAGTGATGGTTTTACTTTAAGGCCAGGTTCACATTTCTGGTGTGTTACCATTTATATTAACAGTAGTAGGATGTGTGAAAAGTGCACATATCATCACAACAAATAACATACCCAATCATATTACAAGTATGTTTTACTGCCTAAAATAATCCATAACCACTCACGTAAAACTTTAGTAATATACTGTAGGGATCACTGACAAGCTGACTGATAATTATTTAAACAGAAAAAAATGTTTCATATTTACTAAAGTAACATCTGAAACTAATACTACAGTTGTGAAAGTCAACACAATACATATAATGCAGGCATAATATTTTTTATTTCCTTTCTTTCTTGTTTTTCAATTTTATTATGCCATATAACAAAGAACAAAAAACATCAACAAAGATAGGGATAAAAACTGCTTAAACATTCATATGAGACAAGAAATAAACCTATTGTTCAATCTTATTCTCACCATCTCCAGCACTCCTTCAATCTGCTGTAGCCCAGTTGAACTCCCGGTTCTTATTATGTTTTAATTTACAGTCTTGAAAGCTATATGGATTAAATGTGTTAAGTTGTATACTATGCTTTACTTTAGTAGTGATCTTCCACTTGAAAAAATCAGCCAGTCTGTCAAAAAGTTTAGTTTTTAATTATGTCCACTATAGATGTCTAAAGGAATCATGTTTCCTTTCCCACCTCCAGCATAATGGACAGGTAGTTAGATACCTAGCAGTGATGGCTTGGTACCATTTCTATAGAATTTGATACATTTCTACCCTAAAGTAGATCTACATATAATAACCTGACCACAGTTCACCTAAATCTCAAAGTCTTCTTCTTTCATTTTGGATGAAGAAGGGAAGGGTTAAGATACTTGTCATCTCTTACTACTTGGTGTGTCCCATTGGGGGGATTTCCCTTCACTTTCCATCTCAGAAACACAGCAGGAACTGAAAGGAAATCTCTCCAGAGTGAAGGGGAATCCCCATTAAGACAGCTTTTCTATGAACATACAGTATGTGCCCATTTGAAGATTCCCCTCTCCTCCTGTTCAGTGACAACATTAAAATATAGGATTTCCAATCATTTTTCTGCCTCTAGACAGGGGTCATCAGGACAAATACAGAGGGTATTCTCCCCAGTGGGGACACTCAATTAAACCTGACAGGGCTTCTAACCCTTTTCTTACTTTATATTCCCTACTTTACACAAAATTAGAAAAACAGTTTTGACTTCAGATATTCCATGTTTTTTAAAGCATTATATATCATAAATAATTGCAATTTTTTTCCATAAAAAGCTGTTTTCATCACTTATAAAAGTGTCATCTCAGTGCTGCTAATTTTCTCAAACCTTTTAAAGCCACTTCATGTCTGCATGCACTCATGCCAGTACTTGCTGCACATCATTGCTCTGAGCTGGCTTTCTTTTTTTTTTTTTAATACAATCGATTTATTTTATTGCAAAATAAAAAGAACAGGGAAATCACAAACAAAATGTGTACATATCAAGAATCAAACTTGTAAAATTATCTCTAGGATGATAAAGAACATACAAAAATGTGGCCATTGACCCTTTTGGGGATTTTCCTATAAAGTCAACCTGTATTTATGAAACAAAATGGCTATAATTTCCAGTAGGAACTAATCCAGATGTAAAGAACAAGAGTTATGTACTGTACCTTTAACCAAAAATAAAGTAGGGAAAGTAAAAAAACAAACAAAAAAAATTTTCAAAAATGAAACCATACATAAGGGTACCACATCTGTATGTGTAGAATTGCTAGCAACTTCTGTTCTATGAGTCTATGCACCTACAAAACCAAAAACAAAACCGACCCTGAGCTGGCTTTCTGATGGTGATAACAGTGGACCATGTGTCTGCAATGTGTATTGGCGCGGTAACTCCCTTTCCCCAACAGGATGACAAGCTGGGCACAACAACAGCTGTCAACTCATAAGGGGATGTGCCTGAACAAGGACCTTCATTACTGCAACACCATATATTATTTTAATAAAAGCTGCAGATTTCATTTAATGAATTGGTTTGCTTAGATTTGCTTTAAATTGTGTATTTCTTGGTTTAAATGCTGACTTCTATCATATTCTATCTATGCCAGTTTTTTTTCCACTTTCAAATCATCAAGTGGCTCCATAGGTTCAGCCTGAGCATTTGTAAAGTATTTATCTTGCTCATGTCTCTGGGTACTGAGGAAATATTCCACAAATCCTGACTTACCTGCCTTGATCTTTATCTAGTTCCTATATGTAAATGATGGAGATAGAGATCTTTAATTTGAGAACATAGTTTTTTTGGCTAACCTCTACAGCTTAAAGCAGTATTCAACCTAAAAACAAAACTGTATTAAGTTGCTGCTTACCAGTCCTTAGATGCGATGAGTCCATTTGTTTTCTTTTTTTTCTTTTCTTTTTTTTCAGGCTTTTTTTTATTGTCACCCAGTGATTCAGCCAGTAAATCTGTTATTTTTAAACTTACCTTAACAGAAAAAGTTAGAAGGTTGAGCCAAAACATTTAACACTGACAAGGGATCTTACAATGGTCAGCTTTTACTCATTTATGTAAACACTACCCTCCCTCCAAACTGACAAGGTTGCTATCTGAAGATGTCTGCTTTACCACTCCACCCAGAATGCAGACATCCTAAGACAGGAAGCGTGTTACCGACCAGATCACTAGGTGAAAGTAAAGGGGAAAAAGCCTAAAAAAGAAAATGAATGCACACACCACATCTAATAATTGGGAAACTGTATTTTAACATTTAAATTTAGTCATGTACGCTGCATCAAGTTTGAAAACAGACATCCCTAAGGGTGTGGTGTATTGTTATACTGAAACAGTGCACTTCTATGGAGCTGTCATGTTGTTGGAAGCTTGTCTAGATGGATGAATATGGGAAAGGACAGAAGCTTTAGAATGATAAGAAAGTGAGCATTGACAGAAAAAAAAGGTAGGATTGTCTAAGAAATAATAAAATAAAAAAAATGTCAAACTGAGTACATTTGTATCTATATGATGGCAGGGGTGAATTATTTGGGTGGAGGGGCATTGGGATGGAGGGGGAAGGAATAGGAGATGAGTGAGTGTGAAGAGCAGAGAGGGGAGTGAGGAATAGGGAGTGGGGTCATCAGTAGGAGCCAACCAGGCCCCCCTCAGGGTAGTGGTTCCTCCCAAAAATATAGGTGTCTGCCATCAACGGGAATGCAAAGGGTGATGAACACCAGAACAAGGACTATCCAGTTAAGGTCAGTCTAAGAATAGCTTAATGGAGGCTTAAAAAAAGGGATAAACATCACTTTAGACAAAATGAATAAATAGGTAGCTGGCTCCCCCTGCTTATGGGTGGGGTTTCTTGAGCCAAAGGGTCAATGTGCAAAAAGATATGACTGCAGCTCAAGTCAAAAAATGGGGCTCCACATAGAAACACACTGCAGCATATGCAAAACCAAAATTTTATTCCCCAGTTCAAATGACAATAAGGCTATGTTTCCACTAGTGCGACTTTTCATGCGACTTGGGACTGAAAAGTCGCATGACAAATTGTATCCCATGATTTCCAATGAGTACCGTTCATATCTGTGCGACTTCAAGTCGCAGCGACTTCAAAGTAGTCCCTGCACTACTTTGGTCCCACTTTGATGCGACTTGAGGTCCATAGATACAGGCATTGCTTCAAATCGCGGTAAAAAGTCGCGGTAAAATCGCGGTAAAAAATCGCGGCAAAACCGCGCGACTTTGGGGACGCAATAGTGGAAACATAGCCTAAAGAAGCATATCAAAACCTTCACCATACCATCAATAAAAACATTTATGACAACATTGTCAGGAAAGTAAATAAAAAAAACAACCCGGGCTCCCAGACACTCATCCATTCATACCAGGGAACTGGAAGCAAGATGTCAGCTATAAAAATATGGGAGCACATGAGTGACTCAAAAGTAGAAAGAAATGGCTTATGGATATGTGGGACAGTGTCCACAGTATGAGATGAAAGATGTCATTCAGTCTATGAATAAGCAAGCCCATGGTAAGTACTTGAATTCAATGATAATGATGGCTGAAAACACAAGGATGAGCTGAAGCACATATAGACACATGTAAATGGAAGCTCATGCAAAATATAGCACGCAAGCCAGTAAAGCGTTCATGCAGCTGGGACAGTAAGGGGAGAAAGAGCAACAGGCCAAGAGTCACAAGCGTCACAAGCTGGAACAGATTTCCATACAGCAATACAAAGTTCAGTAAGGTGGTATGTGGATCCAGGAGCTATGTCCCATGCAACAATCTCACCCACAGTAAACCTGAGTCCAGGCGCTGCTCAATGCTTCTAAAGCCCCAGTAGATGGATCACCAGCCACTGTGAGTGTCAGTGCACTAGCTGATCGAGTGCAAGTCCTCAGAGTGGCTGTCAGATCCAAACCACCATAGATCCAATGTTGATTTATTCATGCCACCAAGACAAGGACACAGAAGAGGTGACGCGTTTCACACTTAACTAGTGCTAATTCAAAACCTAAGGGATAACTGAATCATTAACCCTTAAAAAGGCTCCTTCTCCCTCCACAGGTGTCAGGTAATGAAATCAGCATCCCAGGTATTTGACAAGCAAGAAATAAATATATACAGTATACAGTATCTCGCAAGTGAATACTCCCCTTACATTTTTGTAAATATTTTATTATATATTTTCATGAGACAACACTGAAGAAATTACAGTTTGCTACAATGTAAAGTAGTGAGTGTACAGCTTGTATAACAGTGCAAATTTTCTGTCCTCTCAAAATAACTCAACACATAGCCATTAATGTCAACAAAAATGAGTACACCCCTAAATGAAAATGTCCAAATTGGGCCCAAAGTGTCAAAAATTTGTGTGGCCACCATTATTTTCCAGCACTGCCTTAACCCTCTTGGGCATGAAGTTCACCAGAGCTTCACAGGTTGCCACTGGAGTCCTCTTCCACTCCTCCATGATGACATCACAGAGCTGATGGAAGGAACATTTCAAGTTTAAAGAAAGTTCATCCTAGTAGAAATAAACATTCCATCAGATGTCGAGGAAAGCTCACTAGCTTTTAAACATGCATACTTTTTCCAGATCAGTTACTCAGACAGTATTGAAGTCAGATAAATAAAAATATCTCTGCGCTAGTCTCATATGGAACTGCTACAACTCAAATATTGCAAAGGATAAAGTAATAGAAATGGCTAATGGTGCGCTGTTCCTTTAAATATTGAACTGATGTGATAATGAACAAAATAAAGTGAATAAACAAGATATCTACCTAAGTGTTCAAACATAAAGTATGTGTGCGTGAACAATATGATAGCAACCTAATGATGCAAATAACAGATGTCACAACATCCATACACTTAATAAAGGGTGTGACAAGTGAAAATGGCATTCAACTTCGTAGCTACCAGTGTTCAAGAAAAACGGCAAAGTGTTCCATTCAAAAGAAAAGGGTAGCCTCTTACTAGATTGGATGGATCCCTATTACAGAGATTAAGGAAGAAATTAAGGAAGCTTATGCCGGGATGATCACAGGTGTGAAGATTTCAAACAGTTTGTCTTGATACACTTGCAGGGATGAGCTCCATGTGTTCAAAGATCATATATGAAAAGGGAGAAGCCTCACAGTGTAAATCAGCCAATTTTATTTTAAAAATATATAGATGAACTTACATAAAGGTTAAAAAATTCCAGCATGGATGATATCTCTAGTGGTGGTGTCAGTCTGCCAACTAGATGGATAGCGCTGAAAGTACTCTCCGATCCGACACCTTTACACACAACTGTCGTCTACTGGTATACGGATCGGAGAGTACTTGCAATGCTATCCATCTAGTTGGCAGACTTACACCGCCACTAGAGATATCATTCATGCTGGAATTTTTTAACCTTTATGTAAGTTCATCTATATATTTTTAAAATAAAATTGGCTGATTTACACTATGAGGCTTCTCCCTTTTCATATATGATCTTTGAACACATGGAGCTCATCCCTGCAAGTGTATCAAGACACGCTGTTTGAAATCTCCACACCTGTGATCATCCCGGCATAAGCTTCCTTAATCTCTGTAATAGGGATCCATCCGATCTGCTCATCCCTGCAAGTGTATCAAGACACACTGTTTGAAATCTCCACACCTGTGATCATCCTGGCATAAGCTTCCTTGATCTCTGTAATAGGGATCCATCAGATCTGATAAGAGGCTACTCTCTTTTCTTGTGGATGGAACACTTTGCTGATTTTCTTGAACACTGGTAGCCATGGAGTTGAATACCATTTTCACTTGTCACACCCTTTATTAAGTGTTTTGATTTTCTTATGGACTTGAACTTTTTCAATTTAACCAAATTTATTTACACACTGGAATTTCTTGCAATATTTTGCACATTGATATTTTGAATAATGCATTTGTTATGACATCTGTTATTTGCATCATTAAGTTGCTATCACATTGTTCATGCACACATACTTTATGTTTGAACACTTAGGTAGATATCTTGTTTATTCACTTTATTTTGTTCATTATCACATCAGTTCACTATTTAAAGGAACAGCGCACCATTAGCCATTTCTAGTATTGAAGTCAGAGACAGTTAATCATCTAGTGTTTATAGAAGGAGGTCCATGATGACATCCACCTTATTTTCCTGCTAATAGGTTGCATTTGTGAGCCAGCACTCTAAATCACTGCACAGTGTAGACAGTCTTGATTGTTTGCATGCATTGGGACCTGGAGAGAGAGGTATTTTGGCATCCTAATGAAGAAGAGAACCAGCAGGAACTCAGTAGTGTTGCAATGGAATTTCATAGTACATATGCAGGTGGGTAACATGGTGGCTACAAGGAAATCTGCAAGGATAAATAGTGTTGTCATCCCCCTGGCTATACATTGCAGCCAGTGTAAATGAGTGAAAGGAATTATGCCTAGTATGGCAGGTAAACATTTTACTTATGAAGTATGTACTGTATTTCAACAGCGTGTTTAGTCATTTGGCTAAAGTCCTGCTTACCTATTTAACTGTAAATTGTAGCAGCAATAAATGCATTGTGTTTCTGTTTATAAATGTATAAAAGGGAAACTAATTAAAAACATTTAACTACAAGTGAGTTTTGTAGCTTTCAAGAATATGCAAATGGAGGAAATGAAGATTTATAAAATTTACAATAATCTGCATTATTTTTCATTTCTGCGGAAATTGAAGTGCCAAATACAGAAACGGTTATATGTGTGTTGTGCCAGAAAAGCAATATATGACTTCAGCTATCAACTTCTGCAAAACATGTGTGAGTTATTTCAAAGCTGTAAAAAATTTCATTTGATTCTTCAGGTGGTACATCACAACCTGGAGTATGTTTTATTTTTTATAACTCCATAATCAGTCAGAAGTAGTAGATATCAATTGTCAAAGTATCTGAGTTGTCTCTATAATGCATTGTTTCTTAATTTATGTGTTGGGACCACAATAGCGTGTTTGGGAGAAGTTTTCACTTACCTTTGTGTCCAAGTATGAAATCAGCAGATCATTGGTGAGTGACAGCACACTGATTATTACTTACAGTACAGACACATGCCAGGAACTAGAGTGCATGAGAGGCAGGGCTGGAGGCAATTATCCAGATGAAGTTGTGAGGTGTAGAGAGATCTATCGCTAGTTGGAAGTATCTACCACTACAAAGAAAAACAAAAAAATATGGTATATTTCTCTTGGCTTTACTAAAGCCTACAGGAACAGGAGAGCAGCCACAATGTGTTCTATGTGGGGAAGATCTTAATAATAAATAAAAATAAATTCTTCAATAGCAAAGCTTAAAAAAAAAGGGTAAGGAAGAGTAAGTTGTTTGAGGCAGAATCAGCTTGTAAGACAGTAGATGCAAGTAGGCAGCTATCATACCACCAGTTTTGGCAATGCTCTGCAGTGCTTCTCAAGTTGTTTTATAAGGCTTTTTTATTTTTATTTCTATGGCTTTGCTGATATTTTGGTAACATTTTTCTTTTTGGGTCTCATAATGGTAGCGATTTGCTTATTTGGGTCCTCAGATTAAAAGTTTTGGAACCTCAGGTGTATTGTATAGCAACTAGGGATGAGCCGAACACCCCCCGGTTCGGTTCGCGGCAGAACATGTGAACAAGTCTATGGGACTCGAATGTGAAAAATAAAAAGTGCTCATTTTAAAGGCTAATATGCAAGTTATTGTCATAAAAAGTGGTTGGGTTCCTTCCTAGGGGTAGATTTCCTCTCACTTCCTGTTGTCTCCCTCCGTTTGTTAGTAGAAGTTGTTTGTAAGTCGGATGTTTGAAAATAGGGGACTGCCTGTATATACTATACGGCCTTCCCTATACACTCTGTGGAAAATTGGGCCTTAGGTGTTGGTGGTACCAGAACACTGTAAGCCCTCACAGTTACTCTTGGTGGGTGCTGGAACGGGCCCTGCTGTGAAATATTATATCAAGAATTGTAATTACATGCCCCTGTTAAACAGAGGCAGAAACATTGGGCCTTAGGAGGTGGTGGTGATGGTGGCACAACACTGTAAAGCCTCACAGATACTCTTGTTGAGCGCAGGAATGGGCCGTGCTGTGAAATATTATTAGAGCAAAAATTGTAATTACGCGCCCCTGTTAAACAGGGGCAGAAAAATTGGGCCTTAGGCGGTGGTGGTGGTGGCACAACACTGTAAAGCCTCACAGATACTCTTGTTGAGTGCAGGAACAGGCCCTGCTGTGAAATATTTGAGCAAAAATTGTAATTACGTGCCCCTGTTAAACAGGGGCAGAAAAATTGAGCCTTAGGCGGTGGTGGTGGCAAACACTGTAAAGCCTCACAGATACTCTTGTTGAGCGCAGGAATGGGCCCTGCTGTGAAATATTAGAGCAAAAATTGTAATTACGCACCCCTGTTGAACAGGGGCAGAAAAATTGGGCCTTAGGCAGTGGTGGTGGCACAACACTGTAAAGCCTCACAGATACTTTTGTTGAGCGCAGGAACGGGCCCTGCTGTGAAATATTAGAGCAAAAATTGTAATTACGCGCTCCTGTTAAACAGGAGCAGAAAAATTGGGCCTTAGGCAGTGATGGTGCTGCCACAACACTGTAACCCCTCACAGATCCTCTTGTTGAGCGCAGGAACGGGCACTGCTGTGAAATATTAGAGCAAAAATTGTAATTACACGCCCCTGTTAAACAGGGGCAGAAAAATTGGGCCCTAGGCAGTGGTGGTAGTGCCACAACACTGTAACCCCTCACAGATTCTCTTGTTGAGTGCAGGAACAAGACCTGCTGTTAAATATTTGATAAAAAATTGTAATTACAAGCCCCTGTTAAACAGGGTCAGAAAAATTGGGCCTTAGGCAGTGGTGGTGGTGCCCTGAACCAAAAATATTCTTAGAAGCTATCATCATGAAGATTGAGGAGGAATAGGAAAGTCACTCAGCATAATAGGATAGTCACTCAGCATATGCAGTCTTAAAGGGATCCCACATCCATAGAAAAGAGTCTGTGGACAGGCACACTCTGTGATCAGTTACAAAGCCTCCAGCAGCACTGAATGTGCATTCATAAAGAACGCTGGATGCAAGACAGGCCAGTAGCTCAATTGCATATTGAGCAAGCTCTGGCCAGTGGTCCATCCTCAGGACCTAGTGACCCAGTGGATGTTCTGTTGGAAAGGTCTTCAAGTCTGATCTTGCTGCTAGATATTCCTGTACCATGTAATTCAGACACTGGCGATGGTTGCTGGAACCGATAAGACCTTGGTGCTGAGGACTGAAGACTTGCCTGAAGGCATCGGTCAGCCGGCCACCTTCTCCACCACTCTTTCTGTGACTGAACAAAGCCTCAGCAACACATTGTCCAGCACCAGGATATTGTAACCTCCCAGGCTCTGGAAACACATTGCATAAACCTTTCTGCAAGGTCTCCCAAAGATGTTTCATCCTCTGCTCTCTCTGTGAAGGCTGGATAAGTTCTGCAACCTTGCCCTTTTAACATGGATCAAGAAAGGTTGCCAGCCAGTAATGATCCCTCTCCTTGAGACCACGAATTCTAGGGTCCTTCCGCAGGCTTTGTAGGATTAGGGAGGCCATGCAGCGTAAGTTTGCAGAGGCATTCGATCCAGAGTCCTCTGGGTCACTAAGGATCACATGATCCTCAACCACCTCCTCCCAGCCACGTACAACTCCATGGGTTTCTGGGGACTGAAAACGATCCCTTGAAGACTGCTGCTGATTCTGAGTGTTATGCTCCACCTCTATGTTGACACAATCCTCCTCCTCTTCTTCTTCCTGTGTGATGAGCGGGCCCGCAGGAATACTATCTGGAAAAAGGGGGCCTTGAGAGGTAAGGAAGTCCTCCTCTTCCTCCCGCTGTTCTGCCTCAAGTGCCCTGTACATTATTCCACGAAGCGTGTGCTCCAACAGGAAGACAAGAGGGACAGTATCACTGATGCATGCACTGTCACTGCTCACCATCCTCGTGGCCTCCTCAAACGGTGACAGGACAGTGCATGCATCCTAGATCAGTAGCCACTGGCGTGGCGAAAAAAAGCAAAGCTCCCCTGACACTGTCCTGGTGCCATACTCACACAGGTACTCATTGATGGCCCTCTGCTGCGTGTGTAGATGCTGCAGCATTGCCAACGTTGAGTTCCACCTGGTGGGCATGTCACAACTGAGGCGGTTCTTGAATGTCAGCCAGCCGAGCACTGGCATTATATGACCAGTGGAAATGACCACAGGCTTTCCTGGCCTGCCACAGGAGATCCTGTAAGCCTGGGTACCTGCTCAAGAACCACTGCACCACCAAATTTAGGACGTGAGCCAAACAGGGAACATGGGCCAAGTGTCCCTGACGGAGGGCGGAGAGGATGTTGGTGCCATTGTCATATACAACCATTCCTGGCTGAAGCTGCCGTGGCGTCAACCACCTCTGAGCCTGCCCCTGCAGAGCTACCAGAATCTCTGTCCCAGTGTGGCTCCTGTCCCCTAAGCAGACCAAATCAAGCACTGCATGGCATCTTTTTGCCTGAGTCCTTGCGTAGCCGCTTGAACGTCTAGGGAGCACCGCTGGTTCAGAGAACAAATCTGCAGAGGAAGAGGCCATAGAGGAAGAAGAAGAGGAGGGGGTGGAGGAGAGAGCTGTGGCAGAATCACCGCTACTAGCATTTTGGAGGTGTGGTGGAGGAACAAGCTCCAACAATACTGAACCCTGTCCTGCATCCTTCCCAGCTGCCAGCAGAGTTACCCAGTGCGCCGTGAAAGAAAGGTAACGTCCCTGTCCATGCCCGCTGGACCATGAGTCAGCGATAATATGCACCTTACTGCTAACCGCCCTGTCCAACGAGGCCAAGACATTTCCTTCCACATGCTGGTAGAGAGCCGGAATGGCCTTCCGTGAAAAGAAATGGCGTTTGGGAACCTGCCACTGAGGTACCGCACATTTCACAAATTCACGAAAGGGGACAGAGTCTACCAGATGAAAAGGCAGCAGTTGCAGTGCTAGCAATTTGGCCAAGCTAGCATTCAGACGCTGAGCATGTGGATGGCCAGGACCGAATTTCTTTCAATGGTTTAGCAACTGAGGTAGGGAAATTTGCCTGCTGAGATCGGATGTTGATGTACCGCTAGCAGATTGGCCGCAAGTACTTGGGACACCTAT
This sequence comes from Aquarana catesbeiana, assembly GCF_042186555.1. NCBI lineage: Eukaryota > Metazoa > Chordata > Amphibia > Anura > Ranidae > Aquarana > Aquarana catesbeiana. The sequence continues at coordinate 859,574,574 of NC_133324.1, forward strand.
TTCTATACCTTCATTTCTCTCAGTGAAGGTTTCTGAGAGGACTGGAGGTATAGTGGGGTTGGAGATCCCAGCTGATGAGGTGCAAGGAGAGGTCCACCTTGTTCTTTGATCTGGGTCTTTTAAGTGCTGTTGCCAACGGACTGCATGGGAGGTCGTCATATGTCTAGTCAAGCATGTGGTGCCCAAGCGGCTGCTGTTTTGGCCATGCTTGATATGCTTCAGACATATGTTGCAAACAGCAATGGTGCAATCTGCTGCACATGTGTCAAAAAAGGCCCACACCAAAGAACTTTTCAAAATATGCGGGGAGTCAGCAGCACCCTGCACCTGCTTAGCTCTGCGGTGTGATGCAATAGGGTGGCTGCCCTTAAGCTGCCCCCTGGAGGGCATCCTTCCTCGTTGGAGATGTGCCTCCTCCTCCTCATCTCTTCTATCAGGCACCCAAGTAGAGTCAGTGACCTCATCATCCCCTCCCTCCTTGTCACTGGAGCAAACTTGGCAGTATACTGCAGCTGGGGGAACATGACTGCCAGTTTCTTGACCTTCTTGGGCACCCCCTCTCTCTAGGCTCACATTACTTCCTCCCTCAACCTGGGTACCTTCAAATCGCTGCACATCCTCCTGAAGCATGTACCCGACACTGTGGTCGAATAGTTTGGGGGACTCCTCTGTGCATGATGGTGGGGCTAGGGAAAGAGTGACTGTTGACATGGAGCCAATGGAATAGGCCGCTTTGGCAGCTGCATTGGCAGGCAAACTACTCTGAGCCTGGGTGACAAAGGATGAGGAGGATGAGGACGGCTTTGTTATCCATTCCACCAACTCTTCTGCATGTTGTGGCTCAATAACACGGCCAGCTTCAGAAAAACAGGTCAAGCGTGCCCCAGGGCCACGTGCTGAGGATGCACCGTGTCCATGACCAGCACTGTCGACTGTAGACACAGAGCCTGCTTGCTCTCTTTTAGTCTGCCTCTCCTTGGTGGCCTTCCGGACATGCTGTAAATTTTGTTTAGCAAAACCACACTACACTGTATTGTGTACTGTGTACACCACCAGAAAAGTAGTAGCAACTGCACTAGGGGTGCACGGTACTGTGTACACCAACAGAAGTGTAATAACAACTATGGGTGCACTGTATGTATTGTGTACACCACCAGAAAAGTAGTAGCAACTGCTCTAGGGGTGCACGGTATTGCGTATACCACCAGAAGTCTAATAGCAACTATGGGTGCACCGTATGTATTGTGTACTGTGTACACCACCAGAAAAGTAGCAGCAACTGCACTATGGGTGCACGGTACTGTGTACACCAACAGAAGTGCAATAAAAACTATGGGTGTACTGTATGTATTGTGTACTGTGTACACCATCAGAAAAGTAGTAGCAACTGCACTAGGGGTGATCGGTATTGCGTACACCACCAAAAGTCTAATAGCAACTATGGTTGCACCGTATGTATTGTGTACATCACCAGAAAAGTAGTAGCAACTGCACTAGGGGTGAACGGTATTGTGTACACCACCAGAAGTCTAATAGTAACTATGGATGCACGGTATATATTGTGTACTGTGTACACCACCAGAAAAGTAGTAGCAACTGCACTAGGGGTGCACAGTACTGTGTACACCAACAGAAGTGTAATAACAACTATGGGGGCACTGTATGTATTGTATACACCACCAGAAAAGTAGTAGCAACTGCACTATTGGTGCACGGTATTGCGTACACCACCAGAAGTCTAATAGAAACTATGGGTGCACCGTATGTATTGTGTACTGTGTACACCACCAGAAAAGTAGTAGCAACTGTACTATGGGTGCACGGTACTGTGTACACCAACAGAAGTGTAAAATAACTATGGGTGCACTGCATTGTGTACATCACCAGAAAACTAGTAGCAACTGCATTATGGGTGCACGGTACTGCCTACTGTGTACACCGCCTGAAGTATATTAGAAAAAGTACACCAGGAATGGCCTGGATGCAGTGGATATATATATATGAGACCGTCTGTATATAAATATTAAATACACTGCAGCTAACTGAATAACCTGCCTGCCTGAAGTATATTAGAAAAAGTACACCAGGAATGGCCTGCAGTCAGATCAGATATAGCTAAACTGGATGCAGTGGATATATATATATATATATACGAGACTGTCTATATATATATATATATATATATATATATATATATATATATATATATATATATATTAAATACACTGCAGCTAACTGAATAACCTGCCTGAAGTATATTAGAAAAAAGTACACCAGGAATGGCCTGCAGTCAGATATAGCTAAACTGGATGCAGTGGATATATATACATAAGTCTCTTCCCGCCCACGCCAGCAACACATTACACGTGGCCGAAGTGCAGGCAGCCTTATATAGTGTGGGGCGTGGATTTAGTCCCCCTGAGCCATGATTGGCCAAAGGCACCCTGCCTTTGGCCAATTATGGCTCTCTTAGGTGAGGGCGCTGGGATTGGCCAAAGCATGCAGGTCATGGTGCATGCTTTGGCCAATCATCATACAGCAATGCACTGCGCTCCCACAGTGCATTATGGGGTGTTGCGAATGCCCCATAATGTTTGTTTTTGATGAACGGGCGAATGTTGGAGTCGAACTCATGTTCGAACCAAACATAAAGCTCATCCCTAATAGCAACCAGATTCTTTTTTGCAATTTCAGGAAAAGTGACAAGTTTAAGCCTTGTATAATTTCTGATGTGCTTATCTATCTTTGAATACAACCATTCTCAACTAGGGTTCCTCTAGAGGTCGCTAGGGGTTCCTTAAGCTGTGGCTGGTTGACCTTCTATTTGATGGTGCTTGCATAGTTCCAGAACCAACATTTGACAAAGCTAACAAAATTATACCAATCATCTTTTTTAGCTGTCTGGAAAGCCTTGGTTCGTACACACCATAGTGTTTTTTTTTTTCATTCAAAAAAACTGACAGCTTAGATCAGAGCCGCTGTACTAACAACCTGATGTTAGTATAGTGATCTCCCCTGCTGTGCTATTGTGTTCTGACAGAGGGTCTGTCACCCCCACTCCCAGCAGACCTTTTTCGGTCATGAGCCTTTAACAAATGCTGGCCGAACAGTCAGATTCTGTTAGACCAGCTTCAGTACACACGGCCCGAATGTCAGCCGGTTTCTATTGAATTATTCGGCCCGTGTGTACTAGGCTTAAGGGTTGCATTATTTCTTCTGACCATCAATGTGTGGGACTCCCGATTAATTGGTTTTAGTAAGGCTGCCTTTGAGACCTGAAAAGTAAAGTAGGGGTTCCTCTGGGTTAAAAGGGTTGAGAATGGCCTCTGGGTTAAAAGTGTTGAGAATGGCTATTCTAATATCTGTAAAGGGCTATGGAAATCAGTGGACTCAGTTATAAAAAGTGTCTCTATGACACAACAACCAGTCATATTCTTCAGATCAATTTCAGGAAACATAGTTACATAGTTACATAGTTACATAGTTAGTCAGGTTGAAAAAAGACACAAGTCCATCCAGTCCAACCATAAAGTTTAAAGCTAAAAACAAAACATACAAGTTTAAAGCTAAAAACAAAAACAGATTGCAGAGTTAAAATACAGACACTACCTAGCAGTGTATTTTTGTCCATTTAGTCTTGAAATTTACAAAGCATCGGAAGGCCTCATAGACAAGCTGGTAACTTGAATTTTCTCTACTGGCATTGATGAAATATACCTAGATCATCTCCCTGCCCCAGCTTATGAATGTAAGATTTGAATCTGAAGATTGGAGTGCCACACTGAAGTGAGTCCCAAATAGCCTGTTCAGTGTTAAGCTCCTTTTTAGGACAGTTGGCATTTACGTAAACTATGTTATAGTTAGCATTTATGTAGACTATGTTACATAGTTAGTTTGGTTGAAAAAAGACAAAAAGTCTATCCAGTTTAACCCACAGAAATTTTAAAACTGGAGCTTTCCGGACCCACATTACCTCTGCTCATCTCTTTGGATTACTTTTAAAAACTAACAACTACATATTCCAGGGTTACTTGCTGCCTGCAAGCAGATAAGATATGGTGTGATTCCTTTACTGACTCCACCTCCTTCTCCTCCAAGCACCCCTGTAGTTTCAAAGGCAGGCTCTGTGAAATGTGTGACACAGCAGTGCATAGTCACATGACATAGTAAATACACAGTATGTTACAGAATTCAAGAGGGAAATGTGTAGAAATCTTTACAAATACATTTTCAAACTTTAAGAGCATTCAGATTAATAGGAGTAGGATAGAAATAACTGAAATTCAATGCGGAAATTAATATATGATTTAAAATTTTGACCCTATATATACTTTAAAGGGTAACTAAAGGTTTGGTTTAAAAAAAAAAAAACATGTTATACTTACCTCCTCTGTGCAGTTGGTTTTACACAGAGTGGCCCCAATCCTCCTCTTCTGGGATCCCTCAGCAGCGCTCCTGGCTCCTCCTGTTCTCGAGTGCCCCTTTGGAGAGCTGCTCTCCCTCAGGGCACTCATGCAGATCCCCTGCCCTGCTGCTGCATCTATTGACACAGACAGCAGGACTTGACCCCGCACCCTGGCTCCCACGTCATTGGATTTGATTGACAGTAGCGGGAGCCAGTAGCTGCGCTGCTATCAATCTATCCAATCAGGACCCGAGACACCAGCTGGAGCTGGTGTGCTTGTCCCCGTTGTTGGAAAGATCTGGTTCAGGTAAGTAAAAGGGGGGCTCTGGGGGCTGCTGCATGACAGGAGGTTTTTCACCGTAATGCATAGAAGGCATTAAGGTGAAAAACCTCAAGGGTTTACAACCCCTTTAAGCATAAGCCGAAGCTGGCTGCCTGTGCTTCAAGAAGTTGAGGATTTATTTGAGGGCAGTGTCACAGTTAGGTACAGTCGTCCTTCAATACTTATCACTGCATGCATATCTACATTAATTGAAGTTGTTTTCATATATATGCCTGGAGATCATTTCTTAAACCTTGCATACTTCTTGATGTAACGACCCTTCTTCTATTATCAATAAAAGAGCTATGAATTAAAAAAATGAAGTGGCCATCTCCTTTAATTGTCAATATTCCAGGGAAGTGATAAAGGCTTTATTGCGACTTTGTGGCTGTCTTGGGGTGAAAAAAAAATCAAATTTAGCTGTAGAAGACCGTCAGGGGTTTTAGGTGAAATTGCTCCTGGAAATGGTTGAAAGAGATGGAAAAGTAACTATATATAATTTATGTTTCACTCAAGTTTTAATGTAGTGCAATAATACTGTTTTATTAAACACTGAAAGAAAAGGTAAAAATGATTAATATCCACTCTGCAGGAAAAGATTACAATAAAACTTTGATGATCTACCCCATCTGTATTTTTTTTCTTGGCGGTTTTTGCTGTTGTATGGAGCAAGTTATTTAAATAATGGCCCCACAGCTCAAAGTATCTTTGGTGATTAGTTCAGAACACTTGGCAGGTCTTTTTTTCCCTTTGAGACAGTTATTTCTTTGACAAAATTGTTGAGATTCTGGGTCTGCCTATGCCCCTCGCCCCCTCATTTCTGACCATTGTGTCCCAAGTGCCAGTCATGCCTGTCTGTTATGATTACTTCGGCAGTGCCAGCAGACCTGCAGATCACTTAAGTAATGGGGTCAAAATGAAAATAAAATGATTTTTGAAGCTGAAAAAGTGATATTTTGCCTCATTAAAATGATAAAAATATATTTCTGTCAACTGGATTAAAACTAGCAATTAAAGTCATGGCTTGGTTGGGAGTATGTCAGAAATCATATAGGTTTCATAATAAAGGCTTAAATTTATGCGTATACTGGGATAATATTTTCTTGTCGACATCCAGGCTGTTTGTAGGTCTGAAGTCCGAAGTTTATTTTGCTGCTGAGCTCTAAACTTTAAAAGGGAACTCCAGGCAAAATATCAGCAGTAAATATGCAATGTGGATAATGTTTTATATGTGTCTGCTTTTGTTTTCAGTAGTTCTGCTTCTATGCCTTGGTGACATTATTACACACAATGTACTGTCAGCTTTCACTCAACAAATTATCTATGGCTGCAAAGGATATTAGTAAAAAAAAAATTTATATATATATATATATATATATATATATATATATATATATATATATATATATATATATTTTTTTTTAATATATGTATAGATCTATATATATAAATATATATATATAGATCTATAGATCTATATATATATTTATATATATATAGATATCTATCTATCTATCTATCTATCTATATATATATATATATATATATATATATGCTTTAAACTTCATTCTTGCAAACAAGTTATAATTCAACAGTAATAAAAGTAATACAACCATTTATGATTTAAGATTCTGAAATGCCTTCTGGTCACTTTTTAATCCTGGCTTTCAGTGCTGAGAGCAAATGTGAATTTAACTTTAAGCACACAGATGCCCTAACAGTCATTTTTCTTAAAATGTAACCTGTCTCTAATCCTAGCCCTAACTTCCAATCAACCCTTTAAAACAGCATTAAGTCTAAAACCAAAAATGAAATATATTGCAGCTTACCAATCATTAGATGGTGGCTCTATTAGTTTTCCTTACTAGTACACGCTAGTAGTTTTTTTTTTCTTTCAACCCAGCAGGGATGAATAAAAAAAAAAACTGACAGCTCAGGAGGAACCGCTGCACTAACTATCCAATGTTAGTACAGCAATCTCCCCTGCTGCTCTATTGTGTTCGGACAGAGTGACTACACCCCCCCACCACAACACTCCGGTCAGCGCTTTCAGCCATTGGTTGAGAGCATTGATTGGGAGCCGATCGGCAGATCTTTTTCAGTCATGCTCCTTTGACAGCTTCTGTCAGACCGACTGTCAGTACACACGGGCCAAATGTCGTCTGGTTTCTATTGAACCAGCAGATGCCATCTGACTTTGGCACGTGTATTCAAGTCTTTTGGGTTCTGTTCCCCCTGTTTTCACCATTGGGCACCCTTGGATAGCAGCATTGTCAGTCTGGAAGGAGGGGAGTGCTAAATGGAATAGCAGCAGGGGCGTAACTATAGGAGGCGCAAGAGTCATGGCCGCGACAGGGTCCTGTGCTGCAGGGGGCCCATGCACCCCCCTTTACACATGGCCAGCAGCAGCATAGGAGTATCAGTGCATGCACCGTGCGCACAGCTGGCTGGAGGTGGGGGGTGACTAGCAGAGCTCCATGCTCGAGTACTGCACTGGCTGTTCTTTAGTTCTGCATTCCCCACATGACCTGTGTCCATAGCCGGCTCCTCTGGGTCCCACTCTCCTGCTCCATGCAGCACCGCTCAGTCCAGTGTCAGTCCCGCCCCCTGAGTCGGTTCACACTGCACTGCATGCTTCTCCCAGGCAAACAAACTAAGCACACAGATGCAGTGCAGCCCTGTGAGAGCCGGCTCCTCGGAGGACACCACAGGCTTGTCTGCCAGCCCCCCTCCTCCCCCGTCATACACAGATGACAGGTCTTTCTGGGAGATACACTGATCGTCTGTCCAGCATGCTGGAGGGAGCCTAGGACACCATGGATGAGAGCCCGGCCTGCAGCTTGGTCATGGTAAGTGAGATCACCCCATCCCCCACACATCATCACATACCCCATGTCACCTGGGGACAGGGACCCCTTTTCCACTAAGGACAGGGACCCCATCACCTTTGAGACAGGGACCCTATCTCCCCTAAGGACAAGGACCCCATCACCCCTAAGGACAGGGACCCCTTCACGCTTAAGGACAGGGACCCCATCACGCCTAAGGACAGGGACCCCATCTCCCCTAAGGACAGGGACCCCGTCTCCCCTAAGGACAGGACACACTTCTCCCCAGAGGACAGGGACCCCTTCTCATCTGGGGACAGGGACTCCTTCTCACCTGGGGACAGGGACCCCATCACCCCTGAGACAGGGACCCCATCACCCCTGGGGACAGGGACCCCATCTCCCCTGGGGACAGGGACCCCATCTCCCCTGGGGACAGGGACCCCATTTCCCCTAGAGACAGGGACCCAATCACCCCTAGAGACAGAGACCCAATCACCCCTAAGGACAGGGACCCCATCACCCCTGGGGACAGGGACCCCATCTCCCCTAAGGACAGGGACCCCATCACCCCTAAGGACAGGGACCCCATCTCCCCTAAGGACAGGGACCCCATCACGCCTAAGGACAGGGACCCATCATGCCTAAGGACAGGGACTCCATCTCCCCTAAGGTCAGGGACCCCGTCTCCCCTAAGGACAGGGCTCACTTCTCCCCAGAGGACAGGGAACCCTTCTCACCTGAGGATAGGGACCCACTTCTCACCTGGGGACAGGGACCCAATCACCCCTGAGACAGGGCCCCATCTCCCCTGGGGACAGGGACCCCATTTCCCCTAGAGAGAGGGACCCCATCTCTCCTAAGGACAGGGACCCCATCACCCCTAAGGACAGGGACCCCATCTCCCCTAAGGACAGGGACCCATCACCCCTAAGGACAGAGACCCCATCTCCCCTGGGGACAGGGACCCCATCACCCCTAAGGACAGGGACCCCATCTCCCTGGGGACAGGGACCCAATCTCCCCTAGAGACATGGACCCCATCACCACTCGGGACAGGGACCCCATCACCTCTGAGACAGGGACCCCATCTCCCCTAAGGACAGGGTCCCCATCACCCCATGAGACATGGGCCCCATCACCCCTGGGGACAGGGACCCCATCACCTCTGAGACAGGGACCCCATCTCTCCTGAGACAGGGAGCCCATCACCCCTGGGGACAGGGACTCCATCACCCCTGGGGACAGGGACCCCATCACTCCTGGGGACAGGGAACCCATCACCTATCCCCTAGAGACATGGATGGGTACAGCAGTACCAGCCCCTGTGTGTTCTTTCCCGGACCTTCTCGTCGGCTCTGCCAGGTTCCCCCATGCCCTCTCCTGCTGGCTGCTGCTGGGGATCTGTCAGGATGGAGAGTGGGAAATGGGCCGGTAAATGTGTAATTTACGACCCTTCTTTTTCTGATTTGAGAGTCAGTGATCTGTACCGATCACTGACTCTGTCCATTCATAACTGTGACATATAGTAAACTGTGTTTACTATGCTTCAGTTTATGAATGGACAGGAAATTCTGTACAGTGCTTTTCCTGTCCATTCATTCTATGTAGCTGAGGCTGCAGAGAAGGAGATTGTGGGCTGTGTTTTCAGTCTTCCTCTTTGTCTCAAAGGTGGAACATTATAGGTCTGTTTAGACCTCTGAAATCTCTTCAAAGCTCCTAAAATATGGTAAAAAATAATAAAAATCTACTGATACCAGTGGCGGAACTACAGGGCTCACAAAGGTCGTACCTGTTATCGGGCGCTGGAGTTCCACCACCTGACTACGAGGGAAGGGCCCGGCTGGGATTCAGGGGGGCCCTTAATAGTTTCTTGCACCGGGGCCCTGAAGGTTCTAGCAGATTTAAATACAGTAACAAACTGAAGCCAAACTCAAGCTAATACTTTATAAGGAGTTACATCAAGCAGTTTATTTCTTTTTGGGATACAAGTTTTAAATTCATAAATAAAAGCTGATCATTTTAAGCACCCCCTGCTAGTGTTAATTAAAATGTATCATCTCTGTAACTGATACATTCTGCTGGAGAGGTTGTTTTTTCAAAAAACAACAGAATTACTGGCTGCATTGCCATATGAAAATAGAAGAAAGAAAGCCTAAAAAAAGAATGCAACAATCACATTTAAGAGTTGGTAAGCTGCAATATAATTGTATGCTTTGGATTTAATACCCATTTAAGGCTAAACTCAAGGATAAGCAAATATTTTCTAAATTCAAAAAGGATGTGTATCATAACTTCTTCAAAACCTGTGCCGCAATCCAATGTAAAACTTTGCTTGTGTGCAGGAGCTTCCTGTAATAAAGACTGCTCACTGCTGCTTTCTTTCATTGTGCAGGGTGACTGGTCTTGTATCTACCCCTATCCTATAGTTTTTGCAGGCAGCCTGTAGTAGATGGAGCTGTTGTATCCCTCCCACTTCTCTGTTCTCTGCACACACTTTGGGCAGCACAGTGATGATGCTACTACAATGCATTAAGGTAATATCTGAGTTTGCAAAATCATCTAGTGCACACAGTGTTAATTTTATCCTTTGTGGCTATTGAAGACTATATTTAAATGAAAGTTTTTTTGCTGGAGTTCTGCTTCAAATGTAAACCTTAGTCTCCTACTTACACTGAAACTCAACCCTATACCTAATTTTGAAAGCTATCCAAAATTAAAAAGACATGTTTTGGCTATATATACACTTTTAAAATTCTTTACAGTTTATTAGTGTATTGTTATTTGTGAATGATGGCCCTAGAATTATTGCTCTCCCTCTAATATTCACAACGATACCTCACATGTGTAATGCAATAGCTGTTTGCATTTGCATGTATACACAAGGGCGATGGAGGATAATTTTGAATTTAGTTTTTTAATTATTTTTACTTATTTTGTTAAAATTTGTTTAACTTTATGGCTACTACAAGGAGGCTAGCAAGCCACCTATGGGATAGCTTTCTTTGGGCAGGTAATAGGTACTCTTTATGGAGCCATCAGGGGTCTGTTACCTTCCCAATGTCTCCTATTCCCTCCAATGCAGCTAATTAAGCACAGATCATGCAGCCAAGGAATGACAGCTCAGAAGCCAGAAGTAATAAATTCTTTGTCGCTTCCGGGTTCATTATTCACAGCGTAGATGGGAAAATGTACGTTCCTCCATTACTTCTCTGTTTAGCTATCTCAGCCATTTATTGTGGCTCCAAGCTCCCCGGAGGAGTGGGAGAGCCCAGGAAGCACCGCAGGTAGTGATGGGGTGGGATGTTGGCTCCTCTCATTTTAGTAAAAATGCTTGGGTGGCTGTAGTAGATCATGTTTGCCGAACAGTTGATTGCTGGCTGTGAAAAAATAAATGTCTTGGTGTCATTTTTTTGTTTTAGATAGAGAGGGGACAGATTATAGAGTTTTAAGAGTTAGTGTGTCAAATTTCATTTTGAAGTTGTCTGCAGAATAGGAGGTAAGGGAAAATCTTCCAAAGGGTGTGTCTGTTCCAGGGATACTACATTTTAACAATACATACACTTTAAGCCCTAAGCACTGCATTGATCTCTGCAGTGATTACCTAGAACCAGCATGCAGTTGGTGGCCAAGAGTTGATGTGTGAATATGGTCTTGCATTGCCCAAAAAGGGCTCCAACAAGCATAATTTCCTATTCAGGTCACTGAAGGCCATGTGAATTTGAATGTGAACTTGAAAACATATTTCCATTTTCCTTTCAATCAAATTTGAGAAAACCCCATTATGTTTTTTATGTGTTCTCTTTCACACAACATGCCTAAAAAAATGTTTTTAAAAATATTTCTTACTTTTAGGATGTTTCTCAGGAGAAGATGTCACGAGTAACTGCAAGATTTTTTGAACACTATTATGCCCCGTACACACGGTCGGATTTTCTGACAGAAAAAAATTTGCAATCGGAGCTTTTTGTCGGAAATTCCGACCGTATGTGAGCTCCATCGGACATTTTGCATCGGATTTTCCGACACACAAAGTTTGAGAGCAGGCTATAAAATTTTCCGACAACAAAATCCGATCGCGTCAATTCTGACCGTGTGTGGCCAATTCTGACGCACAAAGTGCCACGCATGCTCAGAAGAGATTCCGAGACGGAACAGCTCGGTCTGGTAAAATTAGCGTTCGGAATGGATACAGCACTTTCATCACGCTGCAATGTTTTAAATTGTTTAATACAGCGCACTCTCTTCTTCTTTATAATGTGAGAAGAATGAAGTAGTTTTGCTGCTCATAATCACACAGATGTCTCACAAACTTGATATTTTGTATTATTTAATCTCAAGGAGATTGTTTGGTGTTGGTGTCTCTTGTTAATTTCACATTGTATTTTTGAAATGTACCTGCCTCCTCACAAACAAACTGTGCTTTTTGAAGGAAAACACACATAGGTGAGTATAATTGAACCAAAAATTCCTTTATTAAGGGCTCAGAACCAAACAAAGAGGGAGGCAATGCTGGAGAAACAGCAGAAATTGGCGAAGCCTTTGGCCTACAGGGCACACATCAATTATTTTACAGCAAAATTGGTGGCCTGAGGAGTCCATATCTAGGGGAGTGCAGTCTGGTCCAGAAGTCCCAGAGATCCGGAAAGCAGCAGATGACATCTGTGTCCCCATGCTGTGGTCATACAAGAGACTGCATCTTTTGTCAGACCAGACTGAACCCAGGGCCATCACTCTCTGGTCTTCCTTCCACGCTTCCTTCCACTCTGTGGCTGTGGTGGTGTAGTTGTGGCAGGAGGAGGAGGAGGAGGATGGTCCAACTCACTCAGGTGGGTATTGGGTGTGAGTTCGCCACTCACCCCCTTAGTTAGGACTTTATAAAGAAGGTTCTCACACAGCTGGCGTTGACCCTCCTGCATGCCCTGCAGTTTGGTGGCAGCCATGCAGGCAAAGGCCTCTTCAGGAGTGGGGGTGGCTCTGAGGGACGCAGAAGCCTCCTGAATGAGCCTGAGCGCTGAATCCTGCATGTGACTCCCCTTCCTGGGTCTTTTGGTTGGAAGGCGGAGGGGAGGGACCTGCGATTCTGTCAGGCTCCTACTGGTCCCAGGCTTCTCCTGGCTGCCACTTAGCCCCGCCTCCTCCTGGCTGCCACTAACCCCCGCCTCCTCCTGGCTGCCACATTCCACAGCCTCCTCCTGTGTGCCACATTCCAGAGCCTCGTCCTGGCTGAGGTCTTCCTGTGTATGAAAAAGGGACATAGTTTTAGTTTTTACTTCATCAATCACACACAATTTTCATCTCATGACTGTTGCAAATTGAATGTTAACAAATATAAAAGACTATCCTTCTGAGCCCAGCATTTTTCATTCTTGTCACAATTATTTTTGCCCACTACTGTCTATTGATATGGAAAAAAAATGTATTAAATCAGCAATTAGTGATCAATAATAACATCTAGTAAACATCATTTATTTATTGACCAGAATTCTGTAGAAGAATGCTATACCTGACTCCATCTGGGCTCCTCCACTTCTTCCTGGCTGGAAGTCCCAGGTTGGACATCGGAAGCCTCAGCTGGAGTGGAAGGAAGAGTGGAAGGAACAGTGGAGAGGGATTCCCTGACTCCAGTCTGGTCTGACAGAAATCGCAGTCTCTCATAGTACCACAGCCTGGGGACATTAATGTCATCTGCTGCAGCTCCTGATCTCTGGGAATCTGTGACCTTCTTGCGCTCCCTTAGATAAGTGCTCCTCAGGCCACCAATTTTGGCTTTTAAATAGGGGATGTTTGCCGTGGGGACCACCGGCTTCACCAACTCCAGCAGTTTCTCCAGAGCTGCCCGCCTCTTTTGTTTATTATTGTAATGTGGATGTTTCACCTGCCACAGACAGGGCAGCTCCTTTTACTTCTCTATGAACAGGGGGAGGAAGTTGTGGTCATTGAAGCCATCCATTTTATCTGCAAGACACAACACGAGACAAACGCTAATGTCAGGCAAAACTCTCCTAATCTTGTTACAATATAGGCCTCAATCTAGAAGCAGTATAGGCCCAAGTTTTGCTCTTACCTTTGTTATCACGATCGGCGCCTCCGATACTCCTTCCTCCGTTCACAGATCATACGTACTACACACGCGTGTTACGCTTTATAGACACTGCGCATGCATGTAACTCCGCCCGCCCCTGACGTTCTTTCTAGTCTATTCCCCACCCCTTCTCATTCGGCGCAGTGGGGGAAGAGCACATGGCGGAGACACAGCAGGTGCGTGCTAATTACAGCAACGAGGAGGAGGAAAGCCCGGAGCCTGAAACGTCCCAATCCAGAAGGAGATGATTTAAGGCCTCAAATATGTCCTTTGGGGAGATGTTGGAGATGGTCAACATCCTGAAGAGTGCCGACTATGACAGGAAGTATGGACCTTACCCCAACCCCAATGTCAGAAAGGCCAAGATAATGGCGAAAGTGGTCAATAGTCTGCACCGGAATTTCGGAGTACGACGATCGAAAGATCAGCTCAGGAAGCGGTGGTCGGACCTGAAATTAAGAGAGCATGAGCAGCACCGAAAGATCCGGAGAGTGCTGCAAAAAAGTAAGTAGTTGTCCTGTGTTCCTATTCTTTATGTTTATTACGTTTGTGCTGCTCCATGTGCTTTTCTTAACTGTTATCCAGTTTCAAAAGGCAACTTTCATGTTCATGGGCACATTATTCGTTCGTATAAAACATTGTTCGTTCGGCCTAGAAAACACCATTGTTTTGGCCATATGCATTTGCCCACATTTTTTAGGGTCTACTTGTCTGAAACTAATTTGCTTGTGTTGATGGGTTTGTTACTAGAATGAAATGCAAACTAGATTCTGTGTAAGGAGAGGACACTCAGCAGCTGTTTACACATCTGGACGCAGGAGCACTAGTGTGGGACACAAGAACACCCTTTTTATTAGGGGGTCCCACACAGGTGCTCCAGTGTATATTATAGGGGTGTCTCAATCTATGAAGCTTGTACAAAACAGGTAAGTATTGAAGCTTGACAAAGGACAAGAAAAATGCAATATCTTGGAACTTTGCCAAAACAGACAATTGTACCCCACTTCCAAGCAATGTTTCATATTTATAGTTCTGCCATCAAATATCTGTGTGCTAAGTATACCTATTTTTTTTACATAGGGGATAAAAGACTCGGAGGACACCCCTCATCTGAGGAGACCACAGACCCCCCACCTCTGGAAGAAGGGGAAATCCACCCAAGCCAAGCAGAGCAGGAGGAGGAAGACGTGGTGGAAATTGGCATCACAACAGGTGAGTGTCTGTGACCACAGGTTCAGGTAAGAGATGGATGCCGGCATATTTATAATACATGGTGTTTTTTGGTTTCTATCTTTTTAGGTGATCGTGATGTTGTGGATCCAGATCATTTCACCTCGGAAAGTGCACAGACTTGGAAAACATCCTTAAAAACATCAATGATGTTCAACAAAAAATGAAGAACATCATTGATGTTTTAGGGAGAGTTTAGAACCCCTCAAAATCCCTTTTTTTTTGCGCTTTTTGTGAGCTAAAAATTTTTACCATTTTTTTACATATTTGCGAAAAGCCAAATTTTGAAGAGGCACATAGTGTGTCAACATGTGCCATCTGCCATCACGGGAGATCAATGGACGCGTTTTGGGGGTGCAACCCCTTCCTCAATAATAAAGTAGCTGTGAGGAAGGGGTTGCACCCCAAAAACATGTCCCTCGATCCCCCATGATGGCAGGTAGCACATGTTGACATTCGACAATTGGTGTGCATCTTCAAAATTTGGCTGTTCTAGGGGTGACTTCACCCCATCTGAACGTAATATCAAACACAGTTTGTAAATACTCATGTCTGATATTGCCGTCAAGTTCTACCAAATGTGAACTTTGTAAGTTCAAGATTTGTGTCTTTCTTGTTGGTTTTAAACATGCCTGTTTTATCTTAAATGGACATTTCTACTTTTTCTAATGTGACCCCAAAAATTGATATATAACAAACATGTTGGTTTGTTTTAAAAACCTTTTCTAAATGCACATGTGATTGTGCTGGTATTAAAAAGATCGTTAATCAAGAATATGTGGATTATTGTTTCAACGTTCCAACACTTTTGTGGTGCTCTAATTGGTGTTTTCTGTGACAATGGGTGTTATTTCCTAAGGGAAAATCCACTTTGCACTACAAGTGCAGTTTCAACTGCACTTGTAGTGCAAAGTGTCTTTGCCTTTAGTAAATAACACCCAACAGTGCTTTGTAAGGTTACACAATCACGCCATTTTCAGGACTCATCACATTTCTGTCAGGGTCAGCTAAAAGAAACACAAGCAGTAAATGTCACCAAAGATTTGAGTAGTTATTTGTTTTTTTTATTTGAAAAAGGTTTCAGACATTGTCTGGCATATTGATGGCCCCCCTACCCGCAAAGAATTCAAGGTATCTTAGCCGGACATCACGGGCACTCAGGGGGGGCAAGCCAGGACAGCCACTTTCAAGCGCCCTGCATGATTGGTTCATTTTGAATTCCAGTCTCAGGCCCAACTGAGCCAGCATAGTTGGCAGAATGTTGCCGTAAAAAGTTGTGTAGAACACAGCACGCCAGGATAATATGATTCAGTTTATACTCCGCCATATGTATGGGTGTAAGAAATAGGCGGAACCGGCTGGCCATGATTCCAAACGTGTTCTCCACCACTCTTCTGGCTCTGGCCAGCCGGTAATTAAAAACCCTCTGGTCCGGGGTGAGGGTCCCCATTGGGAATGGCCGCATAAGATGGTCCCCCAGCGCAAACGCTTCATCTGCAACGAAGACGACTGGGAGTCCTTCCACATTGTCTTCTGGAGGTGGCAAGTCCAAGCTGCCATTCTGGAGACGCCTGTAGAACTCCGTCTGGGCGATGACTCCACCATTGGACATCCGGCCATTCTTCCCCACGTCCACATACAGGAACTCATAAGTAGCCGACACCACTACCAACATTACAATGCTATTGAACCCCTTATAATTATAATAGTACAACCCCGAGTTCGGTGGTGGGACGATGTGGACATGTTTCCCATCAATTGCCCCTCCGCAGTTAGGAAAGTCCCACCGCTGGGCAAAGTGGGAGGCCACAGTCTGCCATTCCTGTGGCGTGGAAGGAAACTGTGGAGTCAAACAAAAAAAAAATTTGTCATTTTGCACATAAACAGGGAAAGCAGATTAGACACAAACATTCTTGGCCAACATCAAGATAACATTTATTTGAGGGAGTTTTTAAAGACCAAAGTATAAGGTACAACTATCAGATTCCCCCTCCCCTCTCTCATGGGCCATTTCAAACATTATAGGGGGGGAACTCTTGGAGAGGTAACCCTCTCCACTTCATTGAGAGATAAATGCCTAAATAATGGGTATTAGTTTGAACAGCCCCTCCTTAGTTACACTATTTGCAGCCCACTGGACAGGTAAGAAGTGTCATAATACAAAGATATAAATACACATTGTACACATTTGAGCACATTTGGACATTCTGCTATTACCTATCAAGATAATAATAGTATACAGAAACTTTAAACAGTACCATTTGAAAGTATTCAGGCAGGCCCTTGCACTACATGCTTTGGATGCACTACATCCATAAATCTGACCACAAAAGAGATGGGTATAGTGTGTATGGGTTTGACAAAGTCAGCAGATAGATGTTTGAGGATAGATAGAGAATTGTTATCAGCTGACTTAGCAGTTGGGGGGAGGAAGGGTTCCAAATGATTTGGGGACCCCCCAAAAAAAGCCTCTGGCACTCTGCCTGAATTTAAAGCACAAATCACGTTTAAATAAATTTTAGGGGGTGTTTGGGGTAAAGCACTACTATGAAGCTGATAAAATACATTGTTATGTGACTACATGATAGGGCCAGGAGACCATGCTGGGGAGGCAAGTGAAGGCAAATATGTATGAAGGACAAAAAAATTACAGAAAAATATAGCATGCATGAGGGCAAAGGGGAGATTCACAGCATATTACAATCATGGTAATTAGGGAATGAGGAAAGAAATACAATACATTAGCAACATTTAATACAATAACATGTGATATTAAAGGATACAAATCTTACCTTAACATACTCCTTCTGCAGGACCTGGATGATGGCAGAACAGGTCTCTGGGATAATGATCCCCAGATTCTGGGGGGAGATGCCTGTCGAGAACTTGAGGTCCTGCAGGCTTCTCCCCGTCGCCAAGTACCGCAGGGTGGTGACGAGTCTCTGCTCCAGAGTGATGGCTTGCCTCATGCAGGTATCCTGCCTGCTAATATAAGGGGTCAGCAAAGCCAACAAACGGTGAAATACGGGGTCCGTCATCCGGAGAAAGTTCCCGAAAACATCAGGATTATTCTCACGGATCTCGCGGAGCAAAGGCATATGACAGAACTGGTCACGCTGAAGCAACCAATTCTTGGTCCATTAACTCCTTCCCACCCTGTTCATGGACTGGACTTGTGTGAAGGTCAGGACCCCAACACCAAGCCCCCGCACAGCACGAACTCTACGAGGAGTACGTATACGCAACATGGCTAGAAAACGGTCAGCTGCTCAGAACGAAGTAACAGAACGCACTGAAGAACAGCAAGGCCCGTGAAGAGCGACCTGAAAAACAGTAATGAGCGGACAAGATCGCACTGAATAGTACAATACGAACTGACTGCACGCACTGAAGAGCAGATACAAACCCACAAGCACAAACTGAACAACAGAAAACGATCTGAAAACCACAAGTCTGAAAAAGCGCGAATCGTCTCTCACCAAACTTTTACTAACATGAGATTAGCAAAAGGAGCCCAAAGGGTGCCACGCTTGGTTCTGAACTGGCCTTTTCTAGTCTTGTCGTACGTTGTGTACGTCACTGTGTTCTTGGCGATCGGAAATTCCGACAACTTTGTGCGACCGTGTGTACGCAAAACAACTTTGAGCCAACATCCGTCTGAAAAAAACCATGGATTTTGTTGTCGGAATGTCCGACCAATGTCCGATCGTGTGTACGGGGCATTAGAGTGAGCCTGTCTCAAGTCTGTCCTCATTAATGTACACTGCAAGAAGCCTCTAAACCGTTAACACTTTGTTAGGACAGACAGTGTTCAAATCTAGTTACAATTGATAATGAAGAAGTGCCTGTATGGTAAAGAAAGTGTTAATTATGGTAAACACAGCTGCCTCATAAGCAAAGAACTATCTAAGATTTTTCATTGCTGGAAGGTCCAGAACACAGCATTTAAAAAGGATAAGCTGCAATATTTAAATATTTTCTTTTAAGAGAGGCTATGTGAAGCAAATATAAAATAGGGCTGCAAAAGTGAAAATAGGGTTATTCAAAAAGATGGAGTTGATTTAAATGTTTTATTTCAAACCGTAACGGATAGAAGCACATTCAGCACATCACTGGATAGAAGAGGGTTCACAGTTTTATGGTCCTTGAGGTTGTATGCACGCAACATGAGCACCATGTGTTGCGTGACAAACACCAGAACGGTAGACCATTTCTTGCAACACATGA
The DNA here is from genome assembly GCF_042186555.1 of Aquarana catesbeiana. NCBI lineage: Eukaryota > Metazoa > Chordata > Amphibia > Anura > Ranidae > Aquarana > Aquarana catesbeiana. Next base: position 859,593,671 of record NC_133324.1, read on the forward strand.
ATCAACTGGGTGCTAGTTCACAGCTTTAACAATTTGATGTCTCAAATAAAAATTGCAGGGGGTAAGGTCTGGTGACTTGGGAGGTCACAGATGATGAACAAGATCTTGTTGGCAACCCCTTCCAATCCATCGCTCTGGAATAATGTGATCAGATATCCCAGACCACCAAGTGGAAGTGAGGGGGGGGGCACCATCTTGCTTGAAAATGAAGTCATTCGAATATACTTAAAGTTGGGAAAACAACTAGTTTTGTAGCATGTCCAGATATGAAAATCTGGTCAGTTTGATCGGCAAAAAAAAAAAAAGTCCATAAACTTTGCTGACAAAAATAGTGCAAAACACATTCAGCTTCGGAAAGTCTCTTTCATTTTCGACAACTATGCAAGGATTTTCACTCCCCAAAATTCTAGCAATGTAGAGATTATCCTTACCAGAGAGATGAAACATTGATTGCAAAAGCGTTTGACACAGTTCCCCACACACGGCTAATGTGAAAGATAAAGACTACAGGCTTGGAAAGTTCAGTTTTATAATTGGGTAGAAAACTGGCTAAAAAAAAACTAATTCAGAGAGTAGTGGTTATGGATTCTTACTCTGAATGGTCTAAAGTTATCAGTGATGTACCCTAAGGTTCAGTGTTGGGACCCTTACTTTTTATTAGCTCTATAAATTATATTGGGTCTGTGATTAAAAGTACCATTTTAGTGTTTGCAGATGATACCAAGCTATGCAGTGGAATAACGTCCCCACAGGAAGTCCCCAACTTACAAGCCAACCTCAATGCACTGTCTAATTGGGCAACTGTGTGGCAAATGAGGTTTAATGTTGATAAATGTAAAGTTATGCACTTGGGGGCTAAGAATATGCATGCATCATACATATTAGGTGGAGTACAACTGGGGGAATCCGTAGTGGAGAAGGATGTGGGTGTTCTGGTAGATCATAAGCGTAATAATAGTATTCAATGCCAATCTGTGGTTTTCAAAGGGAGCAAAGTCCTTTCTTGTATTAAGAGCGGTATGGACTCCAGAGAGAGAGAGAGAGAGAGAGAGAGAGAGAGAGAGAGAAAGAGAGAGAGAGAGCTCATCTGGAATATGCAGTTCATTTTTGGGCATCAGTTGTCAAAAAGGATATGGGGGAACTGGAAAAGGGCAACCAAACTGATAAGAGGCATGGAGGAGCTCAGCTATGAGGAAAGATTAGAAGGAACTGAATTTATTCTCTCTTGAGAAGAGGAGATTAAGGGGGGGATATGGTCAACATGTACAAATACATAAGTGGTCCATATAGTGAAATTGTTGTTGAGTTATTCACTTTAAGGTCATCACAGAGGACAAGGGGGCACTCTTTACATCTAGAGGAAAAAAGATTTAATCTCCAACTACAGAAAGGTTTTTTAACAGTAAGAGCTGTGAAAATGTGGAATAGACTCCCTCCAGAGGTGGTTCTGGCAAGCTCAGTAGATTGCTTTAAAAAAAGACCTGGATTATTTCCTAAATGTACATAATATAACTGGGTACTAACATTTATAGGTAAAGTTTATCCAGGGAAAATCCGATGGCCATGGCACAGCGCTCTAAAGGAATGGCGCGGGTATGCCATTCCTTCAGAGCGCATGCGCTGGTGACATCACCGGCTGCCAAAAGAGCAAATACCTCCTAAACGATGCATATTTAGTAGATGTATTCATTTTATTAATTATAATACTTACCTGTAAGGAAAGAATCACAAAGGGGACTTTACTACCACTTTACCTTTGAACCTTCCTCTATCCAGTAACGTTCGGAATGGGCTTCAATCCTTCAATTCAGTCAGTTTGAAATAAAAAGTTGAAATCCGCTCCATCTTTTTGAATAACTCTGTAAATTTGTTTTGTTACGTCTCGTTTAGATTCGTTAATCTAGTTATTTAGTTTTGTTAAATTTGATTGAATCGCTCAATTCGTATTCGGGATTCATATTTGGAATTAGTTTTGTCTTTTTTCGAATTTTCTTCAAATTTACAGATTTATTTTGATTTGAAACGTTTAAGTTGATAAAACTTCAAATCAGTCGAAACAAAAATGTTGCGTTTTTTTTTTCGATTCAAATGTGGCAAAGTTTACAAACAAAATAAAATTGTCATCAAATGAATACAATGACTCTTTAAACCACCTTTGGCATAACTAAAACAGCATTATTTCGAAATGGTACTCTAATAACACACACAGTCTTTGATTTCAGAAATTTTTTTACAGTTCAAATTCAAATGGAATTTGATGTAAAAGTCCATTCGAATTTAAATTTAAATTTCGGAAATTCAGACCAAATTAGTTTAGTTATTCAGAGCATTTGGTAAACTTTGTTTATACTGTAATTCTGGTATTCGAATATATCCAAATCTCCAAATAACAAAAAATTTGTTCGAATATTAATTCGGAACGAATCGAACCGCACATGTCTAGTCCTAAATTCTTTTTTAAAACAAAAGGTAATGGTCCCCCTGCAGGTAGCACATTATGTCAGACTTACCTGCAAACAGAGTCTTCCAGAGCTGCACTGTCATGGCTCCATCCTGCTCTTCCAACTTCGTTCGGTCTAACTAGCAGGTTCTGTATCTTCAGCCGCTTGAATGACAAGACCGTGATGATGTCACTAATGCACGCATGCTCATTAGAAGACCTGGCTGTGCTGTCTTGCCTGGGTGCCTTGCATACAAAACTGACCACACAGTATTACAAGTCTTTGGGCAGGCTAAACCGTTACTATATATCTATTTCAATTGTTTATTTGTCTACTTGCCTGGAGTTCAGACTTAAAACCTTAATTTCTTAAACACAGACTGGCAAATTTTGACTTTACACATTATTTAATTTTATTCATGAATATAAATCCACCTCTCGCAGACAACTTCACCTAATCAGAGCACAATCCCACACTTAGACAAATGTACTCCCGTGGTAACACTGCACTGTACATAATCATTAAGTAGCAGTTTATGATTGAGCACCATAGCTAGCTTGTCTGAGCATGGATCCTGCACCCACTGAGTCTGTTTGTATCATCAGCATGTCCTCGTACTTGACACTTTTTTTTTGTCATGCTATGTTATAAAATGCAGAAGAATATGCTGGCACTGTATAAATAAATTAATTATAATAATAAGTGATGAGACTGTGTCAGCAATTTTTTTTTTCTGCAAGAAAGCAATCTGCTCTCTCTTTTTTTGGCTACAAGGCACTTGATATAGCAGTTACAACAGCTGGCTTAGACTGTGTGGTTCAGGTGAGCAGTTGTTATCTAAGTATTGTGAGTTTTTTATGTGATTCACAGAACTGAACAAACAATTTCTGTTGGTATTTCTCTCACACCTGGGTTTCCTGACTATCAACTGGCACCCTTAGGCAGCTGGAAGATGTACAGGGGCTTGGAATGGGTCATGTGATTCATCATCTACTATCATTATGAGCTTCCACACTGCCACGCTTGTTTTTAATAGTACAATGCAAAAATCAATGGTGTGCACTAACTCCTTAGTATTAAATAGCAATGTAGTTAAAGTGGTTGTAGGGTCACATTATTAACTTACTGGTATCCCCTCTGGTTTATAAAGACAAATTACAGTGTGTGTATTTTTTTAAAATGATAATGCTAAATACCTTTTCTAACACAGCCTCTGTGCGGTAATGTGATCCCCCTCCGCTCTTCTTCCCTGATCTAAGGAGAGCGGCGGAAGGAGCTGAGATTCCCCTCTGACGTCAGACAGCCAGCAGAGGGAGATCACATGACCGCACAACGGCGGTGTGAGAGAAGGTATTTAGCATTATCAGTTTCAAAAAATACACACACTGTAGTTTATGTCTTTATGAACCACAGAGGATACAAGTGTAGCAGGTGCCTCACTCTGTCACCCGCGACCCCGCCAAGTTGTAGAGCAGAAGCTTATCTCTTCAAGATAAGCTGTACCTAGACAGCCCTTTAAAGTGAACCAGAGGTTTACTCTACCATGCCAAAGTAGCAGGTTCACTTAACTTTTTTTGCAAGCAGTACATATTTAGCTTCCAATCTCTCTCTCCCCATTTCTCTCTCTCTCGTTACTCTGCCTACTTTAGGTCTCCACTAGCCTAAAATAACAACTAAAATGGCTTGCAGTTTTGAATACATAATGGGAGATGTATTAAAGATTTTGTGATATGTACTTTCACTAAAAGGGTGCTCTGCAAAACACTGACATGTGTAAAGTGTTCTATGACAAAACCCGTGCAGAAAAAAATATACAAATATAAGGGTCTCTAATGCTGACCTGCTTCTGAAAAAGCTGATTGCCCCGGAAGAAGTTCTTTTTTGATGAAACCGGTCGGGTTAGGAGCTGTTTCCTGCTATCGCGTTTGTTTGCTCAGTGCCTGGATATCTTAAGGTGGCCACCTATATTGTATACAAAGCTGGTTTTACCTGTACTAATGTAAGTGCAATACTTTATATTAAACAAACCTTTCAGGATTTTTCACTGTCTGGCGTCTTTTTCATTTTATGATAAATCTGATTGTGGGGTGGATGGAGCTTGGGTTGAATATCCTGCTTATACCCTGTTTGATCTGAGGACACATCTCCACCTGATGACCCCTGCAAAGATTGTTACATCAAGCCTGTTTGACCCTTCATAATAAAGGGTCCAGGCTTTCTGGTAAGAGTCTACATTGCCTGTTATGGTGCACGCATGAGGTGTGGGCTTTTTTTGGATTCAATTACTTTTCACGGATTTGTGTTTTCTACAGTTGGATTTAATAACCCAATATGAAATTTTTGTTTAGTGCATCATTTTTTTCTGCGTTATGTTGATCCCCTTTCTTTAATACTTTCTGAATCTGCAATACGTATTTAACAATGGGGTTAAGCTACATGGACAATTTTAATCTCTTGCTACTGTATAGTGATGAGCTGAACACTCCTGGGTTCATTTCGAAGCAGATTCGGCGAACATTACTAAAGTTCAGGTGCCAAATCTCAACCCTATTGAAGTCAATTGAAGACAAAAGTTAAAACACAATAATGGACATTTTCAAAGTTAATAGGCAAGGGATTGTCAAACAAATGGTACTGTATATGAATGTGGGTATCGCCTTGGGGAACAAAAAAGTGAAAATAAATAAACGAAAAAACTGCCTTTCGTGGGGAACAGTAATTTTAGTAAAACATTAGTGATTTTAGTGAAACATTAAAAATGCTAAATTCCTTTACATATCTGGTGGATGCCCAGACCCTGCCTGTTAAGTGGCACATCTGTGCAATGTATAATGTAAACTACTACAGTAACACTGACATTTACAAAGAAGAATGTGTGTTTAAATTGCCAGCATAATGACAGCTCAGAGACTGGGATTCTCTTCATCCATAGCAGACCCTTATCCTAGATGAGAATGAGGGTCTCACAAAGATGTTAATGAGGGACACCCATACACAAAAGAAAAAGAAATGGCATGGGGTTTCTACCCTAATTTATATCATACCCTTTGGTTCTGGCATGAATTTTCATCATTGAGGTCATCACCCCTAATGATCCACACCAGACCCTTATCCAAGCATGCAGCCTGATGGACAAGAAGAGGAGGATGACTGTGTGTCCCCTCCTCCTGAATCATGTCAGGCCACATGCCCTCAACATGGGGGGTACCTTGACCCCCTGGCAAAGTTCCTTGTGTCTATGTTGATGAGGACAAGGGCCTTTTCCCCACAACCCTGGCCCAGTGGTTGTGGGAGTCTGCGGACAGGGAGTTTACCCTCATGGATGTCATTGGGGCTAAGTGGCCGTGTCCATGCAGCAATCAATGGGACATTAATGTAACTGCCTGCACAGGGATGCATGGAACACCTTTGCATCACTGCTCTGCATAGGTGTACGGTAGTTAACGCCCCATGTGAACGAAGCCTTTGAAGCTCAGTTGTTCTACTAAAATCAAGAGCAATTAAAAACAAGGAGTAAAAACATCACTAGACAGATAGAACCCATGACTCCCTATCGAGTAAGCTACACAAGTAGAATAGTGTAGCATGTTGTAACAAGGCAATGCACATGACTGGAGCTTAGTGCGATCATGCAAGATTGATTGCTAACACATCAGGGACAAACTACTATTTTTTAGACAGGGAGTAAAGAATTGCATCATTTCTCTCAGCACTGGAATATGTGGATGCAAAGTAGAAACTTAATGTATGACTCAAAAATATTATTTCAACAATTTTTGCACCATTTTGGTATCCACTAGACTAAATATTTCCATTCATAACCAACAAAAGATAAACGGAGACCTGTATGTTTTTCTTTGGACGTTGCTTGGTAATGTCCCGTGCCTCTTTTGTGTCTATTAAAGCAGCTGACTGCTTCCTGCCTCCGTATTAATTTACCTCATGCTGTCTTGATCTAAAAATATTACATCCATACTTGTAACTGTATCTGATGTTTGTGCTGCCATTATGTAATTTAAGGAGCTCCTCATACTTTGCTGAAAATCATTTTTAGCATGGAAAGGAATTACTAAAAGAAAATAATAGAATATTTATACGCAGAGTGCAAAATACCCAGGCTTCTTATATCGGATGTGGAGTCTTTGAAGTGGAGGAATGTGGTGTATGGTGTCTGCGGATCACATGTGACCTTGTTCCAGTGTCTTAAGACACCTGCTCCTTAGGGGAATGTTAACACAACATCTTTAAGGGAGGGATAATTGTTATGATTAGCCTTCTCAGAGATGGGAAAGAAATAGGGCACTGTAAGAAGAAGTAATAGATTCCTGTCAGTAAACGCCTCTTCAATCAAATACCTGCCAGTATTATGATAGCCACAGATGCAGTAGTTGCCTAACAAGTCTGCTTTTATAGTCTGGACCTCCTGTATGAAAGCTGAAAAAAAAAGCAATGCAACCAATATAAAGCGTATCTATGGTCAAAATGTAAAACCATATCTTCACTTTTCTACATATACTGTATTTTAGTTAATTCTACCCTCCTATTAATCTAAACTGTCAAAGTTTGAAAACATAGACTCCTTTCACTAATTTATTATTACTACAGGTACTTAAATAATGATATAAATATAAATATATGACAATATACACAGCGCTTTACATATATATTATACATTCACATCAGTCGCTGCCCTCAAAGAGCTTATAATCGAGGGTCCCTATCTCACATTTATGCATACTGTACAAATACTAGGGTCGATTTGAACAGGAACCAATTAACCTACCAGCATGTCTTTGGAGTGTGGGAGTAAACCAGAGAACCCCATGGAAACCCACACAGGCACAGGGAGAACATGCAACATGCAAAAGGTCTGTATTCTTTTCAGTTTTTTTTATACCTAAATGTGATGGATCAGTGGTGGTCTGTTGTAAACTGAAGTAAAAGTCTGTTTACATCTGTCCAAACATAGATCTGTTATGGACTTGGAAAGTTCTACTTTGTAAAATGGAGTGAAACACTGAACAGACACGGATATCATAAAAGGGATCCCCTGTGCTCTGAATCAGCAGTAAACCGCATCCAAAAAAAAAGTCATAATGTTCTAGTATCAGGTGCATAAAAAGTGTAGCGCTTATTGTATCAAATGAGAAAATAAGTGTAATATTGCATACACAAAACAGCAAAAAGAAAAGGAAACAAAAAAACAAATGTCTCTATCACTTCAAAGAGCACAAAGTATAGTCTCTGGTAATCTTCAGATATCACATGAGTGCAAAGAATTGTTCATAGTCCAATATTTGAATAAATGATCCTATTCACCACGTGAGTAAATGGTACGGAAAAGTGAATGTGATGGACCCTCCACACAGAAGTAATGCAGGCTTACCAGAAGGGTTGGACTCATAAGAACATATGCTCAATGAGTCAGAAGGGCTTGTATTACCAACCGGTAATAAAGGAGGACCTTTCAAATGAATGGCAGTAGAACTCCAAAGGCATCCAAAACTTTGGGGAAACCTCTTCTAATAAGTAGTAGCCCGTCTCAGGAAAATGGCTGATGGTAGATTAACATGGATGTCCCTCCGAGATAAACGACCTGTTCTAGTATGCATTGCATACTTTATGACAGACTTGCCTGAAAATGAACCCCTCCAGAGGAGAGCTGTCACTGCTGAAGGTGCTGCCATCTTCACTCGATCTTCTTCCTGGATTTGCGGGCTTTTGCTATCTGATTGGCCGAGCCAGTGATGATGTCACTCCCGCGCACATGCTGTTTACGGCATTACTGTTTACAGTCGCTGTTTATGGCATGGCTGTGAAGGAACGCTACGGGTATGCTGTCACCGGCTGGGTCTAAAGCAAGTAGCTCCTAAACGGTGCATGTTTAGGAGATATTTACAGTACCTTTAGGTAAAACTTATAAGAGGCTTACCTGTAGGTAAATATCATACATGGGAGTTTACTTAAAAATTAGCACTTTTGATTTCTCACATAGACTTTTAAAGGGTGTTCCGATGCTTTTGAATTTGCCGCGAACACCCCAAATTGTTTGCTATTCGATGAACGAGCGAACAGCCAATGTTCGAGTCGAACTCATGTTCGACCCGAACAAACAGCCCATCCCTACTGAGCAGTGAGATATCCTCACGGCCTAATGATACTGTAGATAAATTGAATATTTTTACCATTTGGAGCGTTTCCTTTTTCTTGTTTTGTCTTCTCCCCCCCCCCTGTCTGCCTCTTCTTCTAGTTTTCTCTTTTGTGCAGGTTGGGGCATTTTCAATAAAAAAGAGGGGTCTGAGAAGGATTTGGAAGCTGATGTATCTAAACTTGATGGGTTAGTTAGCATAGTTTTGGGGGGCTGTTTTTTATTCCAGGGTGTTGATCTGATACTCTGGGTGTCTGTTGTTTCTGGGAGGGAGAGGGGTCAAGTTAGTGTGGCTTGAGGTTGTGGGAATGGCTGGTAAATTAGTGTTGTCCTCAGTTTTTGGGAGGGGTATTTTACTGTTGGTAGTGTTGATTGTGTTGGCCCATTTTTTGGTTCATTGCCTTTTTTGTTTGGGATTTATGATCAAAGGTTTGGGTGCTATCTGTATGGGAGTTGGTGGGGTATTACACTGAATGTTGGTATGAGGCAAAAATTACAGATGGGACAAACCCCCCCCCCCGGTCCTGGGGGGCAAACTAAGAGCCTAAATCCTCGTACACATGATTGGATTTTCCGCAGACAAAACCTCGGACTTTGACCGAAGGGTGTTGGCCAGGAACTTGCCTTGCATACAAATGGCAAGGAATTGTCGGCAAACAAACAGGAATGCAGTGACATACTACGTGGTTTTTCAGCTCTTTAGCGCCACCCTTTGGGCTCCTTCTGCTAATTTTGTGTTAGTAGAAGTTTGGTGAGTGTTGATTCGGGCTTTTCATTTCACGCTTTTCATTTTGAGCTTTTCAGTTTGTTTCTGAACGGCCGTTCGTCAACCAGCCATGTTGCGGAATCAGAGGAGATAACGTGTTATTTATTAATGGCCTTGGAGTTATTGCTTTGACCCAAGTCCAGTCCAGGAGCAGGAGGAGGAGGATTTCTTGGATCAAAAATTAGTTGCTTTATTAATCGTGACCAATTATTTCATATGCCTTTGCTGCGGGAGCTACAGGAGAATAATCCAGATGATTTTTGGAATTATCTCTGGATGACGGACCTCTGCTTTCACCAACTCTTGGCATTGTTGATACCCTATATTAAGAAGCAGGACACATGCATGAGGCTTTTTATTTTATTTTTTGGTTGAATAATGATTTGATTTGGTATATTTTCTATATTTTTGGATCCATAGAATTCACTTTTTGGTTAAGTTCTATTGGCAGATAGCATGTCTAATTGTATATGTTTTCTTTATATAATGCACAATAAAAAAATTGTGGAGAAAAATACTTGGCTGTGTGTTTTACTTCAAGACAAAAAATAAACTCAGCACTCGTTTGAGGAGAGACCCTGGAGGTGTACACAGATCAAATAAATGTGATTAATAAAGTCTTTCAATAGGAGGGACGAAGACCATAGCAAAAGTCTCTAAGATGAAGAGGGAGAGGAATCCATGTACCAGCACTAAGGGCAGCCAGTGTGAAGAGCTAGAAGCAGTCTCTGCAATGCAACAAAGGAAAAGAAACACAGCGCCTCTAAGTGCAGTATTGGTAAACCATTTAATAAGTCAAAAGTAAAACTACTCACAACGGGAGCATAAACACAAGCATGATAGTAATCTTGCAGCAAAATCCAGAGGTGGTTTTTCTCCTAAACATCTGTGTCTCTGAAGTGCAGCTAACAGCTTGTACAGGTGGATTCCAGCATTTGCAGCCTATGAGAACAGCAGGGAACACAGGGGAGATCGAAGATGACGTCACTTCTGGGTGCAGGGTGAGAGGAGGTGGCTTCGCGTTTGGAGCATGCTTGCTCATCAGGATGGCCTGATAGGTATATGGCTGCTCCTCAGCTTATTTAACCTTAGCTCTTACTTATTTATTTATTTTTAACCATTCCTTTTTACAATTGTTGGTTTGGTTGCTGATTTTTTCAGTTTTTGAGTCTGTCTGGCTATCTGTTTAATATATGCGCACTGGTGTTTCCGGCTGTGTCTTTCATTGAGCCGTGCCTTTCCTGTTACGTTTGGGGGCTGTGACGCACACTGGGGGCCTCCCCCCGCCTTGTTGTGATGTGGGGTGGGCGGGGGCTCTACCACTGCGCGTCAACGTCATGCTTCCCACGCCTGACGTACGGTGTCCTCGTGGTGCTGCATTACCGGCTAGGTGATTACCATCTGCTAGCACATCGGGGGTTTTTGGTTTGGCGCTTCCTGCTACGTGGCTTGGATGGCTTGGCTGCATGGCTAGTGGTGCCTCTCTTCCCCCCTGTGGGCTACTTTGGCGTGACATTGGGGGCTGGGCTGTGGCAGCGCTACCTATATGGGCAGCTCCCTTTTGTGGGTCTTAAATCTAGATTTCGTTATACCACCTTTCCTTGTGGAACATTGTGCACCTTGGCATTTTCTGCTCCTATTAATTTTGCAACAGGTAATTACTCTCATACTTTCTTAATTTCTTAATAATTTCTTCATACCTCTGTGTCTTTGCATTTTGTCTTTTCATTCTACTTTTCACTTTGTACATTATCTTTCCACTTTTCACTCAGCATTTTTCAGCACACATTTGGTCACCTCACCTTTATATTGTTTTTTTCACATAATCAAAAGTGATTTTAAGTAATTTTAAAGGATTATATGCAAGTTATTGTCATAAAAAGTGTTTGGGGACCTGGGTCCTGCCCCAGGGGACATGGATCAATGCAAAAAAAGTTTTAAAAACGACCGTTTTTTCGGGAGCAGTGAAATATTCCTTTAAATTTCGTACCTGGGGGTGTCTATAGTATGCCTGTAAAGGGGCGCATGTTTCCCGTGTTTAGAACAGTCTGACAGCAAAATGACATTTCAAAGGAAAAAAAGTCATTTAAAACTACTCTTGGCTATTAATGAATAATACACATAAAAGTTCATTGATTGAGCAGTGAGATATCCTCACGGCCTAATGATACTGTAGATAAATTGAATATTTTTACCATTTGGAGCGTTTCCTTTTTCTTGTTTTGTCTTCTCCCCCCCCCCCTGTCTGCCTCTTCTTCTAGTTTTCTCTTTTGTGCAGGTTGGGGCATTTTCAATAAAAAAGAGGGGTCTGAGAAGGATTTGGAAGCTGATGTATCTAAACTTGATGGGTTAGTTAGCATAGTTTTGGGGGGCTGTTTTTTATTCCAGGGTGTTGATCTGATACTCTGGGTGTCTGTTGTTTCTGGGAGGGAGAGGGGTCAAGTTAGTGTGGCTTGAGGTTGTGGGAATGGCTGGTAAATTAGTGTTGTCCTCAGTTTTTGGGAGGGGTATTTCACTGTTGGTAGTGTTGATTGTGTTGGCCCATTTTTTGGTTCATTGCCTTTTTTGTTTGGGATTTATGATCAAAGGTTTGGGTGCTATCTGTATGGGAGTTGGTGGGGTATTACACTGAATGTTGGTATGAGGCAAAAATTACAGATGGGACAAACCCCCCCCCCCGGTCCTGGGGGGCAAACTAAGAGCCTAAATCCTCGTACACATGATTGGATTTTCCGCAGACAAAACCTCGGACTTTGACCGAAGGGTGTTGGCCAGGAACTTGCCTTGCATACAAATGGCAAGGAATTGTCGGCAAACAAACAGGAATGCAGTGACATACTACGTGGTTTTTCAGCTCTTTAGCGCCACCCTTTGGGCTCCTTCTGCTAATTTTGTGTTAGTAGAAGTTTGGTGAGTGTTGATTCGGGCTTTTCATTTCACGCTTTTCATTTTGAGCTTTTCAGTTTGTTTCTGAACGGCCGTTCGTCAACCAGCCATGTTGCGGAATCAGAGGAGATAACGTGTTATTTATTAATGGCCTTGGAGTTATTGCTTTGACCCAAGTCCAGTCCAGGAGCAGGAGGAGGAGGATTTCTTGGATCAAAAATTAGTTGCTTTATTAATCGTGACCAATTATTTCATATGCCTTTGCTGCGGGAGCTACAGGAGAATAATCCAGATGATTTTTGGAATTATCTCTGGATGACGGACCTCTGCTTTCACCAACTCTTGGCATTGTTGATACCCTATATTAAGAAGCAGGACACATGCATGAGGCTTTTTATTTTATTTTTTGGTTGAATAATGATTTGATTTGGTATATTTTCTATATTTTTGGATCCATAGAATTCACTTTTTGGTTAAGTTCTATTGGCAGATAGCATGTCTAATTGTATATGTTTTCTTTATATAATGCACAATAAAAAAATTGTGGAGAAAAATACTTGGCTGTGTGTTTTACTTCAAGACAAAAAATAAACTCAGCACTCGTTTGAGGAGAGACCCTGGAGGTGTACACAGATCAAATAAATGTGATTAATAAAGTCTTTCAATAGGAGGGACGAAGACCATAGCAAAAGTCTCTAAGATGAAGAGGGAGAGGAATCCATGTACCAGCACTAAGGGCAGCCAGTGTGAAGAGCTAGAAGCAGTCTCTGCAATGCAACAAAGGAAAAGAAACACAGCGCCTCTAAGTGCAGTATTGGTAAACCATTTAATAAGTCAAAAGTAAAACTACTCACAACGGGAGCATAAACACAAGCATGATAGTAATCTTGCAGCAAAATCCAGAGGTGGTTTTTCTCCTAAACGTCTGTGTCTCTGAAGTGCAGCTAACAGCTTGTACAGGTGGATTCCAGCATTTGCAGCCTATGAGAACAGCAGGGAACACAGGGGAGATCGAAGATGACGTCACTTCTGGGTGCAGGGTGAGAGGAGGTGGCTTCGCGTTTGGAGCATGCTTGCTCATCAGGATGGCCTGATAGGTATATGGCTGCTCCTCAGCTTATTTAACCTTAGCTCTTACTTATTTATTTATTTTTAACCATTCCTTTTTACAATTGTTGGTTTGGTTGCTGATTTTTTCAGTTTTTGAGTCTGTCTGGCTATCTGTTTAATATATGCGCACTGGTGTTTCCGGCTGTGTCTTTCATTGAGCCGTGCCTTTCCTGTTACGTTTGGGGGCTGTGACGCACACTGGGGGCCTCCCCCCGCCTTGTTGTGATGTGGGGTGGGCGGGGGCTCTACCACTGCGCGTCAACGTCATGCTTCCCACGCCTGACGTACGGTGTCCTCGTGGCGCTGCATTACCGGCTAGGTGATTACCATCTGCTAGCACATCGGGGGTTTTTGGTTTGGCGCTTCCTGCTACGTGGCTTGGATGGCTTGGCTGCATGGCTAGTGGTGCCTCTCTTCCCCCCTGTGGGCTACTTTGGCGTGACATTGGGGGCTGGGCTGTGACAGCGCTACCTATATGGGCAGCTCCCTTTTGTGGGTCTTAAATCTAGATTTCGTTATACCACCTTTCCTTGTGGAACATTGTGCACCTTGGCATTTTCTGCTCCTATTAATTTTGCAACAGGTAATTACTCTCATACTTTCTTAATTTCTTAATAATTTCTTCATACCTCTGTGTCTTTGCATTTTGTCTTTTCATTCTACTTTTCACTTTGTACATTATCTTTCCACTTTTCACTCAGCATTTTTCAGCACACATTTGGTCACCTCACCTTTATATTGTTTTTTTCACATCTTTTTACAGTCCCCCAAATGGGGTCCCTCCATTCAGCATACACTTGTGTCACTTTACATATTCTGACCCACTCGGGGCGCTGTTTGTGTTGGCTGCTGTCATCCAGATACGCCCCCCTCAGCTCTCGAATGTGGCGTTTTTGGCTGGTCGCTGATTCTCATGGCTGCACCACTAGAGCGCATATGTATACGTAAGTTTATGGGCTAAATGTATGTATGTGTGGGCTCTCATATGTTACATTTGACCATTTGCCCTTTCAACCCCTTTAGATCATATAAATATTGATTGTCCTCTCATTTATAGATGATCACTACGGTTTTGCTCCTGACGAATGGCTATAAGGCCCCGAAACACGTAGAGCTTAGAACCGTGTGTATGTGTGTATATATATATATATATATATGTGTATATACCTATCAACTTTGTTTGGACGTTTGTTTTTGACCAATTCTCATCTTTTTTCATTTCCAATATGTGACACTTTAGTGGGTCACTACTTTGTTATAGATATCCGCTGCAATATGTGTAAATATGTATTAACCAATCTATGTATCTGCATATAAGTGTTATTCCGTGTTGACAGGTAAATTACTGTTCAATATTAGATTCGAATGAAATATAAAAATATTGTAATATAGCATAATGCATAGTAAATTAAATAAGAATTATTTGACAATTCAAACTAATTAAAAGCGTTGTTTACTCAATTTATTTATCTGCTTCCGTGTGCTTCATGAAAAGTCCCGCCTCTTGCTCTCCTCTTTTTAATTTCCTACGGGATAATGGTGTTGTGATAACTTGCACCAAAAAAAAAAAATAGCAAGCATAATAATATTATTCTTGATATTACTAGAAAAAAAAAGCCTTTGAAAATGTGTTTGCAATAACTCCATCAGTATCACCAGCAAAGCAGCTTCGTTATTATCCCAATAAAGAAGAAGAAGAGAATTTGCACTGCATTTTGAGATTTCCTAATTTGCCACGTCACAAATTATAATTCTCAATTATGAACACTAGTTTACAAGACCAACCGCTTCTGGCTCGTCCTTGCTTCCGAGCATGCATGCTTGTACTTTGGACGTTTGTCTGACGGACTTGTGTATACACGCTTCGAAAATCCGACAACAGACATTTGTCCGCGGAAAATTTTAAAGCCTGCCATCCAACATTTGTCCACGGAAAATCCAAAACAATTGTCCGATGGAGCGCACAAATGGTCGGATTTTCGGCCAACAGCCTGTCATTACACAATTCTCGTCGGAAAATCTGATCATGTGTACAAGGCTTAACATGGGCAAAAGTTATACAACAAATACCATTGCAGTCTATGGGAACTGACTTGTTAATTTTGCTAGTCCCCACTTGGCTGGCTTATCTTCTAGTTATTGGCTAGGGATGAGCCGAACACCCCCCTGTTCAGTTCGCACCAGAACTTGTGAACAGGCAAAAAATTTGTTCGAGCACGCGAACACCGTTAAAGTCTATGGGACACGAACATGAATAATCAAAAGTGATTTTAAGTAATTTTAAAGGATTATATGCAAGTTATTGTCATAAAAAGTGTTTGGGGACCTGGGTCCTGCCCCAGGGGACATGGATCAATGCAAAAAAAGTTTTAAAAACGACCGTTTTTTCGGGAGCAGTGAAATATTCCTTTAAATTTCGTACCTGGGGGTGTCTATAGTATGCCTGTAAAGGGGCGCATGTTTCCCGTGTTTAGAACAGTCTGACAGCAAAATGACATTTCAAAGGAAAAAAAGTCATTTAAAACTACTCTTGGCTATTAATGAATAATACACATAAAGGTTCATTGATAAAAACGGCATGGGAATTCCCCACCACAGGGGAACCCCGAACCAAAATTTCAAAAAACAATGATGTGGGGGTCCCCCTAAATTCCATACCAGGCCCTTAAGGTTTGGTATGGATTTTAAGGGGAACTCCGCGCCAAAATTAAAAAAAAAAATGGCGTGGGGTCCCCCCAAAAATCTATACCAGACCCTTATCCGAGCATGCAACCTGGCAGGCCGCAGGAAAAGAGGGGGGGTGAGAGAGCGCCCCCCCTCCTGAACCGTACCAGGCCACATGCCCTCAACATTGGGAGGGTGCTTTGGGGTAGACCCCCAAAACACCTTGTCCCCATGTTGATGGGGACAAGGGCCTCATCCCCACAACCCTTGCCCGGTGGTTGTGGGGGTCTGCGGGCGGGGGGCTTATCAGAATCTGGAAGCCCCCTTTAACAAGGGGACCCCCAGATCCCGGCCCTCCCCCCTGTGTGAAATGGTAAGGGGGTACAAAAGTACCCCTACCATTTCACAAAAAACTGTCAAAAATATTAAAAATGACAAGAGACAGTTTTAGACAATTCCTTTATTTAAATGCTTCTTCTTTCTTCTATCTTCTATCTTCCTTCGGTTTCTTCCTCCATCTTCTTCTTCTTCCGGTGACCCCGCCCCCTCTGACGTCATGGGGAATGCCACAGGGAAGTCCCCGTCAAGTCCCCGTGCGTCCGAGAGAGGCGGGGTCACCGGGTGGCCCCGCCCCCCATTATTTAAGAACCGTCAGAAGAGGAGAAGCGTCACACATCGGGAGCCTCCCATCATGCCATCATGTATGCGGAGTGGCCCGAGGAGAAGAAGGGAAGGAGACGCCATGGAGGAAGATGCCGGATGAGAACACCAGAAGAACCAGAAGAACCAGAAGAAGAAGACGATGGAGGAAGAAACCAAAGGAATATAGAAAATAGAAGAAAGAAGATAGAAGAAAGAAGAAGCATTTAAATAAAGGAATTGTCAAAAACTGTCTCTTGTCATTTTTAACATTTTTGACAGTTTTTTGTGAAATGGTAGGGGTACTTTTGTTCCCCCTTACCATTTCACACAGGGGGGAGGGCCGGGATCTGGGGGTCCCCTTGTTAAAGGGGGCTTCCAGATTCTGATAAGCCCCCCGTCCGCAGACCCCCACAACCACCGGGCAAGGGTTGTGGGTATGAGGCCCTTGTCCCCATCAACATGGGGACAAGGTGTTTTGGGGGGCTACCCCAAAGCACCCTCCCAATGTCGAGGGCATGTGGCCTGGTATGGTTCAGGAGGGGGGCGCTCTCTCATCCCTCCCTCTTTTCCTGCGGCCTGCCAGGTTGCGTGCTCGGATAAGGGTATGGATTTTTGGGGGGACCCCACGCCATTTTTTTAAAAAATTTTGGTGCGGGGTTCCCCTTAAAATCCATACCAGACCTGTGGGGTCTGGTATAGATTTTGAGGGGGACCCCACGCATTTTTTAAAATTTTGGCTGGGGTTCCCCTTAATATCCATACCAGACCTGAAGGGCCTGGTATGGAATTTAGGGGGACCCCCCACGTCATTTTTTTTAAAAATTTTGGTTCGGGGTTCCCCTGTGGGGAATTCCCATGCCGTTTTTATCAATGAACTTTTATGTGTATTGTCGGACCGGCAATTCATTATAGATGCGAGTAGTTTTTAAATGACTTTTTTTCCTTTGAAATGTCATTTTGCTGTCAGATTGTTCTAAACACGGGAAGCATGCACCCCTTTACAGGCATACTATAGACACCCCCCACGTACGAAATTTAAAGGAATATTACACTTTTATTGTTTCACTTTAAGCATTATTAAAATCACTGCTCCCAAAAAAACAGCCATTTTAAAAACTTTTTTTTGCATTGATCCATGTCCCCTGGGGCAGGACTCAGGTCCCCAAACACTTTTTATGATAATACCATGCATATAAGCCTTTAAAATTAGCACTTTTGATTTCTCCCATAGACTTTTAAAGGGTGTTCCATGGCTTTCGAATTTGCCGCGAACACCCAAAATTGTTTGCCGTTCGGCGAACTGGCGAACAGCCAATTTTCGAGTCGAACAAGAGTTCGACTCGAACTCGAAGCTCATCCCTATTATTGGCCTTAAAATGGGTATGGGGGCCCAGGTCCCACCCTAAGGGACATATATCAATGTCACCAATTTGGACAACCCCAAAAATGAAACAAGGAAAAGTGCCTTTAAAAATGCAGAATTGCTTAAAAGCTAGTAACTTGGGGGGGCTTACTCTGTCTGTAAAGTGGTGCATCTGTAGCATGTATCCAAAATGCTGCTTCAAAGATGTACGTCTTTAGAGAAAACTTACAAATCTACATTGCAGCTGCAAGATTTTAATCCAAACAAAAAATAGCCTGCCCCCCCAATACATACAAGGCCATTTGGGTATGTTAAGTCTTAAAGTGAGAACCCCCATGTGTAAAATACCACCCGTAACAAAAAAAAAATGGTGCCCCTCCCACACACTAACAAACCCCTAGCCAAACACACAACAAGCCAGCCCATGAAAGGGGGGATGCTTGGGGGCAGGAGGGGCTCAGGCACCCCAAAAATCAACCACCTTGTTCCCATATTCAGGGGGACAAGGGCCTCTTCCACACAACCCTAGGCTGAGGTTGTGGGGAGCTGCAGACAGGGGGCTTTACAGAACGTGGAAAGCCCCTTTAAAATAGTGGGCACAAGGTGCTTTGTGGTTGGTATTGGGCTGAGCCCAACATGCCCCAAAGGCAGCCAGCTATGTTGAGTACATGTGGCCTTTTAGGGTTCAGAAAGCTAGCCCAAAGAAATCATATGCTTTAGAAGCGGGAGACAAGAGCATTGGAGAATGGAGTGTGGAGTTCCCCTTTAAAAGCAAAAGCTAGCCCAAAAAAACATATGCATTAGAAAGGGGGGGGGGAGCATTGGAGAATGGATTGTGGAGTTCCCCTTTAAAAGCAAAAACTAGCCCAAGGAAATTATATGCATTATAGGGGGAAGGTTAAATGCCCTTTTAGCAGGAGCTAGAGGGGCAAGAGTCTTTTTACATAATTTTAACAAGGTGCAGCATGTCACATGTTGGCAATGTAATATGCTAACATGACCTGTGTGCAAACCTCCTTAAAAAACACATAAAGGTGAACCAGCATAAAAAAAAAAAAAAAAAAAGTTTAGAGGTGTGCCCGCTCAACCCACTCAATTGCATTTATGTTGCTTGACATTTACTAAGATTTTGGCCGTGCAGTGAACAAACGCATTTGAACAAGTTCAAGAGCCACTTGCGCATGCGCACTGCTTACATTGATCTTGCGCAGTTCTAAATGTACTTGCAGGCACAGCAGGCTTGCTCTGAAAAAGTTACTTTCTTATTCCATTTTGAGCATATTTGTTACTTGGGCAGTTGTTACTAAACTTCCTCACATCACCCCATAATATTGGCATCTCCATCTTCTGTTAATATTGAATTGAAGATGCCCTGTGCCATGTCCATAGTGGCGCACAGACTGCATTCTCCCGTGCGCCGAGATCACTATAGTAAATGGGGGATTCCCGCTCTGTTCCCAGGGCACCGTTTCGTAAATATGAAAATGTGCGATGCGCCTCGCCGTGCCCCTCTACTGATGGCTTAACTAAATAAGCCCCGCAGTCTTCTATTTTTAAGAGATTGTTGGATGTGAAAACCTATACTAACCTTGATCTAAAATCAAATAACTGATCTCAAATTTTTAGGACATTCATTTTGAAGAGAACCCCTTTGATTTGGTTTGTGTAAGAAGATGGAAGTTAAGTCTTTAAAAGTTATAATTATGCAGGCTTACTTATGAAAGATTTATATTTAGTTTTTCTTCCATTTTCTAAGCCTAGCACCTCAGTTTGAGTATCTTAGTTTTTTTACATACTTATTAAAATTAACCTTTCTTGCATTCTCTCTAAAAAGGTGTCACTAGAAGGTGTTTGCCATTTATGTTTCTTGTTCAGAAAACACAATCAATTTTCATTGCTACAGGTGGACATTTTTTTTTGTTTTTGTTTTTTTTGTTTTTTAACAAGAGCAGTAAAAGCATGGGCATACTTTTATATAGAGCGGAGGACATGCTTACTTTAAAGAAGGGACTATGCCTAACTAACATGCAATTAAACAGTATTTAGCCTATTACTTTGATATTATAGCACTTTTTTTTTTTACCTGTAGTGCACTCTCAATGCCCTGTACACATGGTCGGACATTGATCGGACATTCCGACAACAAAATCCATGGATTTTTTCCAATGGATGTTGGCTCAAACTTGTCTTGCATACACACGGCCACACAAAGTTGTCGGAAAATCCGATCGTTCTGAACGTGGTGATGTAAAACACGTACGCCGGGACTATAAATGGGGCAGTAGCCAGTAGCTTTCATCTCTTAATTTATTCTGAGCATGCGTGGCACTTTGTGCGTCGGATTTGTGTACACGCGATCGGAATTTCCAACAACGAATTTTGTTGTCGGAAAATTTTATAGCAAGCTCTCAAACTTTGTGTATCGGAAATTTCCATGGAAAATGTGTGATGGAGCCCACACACGATTTTCCGACAACAAGGTCCTATCACACATTTTCTGTCCGAAAATCCGACCGTGTGTACAGGGCATAACATATCAAAGAGTTTTGTGCTTAATTTTGATCTATCTAATATCATACGAACTATACATGGTGGAATTCATGGTTGTACTAAACTTTTCTGAAACCTGAACTATCACTACTCGCAGTTGAAAATGTTCAACCTAAACCTTTATGTGAAAATTAATATATTAAACAATACGAGTGCTACTGGGGGTTATTTTAGAATTTTCATAAAGGGTATATTTGGGTGTTTGTCCTGAGTGCTGGTTTTTAGATTTCATGTGAAATTTAGACTGAAGTTTAATTTACATCTAAGTGTTGAAAGGACATGTGACCTTGTGATTTCAAAGTGCAATTTTAATCCAGCGGTTATATGTCCTCTGTGAGCAACTACCTGCATGCGTGGTTAGTACATGGTCCACTGCTGTTCTAAAGTGCTCAGTAGTTGCCAAAGAGTATTTAGTATTTAAAGAGTATTTCAAGAATCTTTTTATCTGTTTTGCAAATTGATGATTAAAGCCAGCTTTAGGTTTTATTTAAGTTTTGAGACAAATGCACTAAATGATATGGGGAGAGCCTCAAACAGCTTATACACTGGGTATTGCAGTCTCTTCTTCTCTTGCTAAAAATTAAAGTGGTTGTAAAGGCAGAAGGTTTTTTTATCCTAATGCATTCTATGCATTAAGATAAAAAGCCTTCTGTGTGCAGCAGCCCCTCTCAGCCCCCCAAATACTTACCTGAGCCCCATCTAGATCCGGCAATGTTGTAGGAGTGTCTCGGTGGCCCCGGACTCCCCTCATCATTGACTGAGACAACAGCCCGGTGCCATTGGCTCCCGCTGCTGTCAATCAGAGTCAGTTAGTTAATGAAAATCAGAAGGGGGTAGGGCCGGGCTGCACGGTCTGAATGGACACAGGAAGCTGTGACTCGGCTTGGATGCCCACATAGCAAGCTGCTTGCTGTGGGGGCATCCAGGAGAGGCCAGGAGAGCCAAAGAGGGACCTGAGAAGAGGAGGATCCGGGCTGCTCTGTTCAAAACCACTGGACAGAGGAGGTAAGTATAACGTGTTTATTATTTTTAACAAATAAAAAAACAGACTTTACATTCACTTTAAGTGTAAGATGGGTCAGGGATAATTGCTTTCTGCTTGTCATGGTCTTATTGATTTCAGTTCAGCTCTACTATTAACTTTAAGCAGTATCAATGAAACTGTAGAGACAAGATAGGTGAATATTTTAGAGATTTGAGAAAAATAGGATACATATAGAGCAATGGATAAAGAACAAGAGTAAATAGACTGAGAGAGTAAATATTAGCTTGAATTAAATCAGGGAAGACAGCATGACAACTGCCAATGGATTTTCTTGATCATGACATGATGACACATGTTTTGTGGACAGGCTGCCAACAGTTGGACAACTGTCAGGATACATACCAAATAACTATTATCACTATTTCTGTTCACTGAACCAGCTTGTATGCTGCACGCCTCCTTTCGTGATCATTCAGTCTCATAAAGTAATGTATCTAAAATGCAAACAAAAAAAAAGCTTGTATTGTTTCACAGTAACCAATCAGAGCCATTCTTTTCACTCTCCAGTTGGCATTCCCCAGTGCTATGGAGCAATACAGACATTTCTTATTTCAGATACTTACATAGTTACATAGTGAGGTTAAAAAAAAGACACAAGTCCATCAAGTCAAACCTGTGTGTGTGCTTTTATGTCAATATTACATTGTACACCCCTGTATGTTGTGGTCGTTTAGGTGCCCATCTAATAGTTTTTGAAATTTTCTATGCTCCCTGCTGAAACCACTGCTTGTGGAAGAGAATTCCACATCCTTATCACTCTTACTGTAAAGAACCCTCTACGCAGTTTAAGGTTAAACTGCTTTTCTTCCAATTTCAGTAAATGGCCACATGTCTTTTTATGTTCCCTTGCGCGGAAACGTTTTATACCTATTGGGGGGTCACCAGGATGGTATTTGTACATTGAAATCCTATCCCCTCTCAAGCGTCTCTGTGCTCGTAATTTTTTTCTCATAACTAAGGTCCTCTTGTCCCTTAATTAGCTTTGTTGCCCTTCTCTGGACCCTCTCCAGTTCCAGCACAACCTTCCTGAGGACTGGAGCCCAGAACTGGACGGCATACCCCAGGCGTGGCCGGACCAGAGTCTTGTAGAGTGGGAGAATTATCATTTTATCTCTGGAGTTGATCCCCTTTTTAATGCATGCCAATATTCTGTTGGCTTTGCTTGCAGCAGCTTGGAATTGCATGCCATTGCTGAGCCTATCATCTACTAACACCCCCAGGTCCTTTTTCATCCTAGATTCCCCCAGAGGTTCTCCCCTTAGCGAGTAGATTGCGTATTTCGGATTTAGATAAACAAATCCAAGATTAACACCTAACTCCACTCTTGTCTGATATCTTCCTAAGTTACTTGCCCCATGCCCTCTCTTTTCTTACTGAAAGCTTAGAGCAGACCGTATATACCTTTAAACATCTTTAAAAGTGTTTGCCTGGGAAATTCTAATAGAACATTTTTGACTTCCTTTAGTGAAGTCAAGTGCTGGCCTGTCCTTTAAGAGGCTACCATTCAAAGTAATGGGCTGGTAGGAAAGAGCAGGAAGTGGGCAGGCTGCAACAGCTTATAACTTCTCCAAGATAAGTCATACTTTGCATAGTAGAATTCTCCAATTTTGAGGGCTGCCAAGTCAAAGGCAACCTCTGTCCGCTCTGGCCACCCCAATTTTATTTGTAAATTAATAGTTTTACTTTAAATGTATTTATCTCTACTTTCAACATAATGCCCAATTTATCATTATCAGTGATAATGTCAAAAAACATTTCCATTGAAAAAAAAAAACAAAATAAATAGCAAAATAATAATAATAATAATAATAATATACATTTTCCTAATTACCCATTTTTCTTTGGATACACTGTACACCTCCCCAAAAAAATTCTACTTTCAATACAAACATGTTGTATGAAATAAATGGCTAACGAACCTAAAACTGCCTTTTTTTCTGGTTTGAAACAGAATGGTAGAGACGTTTCATCTTCCAAATGCAGCTGTTTCTCAAAACACTGGAGTATAATTTTATAATGTTCAGCAGAGTATAATTTTCTAATATTCAGCGTAATTTCTCTACAACACGACCAGTTCTAGAGAGAGTTCATTAGATGCACATGAATTCCTGTTTTATCCATGAAGCTGAAACATCTAATGAGACTAGTGAACTCCCTATTTCTGCCTGTGTTCATGCTGGACCACTCGCTAAATGTCAGTGTAGCAATTTTTCTTCCCTACCACAAAACTCCATTTACATGTTGGTTCACTTGTATCAAAATTCCGATCCTGTAACAGAACATTTTCTCCACAACAACGTGCCTGGGAACTGCAGCTTTAGAGTACAAAGGCTGACAAGGGAAGAACAACATCCAGTAGCCATATGAAGTACATCAGCTATGGATGAAGGATCTCCACTGCAAGACAAAGATGTAGGAGAGGAATGGATGAAAGGTCTTTTGAATGGAACATCTTGGCAGGTCAGTGACCATTGCATTGACTAAAGTTTGTGTTTAATTAGTAACCCCTGCAGAACTCGCTGTACAGATCATTCCACAATAAAAAGTGACTAAAAGTTTTGTTTTGATAGCTTTTCCATGGATTGGTATTTATTGAAAAAAAAAATATTATTAATATTATTATTTATTTATTTTTATTTTTTCCCCCCTACTTTTCCTAAGGCTCAAAATATTCTTTAATAGTAATTACATTAAAAAGCATTTGTTTCAGCAATCACATTTTTTGTAACAAATAGGTGCTCCTTTCTTCTGTAGATCGTATCAGGAGACTGAAAATATAGAAGACACCTTTCATTGGCTGAGTGTATTTTGTCTTGTAAGCTTTCAAGATTACTCAGTTCTCTTCATCAGGCATGGTGTCATGTCTTCAGTAAATGTCAGAGTGGTTTGTTATATTGTCAACGAAGGAAATAGAGAACCATTAAAATAATCTGTCAATTAGATGTTTGTATTAAATATAGTTTGCTTACTTGGAAAGATTAATTGCAGTGTCAGTAAAATATTATTTTAAATAAATCTGAAAAAAAATACGTATGTTAAAAAAAAGGTACTTTATGAGAAAGAGTTGTTTTTTAAAATTCACATACCATATGTATTGGTAACCACACCACCTCAGCAATATTTGACATTTATGGTTGTTATTAGCTGCCATTTGTGTGGAGCTTTTAGAGTTGAGTTAAAAGTAATGATTGTCCATGTTCTTCTGTGGGATTGATGGTAGGGGTCAACTATGGGTAAAAAATATCATTCTAGTATTCCTCCTACACGATTTAATATATTTAGTACCAGTAAGCTCCTTTTTAAAACGCACATTTTTTTTCTTTTAGTGGCCCAAAAATGCAAGTTATTAACATGTAATTAACCTTGCCATTAAAGCACTGAAAGCTAAATGTTCTGTCAGTACTCAAAAAAACAAAAATCTGGAGTACCAGTACATCAATATAATTTAGAGCAAAAAGGGCAAAGACCTATATAAAAGGGTATATCAGACTGCATTAATAATATATACATTCTATCAAGTATATCTTACACAAAAATAGTAATATTAATAGAGCTGTGTCCTTATTCAGATCTTTTTTACCCCAAAATCTTGTTTCAGTTTTTGTTAACATTGGCATTACCTGCCTCTGTTTTTAAACTGTTGCAAGCAGAAAATCACAGCCCTGATGAAGGGTAAACCTGTTTAGCCCCCAAAACATTTTGGAAGTTTCTTTGCTGTGAACCAATTTTAACATTAAAAACTTTGGACTCTTGGATGTTTGTCTGTATATGTGTGGAAATAAAACCTGACAGATATTTTAACTGTCCCATACTCCTTCCTAATCTAAAAAAATAAATTAAAAATAATGCAGTTAGGCTTTAAAAGGATGGGCTGTAAAATAAATGTTTGCCATCGTCTACTATTTTTGCACTTATGGTAATCCTGCTCCAAGTATAGTCACTAAAGCAATTATCTCTTACTGATCTGCCCTTGGAACCCCCTGATCCTATGCAATACTGACTTTCTGAAAGTATATACTTAGTGCTTGACATAGCCCTGGACTCCAGCTAACAGTGCAGACCTGCAGACAATGTAATGCCCATGTATTGTCACTGTATTATTAGAGGCAAGGAATATCCATACATATAACTCATACTTGGAAGTGCTGATTTTTTTTGTGGGGCTCCTAGGATGGCGCAAAAACATTATACAGTATATAAATAAATATTTTTAAATTGATTATCATTTAAAATGTATTACAGTGCCTTGCAAAAGTATACACCCCCCATTTTTCGTGTTTTGTTGCCTCACAACCTGGAATTAACATGGATTGTTTGAGGATTTGCATCATTTAATTTGCAGAACATACCCACAACTTCGAAGATGTTTTTTTTTCTTTATTGTGAAGCAAACTACAAATATGACAAAATAACAGAAAAAGTCAATGTCAATACAAAGTCAATACTTTGTAGAGCCACCTTTTGCGGCTATCACAGCTCCAAGTCACTTTGGATAAGTCTCTTTGAGCTTGCCACATCTTACCACTGGGATTTTTGCCCATTCCTCCTTGCAAAACTGCTCCAGCTTCTTCAAGTTGGATGGTTTGCGCTTGTGAACAGCAATCTTTAAATCTGACCACAGATTTTCTATTGGATTGAGGTCTGGGCTTTGACTAGGCCATTCCAACACATTTACATGTTTCCCCTTAAACCACTCAAGTGTTGCTTTAGCAGTATGTTTGGGGTCATTGTCCTGCTGGAAGGTAAACCTCCATCCTAGCCTCAAATCACACACAAAGTGGCACAGGTTTTGCTCAAGAATATCCCTGTATTTAGCACCATCCATCTTTCGGGATGGGGACGGGCTTTATGTTCGGGTCAAACATGAGTTTGACTCGAACGTTGGCTGTTCGCCCATTCGCCGAATAGCGAACAATTTGGGATGTTCGCGGCAAATTCGAAAGCCGCGGAACATTGTTCTCATGTTGATGGGGAGAAGGGCCTCATCCCCACAACCCTTGCCCGGTGGTTGTGGGGGTCTGCGGGCGGGGGGCTTATCGGAATCTGGAAGCCCCCTTTAACAAGGGGACCCCAAGATCCCGTACCATTTCAGAAAAAAGTGTGAAAATGGTAAAAAAAAACCAACACACACCACAGGAGAAGTCCTTTATTAATAAATAAAAAATAAAACTGTCCCACGTAGTCCATTCACCTCCGCCGAGGGACTGAAAAAAATAAAGAAGATCTGCTTCCATGGGAGGCATACGCCATATGACGTGTCCTCACAGGTGACAGCTCTTTTAAAACTGTGAGCGGGGCCACATGGTGTTGTTGCCGGGTCACCCCACCCCCCTCTGATGCACGGGGACATCCCTATGGCTTCCCCCATAGCTTCGTGAGAAGCTACGGGAAAGCAATAGGGATGTCCCTGTGCATCAGAGGGGGGCGGACAAGGTGGCCCCACCCCCCTCTGACGCTATGGGGGAAGCCATAGGGATGTCCCCATGCCACCCGGTCCGCCCCCCTCTGATGCACGGGGACATCCCTATGGCTTTCCCGTAGCTTCTCCCGATGCACGGTGTGTGTGTTTTTTTTTTTACCATTTTCACACAATGTACCCGTTACCATTTTAAACAGGGGGGGTACGGTACGGTTCAGGAGGGGGGGCACACTCTCGTCCCCCCCTCTTTTCCTGCGGCCTGCCAGTTTGCGTGCTCGGATAAGGGTTTGGTATGGATTTTTGGGGTGATCCCATGCCATTTTTTTAAAATTTTGGCACAGGGTTCCCCTTAATATCCTTACCAGACCTGAAGGGCCTGGTATGGAATAACACGCATTTTTTTTTTAAATTTTGGTTCAGGGTTCCCCTGTGGGGGAATCCCATGCCGTTTTTATCAAAATATTTTTATGTGTATTGCCGGACCGACAATTCATTATAGAGTAGTTTTAAATTACTTTTTTTTCTTTTAGAAATGTCATTTTGCTGTCAGACTGTTTTAAACACGGGAAACATGAGCCACTTTACAGGCATACTATAGACACCCCCAGGTACGAAATTTAAAGAAATATTACACTTTTATTGTTTCACTTTAAGCATTATTAAAATCACTGCTCCTGAAAAAAACGGCCATTTTAAAACTTTTTTTGCAATGATACATGTCCCCTGGGGCAGGACCCAGGTCCCCAAACACTTTTAAAGACAATACCATGCATATAAGCCTTTAAAATTAGCACTTTTGATTTTTCATATTCGTTTCCCATAGATTTTAACGGTGTTCACGTGTTCGAACAAATTTTTTGGGTTTGCGCCAGACATAGCGTTTTCTTTGATGGCCAAAAAGTTCAATTTTAGTCTCATCAGACCAGAGCACCTTCCTACATACATTTTGGGAGTCTCCCACATGCCTTTTCGCAAACTCAAAACATGCCACTTTGTTTTTTGCTGAAAGTAATGGCTTTCTTCTGTCCACTCTGCCATAAAGCCCAACTCTATGGAGCGTAAGGCTTATTGTTGTCCTATGTACAGATACCCCAGTCTCTGCTGTGGAACTCTGCAGCTCCTCCAGGGTTACCTTAGGTCTCTGTGCTGCCTCTCTGATTAATGCCCTCCTTGCCCGGACCGTGAGTTTTGGTGTGCGGCCCTCTCTTGGCAGGTTTGCTGTTGTGCCATGTTCTTTCCATTTGGTTATGATAGATTTGATGGTGCTCCTAGGGATCAGCAAAGATTTAGATATTTTTTTATAACCTAACCCTGACTTGTACTTCTCAACAACATTGTCCCTTACTTGTTTGGAGAGTTCTTTGGCCTTCATGGCAGTGTTTGGTTAGTGGTGCCTCTTGCTTAGGTGTCGCAGCCTTTGGGGCCTTTCAAAAAGGTGTGTATATGTAATGACAGATCATGTGACACTTTTGCCGTGTACACACGACCTTTCGACAGCAAAGGTCCGATGGAACAAATCCGCCATACAATCCGATCATGTGTGGGCTTCATCGGACCTTTGCTGTCAAAAAATCAGACGGACTTTAGATTTGGAACATGTTTCAAATCTTTCCGACGGACTCGAGTCCGGTCGAAAAATCCGTTTGTCTGTATGCTAGTCCGACGGACTAAAACCGATGCTAGGGCAGCTATTGGCTACTGGCTAGGAACTTCCTTATTTTAGTCCGGTCGTACGCCATCACGCGAAAAACGATCGGACTTTGGTGTGATCAGGTGTAGGCAAGTCTGTTGCATCGGAACTCCATCGGAACTCTGTTGAAAGTCCGTCAAAAAGTCCTTCAGAATTCAGTCCATCGAAAATCTGCTCGTGTGTACACAGCATTAGATTTCACACAGGTGGACATTTCACTAATTATGTGCCTTTTGAAGGTAATTGGTTGCACCAGAGCTTTTTATGGGCTTCATAACAAAGTGGGTGAATACACACGCACATGCAAATTATCAGTTTTTTACTTCTGAAAAAAAGTTTTATGTATATATTTTTCTTATAGTTTTATGTATATAATTTTCTTAAGCTTCCTGGACAGAACGTGGGAGAGAATCTTGTATTTAAGACCCCTTTCACATTGATTCGCTTTTCAGTCGCTTTCACGCTAAAAAAAGCACCTGAAAAGCTCACGAAAACCTATTTCCATTAAAATCAATGAATGCTTTCACACTGGGGAAGTGGGCTGGCAGGGCGGTGAAAATACACCCCTGTCCATTGAAATTAATGGAAAGCTCTTCAAAAGCACCTGAAAAGCCTTTTAAAAGCGCTCAAATGTTTTACTGGCAGTTTAGAAGCACCTCAGTGTGAAAGAGGCCTTATTGTTGTTTGTGTCCCCATTCGAAGGATTTTCCCTCCCTTCCTGCTCTGACACAATTAAATATACAGAAAGTAAGGCAAAATCTCCCAAATGGGGAATTAGGCAAAATAAATTGTTTACAGAGGTTCTAACACTTTTACACTCAATGCAAAACTTTAAAAAAGTTTTAGCTGTTTTCAGCTAAATGCTGGATGTTCCTGAATACTCAAAAAGTTTAAAAACATTTTTACAATATAATGTAATTTATTAATATACATCTGTCACTTATTTGTTTTGTATATTTAGAGAAGCATTAAGCATCACTGTAAACCAGATGGTCAACTATTATAACATTATTATACAAATAATTTAGAGATAAAGATTTAGACAAGTCCAACTATATTTAACCCATATAAAACCTTTTATTAATGATCTCTAAAAACATCATTAAAATGACCATCTATATTTATAAATGACTAAACCATATCTGATAACATCATCCTGAATACTATCTTGTCCTGGCATAAACAAAGGATACATTGACATTTAATATATCCATATGGCCAAAATAGAATATTCATGGCCCAACAATAGTCCACATTTATAACTACAGACATACTAGTAGTATGCATTTTCTTCTTAAACAGCTGAAAAAAATGCATATTTAATATAATGCAAACAGAACATAGCTACAGAATATAATCTCAGTGTCAGGTTATTTCTTTCTTTGGGAGGTCTACATAATACACATTCAATGCTGAGTATCATATACAGTTAGCAAAAACCTGACAACTGTACATAGCACTCAACATGTGGTGTGTCCTAGGTTGAACAGCCTTTTATTGGATCTTAAGGGTTAGGGACATCACTTTCAACTATTCTGGCCTGTTTTTGGATCATAATTTAGCCTCCTATTAGCTGGGAACATCACGTTAGATCATGGCTGCTCAACCTGTGTCCCTCCAGCTATTGAGAAAATACAAGTTTCATGAGGAATTGCAAGGTTGACCGTTACAAGCATGACTCCCAAAGTCAGAGGCATTGTGGGACTTGTATTTCTGCAACAGATGAAGGGCCACAAGTTGAGTAACCGTGCATTAAATAGTGGATAGAACAGAGGAACCCTGACATAGACATTGCATTGCTTTGTTGGAAAACAAAGCTATGTATTTTTATATTTCAAACAGATTCTGACTAAGCAGTCCACATATCAAAATCTCAAAATCTGTGCCTAAATTTTGAATTTCAGTGATATTTTGGGTAATTCAAAATCAGTACTTTTGCTGCAAAATTTAATTTGAACAAATGTTTAAGCATGCATAAATCGGTGCCATTGTAGTGACATAATTACAGTATATGGGATAACAGCAATACAGATAAAATGAAATGTATTGGTAAAATATATGTTCAGGTAAAGTTAGCATATAAGATTTTATCATTAAGGGGCAGTTCACACTAGGAATTGCACAGAAACGTGTTCCTGTGTGATTCAATGGGCTGAAATCGCACTACACTGCTGTACACCAAAAGTAGTGTATGCAACTGGACTGCAACCAGATCGCATGGTACTGTTGTGCCATGTGATCCAGTGCAGGCAAACCTACTGCATTTGCAACCTGCATTTTGGGTGTCATTAAAAATTGCACTGACACCCGCTGCAGATCACAAGGGCAGTGCAATCTGAATGCAGTATGGGAAACACGCATGAAACACAAGTTTCTGGCATGTTCTAGTGCCAACTGGCCCTAAAAGTGAAGTAGGGGAATAAAAAAAAAAAACATCTATAACCACCTAGATGGATGTAGCATTGGTCCGATGCAGCATCTGCCCCCTGCTGCCTCTAAGAGCTGAGAACTGAGCTATCACAGATCACTGATTGCTTGGTTCATGGTCTTCAGTGAACAGAGAAACGGATAACTGTCAGTCACTGCCTATGTGCTCCGCCCCTCCAGGACTCACTGGAGTGCCGAACTATAGAGGGGGTGGGAGTGGCTGGTTCAGGCTCTCAGTGGCTCGCTAAGAAGCTGAACTAACTGCTGGTCAGGCTTCTGGGTGCATCCTAATGTTAGAGTCGAAATCTCTCCAGAGTGTGGACCGGATGAGTGATGTCAGCTGACAGTGGACTTTAGCACGCTGTGGGCTAAATCTGGGTTACAGGAGTGCAGAACAAAGTGTACTACTTTGACCAACAAGAGAAGTAGGGCTAAAAGAGCTTTGGCCCTACTTCTCCTTTAAAATATATAGTTTGCATTTAGGCTAAATTCACATATAAGCATTGCGACTCCTATTGTAGCACATTTTTTTGTGCGACAGCCCATTGATTGTTGAACAACATGCAAAAGAAGCAAGCACCAAATTTTGGTAAGCCAAGCACATTTGGGGATGCACATTTTTGTGCATTTTTTACAAGAAACATGCCCCATACACACGGTCGGACATTGATCAGACATTCCGACAACAAAATCCTAGGATTTTTTCAGACGGATGTTGGCTCAAACTTGTCTTGCATACACACGGTCACACAAAGTTGTCGGAAAATCCGATCGTTCTGAACGCGGTGACGTAAAACACGTATGCTGGGACTATAAATGGGGGAGTAGCCAATAGCTTTCATCTCTTCATTTATTCTGAGCATGCGTGGCACTTTGTGCGTCGGATTTTTGTTCACACGATCGGAAAGTCCGACAACGGATTTTGTTGTCGGAAAATTGTATAGCCTGCTCTCAAACTTTGTGTGTCAGAAAATCCGATGGAAAATGTGTGATGGAGCCTACACACGGTCAGAATTTCCGACAACAAGGTCCTATCACACATTTTCCGTCAGAAAATCCGACCGTGTGTACGGGGCAACACACGTAGCATGATTGTTAACCGTGTTTGGAGCACCTTTTCCTGCATTTCTGCATGCATTTACACTACTCTCAGATGTGAAAGGGGCCTTATGTATGTTTTTATAGGTAATTAATAAAACATTTTAGCTGTCAACTTAGACAAGCTGGGCTTGTCTAAGTCTATCTTTTATAGTGTAGGACAGTGGTGGCTGGTGTTTTTTTGGGGGGGGGGCAGTAACAAACCACCCCCTGGCAGCACCTCAAACCCCTAAGCTCCCCGCCCGCTCGCTGTCTTACCCCATCTAGGTTGTAGGTGATGGGCAGCGGCGGCGGGCATCAGGCAGCAGGATCGAGCATCAGGCGGCGGGCATCGTGCATCGGGCAGTGGGCATTTGGCATCAGGCGGTAGGCTTCAGGCAGCAGGCATCGGGCATCAGGCGGTGGGCATCAAGTGGCAGGCATCAGGCAGCGGCTCCTGTATCCTTTCCTCCATAGCTGCGGCCATGCGACTCCACCCTCCACCTAGGCATCTAATAGGATCGCCTCCCCATTCAGCCAATCGGGTGACGGGTCTCATGACCCACTTCCTGATTGGCCTGGAGGAGGATCAGTGTTGAAATAGCGAATATTCATTCATTATTGTAACACACCTTGGTGGGCTCTGTTTACATCCTCTGCGCCCCGAGCCCACCCTATTTTGAAGCCTATTAATGCCTCTGGCTCTAATCGGTGCTTCAAAAAAACACTCCCCCCCATTGGAATCCATGCATCGGGCGTCCTTAATGGACGGGCCACCCCTGGTGCAGGGTGATATATTTTGTGACTGCTGAGCCCCTAAGAAGTCCAGTATTTGTTTTATTTTTTTATTACCTCTCAGATTTT